>NC_051177.1:93388468-93988468 GCF_013339695.2 Rhipicephalus sanguineus | reverse complement strand
AGGATACCGTCTACGGAGACAAAAAAAAGAAAGTAAAAAGACACGAGATATCTTCTTATGTTTTTTTTTAAATACGAGACTCAGAACGCGAGCCTCATGAGCTTTCGGACACTCTTGAATAACAGTTAAATGTCTTGAAGGAAAGAGTTGTCGTCGATCCTGCGGTAGGACGACGAAAAAAATTCAGACCCCATCCTCTACTGCGAAGACGGAAGCAAGCGAAGCCAGCGGCTGCAGTTTCTGTGGCAGCAGCTTGCGCCCATTCGCACATCTGTGAGCGTTGGCGCTCCTTCATTTCCCATCCTCCTTCCCGCTAGCAAACGACACGCGTCCGCGCCATAGCGAGTCTGAAGGGCAAGCGCTGGTAACAGCGCTAGCACAATCTCTAAGTCATGAGAGAAAGGGGCAAAACGAATGCTGGTAAGTGCCGCCGCCGAGTATCGCGACACTTGTGAAAGAGGCATCGGCGATGGCGAGTAGACGAGGCAATGTGCAAATGGTGCCAGTTTTTCACGTAAGGAGTGGAGTTGTGCGCGGAACGACACATCGCTTGAAAGGAACCTGCGATTTATCACACGTATTATAAGCTACCTAAAACGGGCTAGTTGACATACTCAAAAGTTTGGTCTAGGCAAACAACATGCCGATAAGACGCTTATTACTGTGCATGTGTCACACCGGACACTTGATAGCGATCGGCGCCGATCGGAACCGATTGCGATCCAAAGAGTTCGGTGTGATTGAGATAATATAAGACGTACTCATGTGACCACCTCATGTGCGCCTGAGTCACGCGAACTACTATGGTTTAGCCGCGAGTGAACTATTCGTGGATCAAAATTTCAAGTTAACCCGCCTACATCTACAGTCCATACTCACACCGAAAGATAAATTAGCTAGAATGCGACGATGTCCGTTGGCGACAACACGACAGGCGATGAGTCAGTTGCTCGAACCGATGCGAGCCCACTCGCAGGCGTCGCTGTCATAAAAAATAATTGCAACGGGCAACAAAACGTAAACACCGCGACGTACTCAGTGCGGCGCGATTCATGTTGAGTGCCGCTGCTTTCGTGTCCCGAGTATTGTTTCGAACAGTACACATTACTGATAAGGCTCCAGCTGCGAGAAACACCTCTCCCATGGATTTTCGGCGTTAGCCAACTTTCATGCTTTGCTATCCACTATACAGGCGTCAGCGAAGTTATCTGCCATGGGTGGAAGACGACGGCGTCTGACGTGTTCCTTGCAATTGCGGGCATTCGACTAACGTCTGAGCATCGCCTCTGTGCCGCTAGGAATTGCGTTGAGCTTTACTTACCTTCGATGAAGCGGGCAGAACAAATCTGCGCGTTCTTCGTGGGAATCCAGTTTGCTCGCCTGATTGCTGCAGTCGAGGCGCTCTTTCTGCCTTCATCTGTCGGGGAACAGAACGTCTTCACTTGCGATATTAAATTAGTTCCGGATCGCAGACTGCATCATGGCACCACACAGCAGTGCCTGAGTCGCGAGCGCTTCATCGGAATAATTTTATCCGCAGAAAACATCGTAACACAAGCAGCCGCGGCCTGCAACGCAGCCTGAAACCACGCTAAAACAAGGTAAACAGGAAGTTTTCTAGGGAGAGCTTCCGGTGAACGTCCAATCTTGCCAGAGAACGGCAGGCGCTGGCGAAGCCGCCTACATAGTGACGTTTCCACGGCCGCTACAGTACGGCCGCTCCGTAGTTTTGGCAGTTTTGGTACTTGACGTCATCACAACTAGTCAGATTGCTGCGTGAAGTCACCAGAATTAGTATTGTAGCCTGACGTCAAGCTAGTGTCGATGTCGGTAGGTGCGCCATGGAAAAATTGACTTTAATATCAAAATAAAATGTCTTATCAGCATTTGCTGAGCTTCACACTTGCTCAGAGCCGTCTCTACATACAGGAGATTTGAATAGCAGAGTAAACTCGCCTCCGAAAAAAAGTTGTCAGTACCCCTTTGAAGAGACACGTCAACTTTCTTTGGATATCATTGTACTCTGTTCGGAGAGTTGTGTGACCCACAAGAGAGTTAACCTGTCTCTTTAAAGAGAGTCATATACGTCGCAAGTCAGGACTCACCGAATGGAGTCACAAATACTCTTTTTTTTCTTAGAGTGTAGTTTTGGAGCGCATGATTGAGATGAAGGAAGTTTTTAATCGCCGAGTGCGCAATATATATATATATATATATATATATATATATATATATATTAGGGGTGTGCGAATATCAAATTTTTCGAATACGAATCGAATACGAATATCCACCTTCGAATATCGAATCGAATATCGAATATCAAAGAAAAAATGCCTCCACAGTAACAATATTTTATTTAACATGTAACTATATAAAAAAAAACATTAACAGCCTGACTGGCAACACAACATACACTGCTATCTCCAGAACACAATGTCCAGGCTAGCACATCACAACACAATCAAATATCACGGCACAATGAAAGTAATGACTAGATGTTATCATGAAGAAATATGAGTTGCTCCACATGATCAGGCAGCAGGCGCTCCCTTCTAACAGAGACAACACCCCCCCCCCCTGCCACTGAAAAGGCACGCTCGCTTGGAACAGAAGTGGCTGGCATAGGGAGGCACATGGGGCAAAGCTTTGCCAGACTGGGGTATCTGAAGGTGCCTACAGTCCGCTACCAGTCACGTGGGTCACTGTCTTCAGAAGTGGTCCCGCATAGTGAACGAGTGGTAGTGCGGCACGTTACGGCAGCATAATATTGAAAATGTACGGTTACATGATCGCCAACAGCGCTGCACGTCGGAGATGCACCAGCAATAAATCATACGTATTGGGGCGCTCGTCGCAGGCAGATATCGTGCCTCCGTGTACTTACGATGTTTATCGCTCCTCTCGGCAACGTTTTTAGTTATACGAACGCAGCAGAAATGTGAAAGACGAGTTATTTTATACATGATGATCCAATCGCATATTCGAATTTTTCGATTATTCGAAGTTATCGAATATTCGAAACTTTTCGAATACACGATTTTCGAATCGAATACGAATATTTTGAATGTAATATTCGACGAATATTCGAAACTTTCGAATATTCGCACACCCCTAATATATATATATATATATATATATATATATATATATATATATATATATATATATATATATATATATATATATATATATATATATATATATATATATATATAGGTGCAAATCAGTTCTGCGGAATCCCGCAAGGTGGCGAAAGGGTTAAGAAAGGGAAAATAGACAACCACCCGTTTGTAGCACGAAGCCACAAGCAAATCCATACGGATTTCTCAGAAATAAAGCCTTTTAGTTGCCGAAAAATTCGTCCTGGTCCGGGGATCGAGCCCGGGACCAACGCCTTTCCGGGGCGGTCGCTCTACCACCTTGCGGGATTCCGCAGGATTCCGCAGAACTGATTGCGGGATTCCGCAGAACTGATTTGCAATATGTGTCCAGTTGCTTCGAGTTGTCGATGAATTCGCCGTCGCGCTGCCAATTGCTAGCTTCCTGGTTAGCTCAATTGGTAGAGCGACCGCCCCGGAAAGGCGTTGGTCCCGGGCTCGATCCCCGGACCAGGACGAATTTTTCGGCAACTAAAAGGCTTTATTTCTGAGATCCGTATGTATTTCCTTGTGGCTTCGTGCTACAAACGGGATGTTGTCTATTTTCCCTTTCTATATATATATTGGATGGATAACGAGAACTTCTTCTGGCTACCATAATAAAAATTGTGAAAGACTTCGTACTACAATATAGGAAACAAATATTTATTTTACCCTGACAGTTTCGGCTGGAGGACCAGCCTTCTTCAAATGATGTAAGTGAAATGAAACGGCCATTGCCGAACCCGCTGCACAAGGGCCGCCCACCCAGTTTGGGGGCCAGACAATACTTTAAAAAAAAAGAGAGAGAGAGAGAAAAAATAGAAAAAGGAAGCGAGAACTCACGAAGGAAGCAACAGTGACAAAACGAGGGAGGAGAGGCGGCGGGCTATGCCCGTCTTATCTTCGTACGGTAGATAAGAAGCAGCGTGAGCAAGGGGAAAGACAAATGTCGCTTCTACACATTACACACGCGGCGTACAAGTTCAGATGGCTCGGCGGTTAGCTCGCGGCGCCGGGCCGCGTACACACATACGATCCGCTCCAGCTGTGGGAAGACTCTGGCCACGATAGAAGGTTAAATGTGCGCCCCCCCTTCCTTTTCGAAAAAAAAAACGAAAAAAAAAAAGAGAGAGTGGAGCCGGCTGATACATGTGGTAACGACTGGGTCTGTTTTCACGCGCTCTATCGTTTCCTTAGCGTCCCGTGCGTCTGGACTAACGTGTGTATAAATAAATACATTAATTAATAATTCCCTTTCTGGGCGCTACGATTGGTCACGGAGGCACGTGAATCGCCCAGGGCTCTCGTTGATACCGTGGGAGAGTGATTTGAATTTGTTTATGAAATATGACTCCCGCCGTTCGCGCTCCCGCGTGTTCTGGAAGCCGGATTGTAGAAGTGTAACACTTATGTATTCAAAAGAGTGGCCAGGCAGATTAATGTGTTTGGAAAACGGCAAATTAGGGAGGCCTTTCACGTGTGCCCTGTGTTTGTTAAAACGCTTGCACACTTCACGGCGAATTTTGTATACCACATTGCACGAGCCGGAATTAAGGTTGTCTTTAATTTTATACTCAAAGTCCGAATAGGAGGCTTCGGCCGTATTTGTGGTCACCATGTGTTTGCACACCCTGCAGCGAGGTTTTCCGCATGGTCTACAGCCCTGGTGGTGGTCAGATTTGTGTGTTTTCGCCCTGACCAGGAAGTCTCTCAGGTTTTTATTTCTTCGGTAAACCACCTTGGGTGGGGTTTGAAATACGGTAAAGAGTCGACTACTGTGTTGAAGTATGTTGAAGTGGCGGCTTAATATAGAGTTTACCCGAGGGGCTGCGGCGGAGTACGTGAGAACTAAATTTGCCCCTACAATCCGGCTTCCAGAACACACGGGAGCGCGAACAGCGGGAGTCATATTTCATAAACAAATTCAAATCACTCTCCCCCGGAATCAACGAGAGCCCTGGGCGATTGACGTGCCTCCGTGACCAATCGTAGCGCCCAGAAAGGGAATTATTTATTGATGTATTTATTTATACACACGTTAGTCCAGACGCACGGGACGCTAAGGAAACGATAGAGCGCGTGAAAACAGATCCAGTCGTTACCGCATGTATCAGCCGGCTCCACTCTCTCTTTTTTTTTCGTTTTTTTTTCGAAAAGGAAGGGGGGGGGGGCGCACATTTAGCCTTCTATCGTGGCCAGAGTCTTCCCACAGCTGGAGCGGGTCGTATGTGTGTACGCGGCCCGGCGCCGCGAGCTAATCGCCGAGCCATCTGAACTTGTACGCCGCGTGCGTGATGTGTAGAAGCGACATTTGTCTTTTCCCCTTGCTCACGCCGCTTCTTATCTACCGTACAAAGATAAGACGGGCATAGCCCGCCGCCTCTCCTCCGTCGTTTTGTGACTGTTGCTTCCTTCGTGGGTTCTCGCTTCCTTTTTTCTATTTTTTCTCTCTTTTTTTTTTTTTTTGAAAGTATTGTCTGGCTTCCAAACTAGGTGGGCGGCCCTTGTGCAGCGGGTTCGGCAATGGCCGTTTCATTTCACTTACATCCTTTGAAGAAGCCGAAACTGTCAGGGTAAAATAAATATTTGTTTCCGATATTGTAGTACGAAGTCTCTCACAATATATATATATATATATATATATATATATATAGTGTTCCACACTCGCCGCCATGACTGCGATTGGCGCTGACTAACACTCCTAGGTTTAATCAACATATATACCCCAGAAAGTGGACGGGAGGATGACCGCCGCCGTAGCTCAGTGGTAGAGCATCGGACGCGTTATTCGAAGGTCGCAGGTTCGGTCCCTGCCGGCGGCAAGTCATCTTTTCGTCCACTTTACTTTCTTCACATTTATATTCTAAATACTACAGATAACACCCCCTGTACTTTCCTTGGCGTTATTGTCTGTTAGTTCTCATTAATAGTGTGTCTAACAAAGACAAACGAGCCCTTGAAAAATCATCTGCTTTCTTTCACATATATATATATATATATATATTGTGAAAGGCAAGAACGGCAATGCGGCTCGGCTGCTTGCGCGAGGAGCTGGGAAAGCACCAAGGAAAAGGAGGAAGAAGTGTAGAATATAGAACGGCCGGCCCAGGAACGGGTGCTTTCTCTGTGTCTCGTTCATTACAATGGCGCAGCCGTCCGACGGACCTCTGCTTGACGACCTGCAGTCGCACACAGTGCTACGGAGCGGACGCACAGTTTCGCGTTCAGCGGCTTCCGCTACAGCGGCTTCGGGCTCCAAGCTCAACCCCGCCCCTGGACCAACTGACTCGTCTACAGGCGTCACCATAGCTCCGGTCTTCGACTTCACTGCCTTGCAGGTGGACGCTACCTCAGTCCCAAGGGACGCTGTCCATGCTCCCTCGGACTTTATTTCGCACACCGCCGCCCATGCGACCTCCGCATCGACGCCAGAGGTCAACACTCCTACTTCAAATGCGGTCTGCAGCGACTTCACCGTGCTCACGCAGGCAGTCTCTACCATCATGAAGTCCGTGGCAGACACCAACGCATGCATTACAAGGGCCTTGGCACGTACAACACTGCCTCCGCCATCTCTGACCGAACTTCCCGAATTTCGAGGATTTCAAGACAACCCAACGATCTGGCTGCAGACCATCGATGCCTTGGCCCGCCAACATTCTTGGCCTGACGACGTCAAAATGTCTTTCGCCGAGAACCGACTACGCGACTCGGCCAAAGCTTGGCATCGGTACGACGGACATAACCACACCACTTGGACCTCATGGAGTGCAGCCCTAGTGAGTGCCTTCCGCCCGCTTTCGTCCACGTATGACGAGCAGTTCATGCGAATGCGATCGCGCCGGCAAGGTCCCACTGAAGATGTCACGACCTACATTTATGATAAGCTTCAGCTCCTCAACGACTGTGGCATCACGTGGCAGTCTCCAGCTGCGCGCCAGTACGTGGTCGACGGAATGTGGGACGCCACTCATGCGGCCATCCTGTCCTCTCAATTGCCTGAGATCTCACCCACCGTCTTCGCTCACAAGGCCGCGGAAGTGCAGCAGAGTACCCGACGCCGTCTTACGTTCGGCACGCCACAGCAGGCCGGACAGTCCCCACCCACCTCCGCGCGACGGGGTTGCTTTTTGTGCGGACGTATTGGGCACAACGCCAAGGAGTGCCGCCAATCGTCCCAACCCCGGATTCAGTACCAAGCATTTCAAACCCCAGTGTTACCAGTGCATGTTGAAGGGATCGGCGACTTGTCAGCGCTTGTTGATACCGGCGCTGAACGAACGGCACTGCACCGACGTCACGCTCCCGACGCCATTTCCCCATGGACGCAGCCTCCACTCCGCGGACTGGGAGGCAGCGTGATGCCAGTGGGCATGCTCGACGTCTCTGTCCGGACGACAGCGGGGACAAAGTTTCTGCCAGCCATTCCTGTCTTCGAGGATCTACCTGCCGACATGATTCTGGGCACAGACTTCCTGCTGTCGGACGACATCCAGATCACCATCGATCGTGGCCATGTAGAGCTCCGGCCTTCGTCAACCGAGGCTGCGGCGCCGGCCCTGCCAACGCCGAGAGGTGAGCCGCCGAGTCCGCTTACCTTAAGTACTATACTGACTCGGCATAACGCAATATTCGCCGACACTACGGCAGATCTCCCGGGTACTAAGATGCTTTTGCATCGAATACCAACGGGGGACCACTCTCCGATATGCGTGCCGTTGAGAAGATACGCTGAGAAGGAGCGCGCCGTTATCGCAGATCAAGTACGCGAAATGCTCTCCGCAGGCATAATTAGGCCTTCATCAAGTCCGTGGGCAGCACCTGTCGTGCTCGTACGAAAGAAAAACGGGTCCATGCGGTTCTGCGTAGACTACAGGCAGCTCAACAAGTGTACGACCCCCGACTCGTACCCATTGCCTCGTATCGACGACGCCATCGATACAGTTCGCCACTGCAGATTCTTCTCCTCACTCGACTTACGCGCAGGCTACTGGCAGATTAGCGTCGCAGAAGAGGATAAGTGCAAGACCGCCTTTCGCACTCCGTCAGGCCTATATGAATTCAATCGCATGCCGTTTGGGCTCAGAACGGCCCCTAGCACATTTCAGCGCGCGATGAATTCCGTACTAGGCTCACTGAATAACCGAGCCTGCGTGGTCTATTTAGATGACATCCTCGTCGTCGGCACCACAGAGGATGAACACCTTCGCAATTTAAACGAAGTGCTACACAAGCTCTACGAGGCGGGGTTCCGCTTAAACCGAGAGAAGTGCCAGTTTGGTCTGTCTAAGATAGCGTACCTTGGACATCAGATTTCTCCCGACGGCATACAGCCACTCCCGGAGCGCATCGCAGCAGTGTCGGAATTTCCCACACCAGCCAGCTTGAAGCAAGTGCAGTCGTTTATGGGCATGGCATCTTACCTGCGGAGGTTTATTCCCCACTTCGCTTCGATTGCGGCTCCCCTGAGCGATCTCCTCAAAAAGGACGTCCAGTTTGAATGGGGCGCCGCGCAAGAAACTGCTTTCCGGACGATAAAGCGAAAGCTCACTGCCTGTCCTGTATTGAGTCACTTCAATGATGACTGGGCCACTGAAGTGCACACCGACGCTAGCCAAGTCGGTCTAGGGGCAGTGCTAGTCCAGCGTGATCCAGAAGACGTCGAGCACATCGTCGCTTATGCCAGCCGGAAACTCTCCGAGACCGAGCGCCACTATCACTCCAATGAGCTGGAATGTCTGGCAGTGGTGTGGAGCGTGGACGATAAATTCCGCCATTATCTGTTCGGACGCAGGTTCACCGTGGTAACCGATAATGCCGCGTTGACTTGGATGTTTTCCAAGCAACAGCTCAAGCATAAGTTTGCTCGGTGGATTATCACGCTCCAAGAGTATGACTTTGACGTGCGTCATCGCGCTGGGGTCTTGAACAACATCGCCGATGCCTTGTCACGCAACCCACTCATGCGCGTTGAAGGAAGCAAGCAAAATCACATCTATTTTGCCCAAGTAAACGTGCGCAAAACCCAAGAAGAGGACGAGGACTTGGCGCCATTCATTGCATCTGTAACGACCACGGAAACAAATCCGTTGTTTGCAATACGCAATGATGTACTGTGCCGTCGTCAGTGGCACCACGACCTCTCGGAAGAACGCTACCTCTTGGCTGTTCCGAAATGTCTGCGTACCGAAATACTACGGGCCATTCATGATGATCCCGAAGGAGGGCACATTGGACAACGAGCCACGCTTCGCAAGCTGCAAGAACGCTTCTGGTGGCCGAAAATGCAGAGTAATGTGCGCTCTTACGTAGCCAGTTGCGAAGAGTGTCAACGGTTTAAACGACTGCCGGGGTGTCAGCCTGGACTGTTAACACCAGTGCAGATACCCGATCAGATATTTCATACGGTGGGCATCGATTACATGGGGCCGCTACCCACCACCACTGCTGGAAACCGCTACATCATTGCAGCTGTGGACTATCTGTCCAAATACGTAGAAGTGGCAGCCGTACCATCTCTTGCCTCCGTTCATTTAGTCAATTTCTTGCAGCGCAGATTTGAATGGAGGCATGGCTTGCCAAAAAAACTTATATCTGACCGTGCCACAACATTTCGTAGCCGGGAACTGCGAACGTATCTTTCCAAGGCGGGTGTACAGCACCATTACGCATCAGCGTTCCATCCGCAGACGAACGGCCTTACTGAGCGTACTAATCAAAGTATTCAGGCAAGACTCGCTCCGTACACCAAAGTCGACAAGAAAGGAGAGGCCGATTGGGACGTGCACCTTCGGGCTGCTGGCTATGCAGTTAACACGGCGCTGCAGACGTCTACCGGTGCGACACCGTACGAAATCGTATACGGAAAGCTGCCCCAGCTGAAAGCGGTCCTCAGCCTAGACGCTCCTGTTAGCGTCACACGCCATGACAGCCGTACAGACGCCTGTCAGAAGATCAGAGCTGCGGCCAGGAAAAGAGCCGCACGAGCACAAGAAAAACAAAAGCGCTATTATGACCGCCGCCGGCGCCCTGCACCGGAATATAAAATTGGAGACGAAGTGTGGGTGCAAAGGGGCGGCAGCTGCCCGGGCAAGAAGTTACTACCGAAGTTCGAGGGGCCCTTCACGATCACCGAACGGTTAGGACAAAATACCTGGCGCGTTACCACCTCAAATCCAAGCTTTGAACTCGATCGGCGGAAAAGGAACAACTTCGCAGTGCATGTGTCACGCTTCAAGAAACGAGTGCGTCCCTTGGACTGAACTGTTGTTTCTTTTTGTTTGCCAGGTCCGCAGCGTGGCCGAGTGTGAAAGGCAAGAACGGCAATGCGGCTCGGCTGCTTGCGCGAGGAGCTGGGAAAGCACCAAGGAAAAGGAGGAAGAAGTGTAGAATATAGAACAGCCGGCCCAGGAACGGGTGCTGTCTCTGTGTCTCGTTCATTACAATATATATATATATATATATATATATATATATATATATATATATATATATATATATATATATATATATATATATATATATATATATATATATAGATTCTTCAAAAGCAGGTAACAGCGTTGAGCGCTAACCGACCTTCACATCTGCGAAGCTATCAAAAGCCAGTAGCCACTTTTACATGTGGGGACACCGACGTGAACTAACGCGTACTACCTCGTAAAAGGGAGGCTTTTCTTTTCGCAGGCAATAGCTCACCACAGATTACGGATGACCTACGTAACTACCCAACTAGACGGCCTCTGTCGAAGATCTTTTGTCGCACCTCTTCAATTTCACGCACGACGACCCTAAAGCGAGTGTCGACGCAAAGCGACCGGCGTTTGTAATAAGCATTTCAGGTTTCGACGTAAAACGACGTCTCAGTCTCGATAGGAATCCGGCAAGCCAAGAGAAGAATGCGAGCGCGTGCAACTATGTAGACGTTATTACCCTCCAGCAATCTGTAATTTTGACTATACAGTCGGCCTATCCTGCGCAGTTCGTCGCACCGAGCAATGAGACTCAACATTAACAAATATTTTCTCGTATTATTCAGCTTCTCTAAGAAGTCTGAGAATTCCTGCGCCGTTTCCCTTCTCATGGGTACGTTTGTTGATATTTTGTGGACGGGTGGAAGGAATATTTGTAGAGTCACGCGTTCAATATTTAAGGTACGACCTTTGGAGTGAACTGAACTTACTTGATGTCACATTTGGCGAGCGAACGTAGTTGCGAAAACCTGACGAGACGACGTTTAATGCTGTTTCAGCTCTCAAAGGGCAATCTCATATTTCAGATGCGGAATGTTTAGAGCAACCGGCATATAACATTAACAGACTTGTCACCCTGTTTAAAGGTCCATAGGCGCAAATTGTGCCAGGCAGTCGGGGAGAGGCCTCATCAACATAAAACACCACAGTCACAGCGTCTGTTGTCTTCCGTTTGCGGTATGTCTCATTTTACGAAGTTGGCGCCGTGAGAATGTGCATATATAGACGCTTGTTTATAAGTGTTGTTCTGAAAAATAAACGAAAATTAGTTCGAAGTCGGCGCACGTCTTCGTGCTGCCCTTTCTTTTACTAATTTTTCTAGTTCTGCGCTACTTATGAATAATGCGGGTAGGCTCGCCTCGTGAACATTATGCAAAACAGATGGGCCGCTCTGGGAAAGACCGCGTTTGCGCGCTCCGCTCGAAATAAGCTGCGGTTTCTGAAGTTACAGTTTGAATTGCAGAAATCGTGTCATACCCAATTCTCGCGAATTATCGGTACTGATGGAGTGAATGACGTTTAACAGTACGAAACAGCTTTGTTTTTTTTTTCCCACATTTATCTAAATTTTAGCCGAATGTGTTAATAATAATATCTGGGGTTTAACGTCCCAAAACCACGATATGATTATGAGAGACGCCGTAGTGGAGGGCTCCGGGAATTTCGACCACCTGGGGTTCTTTAACGTGCACCTAAATCTAAGTACACGGGCCTCAAACATTTTCGCCTCCATCGAAAATGCAGCCGCCGCGGCCGGGATTCGATCCCGCGACCTTCGGGTCAGCAGCCGAGCGCCATAACCACTAGACCACCGTGGCGGGGCAATTTAGCCGAATGTGTGGACGGGGCGTCGCAGATGACGTGCACACACACTCCAGCAGAAATATTACCCGGCAGATGCCTTGTAGCAGACTATGTATACGATCTGTCGACGACGGGTTGCGAACTTTTACTTGCTTTACTCGCATTTGCGACCTTACACTTTTAATCAGGTCCCGCTTAAAGTGCTGGATATAGCCAGGAAACAGGACATTTTTCGTCCGGTTTCCTGTATATAGCCAGCATTTAACCAGGACCTGATTAAGAGTGTACGGTGGCTGCATTTTCCGAGAGCAAAAACATTGTCTTCTTTTAAGCGAAGCTTTTATAACTCACATATTTCGGCGAAGTACGCAAGGATTGGCGCCTGCGAGCGCAAAGAAAAAAAAAAAAAACGTGGTCCTGGAAGGTGCGCCGGTGACACGAGTATTTATGTGCGTCGTTTTCCAACAAGTGATGCTATCTTGATCGTGGGCTTGCCGGCGATCAGCCGTTTCTGATAAGCCAATCTGATCTTTTATCGAGGTGACATCATTTTACGTAGCCAAATTTCATTGTTGCCTGGATATGATTGCATGCCCGTCCTGTTATAACTGAAGTGTTGCGCTGCTGAGCATGTGAACGAAGGTCCCATTCCCGGTATGGAGGAGCGAAACAGTTAGGAGGGAACATTGCACAGTACGAAAGAAAGAAAGAAAGAAAGAAAGAAAGAAAGTAAGAAAGAAAGAACGAAAGAAAGAAAGAAAGAAAGAAAGAAAGAAAGAAAGAAAGAAAGAAAGAAAGAAAGAAAGAAAGAAAGAAAGAGAAGTATTATGTCAGGCGAGGACACTGCCAATCTTCGATTGCCCCCGCTTTTCCCAATAAGGTACCGGCTCCTGAATTTTTAGAGCGAAAGCTCTTATGCGATCACAACAGCGGCCGTTTTTGGTGCCGTAGTTGTCCGCCGCCGCCGGTGTCCGGAACCGCTATCGCGCGAAATAGAAAAAAAAACGAAATAAGAAAAAATATCCAGGATGGAACAGGGTTCGAACCTGGGCCATGCCAGTGCTTGAAACTGCTTTGAAAAAGACCCTATATATACGGCTTCATGTCGGGAAGGAACCACATTGACATATGTAATGTATCGTGGTAGAAGAGTGAAATAGCAACCAGGCGTCACACAACGCGAATTATGTAACCAAGCGTCACACAATACGAATTGCGCAACGAGTGGGTTGTTGAATGCTTCGAACCCATTACAAAGGGCTCTGCCATAACTATTCATCGTCATCAGGCACAGCATTAACAAAGTCCTCATAATGCCTTAAAGACGAGACTGAGATGGCACCTCGCTTCTGGGCAGAATGACGAATAATGGCGCAGTGGGTGCTTCCAACTCCACAAAAATTATGATTGTGGCGTAGTGGGCACGTTGCTAGCTAGTGTACTCGTATTAGTAGCCCCGGGATTGTTTGTAACGGGCTCTAAAAATGCCGCTCTTCCAGCTTTCGCTGCGACTGCGCTGCGCTTTCCGCGCAGGCCTGGCGTTCTTTTTTTTTTTTGTTGTTGTTCTGGTAACATCGAAGATCGTTCGATGCCACTCTCACCACGCGTCTCGGCCAGAGCGAACACAGTTTAAGGTTTTAATAAAGTGTGGTTGCCTCGGGGCGTCAGAAGGAGTCATCTGTGAAGCCTGTGGAACGCACCAATGACCTACACAGTGTTAACGTTTAGTGTTACTTGCTTCACCTGCCCTGCGGCTGGCGCCTGGATTTCAGATATCGCTTTACTTCGCACTTTACCCAGGAAAGGGTAGTCGACCAGATGAAATCTAGTTACTTACACCGCCTCTACTTCAATTTATCTCTGTCGCTGTATATAACAGGGGAGCAGTTTAGGCTTTTCCTTGCGTCGGGCAGTGCAAACAAAAATTATCATCATCATGAACCGGCACGCGCTCTCTTTGTCATCTTCTTCAACTTCTGCTTCGCTCCCAGAACACGTGCGCCGATTTGTCCGGCGTGGGACGCAATAATTCTGAAGGGCGAGAGAACGAGTATAGAGAGAGGTAAAGAAAGAGAGAAAGAGAAAGAAATGAACAGAAATTCTCGGCGAAAAAAGTTTCCCGGCGAGGCGGGATTCGAACCCGCGTACCCACGACCCTAAGGCGAGCGTCTATAACTACTCGGCTATCTAGGCACACTAAAAAGGCATAGCGTAGCCTTGTATCGTATAGTATAGTAACGTGGTGGGAAAGAGAAGTGAGGGCAAGGAGGAGGAGGAGAGAGCAAAGCATAGCATAGAAAGAGAGAAATGAGAGAGGAAGAAAGGAAAGAAAGAGAGAAAGAAATAAGAGAAAGAAAGAAATAAAGAGAGAAAGGGATAGAAAGGCAAGACAGCGCGAGAAAGATAGAAAGAGAAAGAAATGGATAGAGACAGAAAGAAATAGAAATAAACAGATACAAAAAGACAGAAACAACAGAGATGCGAGAAAAAAAGAACGAAAGAAAGGAAGAAACAAAAATAAAAATAAGGAGAAACAAAGAAAGTCGCCCAGCTCCGCACTTTCTTGGGGCTTGGCACCGCTAGCGCGAAGCTGCCTTAATTTTTTCTCACTTGCGACCGCGACCAATTGATTTCTCGTTAACTAATTATTTCCAAACAGTTACCCCCCCTTGTGTGTCTCGGTCATGTTTTTTTTTTCGAAGTCGTCAACAGCTTGTAGTGAATATCTCTATTTTTTCCCGTCATATTTTTGAGGACACGTTGAAACAAAGTTCTTGGAAATATAACACAACAATAACTGAGCCAATCCTAATACACTCAGCAGTGTCGGTATCGACTAGTCTAGGATAAAACAGGTAGTTCACGAGATAACGTTGACTGACTGCTGCGAAATTATTGAGGGCCTGACACAGGTTGAAAGCGCAAAAGACGAAGACAGAGAAGAGGCTTGACACACACGAGAGCTCGTGTTTGTCAAAAACAAAAAAAAAAAAACAGCGCTCATGTGTGTCAAGCCACTTCTCTGTCTTCGTCTTTCGCGCTTTCAACTGTGTCATGCCAAACCAACAAGCCCAAACAGCTACCCTATTGAGGGCCGCTGTAACATTATACTACAGCGTGCATTATAATCGCGCCGTGACATTGGTAGTCAAAACCGCGTAATCTTATTCATTTTAACTTACCCGTAGTAGCGTTTCCACGAACACAGACAGACAGACAGATAGATAGATAGATAGATAGATAGATAGATAGATAGATAGATAGATAGATAGATAGATAGATAGATAGATAGATAGATAGATAGATAGATAGATAGATAGATAGATAGATAGATAGATAGATAGATAGATAGATAGATAGATAGATAGATAGATAGATAGATAGATAGATAGATAGACTTTTATGTTCGGGCATCAACCGTGGAATCCCACCTAACTTAGTGCGACAGAACAATGATGAATTCTCCTCAAGTGACAGAGACAGTGAGGCTCGGGTTTTCCTCAAGGACAAAGGTAACTTGAGATGAAATAAAACTGAATTGAATTGAATTCAATGAGAGCGCGCAAGGCATGCCTCATGACATATGCCAGCATTGCTACCGTCTTGTCCCACATTCTTTTACACACGTGCCATGTCGACTGTCATTTTACTCTTGCGAATGGACTAAAGCTTGCTTTATGAGCACGTACAAGTGAGCACAATGCAAATGAGCTCTATGAGCACGTATGGTATCGTTAGATAACGCATATTTTTCCCGACTGCAGCGCTCGTTTCTAGGGCGGTGGATACCAAGATTCCGGCAAATGTAGAAATATAGCTAACTTTGAAAAAAAAAAACTCCTTTTTTTTTTGCGCGGATATTGTACTCGCGCCAAGCATTATCGATTCGCGGTACCGATTTTCCTGCCCAGGGCCTCCTCTTCCGAGAAAAGCCTGTTGCCAAAGCAGCTGAGGCCCACTGTGTGCTGAGCCATCGTTATAAATATCATGCAATGTCAAAGATACACAACCAGCAAACACTGTTACATAGAATGTATTTTGGTGATAGAAAGAAGGCCAGTGTGACCGCGAGAAGTGTTCGATAGCATTCAACACCCACGAGGATTCCCCCTGGCGCCTTTGGCCATCCCGATAAGGCCTGGATAAGGCGCGTGCAGCCATGGCTGCATACCACGCGATGGTGACTAGCGTGGAAAAAAACGGTAAAGAACATATCGAGCTGGAGGCTGAAAACGGCGGCGAAAACGGGGACAAGCCCTACGTTTCTAGTGAGATGCTAGCAGACTAGAAAAAAAAAATATATAAGGAAGAAGCAATGTCGAACGAGAGCGATGCATCTAAAGAAAACGTGTGCACCCGGTTGGTTGCTCTTGGGGGACTAAGCCTTGAGGCAATTCACGTATACATTCGCTACCGTACAAAGGAATGAAGAAGGAGTGTTCAGATAAACCAGCTAGATGAAGGAGAGTCATGCACGAGCACAGGCGGGCAGCGTATAAGGGAAACAGAGGAGCAAAGACTTAGCATGTCACAAAAAAAAGCTGCTGCTGGGGTCACCCTTCACGTGGGAGCCCGAATTTTCTCATTAGGAGGCGCCAAATATATATGTCACGCCCTCCCTTGTCCTCCTCCTAGAAAAAACAAAAAAAAAGAAGCAAAGACGAAGGCACAACGCACAGCGTTGGCGAATTCAAGCACGAAAGCATCGCTATCGTCTTCCTCGCATGCTCGCACTTTGGAGAGCGCGCGCATGCGAGCAACGTGATAAGATTTTCAATTTTGTCCTTACGTTCGCATCTCTTTTTGAAAGTTTCTTTTTCTGTTCTCTGGGTGCTGACACACATACTGCGCAAAGGAAGTCTGCAGCGTCCCGGAAGACGTAGCTTCTATTGGCTTGCTCTTTTTTTTCTCTGTTATTCTTCCTTTGCTCTAGCGCAGTCAAGACATATCATCGCAGGGCATTCGCTGCGACCCAAATATCGTACAGCTACGTGTATCGAGCGTCAAAACCTGAAGAGAAACTACTGCAAGCACGGAGATCGTTCGAGGTAGCGCGTGCTAGCATTGCTCCTTTATTATAGTTTCCGCCAAGTGACGGACCAACACGCTTTCCCTCCTCTTAGCAATATACGGCTTCATTGTAAAACCCACCGCTAACCAAACAATGCCTTCCGGCAGAGATGGGAAGCACCAGTAAGTGCGTGAAAATCCACCGAGAGTCAATGTTCTGATGAGCCTCAAAGAGAGAGAGAGAGAGAGAGAGTGAAAGACGGTGACGGAGGGCTGACGCCTGAAGCGGTGGCTTTGCCCGAAGTGACCTGTCTGACGTCATATGCTTTTTACTAAAGCATTTCCCTACTGAACGGCTACCAGCATTAAACGCGACCCGTCGAAGACGGGCGCTACACGCGAATACTCTCAAACAGAAGTCCCTGTTGGTCAAGCTTTTGCAACAGCGTAAAAAAGTTGACAGTAGCATTCTGCTAGTACCGTACTAGGGACGAAGTTCGATGACAGCTCAAGCTTACGCTACCAAATCGGTGGAGGCAGTCGCTTGTGCAGAATCCGAGACAAATTCTATAGAAATCGCCATAGGGCGGGTCATGTACCGAGTTCAGTGGAATGTGAAAAATTCACTCGCACCCCGTCGTGGGCGCTTAACTTCGTGATGTATTTAGGAGAAGCCCAACGGCAAGGAACGTGTCCACGGTGAATTATGCGTTTCGCAACTGGCAACGGCAACTGTGAAATCCGCCGCGCCGACGTGTTTGCCGATGTTAAAGCTCAATGCCGCGCTGAATGCAGAACAAACAGAAGAAGCCGCTTCTTAACAGGTCGCCGGGCTTATATATATATATATTGAGAATACCTTACAGGCCCGAAGGCATTGAGTAAGGGGGGTTACAGTGAAATCAGATCATGAACAAAATCTTACAATGAACAAATCTACAGTGCAGGTTAATCATAATAACAAAAAATACTTCGTAATAAACTTAACAGTGCAATGAGTCATCGTAATTCAATAGTAGACGAATAGCACATTACAGCACGTTAATAAAAACAGAGCGCAACACTTGACACTATGAAAGTTTGAAAGTTCAACGATAAAAAAAGATAAAGAAAAAAAAAATCTTACAACGCTACACCGTGAAAATGTATCCCAAGTTTCTGCCGAAACGCGTTAGGGTTACTATTAGAGGCGATATCGTCGGGAAGATCATTCCACATGCGGATGGCTTGCGGTAGTGCTGATGTGTTAAACGCGTTTGTGTTACCAAAGATGTGGGTGAAGCTGAGATGATTATGTAACCTGCGTGATGTGTAGGGGGGCGTTCAAGTTGCAACGACGATGTTTTGTTATTGTAGACGTACTCATGAAATAGACATAACAAGGACACTTGACGGCGAACACATAATGGTTGTAATGAATAATTGAGTTTAAGCTGCGTCATACTGGAATGGTGGCAATAGATTCTAGAAATGTAACGTACAGCTCTGTTCTGAATTGCTTCGACCATGTTAATTTAATAATGAGCGGACGGGGACCAAACAGATGAGGCATATTCAAGTTGCGGGCGGACGAAAGTTAGGTAGGACCGTTTCCGAAAGTCAGAGGGACAATGACGAAGGTTTCGGCGCAAATAGCCTAATGTTTTGGAGGTCTTTGCACATACAGCAGTGATGTGTTCAAGCCAGGAGAGTCCTGGTGTAATGTGGACGCCAAGATATTTATAGGAAGTTGCCCGGGAGAGCCTGTCGCTTTGTATATGGTAGGTAACCTTAGAAATGACTTGTTTATGTCCAAAGGAAACAACTTTACATTTATTAGTATTTAGGTTCATGAGCCAAGTGGTACACCAGTTAGAGATAGTATTAGGATCATCTTGAAGGATGAAGTGATCGTTAGGACAGTTTATGGGTCTGTAAAGCATGCAGTAATCAACGAAGATTCTGATATTTCATGAAATGTTACTTGGGAGGTCGTTGATGTAGATAAGGAAAAGTAATGGGCCAAAAACGCTCCCCTGTGGGGCGCCAGAAGAGACATAGGAAGAGGAAGAATTAATAACAATTGTGAACTGCTTTCGAAGGGAAAGAAAATTTAGGAGCCATGATAAAGTGATGGAGTCTAATCGGAGGGCAGATAATTTAGAAATAAGGTGGCAATGGACGACACGGTCGAAAGCTTTGACAAAGTCAAGAAAAAAATTGGGGGACCCTTAAGCTTCGCCTTTAAGAGTTGAACGCGATAGCGAAATCCGGCCCCTAGTGCGCACTTCAACCACTAAGTGCATACTTATTAATGTGTATTGTTACATTCACACACGCACGCACGCGCGCGAATTTTACAGGCTTTCGATCTAAAGCAAGAGTCGCATGGCCTCCAAGATATACGCCGCGCGCCGGCCCTCTCGGATGCCATGAAAAGTCGAGACATATTTCTCACAATGCCTCACAGATGGCAGCACATTATCTAGCGCTTGCTGCGTTGGCTTGATATGCTTTCCTCTAGATGGACATAGTTGTCCATTTTTAGAGCTGTTTGAAAGTTCGTGTGTGTATTTAGCGGCGATGGCTGCACTATCCCGGCGTTTTTCGACGTAGTTTGATGGCCTCGCGAATGCGCCTACCGTATGGGCTTGTTTTCGTCGTGACACCTGCCGAACAAAATGCGTTAAGGAGACTCCTTCTACTACATGGCATTTATGTAGTGTTTTTGTCCGAAGCAGCTGCAAGCAACATCGTGGCTTTGTGGTAAGACACCTGCTTGCCACGCGAACGGCCTGGGTTCGATCCTCATTGGGACCGAAGATTTTATCGTTTATTTTATTTGCTACTTTCTCGATTTTTCGCTCACGGATGATTTTTCGCTCACAACCAACGGTGCCGACGCCGACAACGCAATTTCTGCGACACGAGCTCTCTAACGCTACCGCGTTAAAAATATGCAATCAGTCTGTAGGCCATTATTTATGTTGTAATGAATGTCACTAGTGAATTTCAATAACTGTGTTTCGCATGACATGCCTTTTCTGAATCCGCGCTGGTTAGGGAAGAAGAATGTGTTAGTTTCAAGGTGACTGTAGACGTGGGAGGCGATTATGTGGTCGAGTACTTTGCAGCAGACGCACGTGAGTGATATTGGACGATAATTTTTAGGTGAGTTCTTATTCCCGGATTTAAAAATGGGTACTACTTTGGCGATTTTCCAGTCGTCTGGCAGTTTTCCAGACGACAGCCATTGTCGAAAGATGTGGTATAGCGTAATGATAGATATGGAAAAGGGTGTTTTTTAGTACCTTTTTTACCGTTTTTTAGTCAGTTTTTTTTTTCGTCCCTGCCTTGGTGTCACGCTTTGGCAAAGCACCTCGAAATTTGCCGTTCACACGCATCCCGTGCTGTTGCTGAGAGACGAGAAACTTTGAAATGGCAAGGGCCACCGCTAAAGACAACACGCAACGAAGAGAGCGAGTTCTCTCTCCTCCCAGAATTCCTAGTCACTGTTGCTCGCGCAAGTGCAACGTTAAGCTCGACAATACCGCTGCGTAGCATCTCGAAAGCGTTCGCGTAAGCACAACTCACTAGCACGTAGCGAGTTCGTTTCCGAAGCTTCTAGCCCTCACATATTGATAGCACTTGGTTCTGGCATGAAAGCAACAAGACAAACACGATAGGAGAGCTGTAAAGTTGCCGCCGAGCGTGAAAAATGGTCCATTCGCAAATAGGTTCTCCGTTGGACCAGTTATAATCTCTCGCTGGCCGCCGGGTCCCTCTAGTGCGCGAGAGAATATGAAAAGCGTCGCGTGTAGTTGACACTTCGCAATAGCTGTGGCGCAACGAACAATTCAGCCTGAGGCGTTAAAGCGAGCAGCGCGGGCGGTTGGTGATGTGGAAGAGAAATAAAAAGGAGAATTAGAAAGGCGTAATTTTTTTAGACGACAAAAAATAAAGCTAGCTTTTGGCGTCTGCGGCCTCTAAAGAACGAAATCAGCGAGATGGTTCCCACTGGGTGGAAGCGTCAGTTAAAGAAAAAAGGGCAATACAGAGTCTGACAACGGCGAAGTGAAGTCTAAGTCACGTTAAAAAAATGATAACGCGAACAGCATTATGCATATGCTGGGATCTCCGCACCTGACACTCGCAGTCTACCGAGTCCTCTCGTTGGCCACTGACAACCTCGGTCAACTGGCCATCCATTTCATGCTTGCTTTTTTTCACAGCACAGCGGCACAAAGGAATGCATTTCTACTCTTTCCTTCGTATTTTTAGTGCACTGGTCCATCACACTGCTTTGGCATACGAGCGTAAAAACAGTCGCTTTCACTCACCGCTTAATACAAGCCCTCGTCGCGTCATAACTACGTAAAGGACAATAAAAGAAAGATACGCCCGAGACGCAATAGAGACAACTGTCATTGTCAATATATACGCGCAGCATAACGCCGACACGACGACACTCCGGCAGTGGTGTGGAAAACACGCCAAGCGTTTGAACGTGCTTGTTGAGTGTGAGACATTCTTAAAGAGCCCCGGCAATACTTTTCGAAGTGATGATGGAATTACTCCACTCATGAATGTCGTTGCCTCACGTATCTCCTTTAGCAAAAAAAAAAAAAAAAAAATTAGAGCAATAACGAGCGCTTATTATTTCGTTTCGTCGAGGGATCGAGGAGAGAGGGGATGTTGGCCATCACAGAGGCTGCCACATTAATTACTAGAAGGCGGCGATCACAGAGGCTCCTACGTTAATTACTAAAGCGATCTTTGCCGCCACGATCATTCTGCTAGCAAGGGAATACAGTGCGAATACTTACAATTTCGGAAATATAATATGAATGATGGGTGCTGTAGTGACACGACATCTAGCGATCACTAAACTATTTGATTTCGTGACGAAAGCAGCAACTGAAGCCTCCAGGTACAGCGTGTACCTCACACTTTTTTCATCATCGCCTGCACAACTGATGGGTTGCTTCGGTTCTCTCAGTTTTGACGATGTGTAGTGGTGACAAAAATAAAAGTGCCTAACATGAAGTCTTTCTGTTCATGTTTCCTTCATAGCCCATAGTGCAAAGTTTGAGGAAGTGAAACTTCGACATTTGAATAATTCTTGGAGAAAACGCCAAGACTGCATGTTCGTATTCTCGGGGCTGTGGCTTTTGTAAAAGAGAGGCGAACAAGCATTGGTTCTATTCGGCGCATAGGCTTAGGAAGAGAACGCGAACGCGGCTAGTGCAGTGCAGTTGCGTTAGCGCAGGAATGCATGGTGCGCCATAAACGGGTCGCTGCTTTGCGGCTTTTGGTACGCAGCTCGCTGAAACAAAGTTCTGAAACTGTGTAGAGACCACAGAGTGTCCGCTTTGTTTCCAGGCTCTCATTCGAACGATAATCGTTGTAAAAGAGCAAGCGTGGCCCTGTACAATCGAACGCGGCCGCAACCGTTCATAGGGGCGGGGCAACGTTGCAGAAATATTTCTCGTTCGTTGAATGGATGTGCACGCGATTGCGAGAGATAACGCACATTAAATTACGAAGCCTGTAGACGGGGTCCAAATGCTCGCTCACGTTCGCGCAGTGCGTGAAACTATCGCACTTCCTGCGACTGTGGAGCGTTTTGTCGGGTTAATATCATTTAGACGGGCCGGTTTCTACTACCAGATATCAGGCGTTGCTATCTGCGTTTTGTAAGACATAGAATGTGAGATAGGAAAACACCGTAATGCTGGTATATCCGAAGATAACATAGGACAGTATCACTGGAGCCTTGAGGTCCAAAAGCGTGCGAGTAGAAGAAGCAGTCAAACACCGTAATTAAATTAGAAGAGCGCAGGAAGGTTAGCTAACTAATATTATTCATGGCAGAGATTGCGTTGCCTTGAAACGTTGAGTAGGGCTCTAACATTCAGTGTCCTTAGGCACGTACAGGCTGGTGAATTATCAATGGGTGAGCTGAGGCGTTACAGTGCTTCCAATATCTTAACGATAGCGGTGTGGTAACCACACCTAACGTCACATTTTGCATGCTTTGAGAAACGGTATTAGGCAAGGGCTTGGATTAAGCACAAATAAAAATAATGGTACCACGCTCATCCTTCAAAGGGGATCGACGGTGGTGACAGGATTAAGAAACCTTATTATGAGCGTGTAAATGGTGACTGCTATCTGTTATCACGAGAAGCAACGCACGTCTAGTGGCATTCACCCGGCAACCTAAGTTGGCGTGAAAGCAAATGTGTTTCCCGTATCTTGAAGATGATAATCGCACTAAAAATAAAAATCGGCAAATTAAACGAGAACGGCCCACGTTTCGATCTAACCCCTTCGCTAACCACAGTGCAGAAAAGCTCTTAATAGACTAGATTGATTAGTTCTAGACCACTTGCATCCTAGCAGTATATAATTCTAACCGAAAACTCCATCCCAAGAAGTTGTCAACCCAATACACCGCTCAGTTCATGTACGCCGACGGTCTCAACTAAGTTACGAGGTGTGATGCAATCAGTAATGGCAATCAGTTTTGGCATTCTTTTGTTGCCAAGCACACTTTGCCCCGCAATATTCAGATTTCACCTATACGGTGTGCAATCCTTAGACGCTGTTGGCACGGCATTGTTTTTGTTGAGGCCAAAGCTGGTTGTTATATTGTTCAGCTTCGAAATTGACGCGGTGAAGCAGTTACCGAAACTGAAATCATTTCCCATAATGAACACCTTGCCAGGCTCAGAGTTTGTAACTTCCTCGCCTTAATGAAAATTTATGAATGGCTCTTGTGTATATATGTGTGTTTGTCACTGTGCGTATTATTCTTATGTATATGCGATCATTGTATATATCATAGTGGTCACCCAACAGCTGGAGTAGCAAGCCAGGCGATAAGTCAGGCTAATATCTCCGGGAGTATCGTTCATATAGATAACTATAGTTATCTCTCTCGCGCATCACTTCAAGCACTGCCTCCAGTTATCGGCGTAGTTGTGGAGTGCGCTAGAGAACTATCTCCGAAGAGCACTGTAGTGACGACGACATTGTAAAATGTTAGTAAATGTTAAAAAAAAATGATTCAAGGGTGCAAATTTTCGACTCAATTTTGTTCGCTACTCTGTACATCTATCACCACGCAGTCTCGAATTAACATGCTCCACTGACAGGAGAGAGCCAATGTCACCACTCTCCAATGTCTATTAAACGGACCCTGCAACAATTTTTCAGCATGGTCAGAAAACGCTGCCTATCGGTAGTCGAGGCTCCTGTGAACACGTGAGCCTAACGTTATACCGCAGCACGCGGCCTGGAATTTAAAATTGATTCTCAAAGTCAGCTAGAAATCGCTCGCTCTTCTCTCCACAAATGATGCCATAAACCCAAATGACCGTGCCATGAACCTCAAGATTGAGTATCGATTTGAGCATCGTGAGCTTCATAGTTACTGCGACCGCCGCGGGATGCCGCCCCGTGCCCGCGCGCTCGCTCGCAATCACACTGAATGTAAGCCGCGCGATCGAAGAAATAATAATAATAATAATAATGAAGTACCCAAGGTCACGACGTGCGCTGACGAATCGAAGCATCTGGAGTGGGCCACACAGGTCGCCGTCAACCTTGGGTTAATGGCCATGTAACACGGAATCATTCGCAGCTGCGTTCTGACGAAATGAAGTTTTTCCATCTATCCATTCTTGCCCCCTACTCCTCCCACCCCCTACGTAGCTTTCAGCACACTCGCTGTTACGAAAGGAGAGAGAAAGCGCTTGAAACGTGCGACAAATCTTTTAACTTCGCTCATACTTGACATATTCTAAACATTTTTTGCGGCAGTCGATTCGTGAGGCCATAAGCTATTTTAATGAAGCCGATTACCTGGAAAAGTGTTGCAGGGGCCCTTTAAGACCCAAGTACACGCAGCATTGGATACGCGTTTCGTTGCGAAGGCGCGTTATGGCTTATGCGATACCGCGCCCGTGTGCCTATCCCAAAACTATGGGCAACGAGTCGGACGTTCCACGTGCAAAGTGTGCGTGGGGTAAAGGCGGCGTGCTCTTTTATTAATATGGTATATACGAGATACTGGTGCTTTGACTGGCGCGTCATTCATAGCTAAAAGCACAATAAAAAAATGAAAATATTGAAAAAGCACAAAAGACCACGGTCAGAACGTTCGCAAGGTTTCGCACATGTGCAAATAAAGGTATGCACTTTCGTGAACTAATTCAATTGCGCAAAAGAATTCATAAGTTCCCGTCTAAGTTCTGCACATACCCACGTAACAAAACTCATGCGTAACATGTAAGAAATTCAACCGTGACGCACATCTCACGCACGTTTTAACTTTATATAACACAGCGGCTAACCGCTACTCATACGCCAAAGCAGCATATAATCATGCCCACTACTGTGATTGCCCTCTTGCCTATACAAGTCTTGCCAAAAATGGAACTCGCCAACCGCTTGTTTGCCATCGATGCACTCCTCGGTCCACAATTTCCATTCAGGTGAGGTGCGTGAAAGTTGACTTCAGATTTTCCGACGCAGACGAACGCGAGAGAAAATTTTCACGCATAGCATGCCCGATTTTTGTAATGCTTCTTACCCAATACCTGGCCAAATCAAAATAATATTAACACTACTCTAAATTCAGAAAGAAAAGCGTGCAAGAATAAAATTAAGGGAACGCTTACAATGCTCAAGCTCTACAGCGTCTTTTCTTCGCATTGGCCGCTTGGCTAGTCAACATCAGGAGGAGCATCAGTCCAGGTACGTAAATATAAAACGAACAAAGTATAAAATTTGTGTTGGATCTTTGATGCCATTTCTGTTGTTCCCACTCACAGGTCGAACATCAGTGCGCTTGGAGACGTAAGAAAAGAACGAACAAGCAGGAAGACATAGGGCAATTCAGGCGTCGGCTGGCTCTTATATAGACTCCTCTGATCGCTGGACCGGGCATAAACAACACACTCAGCTCGATGAAAGTGGCTCAAAAATAAGCCCGCTTCTGAAGTTTTGTTGCCTTCTACTACGCTTGCGATTCTCCCGGCTTTTTTCGATCCTATACGCGCGTGTGGGAATGCTGGTTTTGAAAAGTAAAGTGCCGGGCCGCCATCGTTCGGAAGGCACGCTCGCGCGACTACCCACTCAACGCGAGAGTCTTCACCCCAAGGCTTCTGCACGGCGGAGTCGCGCTGGCGCAAAGTCATGATCAACAACTTCAAGAACATACAACACGTCTCGGCTTCTTAAAGAAAGTCGCGCAGCTTAGAAGAAATTCGGAAGTCAAGAAAGAGCAAAATCAAAGGTACAGCGAATGCTGCACTCAGCTATATACTTTCTAAGGCGTTGCCACCAAACATTCTGTAGCCCGTTTCTATTCTCCCCGACTGATCTCCGGGCTTAAATTCGATTATCTATAATGCCTTCCAGTGTATGAAGCGCGCTGGTCTCGAACGTTGAGAGAGAGTGGACAAATGATTCGAGAACGTGACAAGAACGTGAAGTACTGTCCAACTCGATTCTTTCCACAACGAAGGCTATTTATAAGCTTTGACTTCGCTCCCTCTCCGCCTCATTTCATTCAGTTTGCGGATATTGCCCGGAGAATCGCTGTCCACGTCAAGATAAAAAAAAAAGGGAAATAAAGTGCCGAAACGTAGCCCGTTTCGTCTACCATTGTTTGTCAACATTCTCGGTGTGCACGTTGAGTTGAGAAAAGTTTTCGCCGCCCGGGAGCACTGTTTTCTTTTCATATACAGCACCCAATCGTCGTGGGAGGTTTGTCTCTTACACGAAAAGCTCGTGCTCACATGTGTCGAGTATATACACACACAGGGCAGAGCTTGTTTGCTTAGGATGCGGGATATTTATTCTCTGACCAAAGGGAAAACAACAAAAAAGCGATATAAAAAAGCGCCGGAACTGCGGATATACCTTAAAGAAAGAGAACAAGTTCAAAGAACGATGTTTGCACCAATCCATACACATCGGTTTCTTCGAAAACTGCGGAACATGTTCCGCGAGAAGCCAGCTCTATCGAACTGATGGCAGCATTTTAGGTGTTGAAAACAATGCCCGCCAGGGGGGCTCGCCTCGACATCGGTGGTATATAATCTAAAGACGCCTGCTAGAACACTGACGATAGCATTTTTCAAACACTTTTAACTGTATTCCTCCTCGGCCGATTGAATTTGTGTTTCTTTTTGCAATTTCGGAGAAACGAATGCGCGTCTGTGCAAGATTTTCTTTTGCGTCGTCTCTTCTTGCGTGTGTGTCCGCGCATGCCGCGAACTTCACTCCTATTTGCCAACGCTATGCAAAATAGCGCCAAAGGCAATCCAGACTTTTATTATTTAGGGAGCATAGTAAGGCGCACTTTTAAAACGAATGGTTAGAACGACCAGAATGAGTTATGTGCAGTGGTGGGTCTGCAGCGTTAGCCATTTCACCCGTGTCGTAACAGTAATGTCGTGTCACGGGCGCCTTTGCTCGCAAGACACACGTTTATTTTCTTCTCTACTCTTACTATATTTCTTTTTCCTAATCGGCAACTGCCGATTAAGAACCAACGTGACATGTTATCAGATGCATAAGACGCTCGCTAGATCGATAGTGTTACGATAGTGACAACGATCCGCTTGTTTCGAGTGCACATCATGGCTCAATCTCTAGGAGAATAGGTCAAACGTTCAAAAGTATCTCCAAAGAGACGAACAAATGAATTACTAATGTACTTTAAACCTGACCGGAAGAGGCTTTCTCGTGCGAGAGAACGCAACGTAAGATTAAGGATAGGAACATGAAATGTTGATAGGCGCCACAGGCGGCGCGTATCGAACTGCAGTAACACCATGGCCTGAAGACACTCGGAGCGACAGAAACCCTTTCGTTTTGTTAAGTAGAAACCCAGGAAACTTCGACTTGTTGACAGTTGGATATGACAAAATGGTTATTGGCTTCATAGCAGGCGCTGCTCTGCGTGAATATTTCAGTGAAAAATTATTGATTTGGAACCGTCAGCGCGTGGTGTCCTTGGCAGAACACCAAGAGCACGCACGAGTCAGCACATCACAATGTAATGAAACGGCACTGACACAATAGTAAGCGAACTGAAGACTTCCTTGTCTGTGTTTGCTAACGTCTGGGGAACAATCTATGAACATGTGGCGGCGGACATGCCGTTTCCGGGAAATATTCGTTGACCAAAAATCAAGAGAGAGATAGACAGTAAACATTTAATTTAAGGACCACCGCGAGATAATTCGTTTTTCGCCCGAAGTGGGCCTCTCCGTTTGTCCAGAAACCTCTGGGCTGTCGCTATTTCCAGAGGATATTTTAAAACTGAAGCCGTGAGTAGAATACTTAAATGTAAACACCTTTGACAAAAATCTGTCTGGCTGGGTAAGAGATTACCGTGGTTAAACTGGCACCAGACTTAGTTTAACGTAGTCCCGACGCTTTGAGATCGATTTTCTTTCTCTTCCTCATTCGTCGGAAAGATTAGTTTAACGGGGATTGCGCTGTGCACTTTATTTCTTAGGCAAACACTACATGGACAATATGGTGCCAATTTAAAGACAAGCGTTCGGTCCCATTGACTAATAATTCTACAGGCAATAAAATATGTCTTGCTTTTCTCGGCTGAATCACAACTACATGTATTTCATACACTTACAAAATGAGACCAAAAAATAGGCATCGAAATTCCGACAGAACCGACGCATTATGGGAATCGATTTCATGAAGAAGCAGTAAGCGAGCAGCTGCATCTGCCGCACTTTGACCCATTTCTTGCAAGGTGGATACGGATATGTGGCCCACGTGACTGTTGGAAAGGGTTTCATGAAGTACGCAACAGGCATTTCATGTCACTCAAGTCATGACCGGTCAGTCATGTCTTGAATAACTTGACAGTCGAGAGCACACAGATGTAGGCGGATAGATAGATAGATAGATAGATAGATAGATAGAAAGATAGATAGATAGATAGATAGATAGATAGATAGATAGATAGATATATAGATAGATAGATAGATAGATAGATAGATAGATAGATAGATAGATAGATAGATAGATAGATAGATAGATAGATAGATAGATAGATAGATAGATAGATAGATAGATAGATAGATAGATAGATAATTACAGTGCCTTTGGTTCGCAAATAAACATTTTGCATTTAACAAGTGGCCGCTCATGTTTTACTGTTATTGATGGAAGCCTCTCAAAAGGGGGACCCATCACAACAATGCAGTGAAAATTTTGTATCATTGCATGCTAGAAAGCAACAGACAATGCGATCCACGGACACATTTATGGAGCGTGGAGAGGCGATATGTATGCATACGAGTCACGTATTTTCGAGATGATGTGGCAGCACTTCTTTAGAATTCAATCAGAACCGACACGAAGGAATATTTCCTCTGTTTGCTCTGTATTGCTCAAGGCATTAATGGCTTCCGCATGAAGAAAAATTTTGAGCGTCCACTCAGAATCTGATGAGGCCTGGATAAATTGTCTCGAGGACCCAGTGTTGATCTGATGTTGCATAAATACGTCCGTATACGTGCGCAAAAGTGGACATGCTAACAGTTCTGATTGTTTCACCTGGCAGTTTCTCTGCGCTCCGGCTTCGCATCGCCTCTCGGACCCTTTTAGCTGGAGATGGTGCAATTTTTTCGAACAGCTGCAGACTGGCACGGCATGCCCAGGGACATCGTTGCCATCGCTTCACCATCTGCTATTGAAGACAGTGTTTTTAATTACCTTCAATACTAAAGCAACCATCACTGTTTATTAGATGTGAAGCATCTTATGGCGGAGTTCAGTCTGGTGGTGGTGGTGGTGTGCGGCATGACCACCCTTACTGCGCATGCGCAAACCCCCTGCACTTCCCCTCTCCACTCCCCTCTCCCCTTCCCTCTCCCCCGTCACTCTCCCCTCCCCTTCCCTTTCCCCTCCCCATCTCCTCTCCTCCTCTCCACTTCCCCTCTCCCCTTTCCCCCTCACCACTCCACCCCTAGAACGCGGGCTCTACATGCCGAAACACTGCTTCGCATCGCCTCATGGTCCCCTTTAGCGGGAGATGGTGTGATTTTTGTTAATCTAAATACCCCCCGCGCCCTGATGAAATTCCCCGAACAAAGGGGACCATTAAGGTAAGAAAGCGAACTGCGAAATGAAGAGGGTGGGGGTGGGGGTGTTGTTCGCGTGAATTCGAGGTTATGAGGCATATACGGCCCCCAAAAGCAGTTTTATCTCGCATTGTTTCGGCACCTATACTTTGTATGTATATATATATATATATATATATATATATATATATATATATATATATATATATATATATATATATATATATATATATATATATATATATATATATATATATATATATATATATATATATATATAAATTTACGGTGCCCCTTTCTCGTATTTCTAATAATCAATGATTCACCCCTTTTCCATGTCTGTTTTATAACACCAATCATGACATTTATTTAGACAGTCTACTAAGCCATTGACATAAGTCTTTGTGCTATAGAGACCAACGTCCCAATCTGCAGTAAATGAATAAGTAAGTGCCGATTTACAAGAAAGGGTGCCCAGACAAACTTTTGAACGAAGCTTCCACGTCACTCCATAGGGATCTTCATGCATTTTGCAGGTCGGCAAAATGGCGAAGTGAGTTAGAAACATGACAGTTACCTGTTGGGAACGATGAAGGATAGAAAGCAAAAACGGGGAAGCATGAAAGATTTAGAGGCAGAAAAACAGAGATGCCGACACTGTTTTCTGCCTCTCGGTTTTTCTCATTTTTCTCGTTTTAATGACTTTGTTCTCTTCAAGCATTAAATAGTAACGTCACGATGCAAAACCACTGCCTTCAGGGCACGTATAGCACCGAAAAAAAAATGGGAAAATGTATTCTTGTCTGTGTCAGGCTTTTTCGAGGCATTTTGATATCCTAGTCATTTGGTTTCTAATTTGATTGCGTCATGTTACTCGCACCTTCAAGTTTCGGGATTAATAAAACGCCGGTAAGAACACGCGCGACCGTAAATTCTCACCACATCGTAAAGTTCACACCTGTGAACGTTTACGTTCACAGGTGTGAAACTGTGAACGTACACGTCCCATTTGGGTACGTTCACAGTTTCACACCCTGAAGGCCGACAAAGCAAACGCTCACTACCGTCAGAACTTGAAATTGCATTGACTATAGGCGAGAGCTAATTCCTTATAAAGGAGTTTCCATCGCCTCCTTTGTTCAACCGACGTCCAATTAACGTAGTTGTCCCCTTTCGCTTGCTGTTGCCCGCCCATTGTCACAAACATACGTAATTGCCACAAGAACAAACAAAACGGCCTCGTTGCCATTCGGTTACCGCTAAAGCAAATGTCATTTCCTACACATCCTTCGACACGGCTTTTTCGCGTTCGGCAATCCCTATTGCAGCAATTGGCTGACGCGGTACCTCTATACGTACTTATACAGTCACGCGAACTTTGGCAGGTACATCGAAGAACACTGCATCCGTAAGCCGGCTCGCAGCCATTACCATAGAGTACTTTGATCTTGCATTGTTCGGATCAAAAGAAAGCGTGCGCTGAGTTGCGGTAGTGAGGAGGATGAAGAGGAGACGGAGGATATTGGGAAAGTGGGATGCTGGGAACGGATGGATGGAGGCGTTGTGAAATACGCGAGGAACATGCCTCCATTCGACGACTGTATGCCGGGCCGCGCGGAGGCGAGGCGGCGTCATTCCGATGGAGTGTCCCTACGGAAGAGACGGTCGGGCGCGCACACCCTCCCTTCAGTCGGCGGTTTATTATCATTTTTCTCTTTCGAGCGCCTGATTTATAAGGGATGGGATTCGCATCGGCATTCTCGTCGCGTTGCTGTGCTAGCGCAACAGATGGCTTCTTCGCTCCACTTTATCGCTGGCACGCCGTACACGCGTAGGAGTTGTTGAGAGAGAGAGAGAGAAATAGAAAAAAAAAGGAAAGCACCGCTAGTCGCACATACGGAAGACGTGCTTGACGGCGCAAGCGTAGACGCTCTAGAATGCTCGCGAGAAATGGAAATGAGACTTTCGTAAAAAAAAAAAGGCGTAAGAGGTAGAAAGAATGTGAGAGAGGAGGAATATACGAATGCGGCCCGACTATATAGAATGCCTGACAAGACGGTCGTACGCATATCTTTACTCGTCTATTCCTTCTACATTGGAAGTAGAAATGAAAGGTGGTAACGTAATGACGGGTAGTGCAGGAACTAATGCACTGGCGGAACGAACGCTCCGCGAGTGTATTTGCATGTCCGGTGCATCTCGTTGCGTACAGCTCCGACGGTAGCATTGTGAAACAGAAAGCGAACAAAGTGTTCCTATTCGCTTGCACGCGCCACGTCTACTATTATGTTGTCGAGGGATGGAAAAAAAAGAAAAAAGGCGAAATCGATGCTCGCAGAAACAACCTTCAGCCTCCATGAATCTGTCCTAGGATTTCATTTCGCTTGTTCCGGATGACATTTGCGAGTTCAAGTAATGGTACTTGAATGTAAAGCCATAGGGGCAGAAGCCTGGTATACAGTTGTCGCCTGACGAAGTGGTTGCTTCCGGAGTAACAGTCATCATTCCTATGAATGTTTGCCGCCTTATTGCGATTTAATCTCATGTTCTTCCGGCGCTGGACAACAACCGGATGTGCGTTGCCGTTATTCGCCTAGTTCACAGGCGTATGCTCGACAAGTGGTAGAAGAGGGTTGATGTGTTTCCTGAATCACTGATGTACGTAAACATTTCTCCCGAAAGTTTTTTTTTCGCTTTCTTTATACCTACGTCTACTGCCCACATTGTTGTACCCGGAAAAGCCTTAGTCAGTATATAAAACCAATATATTATTCATTTATGAAGAGCTCGTTTGGCATGCCATGATTGAACGCCGCTACTCAATGTGACAACAGTTAGGCATGCGCTGAGGCGCGGCTCATTTAACATACGCCTCTCGTGTGTTTCTTGCTACCGTGGCTCTGAATGCTGCCCTTTCCACGTGGGGGAATTCTCGTCTGTCACCTGCCAACCCACGTGACATGCTGTTCCTAAGCATTCATTCGCTGAGCTTGCCATGCTTCATATTTCACTGAAGCAGCTACAAATCGACACGCCCACTTCTGCAGTGGCGGCTTCCGTCGTGAATGCGCGCTCTCATTTTGAACGCTGTTACTTCGACGCACAATATTTCTTGCATATCAGTATTACTTGCAAATCTCGTTTGTCTAGGCATTTCAGAACCCACGCGGCAAATATGCGCGGTGAAGAAGGTACAATATTCCTTAACTAGAGGTTCCTACGAAGACACAAGGATTGACATTAACCGCTGTAATCGACCAATGAATGTAGTAGAACACTGGCGACGTTAACAAATACCATCACTGTGCTGACATGAAGTGAATCTTAACATTACTATTTCGGAAGGTAGTTGCCTAGTGCATGCTTTCATGGTGATCTTGAGTAAGTAGTCCCTTCCCCCACCATCTATCCCGTTGTGCCCTTATCTTCAAAAAGAGTAAACAATTTCATTCATTCATTCATTCATTCATTCATTCATTCATTCATTCATTCATTCATTCATTCATTCATTCATTATAGTGTGGCGTTGTTATATAGCGTTTTAAGAGTGGAGCTCTTAAAGTTTTTCGTTGCACCGGGTAGTGCGAATAGAAACTGTCATCATCCTGAATCGGCACGCGCTCTTCAAGTCCTTCTTCCTCTCAGTCCTCCACTTCATTTCCTGCCTCGCTCCCAGAACACGAGCGTCGATTTCTCCGGCGCGAGATGGAGTGATGGGTGAGCAAACGAGTACACAGAGAGAGAGAGAAAAAATGATAGAAAGATAGAAATTCGTCGCTGACGAAATTTCTTGGCGAGGCGGTACTCGAACCCGCGTACCCGCGATCCGAAGGCGAGCGTCCTAACCACTCGGCTATCCAGGCACGCTAGTAGAGCATAGTATAGCCTTGTATAGTACAGCATAGCAAGGTGGCGGGAAAGGAAGTCAGGGCGAGGAGCAGATACAGAAGGAGGGGAGAGAGTAAAGCTTAGCATAGAAAGAAAGGGAAAGAGAAATATAGAAGAAGAAAGGGAGAGAAAGACAGAAAGATAGAGAAAGAAAAGGCAGAAAGATAAAGCTAGAGAGACAAAGAATTAAAGAGAGAGAGAAAGAGATAGAACGGAACAGGAAGCAATAAATAGAGAGGAATACAAAGAAAAGCAGAGAGAGAGAGAGAAAGAAACAGAGGAAGAAAGAAAGCAAAATAAAGAGAAACAAAGAAGGCCGTCCAGCTCCGCCCTTCCTTCAGGCTTGGCACCTCTAGTGCGAAGCCGCCTTAATTTTTTCCTTCCGTGTAATTAAGATAAAAACTGAGCGGTAGCTCATTGGTTAGTAGAATCGGCACCCACATGCACATTGGGTTCAAATCTCATGAAAAGATTTATTTCTTTTTCACCGCTATTAATGACGTTACCATTGGGCTGGCGACAACCAGGGTCATTGACGACAGCGGTGTTCGTCAGGCCATTGAGACGGACATACAGCGGGGACGAACACAAAGCCGACGTGATTTCGAGCTCTCAAGCGCACTCGCACTAAAAATTGCACTTTGGACATCGAGAAGGTGATCAGCGGACAGGCGTGGGATTTTCTCGAAGCCTGCTAGCGTCGCCAGAATAGTTTTATGACGCACACAGTGGCGCATTATCATGCGAACACAAGAAAAAAAAAACATTTAAAAAAGTCGTTGGCGGAAGCCTATTCGTACACACATAACTCAGCTAGTTTACGAAATTACTGAAAGCATTCAACGCCTGCAGGCTTCTGTATTATGCGCCGAACACAGAAAGAAAGGGAGAGAGAGAGAAACGATGATCACCATGGCAACTGCTCCTGCAAATGCAAAGGTGCAAGATACAGGGGATACCGGATTTCCAAACAACCAGCCATGAATGGCGATGAATGGGCCTACAGAGCTTCCGCTTTTTGTGCACACTTGGCCTTGCAGAAAGTTTTGTAAAGTGAGAGCAACCTCTAAAGTGCAACCGAGAACAAACTCGCGTTAGGACACGTTCGCAGTTTCACGCAGTTGTCCAAAAACAGAACCCCAGCGCTCGGAAAACTGCCATTTCAATCCGAACAGCATAGTATGTTTTTGCTAAACTTGCTTCTTGCGTTTGTTTGTAATTTTTGTTTGTTTGTTTGTCTGTTTGTTTGCTTGTTTATTTTTAGTGTTTATACTGTCTCCGCGCTTAGCGTGGCTTTGATGTTCGCATGAATGCATATCAGCGGCGCGCACTGTTCATTTTTTTTACTTAATAATTACCGTTTAATTTTGACAGAGACGCTGAAATATACTTCATGATTGCGCGTAACTATCCACTAAAATGTGTCATTACACACTATGAGAATGCTTAATAAGCATTTCGAATAATCATAAGAAAAAAAAATAATTTCCTGCGCTGAAGTGTTGAGGGTTAGTGAAAATTAAACAAAGGATCACAATAATAACAACGTGCTGTGGTTTTACGTCCTAAAACCACGATATGATTATGAGAGACATCGTAGTGGAGGGCTTCGGAAATTTCGGCCACCTGGGGTTCTTTAACACGCACCTAAATATAAGGACACGGGCCTCTTGCATTTTGCCTCCACCGAAATGAAGCCGCCGCCGGGGCCGGGATTCCATCTCGCGGCCTTCGGTTCAGCAGTCGAGGCGAGCACCATGACTACTAGACCACCGTGGCGGGTCCCAAAAGATTACAGGCACAAATAATTTAACCTTCAGTGGCCACAATTTTCTAACCTGCCCGCCCCTATTCTTACGTGTTGTAGGCCTAACGAAACGTTAAGCATCGCCGTATCTTCCGGAACGCGATGTCGCTGCCTATAAGAAAACACAAGAGATGCGCCAAGCTCACTAGCGCTGACGCTAATAGCAGACCCTGGCGAAACGAGTTTCTATAATGAAGGAGGCCCTCGAAAACACGCTTCGTGTTTTGAGGTTAACTTGAGACTCGTAAACGCGGCCACCACTGTTTTCGATTAGCGTGAAATTGTGAAGGGGTTGCTCGTCGACGGTAAGCTGTTCGCCGGAGAACTCATCGAATATGGCCAGCTTGTAATACACTCGTAGTACGAAGTTAGTAGAATGGATAATTTGTCAAATCGGAATCCCAAAGGTCGAACGTGATCAACGGGGGTTATCTACAAAAGTTTGAAGGTACACCGCGCCGCGATAAAAGTTAGGAAAAAGGTTTAGCAGGACTGATACTGTTTACATGCATCGTGATATTGTTGCAACGATTCAGCAAAAGATAAATGTTCCCTTGGCGGTCTTTACAAGCAAGCATAAGCAAAAAAAAAGGAAATACGCGTATTCTGTTTGTCGTATCACCTTTGGGGCACATATATTTGAGCTCACAGATTATATGCAAACATATCGTATATATTAGAAAGAAAACTGATTTCAGCAAATGAAGATGATAGTTGAAGGAAATATTTTTAGACGTTCGTAGGCTCTAGCATGCGAATACAATGTTCTAGTATTGAACGCGTGCTCGTTTTCTTTATTCTCTACCATGTATATGCAACATTATCTACGATTGCAATGCGGCAAGATCGAGGTCGCTTGTTCGATTCCAGGTCACGACGGCCGCATTTTCAATAGCAGCGAAACGCTAGAACGCCCTTGTACTCTGATTTAGGCGCGCGTTAAAGAACCGCAGGCAGTCAATATTTATCCAGAGTTCCCCGATTAGGCGTGCTTCAAAATCGCATCGTAGTTTTGGCACGTAAAACCCCCTAATTACAATTATTTATTAAACTGTGAGAAGAAAAAAAATGTACGCAGCTTCACTCAACGCGAAAGCTGCCCGAAGTGCGGAGCAGGGATTCGCTTGCATTCCGGCGGGGCAGGCATTCCAAACACGCAGCCTGCTCGGAGTCCATGGCGGGAAAGGAGACCTTCAATTGTGATGCAGTGGCGCCTTCTCCACTCCTCGTTTCCCTCTCGTCCTTTCCCTCACATCGCTTCTCCTCTCCTTCAGTTCCCTTTCCCACCCCCTTGCTACACTATACTATACACGGCTACGCTTGCTCTACCCTCCTCCACCTCCTTTCTCTCCTCCTGGCCCTCACTTTCCTTCCACACCCCTTGCTACATTACAAATATCCATGCTATACCATACATCAAATCAAATCGAAATGTTTATTTCGCATTGTATATGCAGATAACAAACGCTTGTCGGACCTGTAACCAAAGGTTAGTTGAAGGTCTGAAAAAAAAATACCTAGAAAATCCTAGCACAGCAGGGAATAGAAATACATGACTGTGCTATGCTTTACCGTCTCCCCCCTTTTTTTCCACCCCTTTGCTATATTACACTATGAACGGCTATGCTATACATGACGCCATTCTCCTCCCTCTTTTTTTCCTCTCGCACTTCTGTTTCCTCTCCCACCTTTTTTTTCCCTTTCTTTCTCTTCTAACTCCCTTTTCTTCACTCTGACGGTCCCTTTAGTTCCCATTTCACCACGAGTGTTTCGGTTGGGGTGTCCTTAGTTGGGAGACAGTTATCGTGCACTCCACACCCAATTTTCTTACCTTTCCTGCTTTCTTCATTAGAAAAATCACTTACCCTAAAGTGCTCTGTACCTAAAGAACGAACAAAATTGTGCACCGTCCTTCTATTCGAAAGTTACAGGCGGCCACACTATAGATATATAGAATAAACACTTTATTCTTTCATGCCGCCTGTCGTAACCAATGTGTCGCTTTGTGACGTTGGGCTCCAACGGTGCATCAGAAAAAAAAAAAACTTTCGCCAGACAAGCCGGCAGTGATCCCAACAGCAGCACGAAATGCTGGGCGCAGAAATTTGCTTTTCATATTTTCATGTCTGGTGTTACCTTTGCGAATATACGGGCTAAAGAACCGCCGTTGTGGTCTAGTTGTTATGGCGCTCGACTGCTGACCCTGAAGGTCGCAGGATCGAATCCAGGCTGCAGTTGGCCACGTTTCGATGGAGGCGAAATGCTAGAGGCCCGTGTACTTAGATCTCGGTGCACGTTAAACAACCCCAGACGGTCAAAATTTCCGGAGCCCTCCACTGCGGCGTCCCTCATAATCATATCGTGGTTTAAGACGTAATACCCAAACAATTATAAAGGCGAAAGCCTTAGATGCCTCATCAAACGCGAAAATTGACCGATGTCCCGCGTTGCGGCGTCGGCGGCGTCAACACGAGTGATGCAAAAAAATGACCACCTCATGATGACGTTATCGTGACATCACATATCGCCGAAACTTGTGATGTGATCGTGACGCCACGGTGACGTCATCACATGGCATCATTGCTCAGTCAAAAGTGGACCGATTCCGGAGTCAGTGCTAAAAAATCTAAGGTGCAGAATGCTTGCAATGTCTGATGATGACGTCATCGTGACATCACATATCACCGAAACTTGTGATGTCATCGTGACGCCACGGTGACGTCATCACATGGCATCATTGCTCAGTCAAAAGTGGACCGACTCCGGAGTCAGTGCTAAACAAGCTAAGGTGCAGAATGCTTGCAATGTCTCCGATCCTGGAAGAATTGCAAAACCACGTTAGTTGCTGAAACCTCTCGCTGGGGGGCGCGGGAGCTTCGATAAAATGACTTAGAAGAAAAAGAAGATGACATTCGCGTTCGAGTCGACTGAGGCGGATGCGTAAGGGACGCTGTGTGGGTTTACTATTATTATGTAAGATATGTTAAGCGTTCGTTTCGTCATTTGTGACTCCCGATAACATGTCAGGTTATTAGTGGCACATAGCGAAATAACATATTAGCTGCGTATTATACTGAGACACTGTCGGGATGGCTCAAATGAACACAGTATTTCTTCTAGCGGAGTGATAAAAAATCGTCGAACAAGGAGTGCCGTCGCTGGAGCCAGAGTTTACTGAAGACATCACCTTCGACAGTGCAACAACTGCTTCCGGACGCCGTGTTTTCAAGCGAAGCATTGTGGGACTGCTAAAACCATGTTTCTTTTTCAGGGTCATTTCACCGTTTTTAACTCACCCCACAACATTGTATATCGGTGCAGATTCATAAGAATGACTTAAGAAATGGAGCCTTAATGAAAACCAGCAGACAATGAAGCCAAAGAAGGCATAGGGGACATTAATTGTAATGTTTGGAGGGTATTGTCATAATTGTGATAAAGAAGTGAAGAAAGTAAAGTGGAGGAAGAGGCAAACTTGCCGCCGGCAGGAACCGCACCGGCAGGACAAGTTGTCTTTTCGTCCACTTTACTTTCTTCACATCTTTATCACAATTACAACAATACTTTTAAAACAGTACATTTCTCAGGTCGCAGGTTCGAATCCCCGGTCCTGCTCGAACGGAAGATGTTTTTTTTAATGATTTCTTTATTTGAATCTACATCGAATTTTCGCTCACAACCAACGACACCGACACCGGAATTTCTGCGAAACGAGCTCTTTAACGCTACCGCTTTAAAATAGATGCGCCTGGCTATTCACTATATACTTTAATCTGTCTGTTGCTACACCGCGATGGGGATGCTCTACTGTCTAGCCTGCTAGTCTATCGGACAGACTGATATTTCATGCCACCTCCTTTTCAACATCCGCGTTTTCTCTCGCGCGTTTTTGTTTTCCTTGTCCGCCGTTCTGTACGTTGCTTCATTTGCTCACTTGACGATCCATACTTTCATGAAAGCCATACTTTCAAGCGAATCACCCTGCATTTTCTATGTTATCTATACATATTTCCCTCTCTCTCTTAATGACTGACACAACAGAAAGAAAACGATTACGAACCAGGCTGAGTCCGTACTTTCGACTCCAGTGTTCAAGAGAACCCCTTCGGCAAGCGAAAATTTACAATCTGTGAAAGGTGTTTATCGCGTAAGTCGAACGTCGTCTCGGCTCATCCAATGCACACGAGCACTACATTAGGTCCCAACTGAACACGTGTCGTGCAGTTGCTCCTGTTAAACTCACCGCTTTGGGGCACTTTTGTGCCAGCTATACTCCGAGCCAATCATTGCAAAATTAAAGTGTATAATGAACTTCCTCTTGTAGGTTTGACGTCACCGACATTAGCAGCGCGGTTAGAGAGAGGAACATAGAGGAAAGGCAGGGAGATTAACTAAGCACTGGCTGGGTTGGCTACCCTTCACGTGGGGTGGAGGGAGAATAATATTGCTACGTCCCATCAAGAGCCAGACATTCTGCGTACAGAAGACGACAAAGAGGACTGGCCTGGCTGTCTGCTGTGGGTGCTGTCCTCCATCTTGCTCGATGCTGTGCACATCAGTGTAAATACACTTGTAAATAGTCACGCCTCGTGTCATTTTCCGTAACATCTTTGTGGTGGAGGCGCTGGTTGTTCCCTGTACCCATCACGAAGCTCCGCAACGGCCGTATCATCGCGGGTCCGACCATGTCACAAGTTGACGGAACATCGTCTTCACCGCCTGCCCCTCCCGTGGCTTCTACCTACGTAGTCCTACCTCCTGCTCGTGATCCTGGCGTATTTTCCGGACAGGATGGCGTTGACATTGACAAATGGATCAACTTGTATGAACGGATCAGCGCCAGCTATAGGTGGGACCCGACCCTTATGCTCGCCAACGTACTTTTCTACCTTGATGGCCCACCGCGGGTGTGGTTCGAGACGCACGAAGCAGACATTACGAGCTGGGAATCTTTCAAAGAGAAGATCCGCGACCTTTTTGGCAACACCGCTGGACGGCAGATGGCTGCGCGGAATCAACTGGCAACCCGAGCACAGACCTCTACAGAATCGTACGTCGCGTACATTCACGACGTCATCGCCCTTTGTCGCCAGGTTGATGAGCACATGCCTGAGTCGGAGAAGGTATCGCATGTGCTAAAAGGAATCGCAGACGATGCCTTCAACCTGCTTGTTTACACCAACGTTGCCACCGTCGACTCAATCATCAAAGAGTGCCGACGGTTTGAACAAGCCAAGAGCCGCCGTATAACTCAGAGGTTTACGCGGCTTCCCAACACGGCCGCAACCTCATCTTGTGAAGCCGCTCACCAGCCGCCCACCTATGACAACGTCACACGCATTGTTCGTCGGGAGATTGAAGCTGCCTGTCCTGCTCCCATCCAACCACCAGTTTTCACAACACACACCACTGACCCTTCACAGCCATCGGTGGCCTTCATTCAAGCTGTGGTCAGGCAAGAGTTTGCAAACCTCGGTCTTCCATCCGCATGTCCCCTGACTCGCCCTGCAGTAAAGCCTTACTCCCCAGGCAACGCTCGCCGATCCTCTCCTACATTGCCCCTCCGCAACCCTACAGAATGGCGCACACCCGATGACCAGCCTATCTGCTTTTGCTGTCACCAGCCAGGGCACGTTTCTCGCTATTGCCGTCGCCGTTGGTCAAACCCACCACGCCAGACCTACCCTACCTACATGCGCCCTACCACTTCTACACGTTCAGCCGCTGCACCCTCCAATGTCTACTCGTCCTCTCACGAACCTCTCACCAATGACGCCACTTCGCCCGTTCGCCGCTACTCCCGCTCGCCGTCCCCGCAACGTCGCCAATCCCGCTCTCCGCAGCCCCGACGCTTTTCCTCGCCGACCTTCTCTGGACGCTCGCAGCAGGAAAAGTAGATATTGCAGCTTATGGACGTGAAGCTGCAATACCATCGACGCCTGCAAATCCTCTGCTGACGCTCCCCACACACCACAGCCTGCTTGAAGTAAAAGTCGACAATGTTCCTGTGACCGCCCTCGTTGACACAGGCGCGCACCTGTCTATTATGAGCGCTCCTCTACGCCGCCGTTTGCAGAAGATTATGACGCCGTCCACGACACAGGCAATACGTGTTGCCGATGGCGGTACTGTGGAAGTCATCGGAATGTGCACTGCTCGTGTCAGCATTGCCGGTCGTCACACCGTCGTCCTTTTCGCCGTTCTGGCTCGTTGCCCTCATGACCTCATACTTGGCCTTGATTTCCTTTCGGCACACTCGGCCTTAATTGACTGTTCTTCTGGCACGCTCAGCCTCGATCTTCCTCTTCTCGCCGATACCTGTGAAAAGCCCGTCAGCCGCTTGAGCCCAACCTCTTTTGTTCGCCTGCCACCTCGAGCAGTGACGCACGTCTGTTTGTCATCGACCCCTCCAGTTCCCGACGGCGACTACATCGTTACACCTATAACTGACGCACGACTGACGCGCAATATTACTGTGCCACATACCATCGCCACTATAGTGGACAACTCCGTCTTCCTTCCGCTCCTCAATTTTGGCCTCATTCCCCAAGTGTTGCCCTACCAGATGTCGCTAGCCCAACTCACTGCTATAACCGACGACGATGACATCAACGTTGTCGCCGTAACTGCTCCGGACCAAGCTGAAGTCTCACGGTTACCCGGTTCTGACGACGCCATTTTTCGAAACATGATTGGATCAGACCTTTCGCCTGATCAGGCCGACGCCCTCTCCCAGGTTTTGGCCTCCTATAGTGACATTTTCGATATTCATGATCGTCCCTTGGGCCAGACTAACATTGTCACTCACCGAATTAACACAGGTGACTCTGCGCCCATCCACCGTCGGCCTTACCGCGTGTCTGCATCAGAGCGAGCAGTGATTCAAAAAGAAGTGGCCAAAATGCTAGCGAAAGACATAATCGAACCATCGTCTAGCCCTTGGACCTCCCCCGTGGTATTAGTAAAGAAGAAAGACGGCTCCTGGCGTTTCTGCATTGATTATCGGCACCTCAACAAAATTACCAAGAAAGACGTGTATCCTCTTCCACGTATTGACGACGCACTCGACTGTCTCCATGGCGCCACCTTCTTTTCATCTCTCGACCTCCGATCTGGCTACTGGCAAATTGCTGTAGACGACATGGATCGTGAGAAGACCGCCTTCGTTACCCCTGACGATCTTTTACGCTCTTCCTCAACGCAGCACAAGTTGACCACTTCCTACCATCCCCAAACAAATGGCCTCACCGAGCGCCTAAATCGCACTCTCACGGACATGCTCTCCATGTATGTCTCATCTGACCACCATGACTGGGACCTGGCGCTACCTCACGTGACCTTCGCTTACAATTCATCGCGTCATGATACCGCCGGTTACTCACCTTTTTATATGCTCTATGGCCGTGATCCGACGTTACCACTGGACACCCTACTTCCGGCTACTACATCTCCGCCGAGCGAATACGCACGGGATGCTATCGCTCGTGCCGACCACGCGCGTCAGATAGCCCGCTCTAGGCTGTCGGCTTCACAAGCAGCCCAGAAGACCCTCTACGACAGCAGGCATGTCGACGTTCGTTTCTCGCCTGGTTCCCTAGTTCTCCTGTGGTGCCCGGTTCGTCGTGTTGGCCTGTCCGAGAAGTTGTTATCCCGCTACATGGGTCCGTACCGTATCGTCCGCCAGGTAACGGACGTCACCTACGAGATCGTTCCCGTTTCCGAGACTAGCCCGCCTGCAAACACGCCCAGTGACGTAGTGCACGTCAGTCGGCTAAAACAATACCGCCCTCCTTCTGAAGAACATGGTTAAAGCGCACCGAGACGGCGCTTTCACCGCCGGGGGTAATGCTACGTCCCATCAAGAGCCAGACATTCTGCGTACAGAAGACGACAAAGAGGACTGGCCTGGCTGTCTGCTGTGGGTGCTGTCCTCCATCTTGCTCGATGCTGTGCACATCAGTGTAAATACACTTGTAAATAGTCACGCCTCGTGTCATTTTCCGTAAAAATATTAATTGTTGGCGTTTAACGTCCCAAAACCACGATATGATTATGAGGGACGCCGTAGTGGAGGGCTCAGGAAATTTAGACCACCTGGGTTTCTTAAATATGCACCTAAATCGAAGTACTACACGGGCCTCAAGCATTTTCGCTTCCATTGAAAATGCGGCCGCCGTGGCTGGGATTCGATTCCGCCACCTTCGGGTCAGTAGTTAAGCACCTTAACCACTGGACCACCGTGGCGGATCTGGGGTGGGGGAAAGGGGTAATCACAGATATCATAGAGAAGAAAGAGCAAGAGTAAGGAAAAGAGGAAGTGAACAGTTAGTGTGAGCACACACAACACGAACTCGCAGTGGTTAGAGAAAACTCACGAGAAATAAGAGTAACATTGGAAGAATGAAGCTACATGAAGTGTCGATAATATTAAGTACTCTCTTTGCGTACTACACAGTATAACTGCGCATCCCACTTTCGGGTCGCCTTCAATGTAAAAAAAAAAACTTCTACCCTGACGGAGGGCCTTGCAATCGAATTTCCAAACTCGCGGGCCCACAGCTGCATAAAAACAAACAAGTAGTTGTACTCGGCTCTTTTGCTAGTTATGCTACTAGTTATCTAGTTATGACAGCCGTACCTGAACAGAATTGAAGATTAGTAGGGGGAGATTTCGTTTCCGCCACCCTAATGGCTGGCGTAGCGAAGCAACTAAGCCTGCCGAATCAGCCATTAATGAGTTCGAACGTCGCTCACTTAATGAAGTTCATGAAATGTCAGTCTTCGGGGACACGTGGCAAGTAGTCAAAAAGAAGGCAGGCAAACGCCTCGGACTACCGCCGTGACTCCATCATTGCAGCGGCAATGGTAAGACACATACGCCTTATTACTGGCCGTTTTCTTTTTTTCGTTTTTGGAAGGAAGTTCGTCTTCCGGTTTAGGGATAATATATTATGCGGAACTTTTATACTGCATAGTTGCTTCAACAACCCGCCTGTCTAGGCTTTCCTGCACGCGAAACTAAATAATGCACTACTTACAGTTTATTATATCGAAGCGCGCATGTTTTACGATCGTACCAAGTGTAAACGACGAGGAAGGCTATTAAGAATCCGCGACACGTGTTGATATTAAAGGGCAGCCCAACGTTCTTAAAGCACCGCACTACGAGTTAAGATGGGCGATTTTGGCTTTTTATAGTATATGAAAAGCTCTCATACCTTGCCAGCTTTACTACATTAAATAGAAAAAGAACAGCAGTCTGGTATCGTCGCGCCTTGGTCCTTAAGCTTCGAAGTATCGCTTCATCGTTGTTTTATTTTTGCAATCGCATCGCCTGAAGGTTATTTCTCGTGTTCATAACCAAGGCCAGTCCAAGCTTTTACGCCCTAGCACGTCAGAGAACGACAACGCGAGTGCTAAAGAAGTAACCCTAAAGGGCCCCTAAACAATCTCCCCGTCTTTTCGGCACACTTCGTGACGCCAGCAGTCTGTTCCCGTGACGTCATGAGGAAATAAGTTTTCAATTGGTCCCTACTCGACGGATATCCTTTCCGAATTGTCTCATACGCTGCTTTGTCATGCAGCCACACTCCTCTTCTGCCTTGTCTCGCATGATTATCGTGCGCGATCAGCTGATTTCACTTCGTTCTGCGCGTTTACAACTGCGCCAGCGGAGACAACAGCGTGTAGCCGGAAAGCGCTAAATCCTGATAGAATCGTCGCTTAGTGATGACACTGTCCATGTGATAGGTGAAATAAGTGGCGAGGAGACATAGCCCCTGTAAGAAGGATAATAATAAATATTGGGGCTTAACGTCCCAAAACCACCACATGATTATGAGGGACGCCGTAGTGGAGGGCTCTGAAAATTTCGACCACCTGGGGGTCTTTAATATGCCCCTAAATCTAAGTGTACGGGCTTCAAGCATTTTCGCCTCAATCGAAAATGCGGCCGCCGCGGCCGGGATTCGATCCTGCGACCTTCGGGTCAACATTCGGGCGCCATAACCACTAGACGAACGTGGTGGGTCCTGTAGGAAGGCTACAGTCATGGCAAGAAATAAACTACTCTCTCGTCTTCGAACTCGGAAGGATTTAGAGGTGTTTTAATGAGTTTGTTCGTGTATGACAGCGTTATGTTCCCTGATAAAAGAGGATAGGCGCGCACATGTTTTTCTTGTGATCTTTGTTGAATGATGCAAAAGCTTCTTGGTAAATACCTTGAAAGACGCCGACCAAGGTAAAAACATATTTACTTTGATGTTTGATGTAGTCGAGGGTCTGACGAAATCTCGTCTGATCGGGATGAAACATTGGTAAAACTTTGAAAGGCGCGGACCAAAGTGAAAACACCTTTACTTCGACGTTTCGGCTCCGACACGGGAGCATTGTTGACAATGATGAACTTGAGCAACATCGCATCTAAACTGCTTAGCTGGCCATTGGGGAGTAGATTTCTAGAAAAGATAGTCAGTGCAGACAGTGAGGAAATGACGACTGGGCTGAAATTACGATCACAGGCGCACTAATTTTTCGAGTAAAGACTATAAGCTTTCGAGATAAGGTTCTTAAGTCTTCGGTCGATCCCTGCTCATGTTTCAGGATAAATTAGAACATATAAACATTTCTGCGCTTGTCATATGAAGCTACACAGCATAAACTGCAGCTGCAAAACGTTTATTTGCATCTACGACAGTTTTCGCAAAGCACTAAAAATGCCATGGCACAATAGCGATGGCTCACTTGAGTTTTAACTGTTAGCGCATGTTCATGTTCTCTGTGATCCCGTTAACTTTTTCTGCGTTAACTTTCCTACTTGTGAATAAAAAAGGATATAAAAAATTGCGGGCAGTTCGCACTAAGTCGCGCAAAGCTTGGCTCGTACTCCCCGTCGACCGACACGTCCATAGCTTCGAGATGCGCGGCTTCCTGCTCGGGAGCACGCAGCAAGGCTATGCACTACAGAGCGGAGGTTGCGCACGATGTCTCCGTTGGTGGGTGTGGCTTAGCTAGTGCGCATGCGCGGCTCAGCCAGGTGGTGCGGTATCTGGTCGTTAGACGACGCGATGCTTGCTTCCTCTTTATTTCTATCTTTTTTTCTGTCTCTCTCTACTTCTTTCTCTCTCATTCGTTGATGTTCTCTCTGTCTCTTTTTCTTTCTGCGTTTCTTTCTCTCTATTTCTCTCTTTCTCATTCTTTCTGAGCTACGCTTTATTCTCTACAATATTCCTTTCCCTCCTCCTCACGATACCATCTTGCCTTCGCACGCTCACTTCCCTTTCCCACCCTCTTGCTACACTATACCACACAAGACTATGCTATGCTCTCCTAGCGTGCCTGGATAGCCGAGCGGTTAGAACGCTCGCCTTTAAAAAAAACCAGTACGCGGGTTCGAATCCCGCCTCGTGAGACATTTCTTTGCGGCAAGAATGTTTCTCTCCCTCTTTCTTTTTATCTTTCTTTCCGTCTTACTGTTTGCTTCTCTCTTTCTTTCACTCTCTCTCTCTCTCTCTGCACTTGTTCCCAGGGTTATCACAGGCCACGCCGTAGCGATGAGTAGTTAGATCTGCCCAAATTCAGTGGCACACATTTCCGGTCATAATGATGATAGTTTTCGGTCACGGTCACACACTTTACGCCGAGCTGAAACGGCTTCGCTGTTAAGAAAGAGGAAAAATTACAACTCCCTCCCCTCACTCCCTTGCATTGTTAGTGCAGACTTTCAGTTCGGATACGTTTGTCCAAAGGCGAATAATCCGGAAACCTGTGCTCTGCCTGAACCTGGCGGATTAAAAGTTTTGATAAATATAGCCGAAAATGCAGCAATTTCAGTAAGTCACCACTTAGTGCCGTCATCAGCTGAGATCGTGCTTCGTATTCTGTCCTCCGGCTAGCAGACATAAACAGCACCACTTTCTCGTGGCGTCCATAGTGCCTTTGGCCTACGGTTACCAGAACGTTAATGAAGATAACTGTTTATCCACTCCCTCATTATTAAGTATAACCTTTTCGCATTACTTAGGTAAATATGGGAGCTATCACGAGTAAACGTCTGGTAAACGTCTGGGAACAGATTTCTTAACATACCGACCTGGCAACTATCAACGATGTCATTACGACCTTGCATTACGCAAGAAAGCGCAGTACCAAACTTTTTGCTACTCAGTGCACTTTCCGGAAAGCTTAAGCTGGAAAGCATAACGTTGTTTTGCACGGATAAAAAAAGCTGTTTATTTTTTATTCATTTATTAGAGCGCAGCTCTTAGGCGCCCGTTCCTGCGTTTTGCGGCGTTGCCATCACCGTCGGTGGCGTAACCTATATAGACATGAGAAAGTAATCGATAGACATGAAAAAATGAAATCAGAAAGAATTACTCAGGATCGGATGGCAATTGAACCCGGGCCCTCTGCGTGGCAGTGGAATATTCTACCAGAGAGGCACGCTGGCACTTGACACTCATTTGCAAAAAAACCCTATACAGGCGTCATGTCGGGCAAGGACTCGCGTTAACCTATGTAATATTGCGTGGCAGAAGAATAAAATAGCAACCAGTCATCACACAATGCTAATTGCGCAACGAGTGTGTGGTTTAATGCTTCCCACACACTGCAAGGTGCTCAACCATAATTATTCATCGTCATCAGCCACATGCAGCATCAACAAAGTGCACATAATACATTACAGATGTGTAGAGGGTACCTCGCTTATCCGAAGAAAGACGAATAGTGGCGTAGTGGGTGCTGTCCAAGTCCACCATAATGATGATTTATGGCGTAGTGGATACATTGCATTTGTACTTGCATTAGTTGTCCCAAGAGAGTTTAGATGGGGCTCTAGAAAGGCCGCTTTTACAGCTTTCGATGGAACTGTGCTGCGCGTTCCGCGCAGGTTTGACGTTTTAGAGCGCAGCTATTAGGTTACCGTCCCGGCGAGTGGCGTCGCCGTTGGCGTCGGCGTAACCGATACAGCGAACGAGGACGAAAGAGAGCGAACGCGTAGCGTTGGCAGTTTCTGTGACAATATGTAAGGAATGTGGAATTGCTACCACTGCGGAAAGCCAAAACTTCAAACACGGTTGGCGTTGCCCCAACACGAAGCTGCGCTCAGAATTCGCATTAGGCAGTATATCAATCGTCGGTGATTTAGTTTTTTTTTTTTGAACGAGATAGCGCAATGCTATGTACACAGACAACTAGAGCCCTTGAATTGAGACGCTCTCTCTCTATCTCACCGCGGAGATTTTTTTTTGTGTATTATTAATTATTTGAACTGAAAGCGCCGTAGCAATACTTTCCTTAAAGGGGCCGAAAACTGGCCAGAACACGTGATTAGATTATAGTGAATTATAGTGACAGATTCGAGCATCCTTTTCGCGACTTGAGTAGGATTTATATTTTTAAATTGCGTTTAAAAGTCATAAAAAAAGGTATGTCATGCAGCCTAGCGGTAGAGCCTTCATTTTGCAATATGGAGTCATTCCGCTTGCTGTATCTAGTCTGACGCTGTTTATGCGCAGCATAATTAATACTCGAAATTAGAGAATTTGTATTATTATTCATTCCTGCTCTATTCTATGCTTATCACGAACTGAAAAGGAGTTGACGCTGCGAAGCGGCTCTACCTTCGCGGCAATACTGAGAACATGTCGAGCCCCGGTGTATGTAGTACATGGCATGCGCGCATGCGCAATGAAACGCAGCGCATGAACACGGAGCGCTGTCGCGCTCGCGGCTACCACTGTTTGCAGCATGTGTTGTGTGTACGACATCGTAGTCTATCAAGACCGAAAATTTGCGATAAAAAAATGTTTCATGGCGTCTTCCTCGCTACCACTCCGTGATTGGACACGCTGACCGGTAAGGTTTTTGTTGCTCTAAAGAAAACAGGTGCCATAAAAATTCGTTGCTGGTCCCTTTCAACGCGATGATCGCGCATGACACGCTGAGACCTAAACTACAGCTCTAAATCTATCTGCGTTGGCCTCGGCGAAGGCAAATCTTATTGTCGAAATATTGGTGTAATTGACGTTTCTTGTTGAACGAATTTCACAGCTTACAGCATCCGCCAGGCCCTGATTGTCTGCCTTGCTTGAAATCCGTGATATTCTCTGTATGTGTGCAGCCTGTCCGACGAAGCGACCAAAGGGGCTACTTGGCACGTATTTAATTTTTTGAGCTATGATTCTGACACGCACAGAGAGAGATAGAGAGAAAGAATAGACTTTAGAAAGAACGACACGTGAGCGTGGCTAGTTTGTAAGCTCAACAGTGGGTGGTACACTTAGTCCAGAAGTCCAAGGATATTGGCTGCCCTTTTCGCCTTGTACACCAGTTTGAGCTCCACGGAAGCGATGGAGTGGTTGCATTGCCAGTTTCTTTTTCACTTTCGCCCAAGAAAAAAAGCAAACAAAAAGAGGAGAAAACATACCGCGAGGTGCTACGTCGACGTGTCACGAATTCGCGACACCTAAAGACTTCATGCTGTTTTGCCCGTGAAGGGAAATTTCATTGGAGCTGTTCGCCATTCTGCCGAGCATGTCAACGAGGAGCGCAATATACATTCCACTGCTGCCACTCTCTTATTTGTCGCTGGTGCTCAGGTGGGTAAACTTGATGCTGCTTTATCCGCCAAAGGGAAGTTGACAGACACTACCCTCGTGGATCATGGAGTCGGCGAGCTTGCCCTCGCTTCGGTTCTCGGTTTTTTTTTTCTTTGTGCGAGCAAGTACCTGCCAGTCGACAAACTCAGATTTGAAAGCGGAATTTTCGCGCCGTTACGCTGAGGCTGTTTTTGCTGATGCTATCTCTCTTTTTTCCTCTTTCTCTTTTGAGATCTATGGAAGTGTCATGTTGTAGCTTTTGATTTCTTTATCACCACATCTATGAGGTGCGTGCTTCAAACTTTGCGTTTGGCGACATTAGCTTAAAGGATATTCGTGTTGTAAAGCACGACACTGAAACGAAGAAGCTGGCACACACAATAACGCTAAATTTTAACGCTCTTTGCATAAAGATCCGGCGAAACACAGAGTTAGTGCTTGTGTGTGCTTGCTATACAAGTTCCGCGCTACACAATATGAATATGTCGCACCAACAAGGCCAACTATCCACCCCTGCCTAGCTTAAAAGATATCACCTAAAGGATTTTATGATTAGCAATTCACGCTGTGGCATGTATCATCCCGATGGCCTAGTTATATAGGCTAGTTATATACGCTGGCAAAACCTGAAGAAAGGTAGCGTATGCTAGCATTGTTTTTTTATATAGTTTCTGAGCACTCACGGACTCACGGGCCGCCTCATTTTCTTATCTCCTAATCTTACGCAGCTTAGCTGCAAGAACAAAACAAGACATGGGGAAGAGGGTCCTCACGGTTCTCATTTCCGACTGAATCGTTACGGTGTAAACTTTGCTATGTGTGCGTAACTTCCAGCAAATGCTTACCCAGTTGACGTGCAGTGCGGATACTCGACTCGGCTTCGTAAATAATTTCTTCTATAATCACGCGTAGACGCCGTCGAAGGCATCGACTGCTTATAACGAGGGAGCATACGAAGAGTTGGATAACACTAAAATACGGAAAAGACGTACTTAGAAGCATGCGAATTTTATTCCAATTAACTGCGGGATACGCCTTTTGTCTGTATGCCTGCACCGTAACACGCGCGTGTGACAGGTTTTAGACAGACGCTATAATAAGTTCCGGCAGAACCTAACAGTCGTTCCAAGTCAATTGCGTATCATGCCGCGCGCGCGATATATCGTAATGTTGTCTCATTTTACGAAACGACGGCAGGTCAGTTAATAGCGAAGTTTCAACGCAACCATAATCTAGTCTACACGTGTCTTTGCGATTCAATTTACTGAAATGAGTATTAAGCGTCTCGGTGACACCGGCCGATGCAATAGGCGCCAAAGAAACCTCTGCAGCGAGGAAACTATCGAACGCGTTCTTTGCTGATATCCTCGCTACAGAGCGCGCAGGGTGCAGCTAGCGGCAATGTTGGTCAGCCTTGACGACAGGCCCCTGTCGAAACAGAGAGTAGTATAGTGGCGACTTAAAGTCTCTTCGCACCGGAATACTATTAAGACTTTATTGAATTTATGCTTGGCAATGGCCTATTGAACGGTCTATAATCTCCCGTTCTCAGTTTTTTTTTTATACAGTGAAATTTTTTGTACGCCTCCTTTTTCTCTCAGACGTACGTGGTGCGTCTTTTTCAAATAATCTGCAGTCGTTTATTCAAATAAACTGGAGTTTCGATTTCCGCGCAAGTCATGTGCGCTCCTTTTCTCGTGCCGTTTCAGCAAAATGCAGTCGACGTGGAATAAATAGCTGTTCCTTGACGAACGACGTACGTAACAGAATTATTACTCACGGCCATACAGACTGGTGTACGGATTACAGTATCCACCATTCTCACGTTTCGTGTTTGGGCCAAGAAAAAAAAAAAACGACTCACCAAGCGAGCGTACACATATAGATCAAGGTGAGATCGATGTACCTGATCCTGCTGGCGCTCGCCAGAATTTTAGGCAACGCCTTCTCAGCTCAGTTAGACCACAAGTGACAAGAACCCCCGCACACCGGTGCTAATGCTAGTATAATCCTCGAGGAAGCATTTTCGCGCCTACACAAAGGACTCGGCCATAAGAAAGGAGTCCTCTGAGACACACAGAATGGCCCACACAGACGGTAGTCGAGGAAGCGTCGGCACACTCTTATCTGGCGTCGAGGGCAAGTAAGGCGCTATTTGCTGAGGCTGAGAATAAGACAGAACGCGAGGAAAGCAAGATACGAGAGCCAATAAAAATCTCATACTGACGTCCTTCAGTGCTGCCTTGTCCCGAAGCAAGCAGGAAGAACGCTGACGCCACCCAAAAAAACAAAAAAACTAACGCGTCGCTCTTGCGCTAAAAGCAAGGTCAGAAACGTTGTCTATCGTATCAATCTCTATTATTCTGCCAACACTCCACCCACCGCTGAGATGGGCGGCAAATGCACGATCGGTGTGTGCTGGCAAATGTTGCGACCGCGCCAGCAACTTATGTTTTTAGTTCGCATTTCTTCCCCCACCAAACTGTTGTCGATCAATCTATTTCATCTTGTTCCTGAAGCGGTTACTAGAGCTACAATACAGCTAATCCACGAGGCCTAAAGGTAACCGGCGATGGCGAAAAAACACGCTGTGACGAAGAAGCATCGAGGTAATAGTAATGCGGAGAACGAGTCGTCTGTGTCCCCCGCGTGTAATACGTGGTTGTTGCTTTCGTAATGCCACTTGCGTCAGCGCGCATCCGTGGCATTCACGCTGTCGTTGCAAGTTGCGATATGGCCAAGAACGAGGCAAATATCAACACGCGCCTCCCTTGCGTCTCGTTCGTGTTACTCCTGTTCACCGACGTATACGCGTTACACAACAAATGTTGCGCTGCGCATTTACGTCAGGCTACGCGCATTCGTATGAACGTCGCTGTTGCGATGAAGACAGAATATAACTTTAAAGAGATCACCACCCAAGCATTCCATACAGATAGTTAACCAGCATAGCTGAAACGAGTGGCCCTTGTGTTTTATCACTGGGTTAGCTAGTACCGACAGTTCATTAAGGTGTTTCTTACGTTAGTCCAGAAATATTAATTGTTGTTTGCTACCCATGTGTTCCCTTCTTAATTTTTAGTGGACCAGTAATGAGTAGTGGGATTTACCCAATTTTTTTCTGTAGCGCATACGTTTTTTTCTGCCCGCGCACGACTTCATCGTCTTTATTTATCCAGTAGTGAGTAGTTCTTGCGATGTCTAGCAGCGGCGATAACACATCCCGAAAGCGAAACGCAAGAACTATCATGTATTTTTTTTCTTAGTTTTACTTATTTTATTCTCACTTTTTCCTCAAACTGTACCCCACTCTCGGCTTTACGGTAGCAGCTTTGCCACGGGCCACCACATTAAGGCACCTTGACAGGTCCTGAAGTCCGCGATCGCAACCTTTTAATGGCACGTCAAGTTCCATAGCACGTGTCCTGACTTTTCACAATGGCGCTAGAACTTCGACACAAGTGCCGCCCACGATATTCATCCCCTTTTTCTTAAAGGTTGCTCACCTGCCCATTGCCGACACAAACCTTGGCGAAAGAATGAGAGAGAGAGGGATTACGGAGAAGAAGAGGCACTATTTTCTGCACAGCCCTTTAGGGAGCGCGGCTCAGCGCTTGAAACGATTATGTGAAGGACCCTAGTGGCCTCCATTTCGAACCTATTTTTTTTTTTACTTAACAATTTGCGCATAGTGTAGACATCGCAGGCTCTTAACGTAGGCTGCAGTTCATTGCCACTAATTATATTACCCTTGCTGTCTTGTTGCTGTTTTTTTCAACATTGTTGAGGCACATTTAGAGCGGCCGGTCACTAATATTTTTACCTTTTCAACCCGTCTTCCTTTCTTGCTCATTCCTTGTTATGGTTTCTTTCTTTCTTGCTCCCAGCGTCATAAGCAGTCATTTTTTTTTTCGTATTTATCGTGCGTTTCGCAATGTTTTCTTCCTACTGTTCGCACTTTTGGCACTGGTATTGAAATACACTGTGCGAGTTTTCGTGCATAGTGAACTGACAGTATATAAACACATTACGACTTCTCTTCTTCATTATGAATCCCTTGTTTTACACAGCTGTAGTCATCAGTTGTTACAACTCGATAACTCAACTGTCATGTCACGTCATCTCCGTTTTAATAAAACTAATACATAAAAAAATTCGGCAGATCCCACGAATTGTGAGAATCGGTTTCATGCGAAGCACTCAGCGAGCAGCTATCTATGCTGCCTTTTTTTAGTTTTGAGTGAAGCGTTACGAGGTAGATGGGCGTGCTCTTGTAAAGGGAGCAGTGTGCACATCGTGCGCTTAGCAGACACGCCGCATAGACTGACGTTTAAAGGGTAACTTGCGGTCTGACGTAACTTCAGTACTCTGGTTACAGCACATACGTCAGTTTTAGAAGTACGAAGGGCACGCTACGGTGCGATTCACATTTCGCGTGCGATGCTGTGAATATCATACGTAGCATTCGTTAGTGTATTGCTCCGCGCTCGAACAGCGCTTGAATGTAGCTTCCGAGTCATAGGAGTACGTATGTAATGTTTATTCAACCGTTATAAAAGCGGAACCAACACTGGAACCAAAATTGACGTTACGCCGACATGACGTCTCTGTTATAGAAGTACATAAGTAATGTTTATTACCTTTTTATAAAATTGAATAGCCAGCACTGCAGCCAGAATGATCGCTGCACCGACATGACTCTTGCATAGGTTCTTCTTCCAAAGCAGTTCCAAGACCTGGCGTGGCTCAGTGGTTGGATACTTGAGTGCCACGCAGAATGTCTGGGTTCGATTTCTGCTGGGATCCTGACTTTTATTCTTCGCATTCGTCGGGTCAACGCGCCTCATGCCGGATTTTCTTGATGCTCTCCCGTTTAAGTGACCAATGTCTGTTCTCAGCGTTCCTAGGTAGATTTAAACTGTGAATCACCTGTGGCGCATACCGCGATGCTGGTATGCTGTTAGTAGAAACTTACAGCATAGTGACAGCATAAGTATAAAGGTCAGGATCCCAGCAGGAATTCAATCCAGACATTCTGCGTGGCAATCAAGTATCCAACCACTGAGCCACGCCAGGTATACGGGTACGTGCCACACCGGTCTGGAGGAAAGGGTTTCATAGCCTACACGCCAGGATTTTCGCGTTGTTCATGCAATAACGAGTTCGTCATACATTCATGCCCTCCTATGCCAATTTTGGTCAATACCAAGTTAAGGAGGCTACCACGAGAGAGCCCGGACGTAGGCGGCTTGATAGATAGATAGATGCTTATATAGGAACATAATTGTGAACAGTAGCGCAAAAAATTCACACAGACGACGACAGAGCAAGACGGGACACAGCGCTGTGTCCCGTCTTGCTCTGTCGTCGTCTGTGTGAATTTTTTGCGCTACTGTTCACAATTATGCAATACCAACTAGCCCACCAGTCTGTCCTTTTAAACTTATATAGGAACACTCAAAGTGTCTTTGGTTCGTTAAGAAATGCTTCGCATTTAAAACAACTGGAAAAGATGTCTTCGCAAAATGGGTCTGAGTATATATCGAAGCGTATATATCGAAGCATACAACTTACCATTACGCCCTGTTTCTGACAACCGTCGCGAACAGTGGTCACGTCAGCTTTTCGTAGCAGCAGCGGTAAGCTGAGCGTTTAAAAGTTTTTTTATTGCCAATTATATAGAAACTCTCGATGGGTTTTTGCCGTCGCCGTCGCCGTCATGTTCCGTATAAAGTCCAAATCGATAACATCCTCCGCGCATCGTATAATATACCCGCGGTTAAAAGCGCGTGAGCGCTGGCGATGAAGACGGCTGAAGCAGAGGTGAACCGAGCCGGCCGTTTCCGCAGGCCTGAGGGCGCATGTGATAACATCATCCCGTGGGCGAGGTCTGCCATCGATTCCTCCTTAAGCAGAGAGGAAACGCCTCGTGCGAAGGAGCATGGACACCGGCAGGGGGGGAGAGGGGAGGGGCTGCGTCACCCGAGCTGGCTGCGTCCTTCGTATAACATTATAATTTGTTGCTATCGCATTCATTGCTTCGTCCTTGCGGCGAAACTGTGATTTTTTTTTCTGAATGCTGAAAATAAGGCATCTGCTATCTTCGTGTACTCCTGCAGTAATTCTTCTGTCGCACTCGACGCTTGCTATATGCTTGTCCTTTATTTGATCTATTGCGGGTTTTTTTATTTTAATCTTTGTAGTACACTGTTTACGTTTGCCGGATGTAAAAGCGTCGCGGAAACAATCACAGCGCACTAATCAACGAATAAGTTTTTTTTTGTGGTAACTAAAAGTAACACCTATACGGCAGAATAAAATGCAGAAAAGCACACTGAGAGTCAATACGAACTATGCCATGGCATTATCAGATATGACGAGTTTCTACTGACAGCATCAACTATAGCATTCAGCATAATGCTCCGTAATCGATCCTAACCCGTACCAAAGTACCTTAACAGCCAAATTCGCTTATTTCTGACTAAGGTTCAGCCTGTACTGGGTTATATCGACGCTCAGCAAAAATAAAAAGAAAACCGCGTCCACGAACTTCCCGACAGGAGCAGCATTACTTCAGTTCGCTTCGCAGAATAACTAGGTGTGTTTGGTTTAAGGGGTTGACGTCCCAAAACTACTTAGGCTACGAGGGATGCCGTAGGGGAGAGATAATTTCGACCACCTGGTGTTCTTTAACGTGCACTGAAATAGCACAGCACATGCGTGCTTCCAGCATTAGACGCGCGCACAGTACGCGCGTGCCTCCATTGAGATGCGACCTCCACAGCCACGGTATCGAACCCGCGTTTTTAGAATCTCCTCTGGTTCAACTGCTCGAGACAACTGCAGAGAAACGAAAACGGCTTGGCGGTTTCATTGCGTTTAAGCCTTAGGTATTGCTACAGATGCGCTATGCAGTATCGGAGGGGGCGCGGGTTCGGTGTCGTAGATGGAGGGAAAGGACCATGCTATAATGGGCAAAGTGTTTGTAGCGTCATCGAAAGGTGCTTGACTCCCGATCGAGGTAGTCGAATATTAATAAAGCGCCAGATGACATTGCATCCCTCGAGCTCCTGGTATATGAGACACGTAACGCTCGCGGGCCCTTATAATGACGCAACAGTGCAGCCAAGGCTGCGCGTTATATTTGAAAACACTCGTCCGTTCAGCGCCAATGGCGTTTTGTAGCGTGAACTTGTAAGGAAGGCCACTGTGGGCGGCGTGTCGAAAACCGTTCTCGCTTAACGACCCGTGGGCAATATATTATAAACTCGAAAGAAAATCTTTTTTTTTTTCAGCGGCCGTATATTAAAGGAGGCATACCGTCACCAACGCGCATGAAAAAAAAAAAGAGAAGAAATGTTCGCTTCGCTAGGCAAGGCAGCCGTCCGGCAAATCAGAGAAGGTGTGGCCCCTGTTCTTGACAGCACCGGAAGAAAAGTGGTCCAGCCCGGTCAGGGGTTGATTTTGGTCGAGAAATGGACGGTTGTACCATCAGCGCTCGCGTGTAACCGAGTGAGCGGGGATCCAGAAATGAGGTACGAAGCATACGGCGGTCTCTGATAGACGGGAAAATTGGAAGGTAAAAAAAAGAGAAAAAAAAAGACGCGCTTGGAATATTTTTCAAACGACGTTATGAGAGCTCGGTACGTCCTTTGTTTCTCCGTTTCAGCTACGCGAAGACAAACGATTCCCACGTGTTTCTTTTTTACCCATGAGTATAAAAAGAACGACTCGAAATAGATAACGCAAAGAGCCGCAAGCATTACTACTGAAACCCTTGTATCAGCGCGCTACAGTTGTCCATTTTTGTTTCGGCCATTTTCCACGTTGAGCGTGATTTTTCCCTAAATTTGTTGGCTGCTTTCAGCTGGCTGTTCCAGCCTTGCCCCGAATACAGTCCTTTGTTTTATCATTTACCCTTCTTCACGTGCTGTTGCGTCATTTGTTCTTACTTACTGTAACTGCGTCATATCCTTTCGTTCTTCCACTCCTGACTTCGTCATTTTTTTCTCGAACTCCTTCGGCTTCCCCTTTCTTCCTTTTCTACAAGCGGCGACGATTAAGCCTACTTGTGCAATTATTCGAGTGACTAATCCACTTTGTTTCTCTTTACGACACTGGCTAAGTGCTTCCCCTTGACTTCTTGTCCTTGCTTTCATTCTTTCGTGTTCGTATTTACTTCCCCCTCTATCCCTATTTTCTAGCTCTAAAACTTCAATCTCGTCTTGTATCTTCGCTTCCCTCTCGTTGCTTCATCTAGCTCGCCACGTTGTTTCCGTTGGTCACTTTCTCGCATTTTCTATGTCCCTCTTCTTTCCTTTTCCAGTGAGCTACGCCGTTCCCGTTTTAGGGAGCCTCCATAAGTGCGGCGCCAAGGCGCCGTGCCGAGTCTTACGAAGCGCACGCCGAAAGTTTGATGCGGTGGACGATGTCGGTCACGCAACGCAAGTTTGCGACTATATATTTGCGGCACTCGGTCAAGTCTCATGTGGTCACCGCATTTACGACAGTCGCCCAGGGTTCAGTCTTGCTTTTAGAGCACAAGAAAAGGACACACGCGCAGTCGTGTTTTTTGTTGTGTGCTTGTCCAACCAGCGCTGCTTTCTTGAACTATAATGTACCAACAAGCTGAAATTTCGACCGTGAACCCAGTCTCGGAGCCTACTAAGTCAGATTTCAGTCACTGAATAAGTCCGACGTACAAATTACGTCGTCCTAATGAGTTTGCGTTAGCTCGCGTCACTGAAGCCCATTGGTTCTCGCGGTGTTGGTAAACGAGACAGAGGCACGCAACTAATCTCTTAAGGTCAGCTCACTGTAGATATTTTCACGTAACACTGTCTCAGAATAGTGCCGTAGCGAGAAAGCAAAGTTCCCACTCACGCAAATGTAGTTAGCAAGACCTAGAACGGCTTGGGATGAAAGTGCAGTTTGGAAACGGGAGTAAAAATAACAGCCTAGAGTAAAATACCACTTTAACGAACGCCGAATAAACGAACTATTCAGTTTTACGAACTTTTTTAAATCCCCCATAGAAGCGCCATTGAACCCAAGGCTAACGCACTTGAGTTTTAGGAAATTAAGTTAGACGCGTGTTTCACTTCTACGAACGTATTCCGTGACACTATCCAATGCCTGTCAGGTCATGTTGATCCACAATAACAACCGCCCTTTTTGCGGCATAGTTTTACCGTGGCCTTTGCGATGAGCTCCGCTGAAGGCGCGTCGTCGCAGCTAGACGTATAGAGGTCGCGATTTTACGCTGACAACGGCGCTTCATTACCAAGTGATGAAAAGTACATCCATTGACCTTGAACTCGATTGGCTGGCTACACATTTTTCGTAGCCAGCGTGATTCATAGCTACAGCGAAAGCTGTAGCCTTAGCCCTGCAATCACGTGTTGGGCATACCAAATGAAAGCGCATATCTCTGGACGAAAAACTATATATTTTGCGTACAACTGATACCCAAGTCCTTTGCTGCCCAGCAATGTGTTGTGCCGGAGAAGGTTCGGGAGAGCTTGGACGCAGTGACGAAATTCGAGATCACTGCGGTCTCAAGTGAACAAGTAGAGCAAAAGATTACTGCACTCTTCACAAGGTACTCAGTGAGCATAAATTCCAAGTGAACAGCATGACAAGTAAATGGCTTGAAATTTCATTTCAGCACCCGATGTTTCCTTCAGCTTGAGATAACAAACTATAGAACACCACTGTTTCAGTTCAGCAAACTTTTACTTTAACAAACTTTTTCCTGACGTCTCTTGAAGTTCGTTGAAGTGAAGTTTCACTGTATTTCGTACGGCAACATTCTTCTATACAATGTCAAGGTTTGAATGTCACTGACATTCACTGACATTCACTGTCATAGGCACGAGTAGTGCCTATGCCCACATGCATCAAATATCACTTGCGTGCAGTGGCTCCCAAGCTTGAAAGAGTGAGTGTAATAGGGAGCCTGAAAATGAAAGCTGTTAGAGCGCTGTCTTTGTCTGATAGTGCGGTTCTCGGGCACTCCTCTTGTTTTACTGCTGCACTGCAGTGCTCTAAACATTACATACCAACGACATTGGTTTGCAACACTACGTGGTTGAAATAGCGTTCAGGGTTCATATAATTGGGTATATTAAACGTAAAAGCGTCTGCTTGTCTACCCTATGCTTGGGGAACGGAGAGCAGAATAAAAAGATGGGACAAGGGTGGAGCGGGGGTTGTGAAGTGCGTAGAGAAGTTGTTCGAGCGTACAGGTTTGTTCCTCTGAGTTAAAGGCGTTCGCACAAGCCGACCGCACTCAATTAGCACAAAAGTGACTTCACTGCCTTGGTGGCTGACGAGCGATGGGGACGGTGTTCTATTGGCGCCTGCAAGGAAAGCGGACGATCATCCAGTCGTCGCAACGCATTTAAGTGCCTGTTTTATTGAATCAAGTCGAGGACTATATTAGCCAATTACACTATTCAGTACAGTTGACAAGAACTCATACATTTTAGATCAAGTGGGATCGTCCAAATTGCACGGGGCGTGATAGCAGGTTGGCCTTTTCTGCGCTCTCGGTAAACTTCCTCCTTCCGATATTGCCTGAATTTAGCGTTTGACTGCAATCATGAGCATCTCGAATTAGATTAAATTTGAATTGTTCTGACCGAGTAAGCCTTCGTTAAAACATCACTGACTCCAAACTGGCAATATAGACAACGGTCCCTGGGGATTTACCCACAGTGTTTTTTAGAATAGCACATTTTTAGGTAACACCCTAAAACTAACGTTATTCTTGGCAAAGTATGTAATCTTCGGCTAGTGCTTGTTCTGCAGAAAGTCCAGACCTCCATCCCGCATAACTTTTAGAAAAAAAGATAGCATTCGCATGAGTATAAAGAAAGCGCCGTCCTTAATGATAAATAAAGAATAAACTTTTCGAATAAAAGCCCGAATGAGATTCTATCACGTATGTTTCTTTTCATGGTAATGGTGGTTTAAATTATCCGAACGCACTTCCATGTCCATTTTTTTCTTTCAAGTACAAGTTTATACTAATTAGGTTAAGCCATACGTTTCTTGAGAAGCTTGTTCTGTGACAGGGACGATCGATTCTTGTAATGAACACAGGAGAACACGCTACGTTTTGAGTCACTCTTCATTTTCTCTGTCGTATTTCACTTTACGCCCACACAACTGCTAGTCAATTTCAGAGGAGCCCGAAGGTCGCGGTTTCGAATCCAGGCCACGGCGGCCGCATTTTTGATGGATGCGATAATGCTTGCTCAGGCCAGTGTACTTAGATTTAGATGCACGTTAACGAACCCCAGGCGGTCGAAGTTTCTGGAGCCCTCCACTACGGCGTCTCTCCTAGTCACATCGTGGTTTTGGGACGTTAAACCCTAACAATTATTAATAATTATTACTTTCACAGGTGTAATCTCTGCAACGTTCTGGACACCGTCAAACACGCAAAGAGGGGCAGCGTCCTCGCGTAAAGGCACGTATAACTGGCAAGAAAACGAAATCCCGAAACAAAGCTTTTAAAATTGACAGGTTCCCTTGAGAACTGATTAGCTTAAGGCAAGAGCCACTAGCTTCAAGCCCCGTAGAAGAAGCAGTAATATGAATACGTAGTAACACGAATGGGCCACTCTGACGCAACTCTTGAACAGCGGCACGCCCATTAAGCACAAAAAACAGAAATACAGAGACGGAATTTCACAGCATCCTTTTCATTCTTCTTAGTTCTCTTTTTTTTGTGCAGCAAGAGATATGTTCTGCCTCTTAGTTATGCGTCATCCCGGGCATACTCTAAACAAAATAAATCGCCGCGTAGAGAATTGTTGAGCGTATGAAGGTTCCGGGCGATGCGAAATGCGAGGCGAGACACAGACGAGGGGCATCCTTGTTTCTTGACTGCGACAGCGATAAAAACTAACTGAAAATCGTAAGACTAATGGCCTAATGGGAGAGAGGGACAAAGGGAGAGAGAAGAACGACTTTACATGCCCAGCAGCGTATAAGGGCACGTGCATACAGAGAGCTCATTATCTTTGTTTTCGGACGTAATTAGTAAGCTGCATTAGGTCCACTCTTCAGGGCGCGTGTATTCTGCGAGCCCCGTGGGCTCATCATTAATGTAGAGAAGCGTTTTTATTAGCCGCCTGCGCGTCTGGTCACGGTGAGTCAACTGGTGCCGAGCGGGGGAGAATCGAGGGGTCCCTTGCGATGCTGACTTCGTTAGCGCAATCCCAGAAAACGGTGTAGGATCGTGCGAGCCGAGGTTAACTTGTCATCGATCCGAGAGCGGGGGAAAACAGTTAGTCGCGGAAGGAAACACTTCGTTCCGGAGAGATATACCCCACGCGGACGGTCTTTTGTCGGATGAATCGGAGGTCACAATAGCCGATTAAAGCACGTCGCACTCGCCGGGTTTGCTTCTGTTGTCCTACTGTTGGAGTAACCTGTTTGTAATAGCGTCTTACCGCGAATTATCTCGGTGATTTGACGTGTGGGAACAATTCAGGCGGTGTAATGATTGCGCGGGGTCATCTGGGCATTGACAGGAAGCAAACAAAAAAAGAAGGCCACAAGTGCCAATTTAAATTCACAGGGATTGATTAAGTCCGTGATACCAGTAGAGGGATAACGAGTACCCTTCCACACACACACACACACACACACACACACACACACACACACACACACACACACACACACACACACACACACACACACACACACACACACACACACACACACACACACACACACACACACACAATCTATCTATCTATCTATCTATCTATCTATCTATCTATCTATCTATCTATCTATCTATCTATCTATCTATCTATCTATCTATCTATCTATCTATCTATCTATCTATCTATCTATCTATCTATCTATCTATCTATCTATTTGGATGGCGTTGAACCGTTCTTCATTTCGTTAGCAAATATGCTTCGTGAATTTACGCAATGGCTTCGGTTGATAGAAAATGTATTTCGTTTACTTGTAAACGCCCACGTCCGATGTTTTCTCTTTTTTTTTGCTTTTCTGCCACAAGTTCTCTCAGAAATTCTTCAATGATGGGTGAAGATGTCCTGGATGCAGAATCACCTTTAAAATTGAAAACGAAATGAGGTCCTCGTGGTGATACCGCTGCTATATTAGCTGGCACACGAAATAGAATGCGTTGCTTACGTAACTGGTATTCGAATATAATGTTTAAAGGAACGAAAATTATATTAAGAACAACAAAAATAGTACACGTTCGCCATTGCATACTTCTGTCTACATGAGTTCAAAAAGGAAACTGTACGTCTGCATACTTCTATAAGAACGGCTAAGGTCTCATGAACGGAATACACAGGGAAGCATTGCAAAAAGGACAGAATTTCAATATGGAGGCCTCGAAGTGATAGAATAGGAATGTCGCTGATGCCAACGTCTAGACAAGTAGTTGTGAGGGCAGGCGGTATTTATTGATCGGCACCTTTGTATCACTTAACAGAGTTTGAGGGAGCATTGGTCCTCGTTCGCAAGTCGTACTGCGATTGTGTGAACAGCAGCTATCGTCATTCTGATTATAATAACCACTGCATCTGCAAACACTGCGAGGAGCAACGCAGTTCCTCTGTATTGGCTTAAGCGGTAAGCATAAAAAAATCTATGGCCTGTTACATCACGTTAAAGAAGGAAGAAAAAAGGCCGGTAAGCAGGGTAGATGGAGGTCATGAAACTTCTCTGAACCAATAAATTGATCTACGGGAACGACGACTGGAGCATAGAGAAACAGCGCTATGCGAAATGAGATTACATGCGTGACATAGCCTTGTCACGCCAGAGCTCAAGTAAATTTAAGTTGAGAAACGCCCACTACGCATGCAGCGAAATCTTTGGAAGGCATTACAGGCCTGGAATCTTTGATCTGTGAAAAGGGCAGGCGAACCCTTTTTCTCCATCACAAAGAGAAACAGACGCAGTTTCGCCTAATGCGCAACGCAGCGAAAGTGATAGCTATATCCTGTGATGACGCGCGATAAGACACGCAACTTTGAACGGCTAATCCGCTTCTGGAGATATGATATCTGCAATGGGACAAGCGAAGGTGTATTGGAAATCACGGCTCCTGTTTTTAGGGCTTTCTCACTGACTAGCGTAGCTGTACATATTCTTCCGGTGAGCCGTTCTTGACCAGCTAACGAATCTTACGAATGTGGTTACTCTCGAGAGAACGGCAGCATGGGCTAGTTGGTGATCTGTAATCGACATATTTGCACAGCGCTACGAGAACGAGGACGTATGAAAGGACACAACACAGGCGCTTACTCTCGGCATAAGGCGCCGCTTTATGTATGGGAAGCTTATAAAATGTTATTTGCTCATCAATGAACCGTCCACTAGTATATTGGTTGGTTACTGTCATTGCCCGATTGAACAAAGGAAAAAGAAACAAACTTTATTTGCGCATCGGGGTGTTTACTGTCGGACTGCCACGGTAGTTTGTGGAGCCAACAATAGTGAGTAATAGCTAAGCGGCTCGGTGGGCCAGCGGGCCCAACGAAGGAGCGGAGAGGGCAGCGGAGCGCGAGACGAAATGAAGAGTAATAGCTAAGCGGCTTAGCGTCGCCCCGCTCGTTGAACGTAGAACGCACCTCGCGTTCCGCTGTGGTGTCAGTTGAGCGTAGCGTGAAGGTGCGGCCACTTGGTTCCGCCGTTGTTTTAGGGGCGAAGCTCCTTAAGGCGGCACCCGTTCGTCCCTCGTAGTCGTCGTCATCGTAGTAGTCCGTAACAAGTCTTACGCTTTGACCTCCAAGGTGGTGCCGGTGGGAGATTTCTCCTGTGCGTCGTTGAACAATAAAAAATTCGCAGCGTGCGCGTTAACTAAAAGTCGAATTCTTCTGTCTCTCATTCCCCATTAGCAGCCATTGGCATGTTCCAGTAGGAAACGTTAGTAGAAGTAGAAGTGTAAGTGTTAGCTAAAAGCCGACTTCTTCTGTCTCTCATTCCCATTAGCAGCCATTGTTTACCTCCAAGGTAGTGCCTGGTGAGATTTCTCCTGTGCGTGATTAAACAATAAAAATTTTGTTCAAAACGCCGTTGATTGATGAAATAAAACAACGAAAGACACCAGATGTTTTGTAAAAGCAGAACGAAAGAACGCCAGATGTTTTTCTTAAAGTGTAGTAGTAGTAGTTGTATGTAGCCACCTCGCCCGATCGTCAACGGGCGAGGTGGACCGGCAACGGCGCGAGGACCCTGCCGTACGAGAGTTAAATCACACTAAAAGACATACTTTGCGGGTGATACACTCTAGTGAGCTTTCAACTTTTCGTCTTAATGTACATGATAAAGAAATTATTTCTACGAAAAACGCAAGGCACACCTTGAGCAATATATTTGGTTTTGGGACGCTAAATGGAACCATGAGGCGATGCGAAGCCGGAGCACTTGCACGATCGCGTTCCGTTGGCTTTCGTTGGGCATGATACCGACCTCGCGTCGTGGAACGCGCGTCCTGTCTTCCCTCTAGCCTTGCCTTTAATTCGCACAGGGCGAGCGGGGAATGCGGTCGCTCTTGGCGCTTTTTCGCTCGGGAGCGGACTTCTTCCTTGCATTTCACCGATCACAAGTGATAATGAAGGAACCACGTAAACCAACAGTACAATAAAAGTTTGATGTTTAATATATACACGATGTTTCACACTCTTTATATTATGTACTGGGCGCATTTCACGGAAGAGTTTCACGGTTTACAGATGATTCCCTCCGTAGCTTCGCCCAACTCATCATCATTCACCCCGTGGATATGCTGTGATTTTTTCAGCCAAGCTGACCGCGTCTCGACAAGACGCGCTTGCGAAAAACGCGAAATGTATGCAGTTCTCTGCACGTATGTGAACACGCGATCAAATGTAATCTGTACGGAAAAGATGTCAAAGTAGCACGTACTTTCTCAAGTTTCTTTTGTCTTCTTGTCTCCTATTTCGAATCAAAAGATCAACACGAGTTTTCGATGATTTGAATCCACTTTAGGTCATCTCCAAACGGCCTCGCCTTCAGAAGTCTTCTTATGTTGAAAAGCAGCGCCGGGACATTTCGCCTGGAGCAGAGCGAGCGCTGCGTTGGCGGGTCTCGCCGACAACATGCCGCTGCCGCTTGTGTTGGAGGTCGCCCTCTTGTCTCGCGAAACCGCTGGTCCGCTGGCCACGCTCCGCTGAGCAGAGGATACCAGCGGCCGAGCGGTCCGCTCCGTAAAAACGCTGACTGTCCCAGCGTGCCGCACATGCGCAGCTGGCGTCTCCGCTCGTCCTCTGGGCCTGCTGGCCCGCTGAGGCGCTTAGCTATTACTCTCTAATTCCGGCCTTAAGCCATTCACCACTGGGTGCGATCTTCGGATAATATCGCGCGAATGGCACGTGGCACGAATCGATGATCGACAGTATAACTTTGTACTGCTTGTTAGGGCGTAATTTTCAAAGTAATCTTCCCCCATCCTCCTATAACGGCCGATTGAGGAGGCAGTTTTACAGAGATGATTGCAGACGAATGTCCCATCACTGCCTATTTTTATTTAGTAGCAGATCTTGAACGTCGGAAAGATCGAGCTTCACGCTAGAAAGCAACGAAGTCGCTGTTGAAGTTTCTGCGAGCGACCCGCCACGTTGAACGATTGTGACACTCCTGTGTGTGCGCGCGCGCGTGTGTGTGTGTGTGTGTGTGTGTGTGTGTGTGTGTGTGTGTGTGTGTGTGTGTGCGCGCGCGCTTCCCTCCCTCCTTATCCCGTTCCTCTCTCTCTCACTTTTCGGTCTCCTCTTACCCCTTCCCCAGTGCAGGGTAGCAAACCAGATATGTTTTCTGGTTAACCTCTCTGCCTTTCCGCATTACATTTCTCTCTCTCTCTCTTTAGTAACAGAACTATATGAGCTTGCTTTCCTTCAAAATGAAGGAAAAGATATGTGGCGACAAATTTAACCAGGTTTAGTATGTACACTGCAAACGCAAACTAGCCGAATTGGGCGTTTTAAGGGCTACAATCCCCCTTAATACTACCTCCATCTGGACAGTACTACCTTAGGGTGTAATGAGGTGGGTGCAATAAAGTTCTGCGTCCTCAATTTTACCTCGTTAAGAAAATATGTGGAAGAAAGGAGGTAAATTCACTATCTGACGCCATTCGTCGAATGGAGTTAGAGGAACAAAAAACTCCCATCTCATTTCCTCTGGCATGTTTTCTCTTTTTTTTTCCGAAGCTTTCCATAATGCCTTCAGTGCTGGCGGGCATGCATGCAGCTGTGCGGGGGAAAGAAGTAAAAGAAAGAGGCGGCATGCTTCAGCACACTAAAAATCCCTTGCACAGATAGCCCAGAGAAAGAGATATACGAGACCCTCCGAACGGCTGGAGAGCCAGGAGAGGAAGCGAGCAAGCCCTTTGGCCTTGGCGGCTGCAGCCTCCTTGTCCCGCCCCCGCCAGGTCAAAAGCAAGCCAAACGAGGCGCTACCAAAGTGAAATGGGACAAAGCTTCGCGCCGCATGCGCGTGCGAAGAAAAAAAAACAGAAAAAAAGAAAGAAACGTGAGGAGGGAGTCGTTCCCGCGGCGGCGCGATCGTCGTAGCTAGGCAAGGCCGGCTAGGCCTTGTCAACACCACTTCTCAAGTGATCAGCTGTGTCGGTCGTGTGTGCGCGTTTTGTGCCTGCAGCCTCACTGTGTTCTCGCCGCTGGATGTGATATGCGTGGTTTGACGACAGTGCGACATGCTGTGCTGCGAGTGGGATAATCGCGACGGCCTGTCGACTCAAGCGAGCGTGCCGCTGTGCATTACCAAGCAGATGATGGGCACCCTGCGTGCTCGGCACATTCAGGAACAAAAATGGTAAGTAATACTGATGTTCTCTCTCTTTGCGAGCCCTTATCGTCGCTTATGCACCTGTAGATGACCTTCTGCACATTGCGTCGCTTGAAAAGTGCAATGTAAAGCAAAAAAGAAAGAAAAGAAAATCGACATGTCAAGCTTGCGAAATGCCCGCACCATGAGCGTGGCATGTAACCCATGCCGTACATTACACGCATGTCATTCATTGTTTCCATGTTACCAGCTGTCATTTATGTACGTCATACAGTCACGTCACGCTATGCCAATCTTGGTATGATAACAAGTTAGAGAACCGGACGCGAGTGCACCAGGCTCCATGCCGTAAATGACATACATGTCGTTATTTTCATGTTACTATATGTCATTTATGTTCGTCGCACAATCACGTCACGCTCTATCAATTTAGGTGTATGTCAAGCTAGCGAACCGGCCGCGAGCGCACCATGAGCGTGGCGTGTGTACATGACATGCATGTCATTATTTTCATGTTGCCAGCTGTCATTTATGTTGGACGTGCAGTCACACAGCACAATACCAATTTTGGTGTATATGGAGCATGCGAAACGGCCACCAGCGCCCCCGAGACCATGTTGTCAAAATAACGCCATACATGACAAGCGTGTCATGATTTGCAAGTTAGAAACTGTCGTTTATGTGCGTCATACACTCCTGTGACGCCATACCTATTTTGGTAAATATCAAGTTAACGAAACAGACGCAAGAGAACCAAGAGAGTGACGTGTAAATCATGTCGTTAATGAAATGCATATCATGATTTTCAAGTTAAGACCCATCATTCATGTTCTTCATGCAGTCGTGTCATGCCACACGAATTTTGGCATACATCCCATTAATGAAACACCCACACGAGCTATGAGTCGTAGGCGGCTAGATAGATAGGTAGATAGATCCGTTCAAAGTCGTAGAAGTGTTTAACAAATGCTTCGCATTTAAGTCGTTAAACTCAGATAGCAATGATGTGTAATGCATGTTTTGGAACTTCTGTGAATATCACTCATGCTTCATGCGACCAGTCAATCGACCCAGGAGTGCGCCCTGATAAAGTTGTTTGCACGATATAATTTTCTTGCCTGCGATAAAGCATGAATGAGGCATGATGCTTTCAGGGAATATACATTAGAGCAAAAGGCCACGGTTATCACATTGTCACATGATGGAATGTGCATAAAGGACAACTTTGTTTTCGATTTATTCTTTTCTCCAACATCATTTGTTTGTTTTAATCCTTCATCATCGTGTCAATTTGCGCACATTGACATGTGACAAGACCGTGCGCTCTCATTTTGCAGCATCTACCTTGGATGCAGTCAACTACCCTGGACATCTTTCTCCCGCCATGCAACTGTGAGAACCCACCGAAGCACAGATTGTCAGGAAGTGAAAAGACTTTTCGGCAACAATTTTGCATTGCGCACTCTGCCCGTCTCCTGAAATAGCATATTAAGGTACATAAGCACTGTACCTTCATACATATGCATCAAGGAACAGTGAAATAGCATATCAGGGTACATTAACATCATTAGCTTGGATTCATTTAGCTAGAACGAATAAATCATGTTAAAGCTATACAATGACGGCCATATGATGTGACAGACATCTGCTAAGTGCAGTGTGTATTGTGAAGTACATGCGTTTTATGGTATTGAATGAATGGATAAATGTTTATTCTAGCAAAATACAGGAAATGGGCCTCAAGTGAAAAGCGACAATGGTAGCTTGAGAAGTGCACAAGGCCCAGTAGAGCAAAAAGAGAGACAGAGCAGCAGAAACGTGTGCACGTTCAAAGGCAAAACATATACGCATACAAAAAGAAACAGGAAAGACAAAGCAGAAGAAACGTGCACATTCAAAGGCAAAACACCTACGCCATCTGCAAAGTGACAAAATCAAAAAGGGTGAACATTTACGCAAGTGAAAACAATGAAAATCAGAAAACACTGAAAACAGAAAAGAAGGAACGGCCATTCAACGGCATGGAAGGAATGCAACTTCATTGGTCACGTATCAACAGTGGAATTTGCCAAGGTTACATGTGCATATTCTTAGCCATTATGAGATGTGCAAGGCTAATTTAATTGCATTGATATAAGTCAGCTGTTGAGTCTGTTGAACCAGATTGTTGAATCATCTTGTCTATTCCATCTCGTTATTTTGCTGTTTTGCATTATGTTGCCATAGTTTTCAAGGTCAATACATAGTATCATGACTCAGGCACGTAGCCAGGATTTTTTTTCGGGGGGGGCCCCAGGCCTAATTGTTCGAAAGACAGTCTTTCCATGGCAAAAACAAAAGAAATGTTGCCTGGAAATATAGAGGGCTGGAAAAATTTCGGGGGGGGGGGGGGCGGCCCCCCCCCCCCCTTGCCTACGTGCCTGTCATGAGTGTTGACACAATTTGACAAGGTGAAAGCGCTGTTATTGTGCCCAGGCCTTAGTTTATCCTCACTAGAAGTGCGCTGTTTATTTTTGCCATGGTTCAGTGCCAAGTTGCCCAATCTTCACTCCTAAACAGAGTAGGTGCGGTTAATCAAGACCTTGCCAACATTCACAACCCTTTTAAAGTGTACTTATAGTGATAACTTTACTGACATCAAAAACTACCCACATAATGGTAAACATGGCAAGAGTACACTTCTGGTGGTGTTTCGCATTTTTTTTACATCCCTTTGTTTTTCGCCCTGTGCACACGAAGTGAAACGCTCACAAGGAAATACTTAGCAGCATCTCAATTTTGTATTTATTTCGTGTTTTGACAAAATGTCTGCAATAAGGATAGTCAAGTGCGAATCTTTGGTAAGACATTCATTTTTATGTATACAGAAATCTTAGTGGACTTCTTTTTTGTGTAATTTTCAGGAATACACTTCTGGCAAAGCAGCAAGTGTTGCTTGCCCACCAGTCTGTGTTCAAGTCAAGTGTATTGTGGCCATGAGTGTCGGCAGGATTTTGTCTTGGGGGTGCAAGGCGGTGTAACGTGTCGGCCTGTTGAGCAGGAGAGCATTGGTGTAGCTTGGGTGGGGTCAAGTGCTGGTGTGTCTTGATGGCGGCAGGTGCCCTTTGTGCAAACCCCTGCCGACACCCATGACTGTGGGAACACCCTGATGTGCCTCACTTTACACTATGTCGAACAGCTCGTACATCTTAACACATTTAGGCCAACACTGGTACTGATGCAGAGTGTTATGCGCAATACTGCGTGCAACCTTTCTGATATCGTGTGCATTTGAAAATTTTGCATTGTTTAAAAAGACGCTGAGTGGACCCAGTGTTATTCAGCAAACATAAGTCTTAACAGGGGCAGTTGGGCGAGTTGGTGTATATTCATAGTTAAAGAGGGGGGTGCAAAAAAAAATCACAGCACAGAGAAATGAAGGGGACAGGATGACGCGCTACTAGCAACTGAAGTTTAATCGAAACCACAGAAAGATGTAAACACACAGTACGAAAAAATTACAAAACTAAACAATCACACATCCATAGACGAATGAAAGGGGCAGACAGGACAGTACGCTACTAGTAACTGAAGTGTAATCAAAACCACAGAAAGATATAAACATGCATGACTAAAAAAGCGAAGCACATGTTCAACTTCAGTTGTTAGTAGTGTGTCGTTTCGTCCCCTTTATTGCTATGAGTTCTGATTTCGTTTTAACGTTTTCCTTACCTATGAACTGAACTTCTGACTGTTTCACAGTCTCTATATATGTGTGGTCAATTTTTATTCATCCTCATGGCTATATCAAGTCCTAGGATCCAGTGTGCAAAGGGACCAGTCACTATTTACAGGAATTTTTGTATTTAGTGCCTGTGATTGCCTAATTGCAAGTTGACGTTGCAGCCATGGTGCTTGGATTATTTTCAATGTGGTAATTATGCGTAAGCCATCAAGTGAGGAATTAAGGATGAACTTTTGAGTTACAGATGGCACTAGCTGGCATAAAAACATAGAAGCATGGCTGTACTTGTTATGCATATTAGAAGTATTGGTACATTGCAGTCATGTGATTATGCCGACAAGTTCCCAAGCACACTTCCAGAAATTTACGATGGCTTCCAGGTATCTGTGAGTAAATATGTACAGCAACATATGAAGGCAACCTTGTAATTTTGTGGGCATTGCTGAATGCTTTTATGCACCTTGGTAAGTGGACCTACAGTCAACACCACAGGTCTATTTTGGGCTTTTTTGTAGGAAACTCAACTCCAAAATCATCTGCGACATGTTTTGATGCCATAGGGCAAACTAATGCAATAAAAAACTGTACAACTGCCTGTCTACACGCTTTCATATTTCCCAAAAGTGATGCTAGCCTTATTGTACTAATTCGTTGCCTTCGTGTGTAGGCTGACACCAAGTTCCTTGGGTAGCTTATTTTTTTGGATTATACTTACATACTGGCACGGTGAAGTGCACACGTTAGTGCGCATCATGATGAGATTTTACACCCTACTTTCGTATTGCTTTACTGCTGTGAATTATGTATAGTGCTTAGGCTGTACTGTATATGTTGTTCCACGTGTTCAGTTTTGGGAGTAGGTTCTGTGCACGACGATGGAAATATATACCTATATCCTTACATTGACACGAGAACTGCTGCTGTTTTGATTCCAATAAAATGTTGCAACCACTGGTTCTTGTATCAATTGAAGTATGACTACTTGTCGTGCATGCAAATTGAAGAAATGAATTTGTGCTTGCAAAACAAATTGCTGAAACACTGCCTGCTCAATGTAACTGCTTGTGTTTTATTACCAAACACATTGAACAGATGATTCACAGATTATGACACGTTGTAGAAGATAGGCAACAGAAAGACAGAAAGTCATCACTGTGTTCTAACGTAGATTGGGGGATCTTTTATTAATAGTAGCATAATTGAAGGTTGCTGTTGTATAAATTAAGTTTAACGTAGTGTGCAGGTGGACGAGGGAGTGCACATATGATAGTTTTTCCAGTTTTCTGCATACTTGCTACAGTCCTCGTGTTTCTGTGTTACGATTGTGAAATTCTGAATTGCAAACAAGCCAACCTCTCTGCTGCTGTGGTGAAGTCATTCAACAGAACCATATTTTCTCAAGAACAGCTGTTCCATTGAGGAAGAGAGTAATGCTATTTTTTTAATGGGTACTGCATCATCTGTCTGAGGGGAGGGCCAAGTACACATGGACGTTCACAAGAGAGAAGTGCAAGTACATTAACTTTTTTGTTTTGTGAGAGACCTGTCACTGGTAAACTGGGGAGGTTGACCTTGACCTTGGGGCACGCGTTAGGCATTCGCTTTAACGCGGTGGCGTGATGCTTACCATTAAAAGCTAATGAGTAAGAAATGTAGGTAGTATCCGAGTATGAAAGCAAACAAATACTGAATATGTGTTATAGAGAATCACTGAATGCCGTGCTAAAGCGTGCATTGCGAATAAGCGCTAATTGCGGAAATAGATAAGCGTTCAGCTGCTCAGAAGGCGCTGCTCGCGGTTGTACGCGTGCATTCAACGCACTTGATGTAGGCGCGTTACAATGCTCTTGTAACTCTGGAATTTTCTGCGTGTGTAATTTTCATATGCGAACGCAGGCGGTCCGCGCTAAAGGGTGCATTGCGAATAAGCGCCAATTGCGGAAACAGTTTTTTGTTCAGCTGCTCAGAGCGCGCTGCTACCCCTGCGTGCAGCTCGCCGCAGTACGCGCGCATTAAATGCACTTTATGTAGGCGCGTTACAATGTTCTTCTAAGTCGGGCCTCTGCGTGTGTAACTTTCATATGAAAACGCAGGCGGTCTTCGAACCGCTCATAACACGCTGCCGTATCTGGACGCACGCAGTTCGCGGCTGCAGAAATAACGAAAATTGCTCCACAGCATACGCTCATGGAATGCACATACGTTCGCTCATCTGAAGATACCTTTGTCACGCTGGTATTCACGAATTTAGCGCGAGCGAAGAGGGCACACGTTTATAACTTTTCTAGCGGCACGACACGGTGAACCGGAGAATTCGCAGCCGAGGGTGTTTACGTCGATCGGCTCGGCCTGCATGACGCCCCACAAATTATGTATTGACCTTCCGCAAGAGCAAACACACGCCGATGGTACAAGAACAGAAGTTCGAAGTTGTGCCGACGGGTTACCAGCCGCTTTGTACATACATTGGTACATATATAAGCCCACGAAAAAAACAAGCTTGCAAGTGGTGGCGCTGTGGTGTAATGGTTATAGTGCTTGCTTTGAGTGCGTGTGGTATGCAAATGTCATGATTGTGCATAAATACTTTGATGTCCATTATCTATTATGTCCTAGTGATGAATAGTAGCGGTAATTGGCCGGTAAACGTAATATACTGCCTAAGATATACTTTTTTTTTTCATTTCGCGACCGCTCTAGGGCCTCGTATAAAAGGAGGCTTTAACAGCTCTCAAAAGAAGCAGAAAAACTCTCAATGCGCTCTGTTCAAGCCCCCAAAATGGCTTACATAAAAACACCAACTTTACCTCCAAAAGGAGGCTTTAAAAGCTCTCAAAAGAACCAGAAAAACTTCCAATGCGCTCCGTTCAAGCCCTCAAAATGAGTTCAATAAAAACACATATTTACCTCCTTAGTTCCGTCTAATCACTCCCTTAAAGGATGTAAATAAAACCTCCTTTTGAACCTCCTTTTGAAGGGGGTTTTGCGTAGTACCTTTTAGATGCACGTTATGCGTCGAGCCCGAAACTCCCTAAAGGGCTCAAACCCGTTTGCAGTGTAGAAGTAAATGTTCCACGCCCAATGCGTTTTGTTGCTCTTTTTGTGACGGCTGTAGCTTATTGTTGATACTACAACACAGAAACGCACCTGGCCAGACATCTCTAGAAACATTGCTTTATAAAGCGACGATACAAGGGCGCCGACGCTGATGCGCCCGGTAAGTTCACATCACAGGTCGCGCCCTCAAATTTCCCATTAATAGGTACTGCCAGCTTCAAGTTGTCCATATATTCACTGGAACCGCACGGAAGCTCCCGCAGAGTGAGCAAGAAGGGCCCAAGAAGCAGGCAGAACAATAACCCGGCAAGTCACAGAGAAGAACAAAACTACCCAACTGATCCAAACAAACTTCAGCGTTAAGTAACAAATGCGGCGACAATGATAGGCGAAGCCAACTGTAACTTGCCCGCGACTCGAACAGACGATGAAGGTAACGGGTTTAACTCGGCTCAGCCGGTCTTTGCCCCATACCACTTACGAAGCATGGAAGGAAGAAAGAGCCATCGTCGAGATATAGACACAACACCTCGTATAGTCGCCTTGTAATATTAGAGCGTAAGTCTCACGCTACGCAACAATCTCTTTATTGATCGGTGGGAGATGCCTAAATTTTAATCCACTAACTTGCGAGAGCTCCGAGCGCGCACATTTCGAGTGCTTGACTAACGCAGATCGAGGTGTAGAGTCTATAGACCCCGCGCCTGTGCCCAAGATTTCTCAGAGATGAAGAGGCTTTCGTACTCCAACACGACCACGCATACGAAGGAAGAACGCGCGGTTGTCTAAATACATCTTATGCGCTCGCGAAGTCACAAATGTCAAGCGTAGCTGACCTGTGACGTAATTAGAGGCTGCTCTGACAGCGTGGCCTCGCTGTTTCTCCTCACAATGCATTTGTTTTTGTTTTTGTTTTCAGCGGATATCTCTTTACAGAAACGACACTCTACTGCCGGCACTGAAACAAAAAAAAAAAAGAGGTGCCCCTGCTCTATTGGAAAAAGGGGGGGGGGGGTGTGAGCGAAGCTTGGCCTGTGTAGGCCTGAAGCACTACTATTCCTTTTTCTTTTCCTTTTTTTCTTTCCTTACTTGCTTTCTTATTTATTAAATTTGTTATTTATTTCTTTCCGTCGCATCACGCAATGCTCTCCCTCTTGCTTATCATCGCTAAACTTCAGTTGCTACAGGCAACTACGACGGTCATGCGTTCATATCCAAGCCTCAATGAAATGCGGCAACGTGAAATTACAAGTGACCTCCATGAAAGATCAGATTGCCATATCAGAAACGGCTTGATCGCCGACAAGCCAACGATCGAGATAGCATCGATTATTGGTAAACAGCGCATATAAATACGCATGCGACCGACGCACCTCCGAGGGCCGCATTTCTGCACGCTCGCCGGCGCCGGTATTTTCGCGTACGAAACCGCCACCGCTATCTCGAGGTTATAAAAGCTTCGCCTAAGAATAGTAGTCGGCAACCATGCAACGTGAAAGCGCACCTCATCACCGCTGCTGGTATACATGTGACGCGGCTCCTCAGTACGGGCCATTGGCCACTTTTGTAGCGTTAGCTACACCGTCCTAGCCGAACCAGTTTCGCGTGGATCCTCAAGAGGCGTGCTGCGCATACGCGAGGATCAGTGATGTCACGCACTGGAGCCGGCAACTCCCGCGCACTCCGTCGCCGCCGCGCGCGACTCGAAGCCGCCGGTCTGCGCTTTCCAGAGTAGTGACGTCGTAGCCTTGACAGACGTATTGGCGCCGGCGCGCGCGCAGCTATTCGCCTTCGCTGTGCAGTCGCCGTCTGACACTGCGCTGGAGCCGCTTGATAGCGCCTCTGACTGGCGTTTGCCAGTGTGGTATAGCCATGGAGAAGGAGAGCACAAATGCTGCTCAACGGCGCAGAAGAGCGGAGAAGCTTAACTCATCGGATCCCGAAGTAGTTGCCTGGCAAAATAAATATACATGTGTCACATAATACGTATACCGTGTGTGTGTCATTGGAGCAGCAGTAAGCATGACAATCAAGCTAATCCTAGACAATCAGGAAAGCTAAGAAAAATTAGCTGAACCTTTGCTAACGCTACGTTATCCTAGCATAGCCGAGCTAAGCGACTGCAACATTTTTTTTACATGAGCAGCATCGACAGTTCCGCGCGTGTGCATTGCTAACGACAGTTAGCATTCGCGACGTGCTATGTGTGCTCACAGACGGTTATATACTCTACCAAACCACAAACTGCATCGATGGCGCGTGTACATGCGTTTAGTCAGAGGTGGAACTTAAACATGAAGTGAAGCTTACTTGGATGTCGTTCTATGAAGCACATTAACAGCTCCCGATTGCGGCAGAAAGCTAGAAAAGCCGCCGAGTTTAAAGTTTTCTATATAGTTTTTTCAGGAAAGCCCAAATATTAACTTATAAACAGACCATCCAGACCCTCCAGACCCTCTTAAGGTGGCATTACACCTTGAACAAAACTCGTGCTTAGAACTGCTCCACATTCTGTGGGCCCATATTAAAGCGCTTTACACGCCACTAAAACGCTGTTGACTTTCTTGCGGGCCACGAGCGTAAACTTTGTAAACGGTGCAAGTTATCTATGCGTGTGGCTGTATGGACTGTTATGTGGTTATCTGTGTATATGTCATAATCATCACCCATCACCCAGAGTAGCATGTCGAGCGGATAGCCAGGCAAAAATCTCCAGCTTTTCACTAAAACATTTCTCTCTGTCTCTCCCCCAAAAATATATTATCTATAAAGCAGCATCAAAAAAAATTGGCAAAGCTTGCACTAAGCTGCGCAGGGCTTGAAACAGCGAAACTGGACGATTCTAAAGTCTAATCTGGTTGCTTCTAGGTTGTTTCTAGGCCTTAGCAAGGTAATGCAGGTAGTTCCTAGGTTGCTGCTAAGTCGCGGCTAGGCTTTAGCTAGGTGATGTTAGGTTGTTTCTACTCAGCGCAGAGAGGTTCGAGTTAAATCACAGACAGTCACAGACACGACACGGATGTCCAAACTCCAGAGAAAGAACCTCGCGCAGAAACCAAGCGTTCGCACCTCCGATAGATCTACGGGCGCGCCGTCGTTGGCGTGGGCCTTCCATCGCTTCGGGGCCTTCTCGCAGCAGCCGTTGCCTTTCCCGTTCACGAGAATTCTCTCGTTGTACGTACTCGGGGTCTTCGGCTCGCCGCCGTCGCTTCGCAGCCATTTGTTGTGCTGTTGCCTTCTTCATTTTTAGTCGACCATTGGTGAGTAGTGGGATTTACCCAATTTCTGTGGCATGGACCCGTTTATGATGATGATAGTTTTCTGGATCGACTAACAAGGAACGATTCGTCAAACTGCTTCGCTGTTAAAAGTATATCTCAAGAGCCCGCTGGCTGGAGCCGTTCCTTTATTATGTATTTTAACACTTTTATTGCCTATATTTATTCATTTTTAGTTTTTTTTATGTTTTGGTGGCGAAGGACCCAGAATATACCAGCCGGCCTCGGCAAAAGAACAGCGTCACGTGGCTCGAGGCGCACATGAATGGATGGAAAAACTTCATTAATTGTCCCGCGCATTAACGTCCCGGGCTCAAGACTCCCATGCTGCAAGCCAGGAGATGTTTCGCTGCTCTCTTTCAGCAGGCGACGCTCAACCCAGGAACGTGTGGCGCCTGTAAGTTGCGCTCTAAAACACCTAAGGTTTGAGCGGACTCCAGCTGGACTGCTCCCTTAGCGGGGCGAAAAGCAGGTGTTAAGTGATTCTGCAGATACGTAGAGCTTGCACGTAATTCTCACGTATTACCGAGCTTACCGACAAAAGCCTATGTCCAATACCTGCCGCTGTGGGCTAGTGGTTATGGTGTTCGACAGCTGACTCGAACGTAGGGGGATTGAATTCCGGCCACGGCGGAAGCATTTCGATGGAGGAGAAGTGCTAGACGCCCGTGTGCTTACATTTAGGTGTACGTTAAAGAACACCAGATGGTCGCGATTCTTGTAGCCTTCCACTACGGCACCTCTCGTACTCATACCGTGGTTTTGGGACGTAAAACCCCAAGGATTGTTTTAATAAGTCCAATGCATACACTGTACGGTACGCATATTATGTGAAACTCTGCATGGACACCACAGTGTACGCTTCCGAAGAGGCAACCGACCTAGGCCACTGAGTATGTGCAACGGGGGAGCCAACAAAATGTTGAAGTCGGTCACAGAAAAGTAGAAAAAAAGTCGGCGAAATAGGTAGCCGAGTGTGAAGAAAGAGTGGGCTAAAAAGAATTAGTGAATCTATTGAGCGAAAAGATTTCAGCTACATAAAATAGGAGCAGAAGAAGCGAAACGAAGATACTTCTGTAACCATTAAAGAAATTCGGCAGATTCCACGTACCGTCGGAGTCGATCTTATGCGAAGCATGCGGCGGGAAGGTGACTGTGGCGTAATTTTTTTACTGAGCGAAACGTTACAAAATGGTGCTGAAAATTTGTATAAATTTTATACGCACACATATATGTTGAAGAGCCGCATATGCGTTATATAACCAGTTGATTACAATTGGGTAACGCTGCCAACGGCAACGTGGCTATTACCAACACCAGAAGCGGTGAGCTGATATGTAGTGCTTATACTTGTCCCTTATGATGGAGAACGCACGCACGTTTCACGAACCCGTGTGCATGTGTGGAAGAGGTTCTTGAGAGTTCTTGAACAAGGTCAACATCACCGTGATCAGTGAGCACCAGAAGCTGGTCATGACTTGTTATCGGATCCGGTCGTGATAGCGGTGACGAGGGGTCGATGTGTAATGAACTATAAGGTATAGTATACAGCTGTTGGAAATTGTGAATGCCTCGGTCATTTCGCCGACAAATTGTCTGTCGACATCAGCCGTCGAGGCTGGTAGGCATGGTTAGTGCTATACGCAGACCAACATCAGTGGATTGCACTTGTCGTATTCGTAGACTACCTGGGCGTACGTGGCCTACATAGCCTAGTCTACAAAGCGGCTGTCAATCAATCTGGCATCATCCTCGGTCAGCATGAGGTCATCGCCCAGCCTTGTAAGAAATGAAGAGGACACTGCGTTGTTCTGGCGGACTAAGTGCACTTTACGGTGCGATGATGTGAACATCATACGTAACTTTCGTTAATGTATCCCTCCGGGGTCGAGCAATGCTTCAATATAGCTTGCTGAGTCATAGAAATACAAATACCATGTCTATTAGACTGCTATAAAAGCGGAGCCAACACTGGCACCACCGACGTTAATCTGATATGACGCCTGTATCGTAGGAGTACACATCATAGGAGTATCATGTATTGTTCATTCTTTTCTCACAAAATTAGATAGCCAGCACCACAACGATAATTGACGTTGCACCGACATTAAGCCCGCGTGGACTGTTTTTCCAAACCGGTTTATAGTCCTGGCATGGCCTGTGGTTGAATACCTGATTGCCACGCAGAATGCTTGGGTTCGATTCCTGCTGGGATCTGAATTTTCATTCTTTCCATTCGTCGGGTCAACGCTGCCGATGTCGATTTTTCTTAACACTCTCGCATTTAAGTTACCAATGTCTGTTCTCGCCGTTCCTGGGTAGATATAAACTGTCAATCCCCTGCGGCGCATACCCGTACACCGCGGCCCGTGGTAAACGGGTATGTGCCACACGTGTCTGGAGGACAGGGTTTGATGACGTACGCGACAGGATTTTCACGTTATTCATGTCATGACCCGACAGTCACATTCGTCAAATCCTCTTACCCTCCCATGCCAATTTTGGTCTCCACCAAGCTAAGGGGGCGATCATGAGAACATCATGAGATCATGAGATAGATAGATAGATAGATAGATAGATAGATAGATAGATAGATAGATAGATAGATAGATAGATAGATAGATAGATAGATAGATAGATAGATAGATAGATAGATAGATAGATAGATAGATAGATAGATAGATAGATAGATAGATAGATAGATAGATAGATAGATAGATAGATAGATAGATAGAAACCCTCAAAGTGCCAAAGGTTCGCTAAGAAATGTTTCGCATTTAAAACAGCTTTCGTTATCACTGAATGTCATGAAAGCACGGGATTATATGATTTTTATGCGCCATTTTTTTAACGTGTGTCTAAGTGCATGTTGTAAAAAAATGTAGAGAGTGCGAGACCTGCCCACGAGCAAAAGTGCATGAGTGGGGTACAGGAAAGTGAATTACAGTGTCCGGTTAATAGACTTACTCTTTCTGTATCCCAGCAAAAAAAAAAACACTAGCACACTTGAAGCTTACTTCAAAATCAATGTTTCAGTTTAAGCAAAAAAATCATGGCATATTCATTATAGGTTAATTCCTTTTATAGCTCTTCAAGAAAGACATCCTATTTGCGTGTGCTCTACAGGCCCATGCTATATAAAAAAAAAATTTTGAACGTAGCGCGGAGAATATCCAAAGCTGTTGAAAAGTTCTTAGATGTCAAAATAGCGAAGTGACCTACTCATTTTCTTTTGCTGCCACTTATTGACGCGCATTTGTTGATTGTATTCTCTATAAATCGAAAGAGAGAAAGAAACAGGAAATGCGCAAATACAGCAGTTCGTGAGAATTTACTCATTCGGAATACGTAGCGACCCCAGTACCACACCATTCAAATATGCGGAAACATTCCCAGTTCAGAATTCAAAGTGGATGTTTCCAGGCTCTTCGCGTCACACAAATTTTGAAGTGTTTCAGTTGATAAACAGCCTTGCTCCTATGCGTCGTACACGAAAATGAGTTCGACAGTTACCTGTCAGCTTTACGGGCTCTTCGCCAGAAAATGCTAGGGAATTTCCGAGCACGGGCGCCCGTGCCGGTGACAGAGAGAGACAGAAAGAGAGAGAGAGAGACAACTTATTAAAAGAAAGACGGAGAGGGATTTGCGCGAGTGCTATGCAACAGCTTGAAACGGTACTTTTCTCGTTTTTTTTTTCGTTTCGGCTTTCAGCACTGAATCAACGCAAGCAACGCAAGCCTACGTGCTTATACATATACGGTGAATGACGGCGACGGGGACGGACATTTTCCAGCCGAGACTGTCCATATAATTGCTATCGCAATAAAAGGTTATACAGCATAGCCTCCACATAACATTACATCAGGAGGCGCAGCAAGCATTGCTATAGGTTCCAGGCAATCGATTCTGCTGCATGAAAACTTGTAATAAAGGCTTTGTTCCTCCTTTCGTTTATGTGTACCTCCCCTTACTACCGCTTTCCAAAACAGTTTCACCACTGCACAGGAAGGATAGTGAACCAAAAGCCATAATATGATTAATATCCGTGCCTCTCATTTCCCTATCTGTAATGCTTATTTTCTTTTGCAGGGTATCTTACTTTCGTTCTTATACACGATTGCTCGGAAGGCTCTAAGCTTCTGAAGACGCTTGAAGGGTTGTTTCGCATGCTACAATGCCGTGAGCACGTTGAGTATTAGGAAACTTCAAGCTCGTCATTCAAGATCAGGGTCCAAGGTATGCAGCCGTGCACTTGTAAATGTCGATGATTTTCACAAGTTCAACGTTTTACGACGGGCTAGCAGACGAAGTTCTTTTGCGGCGTCCGATCTGGAGAGGGGAATGGTGATACTGCTGACACCGTCGTGAGCGGATCGGGCAGCTGCGTCCGCTTGTTCATTACGCATCCCGTCCAGCTTATCACGACGCGTTTCTATCTTGCTGGTCTGTCTATGGCTGGGAGTGGCCTTCTCAAATGCATATTCCTTTATTATTGGAATGGCTGAGAGCCCGTCATGTGAAGTCTGCGGGTGCAGCGAAACAGTCGCGGACCTTCTCTGTGAGTGCACCCGCTTCGACTCCGAAAGAGCGGCCATCTCAGCCGCATTAGGCCAGCTGTACAACCGTCCTCTCACGGAGAACAAAATCCTAGGGCCCTGGCCTACCCGGTCTCAGCCCTCAGAGCGGCACGAGCCGCTCTGAGGGCGTTGTTGCGGTTTCTTTGAGAAACCGGACTCAATGTCAAACTGTGACTGCCGGAAGAAAATGTTGCTGTGTAGTACTTGGACTGCGGTTATGACTTCGTTTTTTTTGTATGTTTTGTCGCGTGCTGTCGTCACAAACTCTTCTTCTTCTCTTTCAGTCGTTTACATCCCCTTTCCCCTTCCCACGTGCAGGGTAGCAAACCGGAGACTGCTTCTGATTAACCTCCTTGTCTTTCCTTTCACCCTCTTCTCTCTCTCTCTCTCAAGCTCGTCGTGTGTTTTTATACGGTAGTTCACCACAAGCTGTAAGAAGCACGATAACGACACAAGAACAAAATTAAGATGGCCGAACTAGACCACGTCGTCTGAAGGTCACCAGAGTTGACGTGCAAGCGATTACAGATTGCGCATATCCGCCGGGACATCTTTTTTTACATCCCAAACTTTCAAAACCGGTAACGAAGACGCATCTTCATTAAAGCATCGAGATAACTAGGCCTAGCTAACTGATTAGTTCCGGCGCGCTCACCGCGAACGGGAGGTGTACAAACACGAGATTGAAGAGAGGGAGGGGGGGGGGGTAACAGATGCCGCGGAAATGTCGAACCCGGTGGTGACTTGCTCCGTAGGCGGTGCGCGTGGGGCCTCGCCCGCCTCGTGTAGCTCGTGCTCGACAGACCGTTCCGCCGGCGTGACAAATGGTGCGTCGTGCAGATCCACGAAGGCATCTGTTCCAGTCGGGTCCAGTTGCGGCACGTGTGTGTCAGCAGAGCCCCGTGTGGCCGGCGACCATTCATTATAAATCGCTTAATATCAGGAATGGTGGTCTGCGGACGCTGTTCCTCAACACGCGACGACCGACCGACCAAGGTCCTTGCTTCACAACCATTGTGGCCTCCTTATTCGAGATCCCGCGCGGGTGTCCCGCGTGGGTGACAGTCCCGTAGGGACCGACAATGCTAAGGCGTGCTGCACCACTGAAGAGGACATGGTGGCAACGATATTTATGCAGTAGGACGGTGCGGAGAAACGTGCCCGATTGATAGAGTCACGTGACTGACAGCAGTGAGGCATAGAGAATTACTTGACTTGCCAGGAATAGAACTTGCTTCGTCAGGGGAGGAGGAAGAGGAGAGCAGCGGCAGTAGCCATTGTGAGGAAAACACGGGGAGGTTCTCAAACAGAGCTTCGCTTTCAAAATAAATTTGCAATGTAGGACGTAAGGAAGTGAGCTGTTTTGCTGAACATGCCATGTTAAGTAGTGCAGACGACCGAAATTAAATGTGGAGAAACAGTGGAAGCCATGTTGAGTAACACCTACTCAAGAATTCTTCGAACAGCGAATTTCATACAATTATTTTCAAGCGAAAGCGGCCATTCGAAGGCAGAGGGAAGTGAAAAAGGTCCTGCAGTTCCCACGCAGTGTGGGAATCGATTTCATGCGAAGCAGTCAGCGACTAGCAGTCTAAGCCGTATTTTTTTCTATTTGGGCCAAGCGTTACGAAGTGGATTCACGTCATTGAGTAAATTGAGTAGTTGTGTGCATAACATGGGCTTACCAGGCACACCTACTTACTTTGCCGTGCAAAGGGTAGCTATAGTTCGAAGTAACTCCGGTACTCACGTTAGGCAGATAAGTCAATTTTAATGCATCGTAGTGCACGCCACGGTGCAATGATGTCCATAGCATAACTGGCGGTCTTAAGCGTATTGGCTCAACGCTTGACTTCAGCTTGCGGAATCATAGGTATACCTATGTAAGGTTTCCTACGTTGTTATAAAAGCAGGTAGCCAAAACTGCATATTCAACTGCAGTGCTGCCCCGACATGAAGCCTGCATACTGATTTTTCCGAAGAACTCTGAACTGACTTGGCTATGGTAGAATATTCGACTGTCATGAAGCATGCCTCGTCTCGATTCCGGCTTGAGCCGCGATTCTCGTTCTTTGCCTTCATCGTAATGTTTCGCTTAGCCATAACGTAGCCAACGTCGGCATCGCATTTTGTGCTCCGGCATATACGCTGGTATGTGCCACACGTGACTGGTGGAGAGGGTATCACGACATACGCGACAGATAAGTCAGATTATTCATGCCATAACCTGTGAATCGTGTTCATGATACACCCATGTCCTCCTATGCCAATTTCGGCATATACCAAATCAAGGAGACAACCATGGGAGCGTGCAGACGTAGGCGGCCAGATATACAGGGTGTTTCAAGAAATGTGTCCAACCTTCTCAAAAAATCAGGAAAGTGCGATATTTGCTCGGGGCTTTCAGAATTGCTTTTTGTGTAGCGGTAGGAATCTTAAGGTAGTTAAAGACATCATTTAAGACAGTAATTAAGAAAGTTACATTAATTAACTTTTTAATTAGTGGAGTTAGGTGATTGTGTCAAATGGGAGAATTGAAGTTCTTCATGCGAGGAACCCATGCGAGCTTTCAGATTTTGAAAAAGCGTCTTCTAGTAATTGTTGTGGCGTAATGAAATTCAGTGAAATGCAAATGCTTTCAACAGCGAAAGCCATCGAATTTGGTTGAATTTCATTACTTCGTAATTATTACTAGAGGCCGCTTTTTCGAAATCTCAATGTTGGGATGGGTTTATGGCACGAATAAGTTCAATTCCCCAATTTGACACAGTCACCTAATTCCAATAATTAAAAAGTCAATTTAGCTTTCTTAATTACTTGCTCAAGTCATGTCTCTAACCATCTTAGGATGCCTAGCGCTACAGAAAAAGTCATTCACTCATTTTGGACGTCTCAGAAGAATATGGAAGTTGCGTTCTTCCATGTTTCTGTTTAGGTTTCGCCATTGAATTTGGTTGAATTTCATAACTTCGTAATTATTACTAGATGCCACTTTTTCGAAATCTCAAAGTTGGGTTGGGTTTCTGGCATGAAGAACTTCAATTCTCCTATTTGACAAAACCACCTGACTCCACTAATTTAAAAGTTAATTAATTGAACTTTTTAATTACAGTCCCAAATAATTTCTTTAACCATCTTAAGATTCTTGCCACTACAGAAAAAGCAATTCTGAAGGCAGCAATCAAGTATCGCATTTTCCTGAATTTTTGAAAAGGTTGGACACATTTCTTGAAACACCCTGTATAAATAGAAGCGGTCATAGTGCCTTTGGTTCGGTAAGAAATGCTTCGAATTTGCAAAATCAAAGCGTTACGAGTATGGACCCTCTTTTCAATCACGCTTAACGTAACTGCATATAGCTCTCAGTTCGAAGTCATGCAGTGACGCTGGCGGTAACTTTAATTTTAGTATTTTTTTCGTTAACTTCTGAACGTCGTACGATGAAGTGCGTGTGGTGTTATGTTTCCATATAGGGCTACAATCTGAGGTTGTATTCTGGATATTGTACCAGATTTAGTGATTTGGTGAATAGCCATTTATCCAACGTTTATTCAAGTGTTTGATGATGATTGAACGACATGCGCGATAATGTTACGCTTTACGGCCTCTTCAACTTATTTAATGTCGTCTGGGCGTGCAGGCATGCCGACTGTCGCGCTAACACGATCCAATGTGCGCTAGAGAAATGTAGTTGGACAGCGCTAAATGACAGATCTCCAGCGATTCTGCGCGGGTATCTTTAAACCAGTAGCGTAAGTGTTAGGCTCTGCTCATATGACCTTCTTGATGGCGTTTGATGTTCAACGGATATAGAAACTCACGACAGCGATCAATTTTCGGTCTGGCAAAATTTTCCCCCTTGCATAACTAATAAGTTGGGCTAAAAAGCGAACTTTGGAAGTTTTGCAGATGTGGCGACATGCTCTACGCAACATTGCACGCTGCCTCCGCCTGGTCATCGTCCAAGCCCGGCGAGACACGTCTGCAAGCTGAACTGCGTGATCGATAAATGATAGCGCTAGCGCACTGATCGCAGCGTCACTGTTACGGAGGCATCGGCAAACTTGAAGACCACGACATGGCCCAAAAACGTTCATTCAACGGCGGGATGATATATACGATAACCGTATGTAAAGGGCGTGAGCTTTTTTTGAAAGCACGGAGATGTGTGTCATCTAGTGCAATTAGAGCACCACGCACTGATAAGGTGGCAATGGCAGTCATATCTCCGGAAAATTCAAGTCAATGTAAGCCTTCCGCATTTTCGATTCAGGCATTTTTCTTTTTTTTTTTTTTGAACGAAACGAACAGCCACAGAAAGCTACTACAGGGAGTGGCTTACCGAGGTGGTTGTCTCCGTTAAAAGAACGTAGCAGGGGAAGGGGGGGTGCCAAGTTTTCTTATTTCCATGAAAAAACATTCCAAGCGACAATTTATTCATCAGGATTGACGCACGGAACATCAGCCTCTTGAACTATTTGCTGATACGAAGTCTGTAGCTGACACACACTAAGCAAAAAAAAAAAAAACGTCCTTTGACTCTTTACTAAGTCCTTACTTACCTTGTAGACCTCGTTAAAGAGACATGTGAAAACTTGGCCATCATTATACTCTCGTTGGAGAGTCGTGGGACTCAGAAGAGAGTTAAGGTGTTTCCTTCATAGACGTGGGAAGTCAGGACTAACCAAATAGAGTAACGCATACTCTTTTTTTTTTCCTCGTTAGAGTGCAGTGGCAACACTCAAGCAACAAAAGGAGCTAAAAAAATAATGTACAACATCTGTAACGTGAAAGGTGTGTAACAATGTATCGCGAGCTGCGTAGTCTGCTGTTTGCTGTGACAAATGCGGACTGACCAGGAGTGGAAGGAAGGAATACGAAAAGGAGAAGGCAGGGAGGTTAACCAGACAGCAGTCCGGTTGGCTACCCTACGCTGGGGGAAAGGGAAGGGGAGTAGCGTTACCACTACTGGCTGCAAGAAGAAATTATTTATTTATTTAGCGCACGGCGCACTTCAACGTGAAAAGTAAACTTTTTCATCGGGACGGAATAAGAAAATATGGATCCTGTAATCAGAAAGAGAGGAGCATGGAACGACGATGGAGAAGTAAAAAAAAAAGATTGCGGTGTGGCCTAGTTCTCATGTTCCTACGACAATATTTCTAATACGCATTCGTAGCGCTAAACACCGCAATTTATTTCGAATTTAAGTCAGGATGACCCGTTGATATATGGATGAGAAAAAATGCACTTCTAGGATTAATAGACGAAATCATTGCCCTGAATAGACCGCCTAAGCATAAGCGTGATTGAGCGCCCCCACGAAAACCTTCGCGTCCATGTCCCTCTGATTGGGCCGATCACGGACAATCGACGTTATATCGAACAATTGCGCGCACGCGCATTATTTATTTCGTACGCTTTGCACTGAGTGGGATCTTCCGTTTGCGAGTTATGCGTTTATACTCGGGACCTGTCATGTTTTGTTCGACCCTGCCCAAAGAGTACGGTTCATTTCACTTCTTTCATAAACTCTAATACAGTGCTCTCCGAATGAACCAGTAGGAGGAAGCAGAATAAAAATAAAGAGATAGTTGTGACTCACTTACAGAAGCGCGCCGCCAATATCTATTGACCAGGTGGGCTCTCAAATTGGCTCGAAATTGTGAAGGATGAACTTCAGAGAACTCGAGTTGTTTCTTCTCTTTCGCGACGCCCGACAGAAATTGATTTTTTTTTTGCTGCCACATACCCACATGTGGAAGAAAAAAGTATTCCTATTCTGGAAACTCAAGCGGCGTAGTTACTCGCTGGTATACCTTGATCAAAACGGCTGGAAGCAAATCCTATAAGCTTAAACGTGAACACTTTAATTAGAGCCTCGCTGAAGCGTATGAATTATGCTTATCCAACTCGCGTTTTAGAGTAAGAAGCGCATGTACTTCGTTGTGTAAAAAGTTCGTAAAGAGGGTTTGTGTGCTCGAGCCGACGTTTCGACAAGCGGACTTGTCTTCTTCAATGCTGCAACTGCTAGGCTGTTGCAGACAAGAAGACAAATCCTCTTGTCAGCCTTGAAGGAGAAAAGTCCGTTTGTCGAAACGTCGGCTTCAGCACACAACACCTGCTTACGAATTTTTCATCGCAAGCGTTCATCTTCCCCTGACCCTTTGCTTTTTTTCTGGAGTTGTGCAGAAAGGGAACGTGAAAATCGGCTGACTATTTTAAGTTATCATAACAAATGACCATACCGCAGTATAACGGTTAACAGATGAGACATAGCTGTTTTTTACCACCTTATTAATTACAGGATGTAGGTGGAAGTGGCATCGGAGAAAAATATAGCAGAACGAAGTTAAAACCGTTCGGTATTACGACTCATGCTGCTGGCGGGGAAGCATCCTATGCCTCGATCCTCGGCTGTTTGTAAGCGTACTATTTCTTGAACCTACGATCTACCCGGCTCCAGTACATTTTCTGCTTTTCCTTCTTCCTTATGTAGGGCAGCAAACCAGAAACTTCTCCACCGTTTAATTTCTCCCTGCCGTTCCCTCCTTTCCATTTCCCCCTCGATTCCTCTCTCTCATCGTTATACTTAGCAAAAGGTGTCCAAAACTGCGTATGTAGTGTCTTAAGCAGTGACAATCATTAACGAATTGTTCGCGTCCGCGCGGAAAACATTTCGTCTTCGTGGCCCCGTTAATAAACTTCGCTTTAAAGCTGTTCTCTAGGTGCTCAGTCCAGAAGTCGGGCGAAGGTAATCAAGACTAATGTTTCTCCCATGCCACGGTTTACAGCGCCGAAATTTATAGGGCTGCTTTAATTGCCTCCGCATGCCTGCTCGGAAGAAGCGACACGCTCTACGACGCTCACATCCGCGCCTGTGTTAGATATGTAATACTGCCCAGCGTCGGCACCGCGAACCTTCCCCGTCGTCGTATACGACACTGCATCGTTCGAAGGTTAGCGCGTTGCGTAGCGTCTATGCCGAAAACGTGGAGTGCCACGATTGCGGTCGCTACGGAGATGCGGACTCGCCGAGTACCTTGGGCAGCTGTTCGAAAGCTGAGATGAGTGATATTTATTCGGTTGTCAGTGTCAGGGTCATCGTGTGGCCGTCATTTACGGAACGAGTCTGCGTACCGCCCACGGACACTTCTTCCCGTAATATGGATTACTGGGCCAGCTCGCAGAGTTTCATGGCTGTTTCAGAGATCCGAGAGTTGCTCGAAACGGCCGGTCAACATCGATGTTCGTGTGGGCGAACTTAAAGGGATCATATATCTATTCTAAGGATGGGGCGCTAGCTCGCTCGTTACAAGCACCCCTGGAACTGTTCCAGCCCATGCATTAAATGTCTCAAACATTGTTCCAAAAGCTTTTGTTAGGCGCCATTGAATAAAGAGGTGATTGTTGGTACCCGCCATGGTAGCTCAATTGCTAAGAAGTCGCTCAGCTAGGCTCGAGGGCCACAATGCACGTATCCTACCGCTAATGAATGTAGTCCCACAATTGCGTCCGTATTTTCTGCGTGAGATATATAAAATAGTCCTTCATTTTCTACATGTAGCCTTTTGAGACGGAACGCAGTTCTCACAAGCGAGATATATGTATTTCTTTTACTTTATACGTTGTCACTTTGCGTTTATGCGTGCGTGAACAAGTCGCGCCTTTTACCCGTACCTTAGACGCTAAGCAGCGTTTACGTCGAAATGCAACGCTAGCCATCACACTCCACGGCGTTACGAGACGGGCGCCAAACCGGACTACTTCGCGTAGCAGTACATGTGCAGACGCTCCGCCCCGTAGCTTTCCCTTCATTACCAAGAAAATTTGTCCGCGAGTATACCGCGCGAGCAGACAGCGGAAGGGCATGGTTCTCCCTGCGCAAATATTAGAAGAAGCGAGCGAGCTGGCCGACGACATTTAAATGCGCCCGTTTAGGGAGCCTTCATGTGCGCGCCTCCGTGCCTCCGTCGGAGGCAAGGAGGTGCGCACATGAAGGCTCCGTGCGCCCGTTGCGCTCCCCGCGCCATCTAGCTGGTAATGAAGAAACGCTTATAAGCGCCTGCCATCTCCGAATCCCGCCAGCGGTAAAGGGTGTGTATATAACGCTCGCCGTTAGCTACCCGAAGGATCTGCTCTTTGTGGCGTAATGGCTAGCGCCACGCGCTGCGGAGCGAGAGGTTGCTGGCTCGATTCCGCGCTTCGGAAGCATTTTTCTGAGTAATTTTTCTTTGGGACTTTTATATATATATATATACATACTTATACATATACGGTGCATGACAGCGGCGACGGGGACGGCAAAAGCCAGCCGAGATTGTCCATATAATTGCTGTCGCAATAATAACTGCTATATTTCTTTAAAAGGTCGGCACTGGAGCACCTTCACACTCAGACATTCGGCGGCTGGAGCGGCGCGGAAACCAGTTCAGGGGCGGCGAGATCCGCCGGAACCGCCGTTCCCGTGCCCATCGGTCCCACACCGATTTCTTCGGCAGCTGACGCCGGATTTCTTCGCCGCGGATCAGTCAAGGTAAATGTAACTGGTAGCGAATCTTCCATTGAAGCCCATGCATTCAGAAAATGGTGGCTCATCAGCTGCTCATGGGGCATAGCACCATCTGTGGGAGGAGGAAACACTTCCGCTGGAACAAAATATAAAGTGCATATGGCGCAATATTCGGTAAACAAATGACGACATTTTGTTGGCATTATCGCGAAATTTGATCTAAAAATAGTTTTCGTACGCCCCTGATCATTAAGGTGAGCCGACAAGCCCTTGACGACTGCGCTTCAAGTCAACGCCAGCTAAACTAATGTCGACTCATGACTATAGACAGCCGAGTTTAAATGTACAGTGCCATTTATATCGCCTTGGTTTTACTAGGAAACTTATTCTTGGAACTTTTATTTGGTGTTCGTGACATCTTCCGTACATGGATTAAAATAAACAGCAGCGTACCTCTCATATTTGTAGCGTTGCTTATTTGTTTCGCACATACGCAGGTTCCTTAAAGTGCACATTGCTTCTGTGCTCCAGTTGTCACAAGAAGAAATGACGCCCAGTTACGACAGAATTACGACATTTCTGTTTTATTCAATCGTCCCAATAACGCAATTTTATTACACTGCAAACATTGAGCACCAAGTGTGGTAATCAGCACAAAAAGTGCGCGCACACTACGTGCGCTGTGTTTTGCCTCATGCTCCGATAAATTACCGTTGCAACGTATACAGGCCTGCCAATGGCACGATAGATAACTTAGCGATCTGCTCCCCGATCACGGGAATGATAGTAGGTACTGCGTATTCACGACGGAAACGGGGCCGCAGGAATATTGATTCACGAAAATCCAGTGAGCGCAGTACTCAGAACCACTGCCCCGGTTTCTTAGAAGACATGGGTCGCCAGGCGTACGTGTGTTGCTATTCCAGGCTTGCACAGCACATCGTTTCCGCGGGCACCGAGGCGCGAGTTTGTAATATGCAGAGCGCTCAACGCATGGCAACGGCAGCGGCGCGCTATTGGCTGCGCGCCCACAGGGACGCCGCTGCGGAGTTCCGCCTAGCAACGGCCGCCACGACGCATTCGCCGCTCTCCTTCTCGGGGTGCCTTTCGCGGGAATTTTGAACGGTGAACGCGGCCGCCGGGCCCCGTGGAATTTTCGTCGCCGCTTGTGAACTGCTACTGCTCTCGCGTTGACCGAACACGCCGTCGTCGCCGTAAGGTTCGACTGTGTTTTGTGCATTTTGTTTTGTTATAACGGTGAACACGTTCGCCCATGAACATTTGTGTTGTCGCCACTGTCTTTTGTGCCTTGACGCTGCAGCAAGACGCGATCGGCCGTTGTGTTCCACTGTGCGTTTACGCTTTTTTCTTTTTTTAACAGTGAACACGCTCGCCCTTGGATATCTGTGCTGTCTGCTGTGTCTTTTGAGCCCTTGCGTTGTCGCAAGACATAATCGTTGTTGTGTTGGTCTGATTGCTTTTGTTTTTTTTTTTTTAACGCTGAACACGCTTTCACGTGAATATATGTGGTTGTCGCCAGTGTTTTTTCCGATCTCGCGTTGTCGCAAGACGTGATCGCCGTGGGTTCGAGTGTGCCTTGTGTTTTTTTTTTTTTTTCGCGGCTGTGTAGAAGATTACGGCTTGAAGACAAACACATCGTGGGTTGTAGACTTCGTGAAGTCAACATGAAGGTGTGAAAGGTAATACAAAAATGGTGTTTCATAACTTCAAAAATAACTTGCGGAATCTTCTGTGGTAATTTAACTTCATGCTTTGGGGATAATGTCCAATGATCAGCAGTTCTCAGTTAGGTCGTATTATGTGTGCACTTAATTGGCCCCCCTTATACGTGGCGTGCGGTTGGCAAAACAAAATCGAAAAAGTGCCGCAGTCACATAAGTAATTGTGTTCTAGTTATTTTCATATGTTATGGCGTAGGTACCATAGGATGGGAAAATAATGAGAGCAATCAGAGCGCAATGTGAACCAGATCTACATTATGGTTGGATCTCACGAAAGTATTCCACAAACCTGCACATTTCACTTAGGTCACCAACTTAAACCTCACTTAGGTCACCAACTTAAACCTAGGAGAAATATCATACAATTACATCCCATACTTCCTAACGTATAGGAAGGTTACCTTCAACATGGGGGAACTCGAGTCTGAGGTGAGGGGCATGGACAGCTTAGTTACACCTCAGGGCTCCATGATATTGCTCATGCTCTTAATCTCATTATGACAGGATTGTCAGAAAAAACGTGAAGACATCGAAGGAATCAATCGTTCCGTATACACGGATGATGTTGCCATATGGATCTCGCAAGGCAGTGATGGGTAAATAGAACAGAAGTTACAGAAGTTACAGGAAGTGGTAGATAAAGTGGAAGTCTACCTCACAGGCACTAGGCTTGAATTTTCACCAGAGAAATCAGAACTTTACAGGCCCATACTTAACAGGAGGTGGCCCAAGAGATACATGAAGGAGAGAGAGTGCGAGGAGATACAGACTTGCACGAAAAAGTCCCCATCATTGAACAAGTTAGGGTCCTTGTACTCAACATTGAGTCGAAGCGAACTAACAGCAATACTCTTATAAAAATAGTGACTAAGGTCACTAAGGCAACTGGCTGATCAGGAGAATCACAAACAAGTATATCACGGAATGGGAGGCTAGCATTCTTAGGCTTAAATGGAATAAGACAGAAAAGGACAAAATCAATATTTTCGTAAGGAAAGCTTTTAAGCAGGCCCTAGGCTTGCCCGAAAGCACGAGCATAGAGAGATTAACGCACCTGGGCATGCATAACACCTTAGAAGGATTGACTGAAGCTCAGTTGGAAAGAATTGCCAGCACCGCGACTGACAGAATATAGATAAATTACAAACAATAACCAGCAAGGACCCAAGGTTGCATCGGCAAGAGATTGGGAGCCAGATTGACATTGCAAATTTACTAAAAAAGAAATAAAAACAAAATTCAATTAGGGCAGTATAACGAGCACAGCTAATACGACCTAATTGAGACGGCTCAAGTGCACACATAATACGACCTCATTGAGACGGCTCATCATTGGACATTATCCCCAAAGCATGAATTTAAATCACCACAGAAGATGCCGCAAGTTAATTTTGAAGTTATGAAACACCATTTTTGTATTACCTTTCACACCTTGCTGTTGACTTCACGAAGTCTACAACCCACGATGTGTTTGTCTTCAAGCCGTAATCTTTTACACAGCTGCAGGCGTCTTGTTCATCAGTGATGTTCGCCCGAACCACGTCGCGAGTTTGTAATATGCAGAGCGCTCAACGCATGGCAACGGCAGCGGCACGTCAACGTCAGGCGATGAACTGTCATTGTCTTCAACGCATTCGATCGCGCGGCGCGCCGACGTCTCACATGCGCTGCTTTCCGTGGTCATAGCCGTACAACACCGGCGTTGCAGGGCTGCGAAATGCGTTGGCAAGATCAGCCGCGAAAAAAAAAATAATAAGAAAACACAAGGCACACTCGAACCCACGGTGATCACGTCTTGCGACAACGCGAGATCACAAAAAACACTGGCGACAACACATATATTCACGTGAAAGCGTGTTCTCAGCGTTAAAAAAATAAACAAAAGCAATCAGTCCAACACAACAACGATTATGTCTTGCGACAACGCGATGGATCAAAAGACACAGCAGACAGCACAGATCGATATTCAAGGGCGAGCGTGTTCACTGTTAAAAAAAGAAAAAAAGAAATGCACAGTGGAACACAACGGCCGATCGCGTCTTGCTGCAGCGCCAAGGCACAAAAGACAGTGGCGACAACACAAATGTTCATGGGCGAACGTGTTCACCGTTATAACAAAACAAAATGCGCGAAGCACAGTCGAACCATACGGCGACGACGGCGTATTCGGTCAACGCGAGAGCAGCAGCACTTCACAAGCGGCGACGAAAATTCTACGGGGCCCAGCCCTCCTTGGGCCCAGCGGCCGCGTTCACCGTTTAAAATTCCCGCGGAAGGCACCCCGAGAAGGAGAGCGCGGCGCGGCCGTTGCTAGGCGGAACTCCGCAGCGGCGTCCCTGTGTGCGCGTAGCCAATAGCGCGCCGCTGCCGTTGCCATGCGTTGAGCGCTCTGCATATTACAAACTCGCCACCGAGGCAAACACTCGGCGTTAATTGCTATCCGCATCCTCCCGTTGTCCGTTGGACACTGGACTCAACACGTTCACAAGCGATGAAACGCACCTCACATATCGGCGCACAGCAAAACTTTAATTATCCCCAAATAATTCAGAGAACGCATGCATGTGCGGAACACCAAAAGACGTGAGGAGGCGTGTTGTCGTCACAGACGACCTTCACGAATACGCCTTTCCATGCACCGCAAGGGCTTCAGCTGCACTGAATAGAAACGGCGTGCGCCTTTCCCAGAGGGCGCCAAACAAACAAACAAACAAACAAACAAACACACAAACAAGCAAATAAACAAACAAACAAACTAACAAACTAACAAACATACATACAAAAAAGGTTTTTCGCAATAGCTAAACACCGTCATAAATTCTTTGCACATTGCACCTCCATAATATTGTTGAGGAAATAAATGTCATTTTTAAAACGTAACGATTGATTTGCCCTTGAATAAAACTTGGTTTTTCGCTATTAGTGTTTGTTCCCTCCCCACCATTCGCGCTTCAGTCGCTACACCCATAACACCCCTTGCTGATGTCGCTGGCAATAGGTTCTGAGCCGCTTTTTGCCTGAAGCTTCGCGACCTATTTCGATCGACCTTGGACTAGTCTATATATGTTCTAGTTCACTATAGACCAGTCGTAGCGCTAGTCGCATATTCGAAAAATGGCGCTTGTAATATCGTAGTCGTCGAAGTCCGTTCTGAGATCGAACCCCTTCGCAACAGGAGTGTTGACACGAGTAGCCATCTCAACTTACTCTTTGGCAGATGTCGCAATCGCGCAGAAGGGTTAATAGTAAATTTCTTGGCGTAACGAAGTTTCTCGCGTACTTGCAGAACAGGACAAACCCACGGCCGCCACCAGTGTCGTTTCTTCTTCGGCGAATGCTTCTTTCTCCCTGTTCACTATGCATCGCCACCGGTGCGAAGCTTCTGACGAGCTATTCTGGAACTATTCGTATGATGGACGTGTCCACTTCGGCCTGACGTCATCAGTGAGCGTTCAGTTGCTGTAAAAGGCGGCAAACCATGGCGTAATCGCACAGCTGCGTTAAACGGCAGGCCTAGCGCGATCCCAGAATCTCAGTTAACGCACGGCCTCCGAGATTCGCGCAGCCAAGAGCCGATCACACAAGCTGCGTTCGCCGCGTTGAAGCGGATTCTGTTCCTCCTCTCATTTGTGTCGAGTGTTGTGGAACTCCGTCACGACAAAATGACGTTGCGGACGAAGAAACGGAAAGAAGGCATGCGCTGTTCCTCAAGCCCACTTCCACAACGTTGTAGAAACGTTCTGGAAAGGTTACTTACCACGACGCTGCGCAACGGCCGCCAAATGGACTATTTCGCGTAGAAGTACTTGTGCAGAAGATCCGCCCCCGTGGCTTTCTCTTCAATGCCTAGAAAAAAATCAAGACAGCTTCCCACTAGTGGTGCCAAGCCAGAAGGAAGTGCGGAGCTTGGCGGCCTGCCTTGTTTTTCTTTATTTTTCTCTTTATTTGTTTCGCTTCCTCTCCGTTTTTTTTGCATATCTTTTTGTCTGTTTATTTCTACTTCTTTCTTTCTTTCTTTCTTTCTTTCTCACTTTTTTTATTCCCTCTCTCTTTCTCTCTTTTTTTCTCTTTCTGTCTTGATGCCTATTTTTTCTTTTTATTTTCTGTGTGTCTATTTCTTTCTGTATCTTTCTCTCCGTGTCTGTTTCTTTCTCTGCCTTTCTATCTTTTTCTGTCTTTCTTCACTCTCTTTCTCTCTATTTCTCTCTCTCTCTCTCCCTACTCGTTCTCTCGCCTATCAGAGTTATTGTATCTCACGCCGGAAAAATCGGCGCACGTGTTCTGGGTGCGAAGCAGATGATGAAGAAGCGGACGAAGAGGAAGAAGAGAGCGCATGCCGCTTCATGATGATGATGATAGTTTTCTGTTGGCTCTGCACGGTATAACGGTCGGCTTAAGCTGCTCCGCTGTTAAAGGTTGTCCGCGAGTACAGAAGTGAGAAACGCTTTATTTTCTTCAAGGCGTCTCACAAACTTGAGATTCCGTGACTTATGTACGGCGCAGGCGCGATTTGCAGAAGCGTTATTTTGGCCCGACTTGAATGGCGTTTAAACCGACAAAACGTGCAGCGAAAACGTACTGACACAATGAATGCCCTTCATTGAAAAGAGAGGTTTGTCTCTTTAGATGTCCCGCGATGAACTGGCGACGGCCACAAAACCGCCATTCCACAAGACATGTGTAAAGGATGTCATTCGTAACAACAACAAAAAAAAAGACACCTTGTATCTACCCACTCCGACTTGAAGACAGATCGTCCAAAGCATAACGACACCTCGAAGCATCATGGTTTGCAAATAAAAGAGCGCGAACGTGAAAAATATGTATTTCTAAAATGCAGAGGAACCCACCTGAAGAAACTTCGGAAACAAAATCTGTTAGGGAAAACAGCCTGTTGCTTAGGTGCTGCACGCTTATTGGCAGAGGCAACGCTCCTGAGATGCCACCCACAACGCACTCGCGTTTCATGTTAACAAATCTTTGCCTTGACATTGGACATACACACGCACACAAGCAGCAATACATCGAGACCTTGATTACACAGAGGCAACGCACACCGGCGCTTGGAAGCGGACCAATGTCGCTGTCAGCCGACCTTTCTCGCTACCATTTGAAATAAGACTGGACGCATAAACAGTTTCAAGTTTTGTTTCTGTTAAAGACAATGGTTCTCAGCGCGCAACACGCGTAGCGCGGACATTAAAGAGCTGTTTGTCTGCAAGCTTCAATGCTTGTTCATCGCTTGCTGAATTAAGAGAGTGAATTGATCGTGAGGGCTCGGTGTCATCAAGCAGGCATGAGCAGAAGCAATTAGACTGCGTTGATGACAGCGCCATTGCTTCGGACAAATCTTGTGGGGCGGAACGCTGGAGCACAAGATCGTATATATCTATATATATTTTTTTTTGACAAAGAGAAAAAGGTTGGAACTTGAACGCTTACACGTGTACAGTGCTTACGGACTGAAGCGCGATAACTTAGGGCTAAGTGACTCCAGTACTTTCCTCTTCAACATCTTGAGTTCACGTCACATTCACGTCATTTCGACTCGGACACTTGGATCAAGGAAGGAACAGAAGACGGAGGAAAGGCAGAGATGTTAACCAGTCTAGAAAAGCTGGTATGCTATCCTACATAGGGGAAAGGGACAAGGGAGTTTGAGAGTTAGACTAGAAAGAAAGAGGGAGCGCACCACACATAGGCAGGCTGGTGTGGTTGCCCTCTCAAATCACCTAGGGGGGGGGGGGGGGGGGAGGGGTTGTAAAGCCTACCCCATACTATTACTCAGTCGGAGGAGGACGTAAAACTTTGTTTGACCAAGGGATCTGGGCACGTATACGTTCCAGGGTCCACTTCCATGACGTCTAGTTCCATGCAGTTCCATGACGTGGGCGGCCCGGTCAGTGGCGATCTTCTGCTTGGCCGGGTCCGTCGAGCGCAGCACGGTCTCCCATTCCTCCCATCTGGTCAGTGGCTCCGGGACCCACGAGGAAGAGTCCGCCAGGCATTCCATGACGTGTCCTGTCACTGCTTAAAGGAGCGGGGTTATGGTCACTCCGATTTGTAACAGCCAAGCTGTACAGAAAATCGTTCCTTGCTCACCCCGTACCAAAAAACTATCATCATCATAAACGGGTATGCGCCACAGAAACTGCCACTGCTCACCACTGGTGTATGTACCACTGTGCGGCCTATCAGAAAGCTATCATCATCACAAACGGGTATGTGACACAGAAATTGGGTAAATTCCATTACACACAACTTCCACTAAAAAGGAAGAAGAGAACAATTAGACCAACGAAGAGGAGGCGGCGGCGAGCCGAAGAACGCGAGTACTTACAACGACGGAATGCTAGGGAACGGAAACCGCAACGGCGGCTGCGAGGAAACCCCAAAGTGATGGAAGGCGTACGCCAACGACGACGTGCCCGTAGATATATGAGAGGTGCGAACGCTTGGTTTCTGCGCGAGGTTCGGTCTGTGGAGTTTGGACATCCGTATCGTGTCTGCGACTCTCCGTGATTTAACTCTAACCTCTCTGCGCTGAGAATCAACGCAGAAACAACTTAGCACCACCTAGCTAAAGCATAGCTACGACGTAGAAGCAACCTAGAAACAACCTGCATCACGTAGCTAATGCCTATAAATAACCTAGAACCAACCTGATTAGTCTTCAGAATCGTCCAGTTTCGCTGTTTCAAGCCTTGCGCGGCTTAGTGCAAGCTTTTTTTGACAATAATGGCGGTCGAAGGCCCCGAATGTTGCATTCCAGGAACTGTTCATTTCCCATCTTTACACCTTCAAAGCCAGGGACCAAAGGCGGTGAGAAAAGCACTTCATTGTTTCATTTTAATTTTTTTCGTTCTTTGTGAAGCATACTGCTTTTCGGACTCGACCACTAAAGGGGGAGAGGAGGACACTACAATGAATCTTTGTCCCGTCCCCTCCAGCCTAATTGGGAGCCCTGCGCATACCTATGACCAAAGACACACAAAGTCACACTCCTCAAAGTCATAATATTGCTATTGGTCTATAAGCGCAGGTGCGACTCGTATCCTCAAGAATTTTAGCGATGCTGTCGTCGCCTTCATCCACGATGACTTCTCAAGACGGCATTCTTAAATGATGGTATGACGTGGTTATCTCGAGAAATTTCGCCTACCAGTCGTTATACTGAAAATTTTGGTGTCGCATTTCAATCCGTGAACAGGTGTTTGTCTGCTCACTCTCCTTCCAGCGCTGGACATTGTGAAAGTTGCATTTATGAAAAAAAATTATGTTGACGTAGAATAACACTGAATGTAAAAACTTGGCAGCGTATCTGCGTGCTTCGCTGCAAATGTCGTCTAAAGACGACAGAAGAGGCACTGCGTGAGATATGGACGCCATCTGGCAACACGACGGGAAACATGAGTGCTGTTATGCGGGCTGGTAGTCCCGGCGCCGCAGCAGGCGAAGACCGGCGGTGACCAACGCGACCGGCGGGGACGCCAGCCAGCCCTAACACGCGGTTTGGCGCGAAGCGCTGAAGCAGAAGAAACGTCCGCACTCAATGAGTACTCTCCACACACTATTTTACTTACACGTCGCCTGGTAAAACAGGAATGCCAGAGCGGCGCCCCATGGCATTCGTACAGTGCAATACAGAACCGAAACCGAAACACAACAATGAGCTCGTGCAGAGTGCACGGAGGAAGGCAAGTTTCAGCGCAGTCGCATTTTCAGCGCAGCTTAAGAAACTAGGGTCTTTAGAATTGTGTATGTATGCATTTTCTATTAAAGGAACACACCACCTAATACATACCTAGAGATGTTACGCCTCAGATATGCGTAATGTTTGCTTTTCGATCGACAATGTACAAAAGTATGAACCTAGTTAGCCGTTCAAGGTGGCTGGCCCTTGGGCAAGTGGTTCAAGTTTGGCCGAGTGGCTGAATCGAGTGACGTGCCGACAAGCAGAAAGACAGACCAAAATTTCTCCGTTTAAGTATCCCAAGAAAGACTATCGTCTTTAAAAAGAAAAAACAACAACTACTGATTCACGTAACATAAAGCCTTTTTGTGGCTGTGGAAAGCACCAGGGCATTGTGAATTAGCTCTTAGCATTGGGCAATGTTAAAAGTGCAATATGCCGTGATTGAATCAGCGAATAGGCGGCCCAACGCCAGGAAATAAAAAAGAAGTAATTTAACTCAGCTACCAAATATAGAGGTATCCACTTTCGTGCACAGCGACGGGGGGTCGAGGTGAAGGTGAAACATGAACTTTAGTATCTCTCGTCTATTGATTCGTTTGCCAGTTACGCCTATTGAGTCGTTTGTCAATCAGCCCTCGTTACTTATTTATCTGCTCAACTGGGACGCTGTAGATTGGAATGATTACGCGTACGCGTACGTCGAACAATTTTGTTTTGCTGAAAGCGAACAGTACACCGAATAAAACAGCAATGTTTAATAACAGATGGCTTAACGTCTCCTAGGAACCCAAGGGAAATGAAAGGCGCCGTCGCCGAAGGCCAATGTATAATTTAGCCCACGGGCAACTCTACAGCGGGCACCGAGTTCAGATAAACACGTGCATTTCTTTTTCTCCAGACATACTGGAACGTCTGATAGCCAGGCATGCGGGTGCTACAAGTTCTATGAAACCATTAAGCCCCTGTGGTCTATCTGGTCTCGCTTATATACGCACTTCCTATCTTTCTCTGGCGGGACAAATTTAAACGAGCGCGACTCAGAACCATGGATACTCTAGCCATATAGCCGCGTACACCGGAACCCATCGGAATGGATCAGAGTGCTGAGAGAGAGAGAGAACATGAAGAGGAAATGCAGGGAGGTTAACCAGACGAGCGTCCGGTTTGCTAGGGGATAAGGGAATGGGGAATAGAGAGAGAGATAGAGAAGACTAGCACTGCACACACACAGGAGTACAAAGGGTCAGTAAGGCCGGAGTTCCTCGTATCTACACGACTTCAGCGCTCTGACGCTCGATTGCGGAATCACGGTCTTTGAGGACAGCGGGCGAGCCATGGTGATTACTGAAGCGCTGAAAACGTTCGATTAACAATCTCCGGCAGTGCCAAGGATGTTCTGGCTGTCGGAGTATTTAGCTTATTCAAAAGCACGAGTATGGTGCCCAGAAGAGATCGAAGCAGAGCAGCAGTGTATTGGTCTTTCTCGGGAAAGTCGTGGAGAACCATCGCTGTCGTTGACTCAATCAATGTCTGCTGCGACACTTGGAGTCGCTCTGGATTGTGCTGTGGCTTCGGCTGTGGCTTTGGTTCTCAGAGCGAAAGTGCAGCTTCGAGGGAACCATTGAACACTCGCTGTCGCTGTGTGATCGCTACGTGAGGTATAGAGACCTCGTAGGGCGTGCAGACAGTCCGGATTGCGAGGAATGTGGTACGTCTCATACCAAAAAAAAAACACCAGTTGCGCGCCTGCTCGCGATATGCTGTACGAAGGGAATCGTTGACAGTACTGTTGTGGAAATTCGTCAATCGACAATTATGTGAGAAAGCTCTGTTTGGACCTTCGCCTGATCCGCGTCATCAGCTTGATACTATTCTTAAAGCTCTCCACAATTTTTTGCACGAAAGCGAAATGCCTAAGACGAGACTTTGGCAATTCTGGATTTTTTTCCCTCGCCACCTTCATGCTCATAACCAACGCCTTATCTCATTATCTCTCTTTACACCCTTTTCTCTTCTCCAACGATGAGTAGCAGGTCAGAATGTCGATTCCGGTCGGCCTCACAGCTTGTCAACCACAATAAATCGCTCTTTCTCTCTACTTCAGCATGGACCACAATGGGGCGCTTGCGCGGTTGCTAAGAGAAACTGGGCTGAACGACAGACTATGGAAGTCTTTTCCAAAGTAAGATTGAAAATGTCTGACAACAGTACAACGAAAGCCTTTTATTCGCCGGTCCCGACGCGTGTACTCTCCCCGTAGATAAACGCGACAACAGCGGCCATTTATGCTAGGTTGTATAGTAGACTGATTGATTTGATGATATTAGAAATGCTGACGTCCTTTCTCGCCGAAGCCTAAGCAACAGATACACACCTCGATTCCTTGTACGGCACTGAACTTGACTTTAAATGTGTTTTTGGAGCATGATGTGTTATATTCTTTATTTGATGGTTCTCATCTACTTTAAAACCTGAACCGAGTAAGGAAACGAAGAGTTGGGAAAGATGGTACAGACTGTTGCTGGAAACGATCAGCGGAAAGTGAGAGCCTGGTCCAAGAGACATGGAATCAGATAGCGAATGGTACACAGGACGACGCATCACTACATGGCCATCACAAACTTCCAGCAACGAAATAACTCCCACAGGGAGCCGGCTAACAGACCAAGAAGGGAAAACTCGCGTAATAGGATGACCAACAATAAACAATTAAAACGTAGCCGAAAGACACATGAAAATAAATTTTGAGAGCTTTCGCAACGATCGCACCAAAATTGCCATTGGAAACCAGAATGACCGAAGTGCAGTCGGCATCATAGGTTTGATACGTTACTTCATTTTCTTTTGAAGTAAAACAGCTTCGCTTTGTCTTGAAGAGTTCTGAGCGAACGTGTTGTCCAAGTGGGATGCTGCGTTTTTGAGAGAGACCGTGGCGATTTCATTAGTCTCAGGCGCTGTACGCTTACACCGCTGTGCGCTCCAATATTGTGCGTAATAGCCACGAGTGCTGCTGAACGTAATGCTACTTGAGTTGTACGTGACGGGGTATACCCGAAGAAGGAATGTCGCTAGGATAAGAGGACTTGGTTTCTTCACCTGACGAAGTCAAGTCCTCTTTAGGAAACGTTCGCTCTCGCGACATTCCCTATTCAATGATTTGTCATCCCTTCAAGCCTACAACATCCCCAGAATTACAGTCTTGTTTACATCGAACGCGAGCTAGCTAATATTTTAGTATCTCGAATAAGCTCAACATTGAATACGCTCGCAAATAATAAACTCAACAAAACTAACGAAACATATCTATCGTATCATCTATCTATACCAGATTCGAAGGTCATGACATAAATAACGTGACTTCCCTGTCACGTACGTCGCGAAAGCCTTTCCACTAGTCGCGTGCGGCACACATCCGCATACCACGGCCCATGATTAGCGGGTATGCGCCACAGCTTATTCACAGTGCATATCAACCCAGGATGGTTGCTTGTCAGGCAACTGGAGCGACGCTCTCACACATGTTATGGGAGTGCCCTGTCACAGAAGCTCAGATGGCAGTAGCTCCGGATGCTTTCGCGTCGAAGTGGGCAGCCGCACTGCGCAGCTCCAACTTCAAGACACAAGAATGGGCAGTCCAGCGGGTCCGCGAGGCGGCGCTGAGGCAAGGCCTTGAAGTCCCTTCATGGGAGACCTGAGCCCGGGTTTTTAAACATCGCCGGACGTCAATAAAGTTGTTTCCATTCCATTGCTGGGCTAGTTGGTTCATGTAGACGAGTGGCACAGCGCGGAAAAACAGAAAAGGACGACAACACTTTGCACTCTGTCTCTGTTGTCGTCCTTTCCTCTTTTTCCGCGCTGTGCCACTCATCAACCCAGATTTTGAAAATCTTAACCCCAAAGTGCGAAGGAGTCCGTGTCACAGATAATGAGGTGCCGGGGTCACAGGCGTCTGTGGCGTTGTCGATGGGTGAAATATCCCGGTGGAAGCAAAAAATAAGAATCGCGCCTCGAGCCGGAATCAAACTCAGCTATTCCACATGGCAGTCAAGTATTCAACCACAGAGTCACGCCAGTGGTTGCAACTATTTCGTAGAGAGACCCAATACAAGCGCCATGTCCTGACAACGCCAGTTGTGGTGGCAGTGTCAGCTATCCGTTTTTATATCAGTCTAACAAAAATTACTTATCCATGACTCCTCTGGCTATAGTCAAGCGTAGCGCGAGTACGCCTACGACCGCTGCGTATGGTGTAGGCGCATCATCATTGCACCGTAGCGTGCTCCCCGTAGCGATCAAAGTGACGTCCCTGCTCTAACGTGAGTGCCTACGTTACGTCATACCATGAGCTATCATCTACACGCCAGTGTAGTCGGAGTGCCTGATGAGCATACGATATGTTCACAACTATTCAATTTGCACGAAAACATCGAACCACTTCTTAACGCTTCACTCAAAGCGAAAAAAAAAAATCCGGCATAGGATGTTACTGCTTGAATGCTTCGCATGAAAATGATTCCCATAATGCGTGGGATCTGCCGGATTTTTATTTGTTTTGTAGCACAATTGTTTTCTTGGTTCGGAATAGGCCACGATGTGACATCAATTGGCGTCTGAAGGAGAATATACTTGAGAAGAGAAATAAGTAACAACAGACGTGATGCAGACTCTCAGAAACTAGAAAACTGTTGAGAGAAGTCTCGACGATTTCTGACAATGTTCTTAATTATGTGGCTTCTATATTTACTTTAAGAGGAAGAAAAACACTCTCAAAATGAACATTCTATCATGAATTTTTCTGACGCCGTAGTACGTATATATGACGAGAGAGTTGGTTGTTAAAGTGGGCTGACTCGAAAAACCTTTTTCCTTCACATCTTAAAGAGAAGACGGAAAAAAATGCTCATGAACATGAGAGGAAAAAGCAACACTTAAAGCTGGAATGCGAGGATATATCCCCCAACGCCAAGACAACGCTACATGGATTGTGAAAGGAACGGAGCGCAATACTTTCGGCGCCAGGAGGAAAAAAGTTCCCGGCCCAAGAAACACCCGAACAGGCGCGCAACCGCCAACGCACATGCATACTACGCAGCCGGGCGCCCCCCCCCCCCCCCCTCCCCCCACTTGGCCCTCGCTAACTTCCTCCTTACTACCCTCTCCACATCCACGACGCGACTGCAATTGTTGTAAGGGGAGGAAGGCAGCGCCAGAAACGGAGAAATTGGCGCAGCCGACCGGCCCCAAAAACGTTGCCGAAGTAGGGTCCGAGAGAGTGGGTACGCGACTGCACGCACCACCCTGCAATGACGCCGACGGCGCGTCGCCGCACCCTTCTCTCCCCAAACAGCCGTCCCGTAGATTCCTTGAAAGCGCAAAAGGGGAGCGGACGAGGCGCGCGCGCGGGCGCGCGGGCGCTACAGGCTGCCCTAACTTTCCTCCGCGCCCATTCCTCCCTCCCGCTTTCCCGAATCTTCTTTCCCCTTTTCCTCCGTCGCGTCTAGGACTTCAGCCGCCTCCACCGCGTCGCCTCCCTCTTCGCTCTCCCTAAGAAAGCCAAGGTAGGGAGGGGGAGGGTCGACCCGAACTCGGTGATTGGTCGGCGGCTCGCGTGACGTCGCGCGGAGCGCTCTCATAAAAAGCCGCGTGGCCGGCTCAAGTTGGCGAAAGAGGGCCGCGAGCAGCGAAGTACGACGACGGGACAAGAACTGTAGAGTCTTTACAAAAAAAGAAACGCCTTCATTTCGGACCGGAGGCCCCGCTGCTTCAAGGAACCGAGAAACTGTTCGAAGCGAAGTTCTCTCGATTCCTCTCGGACGGGTGGCGGTCGTCGCTAGCAACTCTTGTCAATCCGCGCAAGAGAGCGAAAGACTGACTGTCCGGGGGCTGTTCGGCTCCGTCTCCTGCGGAACTTTTTCCCGAGTGCCACCTGAGTGTTCTGCGCATCTGCGGCTCGTGTCGCGTCTGACACATACCTGAGATGAGGTAAGTGAGCGCTTAGTTGTGTGCAATAGAAACCATTTCCTACCGGACGCAGCAAACTGCATGAGCACGCTTTTGCCACAGGTCGCTTCGGCGTCAACGGTTACTTTCGATCACAGAGTAAATGAAGAGCTTGCGCAGCCGGTGTACTTATAGCTCTTGTCCTTCGCAACTGTTTAAAGAAAGGTAGCCAGTGTACTTATACCTCAGTCATACCGTGACAACCGTTTCAGAAAAAAAAAAAAGAAACTGGAAAGGCAAGAACTAACAGGCATGGGCAGCTGCTCAACCTGTTTGGAAAGGGAAACATGCGAAGTGGTCTTCGATTGTTCATACATTATTATTTGCTTTTAATAGTGGGCTTGCGATCGGTCTAATTGTCTGACCTCTTTATTGCATTCGAGAATTAAATACCTAGAGTTCTACGTAAAGTGCGCTGCTGGACTCTGTCCTGTATATTCGACTATCATTACCGGAAGCTCAAAACGTGGCGAGAAAAACGCAACTGCATCAGCGAAAATCTAAAATGCCGACAAGAGCATGAATATATTGGTTCCTAACTATTGGTTCCTATATTGGTTCCTAACTAAACATGAAGTCAGACAAATATTTGGAATAAAAAATTCCTTACGGGCCGCAAACAGCGCCAAAGACGGCGATTGCAATCCTGCCTACAATCGTCTTCGAGTTAAGCGCGATTGTAGTGACCTAGGAACGCTACGTGTTTTAGTGCGAATAATGGACATAAATGGAGACCACGTGATTATAATATAACTACAGATTCCACTAGCAACAAAAACTAAGAGTACACGCATTAATGTTTCATAGCTGTTCGATGAATAATCCGGCTGTCTTCAAAAAAGCGGTGCAGAACGGGCGGTAATGCAAACCTATAGTGATCTAACTCTCAGCCCAAGTATTTTGTTAACACATACACTGTGTACACACTTCTGCGGAAATGTAACCGAAATACTAAAAATAATCTTCGACATTAAAAAAAAAGAGTAGGGCTAAGTGCGTACACGCGGTGCAGTTTACGTTCCGCTGCTCCTAAACCAGTAATCTCCTGCGTTACAGTGAAATACAATCTTGAAGCTGTGCTCAGCGATGACATTTTCCGTGTGATGCCAAAAAATATTATCGTTATAGAAAAAATGGCTTTATATACCGAACAGAAAGCAGTGTTGTGTCTTCGCTTTCTTGACGTTGGAAAGCCTATAAGCTTAACCCACGCTCCGACGGATAAAACATTTCCAACGCTGGTTAAAAAGCTTTAAAATGTCCACACTCTGGAAAAGACAGCGCTTCAAACCACGGTTTGTATTTACTCAGGAACGCCCGTGTGGGCGGATTACGTACTTGGAAATGTTTTGTTTGGAAACGTATGGGTTCCAAGTCGGCATAGCGCCCTGTTTGCAGCAACAGCCGAGAAAATTTTCTTATCTTTCAGAAAAGTTGCGGTTCACTTCCTGACACAAACCGATGATACAAACAATGTAAATATCTCGTTTTACGATATAGAACTTATGAAAACTAGAAGCATCGAACCACTCGAGCGCAGAAGACTTAAGCAGAGCGTAGAATTATTTAAATGCTTTTAGACTATCAGTTTATCCCTAGACCCATCTTTATATCTATCGAAGCTATTAACCAGGGCCCAAATTCACAAAAACGTCTTGCGATAAAAAAATTTCATCATAAAATTTTCAGCCAATCACAGGTGCGGAACATATAATTAGCGAATCCGGCTGACTAATGAGAAAACGCGCGAACGAAAGGGAAGTTTTGTGAATTCGGCCCCTGAACTATACACGCCACCGTTGAAATGATGCATTAACACCTTGCTTTGCAAGAACGAACACATTTAAGTATTATTTTCTGCCTCGTACTATAACTGAATGGAATTGCAAAATTGATTCGACATCGTAATCTTGTATTAGAATTGTTTTGTTTTGCCAAATGATTAATCCTAATCCTGTATTAATATTGCTTTGTTTTGTCAAACGCGATCAGTGTACCCAAAATGTTTCACCCTCCCTGCTTATGCTACGTGTCCGCAGTATTTGATAAATAAATACATAAACAAACAAGGCGTTCGTATGCTTAGTACCAAGCACTTCGACATCAACCACAGCGAGGAAAACATAGTGCTAGGTGTGAGATAAAAGTTAAGGTATTAATTAGTCAACCAATTTGCGCACAGTCCACTACGCAATAATTGATTACCAAAGTCTGGGCGAAGACTACTTTTGAAGCGAAATGCAATAATATTTTACACCACCGTCCCTGAGAGAGTGAAGAAAACATCTGAATATAGCAGCATCAATCAGCACGCAGATTAGATAAGTTAATAACGCCTAATAACATCTCATCAAGTGATATTCACCTAATAATCATTTAAGCCACGAAGTGTTTTTAAGACAATAATATTTACAAGTTTAAGACTGCTAAATACTAAGGTTCCGTTCCTGTAAGTATATGCTGATCTGTATGTACATTTCGCCTACTTCTTATGGAGAACACTGTGCCAACATCTACACAAAGAGGAAATCAGACTCAGGAATTCTTGCATTGTCATGCGGTAATTTTACGCCAGTTTCCACCTGACTTATCTGAATATTCTAACTGACTGCCTGACTCTGTAGAGCTTGAGTGCGCCACTAGGAAAGAGTTGAGCTCTCTCAGTAGAAAAATGTCTATTTTCTGCGCATCTAACGCTGAATTTCGCCTACTAAAACAAACCCACAAGCTATACTCACTGGACATTACAGACACAAACGCTGCGACCGCCATAAGCTCAGGCTATAAAAACACAAGAGAAATTTTAAAGAGGTGGGCCTAAGGAACTGCAGCGATTCCTGAGAAGGCGTTTCTCGAGGTCTGTTTTTTTCTATGCCATTCAAAACGACAACACAGCCTCTTGTCAACTCTACTGCACTGGCTATTTTTTTGCTTTGGTTTTCCTCCAATGCAGTCTGATTATATACATTTAAACTGGCCCGATTCGTTTCCCGTTCTTTCTTGCCTCTGCGTTCCTCTTGCCCAAAGTTATTTATTGACAGTTAGAAATGGCACTATTCTGTGCAAGGTCTGACTTTATCTACGGCAGAAGAAACGATTATACGTGGCATCCAAGTGAGAGGAACGACCGTATTGGTACTTTCGTGATAGTTCCCTTGCAGAGCTTAGTAAACCATACTCCACTAAAGAAACTCCCTGACTATTGCAGGAGTTGCGCTTCAAATGTAAATGTCGCTGCGCCAATTGTATGACAGAGCCGAGGCACAAACGAAACGGGCACAAGTGCTGACTCGCAAAATCTTGGAAGTTATCGGCAGTGCACACATCCTATTCCTGCCTAAGCCCCGTCTAGCCACTGGGAGGTGCTGGCTCTTCAAGATCGATCGAAAGCGTAATGTGTAAATAAAGAGAACGCCGCGCACATAAGCGGTGCCGCGAATTTTATGCAAAGTGCTTCAGTAAAGATGGAATATTTCATGAAAACGGCAATGTGAATAACGTGTCAGCGAAAAGTACTACCTTTGTGATGCGTACTTCAGGCTTTTCATCAACACAACTCGATCACTGTCAGGCCCGCCTAAAGAGATATGTGTTTTGACAGTCGTATTAGACCTTGTTTTCAGCAGCAGAATGATATCTCGATTTGATGCTAAGGCACTTGCGAATTCTTCTTATATTAGGAACTTGGCTCCTCTTTCAAGACTGCTTGAACAAAGTCATCCCTGCATGCGCGTACAACAGCGTCTTTACATTACAATGCGTTAAACTTCATTACTTAACGAAGGCACCTATGGGATCGATTTTCTGGTTACGCTTATAAAGGTTTTTATGCGGTTTCGAAGACATGCGCATTTGCGCGTTTGGGATACACCGCCGTAATTGAACGATCTCTACTGACTGCCGCCTGCAGTTATTAAAAAAAACAACAAGTGATACAAACTCAGATTTCGCCTAATAGATTTCACAAACTCTTTCCTCAATTCGTTCTTTACTATACTGCGCGCTCTCAGAACGCATTAGCTAAACTGCAGCTAGGGCTATTACATTTTTTTAATGGGACAGAAAAGGTCTGAATCAGCTCATAACCATGAAGGGGACACAGTCTGCGGCGCAAGAGGGGGGGTGTGGTTAGTAAGCTTAACGAGGGCACCGATTCATCCGGAACCGTGACTCCGCATTTCCCCGTGGTCGTTTGTCACACGAGCTAATTTCGGCGGCACAGTGCAGAATCATGAAGGAGAGGCTGCACAAACGTACTCATTCACAGGCAATCAAAAGGGGCAGCTCATTAAACGTACTGCGCAGCAGTAATTCTCGGTAACGAACGAAAATCCTCGCTACCGTGAGTACGCAAGTTCGCAGAGACTCCCTGCGAAAAGAACGCTGCAAAACTCACGTGAAGTCATGCAGAATGGTGCGAGGGAAGGTGTTGAGTACCGATCGCAAATGAGGCGGTAATATTCAGATCAACAGGGGGGAAGGAGATGGAATGAATTCTTCCGCATAGAAACGTCTATACAGAGAACAAAATGTATTAAACTCATTACCTCTCAGCATCAGCCAGCGCTAATGACAGGTAGCCCCACCGTACTGAGTGCGGTAAATGATACGGTACGAGTCATCCTGCATCTTTCTTTATACAATTTATATTTATTTCTACGCTTCTGACGTCTCATTTTGTTCAAGCACGTTCATTTCAAAGTTGCGAGAAGTATAGACATGCGTCGGTTTCTTCGGCGCATCTCATGAAACTTGAGGACACGGAACCGTACAACAAACAAAACGAAAGCACTAGAGACTCAAGCTGTTGCCCCTAATGATGATTTTCCCGAGCAAGAAGCGTACCACCCTATTCGGAGGTAGTGACCTGAAACGAAGGCCCGGAATGCATTTAGGCGTCTTCCCTTTCTGGGCTTTAGTATGTAAGTAGAACCGTTTCACTTTATAGTCGTCGCGATGCCTGCGTGGGTACATTGTTGCCACAATAGAGATGTGCTTTTTTAGCCTGAAAAGCGACCTCTAAAGCAATTTTATAAAGTCAGCCAGGGCGTAGCTAAACGCGACCGTCAATGCATCAGCAAGGAAGGAAAGGAGCGATTAGGCTTCAGAAAGGCGAAGACGTCGTAGCACTTGATGCGAGTGGTTTCCTTACACGCATCGATGGCCCCATCATATTCCGGAAGTGTTATTTATAGCAAGCTTAAGCTTTAAACACATAGTCTACAGTGTTGTCTCTTAAGTCGGCTGCTATATGTTACGCACATAGCAACATGGAAATTGAGCTAAATGATTTACCAAGGGGATGCCATGGTTTCTTTTTTGAACACGAAAATGTTTTATGCCGGGTTCCCCCAAGACTTCAGGAAAGTATTTTCGTCACGGAAATGACGTCGAAAAAACGCACACGATCAGATGGCAAAAAAAAAAACAGGAAGTAAGAAGTTCCATCAACAGGAGTCGAACCCACGACCTCTCGGTCCGCCACAACAGATGCCGGGAGCGCTATCCACTGCGCCACGGTCACTTTTTTTTTTTTTTTTTTTTTCTTTCATGGTATTTATTACAAATGTGTGTAATTAGCATACATAGCGAACAAAAAACTCAAGGCGGCCTCTACCAGCGCACAAGCGTTACACAGAAGTCCTAAAAAGGGTATTAAAGCTATACATTTCATGAAGAGTGGATACCAGTCCGGTTGAAAGTCTAATTGTTCGTAAAAGTCTTTTAGCTGAAGAGCCATTTGAATGAGATGCAACCGCGATGATACCATGGGTTCCGCATGCCTGTCTAACATGCGAGTTTTCCATAAACTGTGCATACCCATTAGTAATAGCATGTCAACGGGCATAGAATGGCTTTTGAGTGGCATGAGATAACGTATGCTATACGAATTTAAATCGAATTGTTTTTTAAAAGCCCTTTGTAGAACGTCCCAGAAGAGTATGGCGTCTTTACAGCTGATGAAGCAATGTTCTATAGTTTCCGGAACTTCACAGAGGCGACAGTTAACTGAAGATACAAAGATGCCTTTGCTGCTTAACCAGGTCTTCACAGGTAGCGTCTGTGTATGCACTTTGTAGAAGAATGTCTTGGATGTTGGTGAAATAGGCATTTTCTTCACACGCACAAGCACGTCGTGTCCAGGCAATCCACGGTCACACGCTCTGAAGGCTTTACAAACGCGCCTTTCATACCTCGCACTTCCTTTAGCAGTGCTGTTAGTCGGCGGGTTGGTGTCGCCATCTGGGAGCGTTGACGCGAAGTAATGCATCATGACCGTGGCCTCCGCGATTAGCTCCTGCAACGCGTACGTCCCATTCGGCGCGTTTCCAATAGGAGAAGTGCAATTTTGTCAACGCTTTAACTCACCACGAGGTGGCGACCTTAGCCCAAGCCTCGGCCTCGCTCTGCGAGGCGCGCCTGCCTCGCCTGGCTTTAACACCGCGTTACCCGCTTATGCTCGCCTGACAAAAATCGCGGCCGGGCTATTGGCCTCGAGGCCCACCACTGGAAACGCCGGCGCCACCGTCGGCGTGACGTGCTTGGCAGGATCACGTGGTCTCAGCGGCCGCGTCGGCTGCTTGTGGAGCGCTGCCGCGTGCTTTGAAAACGAGCTTCAAGTAGCACATGCGCTGCGGTCTGTTCAAATACGGAAGTTTTCACGCATTTTCTACTCAATTGAAACCATTGTAATAGAGTGGCTGCCTCCGAAGGCGACGAACATGAGGCTCTACCGCTCGGTGCCGCAGTGCCGCGCTTACGCAAAGGAGCCCAGTGTCAGCCTGCACTGGTAACCGCGGGACAAGAAACAGCGTGAAGCATGGGTTGTAAAGCTAAGAACCGGCAAGTAGCCATCCGCTACGAGTTTTGTGTGCAACAAGCACTTCCGCGACGAAGACTTTTGTTACTGCGTCGGGCCTGCGATGTTCGGTGAGTAGCACACAGCGCGCACTGAGACGATGGCTCGCGCGCGCTTCCCGCCGGCAAATGATGCTTATCTGCCACAGGATGGTAAAAGCGCTACCTTTTACCACGTGCGATGCCATCTCAGAACCCTCCCGTGCGACCTCTTGATCGTCGGCGCCGTGCTCAGCGTCCACAAAATCGGCTGCAGATGCGCAAGTCATTGTTTAGATACGTTAAATTAAAAAAAAAACGCACAGGGTCCCTTACGCATTCGTTAAAGATGACTAGACGGCGAAAGCCATCTTCTTCTTGCCAGTCGATGTACTGATTCTCCCGCGCCCCCCTCCAAAAGCGTTCTGCACCTAACGCGGTTTTGCACGGCCTCCGTGACCGATAACGGAGGCAATGTAAAGCGACCATGAAGTGTGAATACGTCATCATGTGATGTCACATTATGTGACGTCATAATGACGCTACATATTTTGGCGATATGTGACGTCATGATGACGTCATATGGTGACACCATCACGTGACGATTATTTTTTACATCACTAGTGTTGACGCCGCCGACGCGGGACGCCGACGGGCAACCTTCCCATTTGATGAGGCATGCATTGCTTCATAAGCTACATAAATTTTGCATTGCCTACGTGATCGGCCCACCGGCCAACCCCATGTATTTTCTTGGCGCCTTATTTATTTACGTGGAAAAGATGCCACCCTGTTGGCGTTAGACACGACACTGCTGCCAAAATTGCTGGGGTACACGCCAAATAATTACTATCCTGTTTTGCGGCTGCTGGTTGCTGCAATAACTTCTATTTTATTCACCGTTATTTCAAGTTCATGTGAGTCCTAGTTCCCAGCCGACGTTTGCAGAACAAGTCCGGCAAACGTTACTGTATTTTCTTTCTTTTTCTAGGCGTCGCATGCTGCTACATGCTCGGTCTCGTAGACTGGTTCTTCTTCCACCAGCAATCTCGAAGTGGTGAAGCTTTGGTCTATGAATTTGTTGATGACAGAGAGCGGCGAGTTCACTGGAATGCAAACGGAACGATAATTAAGGAGCATTGAAAAGAGGCGTCGCATTTGCTCACGTTTTGTGTGAGCACCAAACGAAACGAATGAGCTGAATAAAGAAACAGAAGCAGCGGCATTTGCCCGCTGAGAAGACCGATCAATACGCAGTGCGAGACAACTTGCCAAATGACATTGAAACGTACCCGAGTTTAGACCGAAAAAGAAAAAAAAAAAAACACTGAATCGTCAGGACGGCAGATCACAAAGTTGCCATGCGCACCGAAGCCGCAGTTGTAAGAAAATTGTTTTTGAACTGCTCTGATAGCGTCCGCGCAACAGTAGTTGTTTGTTTACTCACAAATTCTCATATTTTGCGGCCTAAAGTTCACAGCGCGCTGCCAAAACGCGCTCGTAGCAAAAGCGAAACCATCAGTACGAACATACATGCAGACGCTCATACATATGGCACCATCAGCTCGTCGCGAACCCGTGCGATCGCTGGCTTGACGCTTCTTTCTGTTATGCTCCGTTTGGTTATACAGGCAGTCTACTCTAACGAGATATTTCACATAGTTTGCACTCAGCGAGTGACAACCTTTCACGCAAGAAGCCGGTTCAGGGGTCTGCAACGCGGTGACAGAGTGAAGCGGGTGATCGGTTTTCTGCAAAGAGACAGCAACTGTAGACTATCTTGTGCTTTCAGTTCGTAGAAAATGATTATTTTGACAGTAAAGAACACAGCTCATTTCGAAAGTACTTACAGAAATGCCCTGGAGGATTCCGCGAGGTGTTTTTGTAGAGCGCCGACAGCAAAACCTATGGGGAGCGCGCCGGCGGTATCCTGCCTAGCACGCAATCGAGGCGCGTCCGATAGAGGGCGACTCCGTAACTCCTCGAGGCCAGTAGGGCAGACACGATGCGCGTTGCGTTTCCTTCTAGTCTGGCCGTGGTGTTCAATACAGAACACGTGGCGAGATGCCGACCTTAGCCCAAGCTCTGCATCCAATCAGCGACACTCTTCTGGCTGTCACATCGCTTTCTCTGATTACGCTCTCACCGTTAACTACTACAGCTATCACAAAGGTTTGTTTCATCATTAATAATGGACGTTAGTTGTCGGGATCTAGATGTACCACCAAGCGTCAACGGGGTGCGCGGCTTGCATCCACTTTAAATGGTGCTATGGGAGACCAGCGCTGGATAGGTGGCGCGCCGAAAAAAGGCGCCTGACGGGGAGTCGCGACATAACTCAACCACTCGCAAGGCCTCCGCGCCGCCGGCTAATCTCGGAGGCCATGCCGCTCGCGCTCAGACTACCGCCCGCACTGTACCGCGGTGAGCGCACGCGCGTGCGCCGTTCCCGTGCTTCATATTGGCGCGAACAGCTCGAGCAGCCATTGCGCCTGTAATGCTGCTCTGTGGTTTAGAAAAAAATAACTTTGTCTGGAGGCTACTTCTCAGGAAAGCACTGGAAAACGGAGAGAAGCCCTGCAAAGCAGACTACGTCTGTGCATACGGCGTCGAAGAGACAGTGCTGTGCCGTGGTGGCGACTCCGTCGTCACCATTTTCTGGTTGCGTCCTGGGATTTGTGTCAAGCTAGTTCAGGCTCACAAGCCTCCATTGATAAGTACGCGCTGCGTCGATACCAGCTGCCTACTACTGCAGTAAAAAAAAAAAAAATTAAGAGGCAAGGGGCAGCAGCGTCAACGTTTTTCTGCCGTGGTACGTATGCCCAGCCAGCCGTATGTATGCACGCGGACGTTGATCAAGCAAACCACCGTTGAGGACGCGGGATAGATTCCCGGCCGCGGTGTCCGCATTTCAATGGGGTTGAAATACAAAGAACACCCGCGTACTGAGATTTATGTGCACATTAAGAACTCCATGCGGTCAAAATAATCCTGATTCCCACACTACGGCGTGCCTCATAATCATACCTTGTTTGGCACGTAAAACGCCAGCAATTGTCGATGTTGATCAAACACGTTTATTCTAAGCAGACACAGGCAAGCGAAAAAACTAACACAGTCCGTTAGGCGAATTAAACAGCGAGTAAAAATCCAAGTCATTTGACCCTTTTCTATCGAGGCATAAATTGCGATGTCACTTCGCCGCGGCAGCCAATGCACAAAGGAGCTTCACCGCATCGGCTGACTCCAGAAAGCTAAGCTTCGAGTAGTCCGCTGCTTTGTTCGTGACAAGAACTCTGTCTTTAGCACAAGTGAAGTTCAACGAAGACATCCATCGCGTGCGTATTTCTCATAACAGTTCAGCGGCTTCGGCGAACGTGCCCCCGAACGCATCTCGTATACAGACAGCTTTTCTTCTGCGTAACCGTTTGCAAATAATGTAGACTACCTGCCTATCGTATCATATTCACTGCACGCGGTGGCATCAGAAGGAGCATGGTGGTGGTCAGATGAAAAAATTGTTACATATGCTGCATAATATGTGCGTTTTATTTACGACAAAACACCGATTAAATTCTGCTCGTTGGCCCCGGTTTCCACTGGTGGCCCTCACTATCAAATAAATCTAGCAGACACGCGCAATTCGGTTTAGAAACCAGCCCGACGCCACTAGACAGGAGAGCAAGAGCAGAACATACTGTGCTCGCCTGACTGCCGGGATGCAACGCCGGATCCGTTCCTATTCATATGTTTTAGAAGGAAAAGCATAGAAGGATACATCCTCCCTCATTTCTACGTATTGTGGCACTTGAATGCGCAACAGTACAGCCCGCATCTTTTTGTTTTGTTTCGGCGATACGTGCCCGCATCGCCTCAACCAGTCGCCACTCTCGTCCCGCGGGAACGGCTGGAGTATGCGCGCTTTGACCGCCAGTGCGGCACTGCCCACACCGCGGAAACTCCAGCGCTGGTTCCCTATAGCTGCCAAACGCCAATAGACATTGTGCATGCTCTCTTATATGAATGTACAGTAAACATCCAACGACTTCTGTAAGGACACGTTTTACTTTCGCGTTATATCGATTGCCATTTCCCGTTTATTTCCTATTGTGATGTATTTAGTGGTTACTGCGATTCAAATAAACCTTGGAGAAATACAGAAGTGTTGACCTGATAAGATTTCAGTGGCCTTTAAATACCATGATATCAAATGTTAATACGACGTCATTAACTTTCGGCCGTGTCAGAAACAGTGGTGTAGCTTTCCGTGAACGCTTTAAGCAGCTTAGACCACACTTATCAAACTGCGGCGCTTTAGGCAAAAAAGAAACTGTTGTATTTGCGAAGGATGACAGCTCTACACTAATGCTTGTGTTTTGATTTGCTAAAGAGTAAGAACAACCGTTACTATATAAAAAAAAACACAGCCAATTTCACTTCGGTGTTGACAAGCCCGCCTGCGTTAGCCAGTGATTGTAAGCCCGAGTTCCTAATCAGGACTTAGTCTGACGCATGATAACGCTTTTCTCGCGTAATGCAGTAGCGTGATGGGCAATAGGATAGAAAAGTAACGAAGAACGCTGCGACGCACGTGGTAGCGAAAGGGGAGAGAGCTAGCCGAAGTCCGTGCCAGAGTAAGCGCCTGTCAGACGCAGGGCGTTTCTGAAAAAGACTTATGGTCGCATCGTAGTGCGAGGTGAACTGTTCCATGGTTTCGGGCCAACAAAGATCACGGCTTTCTTAGCGTCGTATGTAGACGAGGCTTGTTTTGTCTCCCGCGCATACTGTGCCGTACGAGTTTCCGCGTCTGTTGAGACTTCGAGATGCCCAACCTGTTATAGCCCAGCACAAGACACTTGCAACGAGAAAAGAAAGTTAACGAAGGCCGAAGCGAGGGGACGCACACGAGCACTTGGCACGTTGATCTGTTAGAGCACCAAATTAAGCAGACGCATCGTCGTGTGCCATCTCATGCGTGCACAGTCGTTAGGTATAAGGTAACCAGTGCATCCGACTATATACCGTCCTCTTTTTGTTACCGGTATTCACTTATTAAGGAGTTCAAGGGAATGCACGAAGATATTACCTTGGTTATACACGAGTATAATGAACGAAGACGAACAAGAACATTCTTTTCTCTTCAAATAATTGAACAACAACAACAACAACAACAACAACAACAACGACAATAATAATAATAATAATAATAATAATAATAATAATAATAATAATAATAATAATAATAATAATCAATCAATCAATCATTTATTTAACGTGCCCAGGAACAACCGTAAGGTCTTTGTGCAGGCGCACGCAAAAAAAAAACAATAAAAATAAACTATACAATACAGACAGTCTTCAGAAATAAAAAGAGCAAATACACGTAGGCAAAGAGAAATGAACACAAAAGGGGAGGAGTAAAATAAGACAACACGAGAAATATTGAAGGGGAATGAAAAATTATATTGCATATATACAACTATGCGGAAAGACGGAGAAGGGAAGATTTTGTACATTGTGCCATACTATGTCAAAACAGTACAAAGCTCGGATAAAAACAATGATTGTGGACTATGAAAAATGTCAAGATCAAGAAAATTAACATTATAGAGACTTTGTATTCTGTGAACGGTAGAGTGTTGGAAGAAGCAGGCGGGTACATGAAACGGTCTGTTCTCTCTGGTTAACTTACGCGGAATTCGAAAATTAACACAATTGAGAAGTACAGGGCAGGATATGATACCGTGGACTAGCTTGTAAAGAAACAAGAGATCAGAACGATTTCGTCGGCAGTGAAGTGATGGCAATGATAATAATTCAGCAGTATTTGAACGAGATTTTTTAGCAAAGCGATGGTTATATATGCTAAGGAATTTTTTCTGGACTCGTCCAATGGTGTTACCGCTGGATTGAGCAATGCCATTCCATAACACGGACGCATACTCCAGTTGAGGAAGACATAGCGCGGTGTACAATTTTCGGAAGGGCATAGGAGAACGGAATTCTCTAGACAATCTGCAAACACAGCCTAGGGTGCGAAGACCCCGCAAAGCAACACGCTTAGCGTGAGCAGAAAAGTTTAACGTGCTATCAACAACAACACCAAGATCACTGATCTCATAAACCTTGCATAAGGACACAGAATTGACAGAGTATTGAAATGACACGCTAGATGTTTTGCGAGTGATATACATGAATTTTGTCTTCGAGGCATTCAGAGAAAGGTTATTAGCGTTGCACCATTCGGAAAAAGAGCGCAAATCTGACTGCAGCAAGCGACAGTCGTTAACTGAATGAATTTCCTTAAAAATCTTGATGTCATCGGCATACAAGAGGAAAGAAGAATTACGAATGGCAAAAGAAACATCATTAACGTAAATTAAAAATAGGAGTGGGCCTAATACTGACCCTTGAGGGACCCCACTAGTCACTTTATACAAAGAAGATGATTGGCCATTTACCGCTACATAACAATATCTATTGAGCAGATAGCTCTGCAGGAGATTCACAACCGACAAGTCAACATCAAATTGCGCAAGTTTAACCATAATCAGTGTAATATTGTAATAATAATAATAATAATAATAATAATAATAATAATAATAATAATAATAATAATAATAATAATAATAATAATAATAACAACATCTGGGGTTTTACGCGCCAAAAAGACGAAGGGGGCGCCGGAAATTTCGACCACCCGGTGTTCTTTAATGTGTACTGACATCGCACAGTACACGGGCCTGTAGCATTTCGCCTCCACCGAAATGCGACCGCCACGGCCGGGATCGAATCCGCGCCATTCGGGTCAACAGCCGGGCACCATAGCCACTGTACCACCGCGGCGGACCAAATATTTGATTGGCGTTTAGCAAGAGAGAGATTGAGGGAGAGAGAATGACAGAGATGAGAGAAACACAGAAGGGAAAACAAGAGGAGATCACTACCCGCCACGGTGGTCTAGTGGTTATGGCGCTCGACTGCAGACCCGCAGGTCGCGGGATCGAATCCCGGCCGCGGCGGCCGCATTTTGGATGGAGGCGAAAATGCTTGAGGCCCGTGTGTTTAGATTTAGGTGTAGCTAAAGAACACCAGACGGTCAACATTTCCGGATCCCTCTACTACGGCGTCTCTCATAATCCTGGTTTTGGGAAGTTAAACCCCAACAATTATTATTAAGAGAAGATCACTACTGTCTACAATTATTATTGTTATTTGGTTTGAATACATAGAAAACACGAAGACACAGAGGAAGTAAGGTGGGAACAGGCTGACAACTGCCACCTAGGGAGAGAGAATAAAACGAGAGAAAGGCAGGGAGTTCCACCAGAATTGTAGCATCCGGTTTGCTACCCTACACTAAGGAGAGAAGGAAAGGGAAAGAAAGATGGAAAGGAAGGCGGAGAGAAGAGCAGGCGCGCGATAAAAAAAATATAAACAAAAGGAAGCTGTAGAGCGGGAGTACTAAAGCCTATTCAGTAGGCCACTGGCACGCAAAAAGTTCAGTAAGGGCTTAATTGATTTTCTGTGTGAAGACAGTTCGGGGTACAACACCTGCCTGCTCCTTCGGGAAGGGGGAAAGATAGGGGGGAAAGAAAAAGGAAAGAAAAAAGAACAAATAACACAGACAAAACACAAGTAGTCATATGAAAAAATGTCTATAAACGTGAGGCCAAATCAGTATTGTTTAAGAAAGTTCGTAGGGCTCGATGGGCCTGGTCACGCCGAGCAGCACAACCTCCCGGGAACAGGCAATCGTCAAGGTTCGTACATTTAAGACCAATAAGTTCATATTCCTTGATGAGCAAGGAGAAAGGGGGTAAGAAGACGATGATAAGAGTCATTGTCACTGCGGTCACGTGAAACAAATATTCAGAAACATTATCGGTGTACAGCAATAATGTGCCGTTCAGTCCAGTTTCTAGGTGCAAACGCAGCAACACTTTTACGACCGCTCACGATGAACTCCTTGTTGATCGGCACCCTGAAATCTTGCCTTCTGCGAGTGCACCGCGGTCTACACCGCGCGCGTTAGGTTAGGTTGAAAATATTTTTGGCGACTCCGAACTAACAATGCATGTCTCGGCAATCCATAAAAAAAAAACACCTCAGTGGTTGAAGAGGATAGCCGGATAAGAGAGATTTTCGGCACAGAAAAACAAAGAGGTACAGAAATGGTGAGGTCACGGAGCTGTTTCAGCAGGATGAAATTAGGTAACCCGCCTGTCCTAATGCTGCTTTTCTTACTTCACCTCTGGGCGCATAAGAGACAGCATGACGTACCCACGTTCTGCAACCGCAGCCGGTGTGTAATTTAGATTGGTTCTAGACGGTTACAGCTTGCAGACAGCGGCGCGTGAGATTTATAATGCGCTAAGATAGCCAGGCAGGCGCGGAGCTACCGTATTCCGTTCTGTTTCTATGGGCGACAAACGAGATTTGCCCCCTTCGTCGCAGCCTGCTAATGGAAACAAACGGTTACACTGGAGCGAACGCATCGCCCGGATGTCGTCATTCGGAGCACAACTAAAACTGTTATCGCCTTTTCTCGAGTCCCGCACGTGTGTCCAACACCCACATAGGAGCACCAAAACGCCATCGTCGCCTAGCGACCACGAAGACATCTTGTCCATGCCTTTGCTACCTGTACCTCATTTCTCAGCCGAAAAAAAAAAGCATTCACTTTTCGGCTGCTCTCTTCTTCCAAAAAATTGCTCACTTTCATATGTGGTGTATTGTAAGTTGTATAGAAATCGCAGCGTTCTAAGCTGTGTATCGTTGGGAATTCAGATATTTCAAATGACGAATTGTTAAATGTATTAGTGAAAACGCTGGCTGAAATATCAACTACGAGAATCTTGTCTCCAGATTCGGGGAAGGTAAATGAATGCAGAAATTGTTACAAAGGCGAAGAGTAGGAATACAGGTACACAGCGCAATTTCGGTGAAGTGGACGTGCATGCGTTACGAAACATCTTAAAATTCACGGCTAGAGGGGGTGGATTTCTCGCGAGATATTTAAGTCGGCACTCTTCGTAAACGCTGAGGCCTAAATGTCTTGGGAATAAACGAAATGCATACCACGACCGTACGTTGATTAGAGTGCTTTGTAAGCGTGCTTGTTAAGCATGGAATATAAACAATCGTCTCCCTACGGAATTGCCCAACAGCTGTGGCCTATGCTTGTATGCCTCAATAGTATGCGGTGGTAACTACGGCTGCGTAGACGTAACGAAGGCGTAGAAGCTGTACGTCAGTGCGGTGCCTGTATTTTCTAAGCTGATTCCTTTTATACGGAGCAATGAGGCTTGCTAGTCGCTTAGGATTACCCAGCGAAGAGGTCCTGACTGTGGACATGTCAAGCGTAAAGCAGAAATTATTCCATAATGTTTTGCCGTTGAGGAGATTGTTCCTGAATATCCTGAATCTATCCTCAATAGCTCGGCATAGTGGATGTTGTGTGTGTTGTGTAACCGAACGGAAATATCGTCGACAAGTTTCTGTGAATCTCAGAGCATAGAAAGCTGGTTGACGGGACTCGGCAATTACTAGAGCGCTGACGCATGCTCGCGGTACGCCAAGGCATATAAGAAGTCTTCCGGTCAAGAATCTTTGGGTTGTTTCTTCTAAATTACGGGGATATCCCATGTGGCACAGGAGCAGAGTAAGTTATTTTTTGTCTAATGATTGTCGAGTGAACGCGTAAGAAAGAACATCAACTGCCCCATCTCACTCCGGCGAATCCACTAAGAATATTAAGGCCAAAGTCTTAGATGCCGCATCAAACGCAAAAATTGACCAGCGTCCGTGCCCCGTGGGCGGCATCGACACGAGCGATGCAAAAGATCATCATCATCACATATGAAGTAGCCATATGACGTCATCATGACGGCACGCATCGCCAAAATTTGTTACCCCACTATGACGTCATCGTGACGTCACAGTGACTAAAGAAGGGGAGGCGCAAGATAAAAATGATGACGTCATCACATGAGATCGTGGCTTGGGCAAAGGTAGGCCGATCACGGAGGCAGTGCAAAAGCACTTGAGGTGCCTCCGATCCTGGAGGCAGCGGAAAACCACGTTAGGTGCAGAAAGCTTTCGGAGGGGGGCGGAGAAGGATGTATACATCAACTGAAAAAAAAAAAGAAGATGGCTGCCGCATTCCAGACATACTAGGTGAGTACATAAGGAACCCTGTGAGTTTTGATTAGGATGTTGGCTTTCTCCTCTAGTGCTTTAATTTGCGCAGCCTTTGACAGCCTCCTGTCTTAAATAACACCCAGAAACTTGTGCTGTCGCACAAGTTTTAAACGCTGAGAGTCTGTCTGGAACTTGAATCTCCTGAGGAATCTTCTCGTAAAATGCAGCACAGCAGTTTTCTCGTGGGAAAAGCTCTGCTTTTCAAAAACAATAAATATGGTTAGGCCAGCTTGTAACTTCTGCTGAACTGCTTGAGTACTCGAGTCCGATGCCCATATACAAGGGTCGTCTGCGTATACTGAATGATTCAAAGTGGCAGGCGAGATACGGGCCCGTTCAGCCATCACACAATTAATAGCTTCCCCTGTTTAAGCAAAGGCACTATATAGGACTCAGGCCTGTAGCCAGAAATTTTTTTCGGGGGGGGGGGGGGGTGTGCACTTGCTAAAAACCTTGACTATTTGAGGAGAACACCTATTTTTATTATTTATTTTTGGTAAAAACACGTACTTCACCAAAATATCGGGGGGGGGGGGGGGCTAGGGCCACCCCCCCGACCCCTGGCTACGGGCCTGATAGGACTAATACGGTGATCCGGGCGAGTTGGTATATTAACATCTTCGGGTATACGTGCAATGCGGCACAGACAAAGATCGTCCGTTTCTCGTCGGATGGAGGGAGGGGGAGGGGGCGCGAGGGGGGGGGGGCTGGCCCCCCTCCAGTTCTTAAGGAGGGGCTGTACGTATGTGTGTTTGTATGTATACAGGTCGCAGCCCTCTCATCCCCCCCCCCCCCCCCCCCCGCCCTCCAATGAAGGGAGACTTCAAGCCTTGATTCTCCCCCACCCAAACAAAAATCTCTTCAAGTCGCTTACACAATTCTCTCCGCAATGCCGCTTCTTCGGATAACCCGGGTCACTTCGACATAGAGTAGGAGGATGCAGACAATTCCAACTAAAATACACCAGCCCTCATTATGCTAAAGAGCTCTGGGAGAGAGCACTGGCTGGCTCTATGCTTGAGGATTAGTGGCCCGAGTTCAAGGCGTTCTGGACTAAGGACATTCTGTGACGCTACATTATTAAATTAAAGTTGTTCGCTCTTGCTCCCTCTATCCCTCTTACCGACTTTCTACACCACATAGCGATCTATTTGCTTTAGAATTACAAGTACATTGTATGAAAATTGTGTGTACATGTTTTGCGACATGAAGTGCTGCTTTGTTACGCGAAACAAAGGAGTACTTCATTAACGCGGCAAGTTGGGCAAGCGAGTACGTTAACGTATTTGGTTGAACGTGCAGCGCAGCGCAGACGAGGAACAAAAAAGTGGACAAGAGGCGTTGTACGCCAGCGCTCGTGTCTTCCAATTCATTGACCCTCTTCTGCGCTGCGCTGCTCTGCTCGTTCAACCAAATATGTTCAGTGTGCTCGATGGCACTGCTGTGTTAGCTCAAGATTCCGTGCTACGTATACCGAAGTGTCTGGTGCCACGTGCTCTGTTGATCAAAAGTGAGATAGCCCCAATGAAAGTAAATTAGAAAGTCAAAGCAAAGGTTGCATAGCGTGGGTTATTCGTTTTTTTTTTATTGCGATAGCAATTATATAGAGAGTCTCGGCTGATTTTTGCCGTCGCCGTCATTCACCGTATATATATATATATATATATATATATATATATATATATATATATATATATATAAACGCCACAAAGAAAAGTAATTCAGAAAAACTTCCCGACGAGCGGACTCGAACGTGCGACCTCTCGCTTGCCAGCGCGCGGCGTTAGACGTTAGACCACGAACAGCAACGTCTTTCATCCTGATAACGGCGAGCTATTTATATACACCATTTACTTCAGCATGCTTTCTTAGTGACCACATAGATGGCGTGACGTGCGCGCGTGGCGCGCTTTAAACGTCGTCGCGCCGTTCCTGCGAACGCCGTTGCTGTTCGTCCTACAGGGCGTGGTCGCCTTCGTGCGCTCATCTCGAGGAAAGAAGGGGCGGCCTCTGGGGTGGAGCGGGGGGTACGAAGTTCACTGCGCTCGCTGCAGCGGCCGCGTTTGCGAAAGGAGCGCGCTGTTCAAACAGAAATAAGCAACAACTGTGATAATTAGTTAGCGCTCGTCTTGTGTGTACCTGTTCATTCGTTCAGTGCGTCCTGCTTTATGTTTGAGCACTGCGCTTCAAGTGTCGAGCTGTGACGCATTAGTTCGCGCTGGTCCTGTGTGCGTTCTATTCGTGCGTCCTTTGGGCTCGAGCGACGCGCTGGCAATTTCGAGCTGCTTTCCGTTCTTCGCGTTACATTCCAATTTATTGCTATCGCATTCATTGCTTCGCCGTTGCGGTGAAACTGTGACTTTTTTTGTTCGTTTTATTGGTCAGTCGTGCGCTTTCGACAAGAGCAAACAGGCTCCTCACTTTAACTGAAAAGCAAGAAATCACGCTGATATTACAGTCCGATGCTTTACAGCAGCGCCGTGAAGGCGTGAATTTAGGTAAGCGGTAAATCTTTTTTCAGGCCTTTTTCTCTGTTGCTGTAAAAAGCATTATATACCTGTGGTAAGGGATCTTCAGTCACGACGAGTATTTCGTCAATATTCAGTACTCTAACACCAAAACAAGGACAATGTCTCGTTGTATAACTTTTACGACAAGTGAGTCGCATACGATACTAGAGAGCAACGAACATTTAGGGCATAAGCCCCGATTATTGGAAGCAAACTGATGCCACGCCAATTTCAATGCCCCGTTACAAGTGCCCTTTTATATTAAATTTGGCCTCCGCGATGCCGTCTTTCAATACAATACAGCCGGCACATGACGGGCTTGACACGAGAAGTTTAGCAGTGTACGTAACGAAAGCCGAAGTAAAAAATAAAATAAAAACGAGACCAGCGAGATCATTGAACGATAGTAAGAGCCTAGCATCTCTCATCCACCGGCGCCTTAATATCAGGACTCTGACGGCTATCGACAAAAAAATAAAATAAAATGAATAAATAAATGAAAGAGCCGAGTGCGGCGCGAAATTCCGCACATTCTCTTTCGAAGCGAGAGGCCTGTTGGTTACGTTCTCAAATTACGGCCAAACACACCCGATGCTCCAATCTCGGCGAATTTTTATTGGTAATGTCAATAACAGCTCGCGCAGGCGGTGACATATTTTCAGGGACATATCTCGATGCGGAAGCTTGGATGATTGGACGAAATGAGTCGTCCGTCCCTTCTGGTCCTCTAAAAGAATTGACGACACTCACTCACACAACAACATATATATATATATATATATATATATATATATATATATATATATATATATATATATATATATATATATATATATATATATATATATATATATTGTCGTAAGGAGCTTGCGCAGTATTACTGAAGAACATGTAAAGGTGTCAGTATTTAAATGATACATTCGATTCGCGTCCGGAGGGCACAACTATGACGACATCGCTGTCGTCTCTTATATAAGCTCGCCTTTGTTAACCAATGTGAAGTTTACCTAGACGTGACAACAGTTTATAAGCTTTTAAAGACTTCTGTTAAATATATCTCACATCTTTTTTTTTTTTCTGTCATACACAGTGAAGTTTTTTCGTCTACTGTACCTAAATTATGTGTCAATCAAAGCGGATCCTTCCACGCTTACCTTCATGCCGCCATTTTTCAACGCGCACACTTTGTTCGGCGTTTTAAGTTGGTCTCTGATATCACAAGAATTTTTTTATGTATATAAAGTCACGTGAAGAATCCAACGCTATCGTCTAAGGAGCAAATTTATCCTTCTGATCCTTTTAGAGAAGCAATAAGAAAAATGTGACATGTTGGCGACAGCCTGGAGCTTTGATAAGCTTTATGCGCAAAGTGATATTGTATCTGCCTATTGTCATATTGTATAGAGCCGTGTCTTTCATTTATATTTCATTTATGTTTATTGCTTTTCTTTCTTTGCCTGTACTTAATTGCAGTGTGTGTGGACTATGCCGTTTTGCTGCCATTTTCCCTCCTTCCATTGTGATCGTTCGACCGTGTTGACAAATTTAGCTTTAGAGACAATCTTTGTTATATTGAGCCGTGACGTCTTTTAACGTTTGTGAAGGAGCCAACGCCACAATCTTAGAAAAGTTTTCGGATATTGCTTCGCTAAATCACCCACTAAAAAGCAAGAAAAAAAGTGTTACGTGAAAATTACTTCGCTTCTTTGTACATGGTGCTTTGTCCGATACAATGAAGCTATTTTAATATATAGGGAAACTCTGCGGCTGCGGAAGACGCTGACGCACGGCAAGTTGGTTTACTCTATACGTGTTTTCGATAAATTACTCTTGCTTCATATGTATGTCCCCTTTAAGTGGAGTTACCGTGTAAAAAATATTTAGAGACGACAGAATCGATCCTCGTACAGCTGAAAGCTACAGGCTTGCTTTGAAGGACAGGGCAATAAATCCTGACAGTCAGCACTCAGCACATCTTATTTGCCGTAAATTTCCCCGATGTACATCAAAGCGCATATAACTGCCTATGTAATTCTGTACAAACATATCGCCTACCCGGAAAGCAAAGAAAGCGGAATTGTTCCCTAAAAAGAACAGCATTCTCATACGCTTGAAGTGCCGAGAAAAATGTGTATGAGCTCAGCGTGAGGAAAGACAACACGGACAGGGAGTAAACGGCGGCATCCGACTAGATCCTGCATTAGAAATAGAGCGTGTGGAATTTTTTTTTCGAGCATCTCCTGCTTTCAGCATTATACTTCCCTTGTGACAGTCGTAATTTCATTTTACCTGTCTCGGTGACCCCGAGTTTACATGCTCGTGAACACTGTTACGGCGATAAAAGTTCATTTCTTTCATTCATTCATCCGTTTCCTCAATCAGCTCGGCGGCATCAAGCGTGTAGGCTTAGGTAAACTCCACAGGCTGCTCCTTCAGGTACCCTATCTCAGTCTCTCCGCTGTTACTTCTGTTGGAGAGTAGAATGATCGCGAGTACTTCCTGTTCGCACAAGAAAGCGGAAATTGTGATATCCCTCGTCTCATATCTGCGTCAACGCGTAATTCGTAATCGAACTAAACGGCGGGCACGTGTGAACTTTCTGGCACTCTTAAACACAAAATCTTTGCAACCGAGATGAAAGTTAGACAGAGAGAGAAAGATGGCACATTAGTGTAACACTTTCACCTAGCGCATTCAGATATTTTTTTCCAAAAGATATCAGGAGTGGCGCCCATTGGACAGCTTCGCGGAATGTTCCGCAATTTTTACGGAATGAAAGCAACACTGTAGGGACCAACTGCGCAACGTAGTAATACCTAGCTTTCAGCATCGGAAAAGAAACTAATATTTTCGTGTGAAGCAGCAGTTGGTTAACCACGACACTAACTACTCGGATTACGCTGTGCGTCCCAAAAGCATTCGCAAAAACAGGTAATTTGACAAAAACTGACCTGTTGTTTGAAAAAAATTGTTTAATTGCTTTGTTTTTGCACCCTTTAAATCTGGGCGTATCGATAAAGAATGATGCAAAGAGCAAGGTCAAAACAAATCTGTCCACTCTTTGTCGCCACCGTGTTTCCAAGCAATGACGATATTAAGTGTCATAGTTGCCAGGATTAACGACGCACACGGCAACGACCAGAGCTCTATAGACGAAAAAGACTCTTCCACAATAACAATGTGATGAACATTAACAAATAATAAGGATCAGGGGCCGAATTCACAAAGCTTTTGGTTAGTAAATGCTATTCGCCAATCACACACCATCTTCGCTTACACTACCTTAGGGCCCAGAACTTGCCGATATTAGCTGTTACGTACAATTTTCACGTATGATGTCTGGGTTATGTACAGCTTACTGGCTAATAAAAAGGGCTGACACTACAACCATTCGTTTGAAGTGATATAAACAAAATATGTATCGCTTTTATGTGCAGCACAGGCATTGAACCGTATATTAGTGCTTCTCTAGTCACGACAACCCTCTCTTTTTTTTAATCTGCGTTTTGTTTGAATACAAGTGTCGCGTCAATAAAGGTAATAAGCAAGCAAAGGTGGGATCGATATATTCTTCCCCAAATACATCGTACCCATCGCGAGAGATTGATTTCTCTCCTTGCTGTCGCAGAGTGCTTTTACACCAAGACCTTCACAAGGAAAGCGGTTATGCGAAAAACTCTGTTTCAACGTCAGTCTTCATGCAGTGAAGCGTGACTTAGAAAAAAAAAATACGGAGAGCGTTGGAGCGGTAAACGGAACCTATCGCCTCGTCATCTCCCGGCGCGTGGCGTTTATACAGTCCACATTATTTTTCTTTTATAAAAGTTACCGCCACTCCATTTCGGCATAACTACAAACAGAAAATGCGAGAACACAGTTGGTGATTTGTTGATATCCGTTGTCGTCACAGGAAATGTGCGAAGTAAGTACGCGGGAACGCAGTATGGCCCACCAGTCCGAAAGTGCCGGTTGCTTGTGCGGCTGGGCGAAAACTCGATGCCCGCGGCATTTAGGTTACCATCCGCGTTATCCTAGAAATTCCGACGCCTGAAGCTAGAATGAAACGTTTACGCGAAGGCACCCAGAGAGAATTTTTAAGCCTTTTTTTGTGTATGTGCGTGTAAAGCGCGTTTAAAGCGCATGTAGAGCGACACTTGGATAAACATTTTACTAGGCAAATAACAATTGCATGCCTTCATACAAAATCTTCCTCGGATGGCGTAGGCGGCGTTATGCATGTGACGTTGGTGGTGGTGTTTTTATGATAATTTTTATGGCCTCGTAGGGGTAATTTTAATACCGAAACTTCATGGAGCACAAAGGTCATGGAGGACTGTGATCCAATGATAGTTCTCTTGAGAAAGAGAGAGAGAGAGAAAAGCAAAGAGGCCAACTAGAAACACAAAGAACACAAAGAAGTGTTCATTATCTATAGTTCGCCCCAAGCGTTCGTGTAGGTTGGGGGATCTCAGGGAGCTTTTGCAGACTTGTACATCGCGGAAGGAGAAGACCATGGTCCCAAGATATTCCCTTCCTTTAAAGGTCACTCATCTAAATGGCATAGTGCTGAGCGAAGTGTAAGCTTCCTATAATCGTACGTATACGGCAGTCATACAGGAGATCAGTTGGTACAGTTCGCCACTCCAATTAAGAATGAGTAGGCGTTCGTAAGTGCACCTCACACTCGTAGGTGGCATGGCGATCTTTCATCCCGTCTAGTAGAACCAGGTAATAGCTGTCATTTAATGTCGGAGCCTGCGGCATATGGGTGCCGGTTGATCGATTCTAATATGGTAGATTTTCTTGGGTTGATGGTATACACACATATATAGAGCGAATCTTGAAGGAGAGGAAAATGGCGCTGTCATCGGCAACCTTTGCGGAAAGTGATGGTATAAGCAAGATTGCTAACGCGTTTCATTGCATCTGTTTGCGACGAGGGAATCGAAATGCTCTCTCGATCTCTCTATCATATCTAATGTTTGTCAGGCATATTTACCGTTTTGTTTATTACTAATAACGCTGTAGTGTTCAGATAAGCACTGATACACATTAGCGTGTCCTCTGTGATCGATTATTACTTAACCTAATCTCTGGAAAGTAATGTGAAATATTGCCACAATAATTCATTCCTGGTACCCGCCACGGTGGTCTAGTGGTTATGGTGCCCGACTGCTGACCCTGAGGTCGCGAGAGCGAATCCCGGCCGTGGCAGCCGCATTTTCGATGGATGCGAAAATTCTTGAAGCCCGTGTACGTAGACTTAGGTGCACGTTAAAGAACCCCAGGTGGTCGACAATTTCGGAACTCTCCACTACGGCGTCCCTCATAACTATATCGTGGTTTTGGGACGTTAAACCCCAACAATTATTATTATTATTAGTTCGTTTCCGGTATTCAGGCTTGTCTTGGGCGTACAGGTGTGCGCTCACGCAAACTAGTTAATTGTCAACTACTATATTTTATGAATGCGGTGTCCAGAAAGCACTAAAATGTACCGTGGGTATTTTGAAGTCACAAATGGTTAAGTCGTGAACGTTTTCAAAGATAATAACATTGCGTATTCGACGTGTTCGACAGCACACGTGATGGAAGCAAGGTGAGAGCGACAGCACTGGGAGAAAAACAAAAGGAAAGGAATAGAAACGGATGCTTGCCAGAGTGAAGACACGCAGTGCCAGGAAAAGGAAGTAAAGGAAAACGAAGATCGCGGAATGGAAGGCGAAGTAAGGTAAATAAAAAGGGAAAAGCGTCTGTAACCGAGTACGACTGTGCACGCTACAACCACTTGGCTGCATCAAATAGCATGTCGTTAAGGGGTGAAGTAAGACGTGTCGAAACGTATTGCTGAGGTAACTGAATTATGGAGAAGTGCATGCGGCTTCCGATAACCAATAAGACAAGCGGCACCTTGCAACTATCCAGATGAATATCTGGTTGTCTATCGCGTTCCCCGTCTGCAAGCCTTCTCGAACAAAACGTTTAAGAATGCCTTTAGTTGAGCTCCGTTCAGATCAGTGTACTATACCTCCGATCAGAGAAGTTATTCTAGTTTATCAAGATAATAATAATATCTGGGGTTTAACGTCCCAAAACCACGATATGATTATGAGGGACGCCGTAGTGGAGGGCTCCGGCAATTTCGACCAACTGGGGTTCTTTAACGTGCACCTAAAGCTAAGTACACGGGCCTCAAACATTTTCGCCTCCATCGAAAATGCAGCCGCCCCGGCCGGGATTCGATCCCGCGACCTTCGGGTCAGCAGTCGAGCGCCATAACAGCTAGACCGCCGTGGCGGGGCTAGTTTATCAAGAGCTGTTAAGAGCTAAATTAAGGGCGCACCACAAACTATATGTGTCATCGTATGGAAATAGCTCCAAAATGCCTTCGTCGTGCACTTGGGTCTTGATTAAATGCGGGCTATATCCAGGAAACCAGACGAAAAGGGTCCGCTTTGTTGGCTATACCTAGGACTTTAAGTGGGAAATGATTAAGAGTGATACAAAGAGGAAGAATGATATTATTATGAGTAGTACTTAAGAAAGCTGCCTTGTTTTTGTTTTTTGCTTTTTCATTTCGAAACACCCATTCAGTGCACCTTAGGCTTAGTCGAGCAGAGTGCCAGGTCTATAATTTGAGTAGATTAATAAAAGCCCTGTTCAGCATAATAAATATGGGAGCCTGTCTTTACAAGCCACTTGACACTTTTCACGGTCATCCGCATCAGGCACCATTTCAATATAGAGAACAAATAATATCGCTCATTTTGAACGAACTAGAAAGTATACCTGACAACCGCGCTACATCGGTCGTTGCAGTAAATAAAGGAGAGGCAGAGCAAACGAGATCAATCTTTCCGCTACCCGCACGTTCGAAGACAAAGCCCCGAGGATCAAAGAACTGCAGAAAGATCAAAGGGTAGAGATCTTGTATCAACGCTTGAAATTTGAATACAACACAGCGAGTGATCTTGCTCAAAAGTGGATGTCACCAATTCTCAACTCCGCATCTGCTTTCAGAAACACCGCATCTATGGATCATCGTGACTGAAAGCGATCAGTATCAGTAGCCCGAGAGAATAGAGTCACCCGCACTGAATTCATATACGTGCGTCACGAGACCGCCCGCTGACGGGTCCCCATTTCAAGCATGTAAGATGCGTCTCTTTGTGGTGTTAACTGTGAACAGACACACTCATATTTTTGGGAGGAAAGCAGCGCAAAAGGTGGTGTGGCAGCAGTAAGATCCCATAAAGGTCGAGCCCGTTAATCTGATAGAGGAAGCATTCTTTTTTAACGCGATAGCGTTAAAGGGCTTTTTCGTAACCTTATACTGGGTGCGCAACGCATTCGCTTTGATGCGCATTCTGTCATGAATGAGTGACACCGTCGAAAATTCGACGGTGTCACTTTCACCGTCGAAAATTTGGTTCATTGAAGTAGCTCCTCGCCCCCCCCCCCCCCCCCCCCAATTCAAAGCACAAAGAAACCACACGGAAGTATATTTGGTTGCAACTACTTTACAGATTATACGTAAATTTAATTCAGCTTCACTCACGGTCGCAGTGTTACGCGTGAAAGGAGTACCACTAAACCGCAGTGTGTTGTCGTAGGGTAATCACGCGATATATAAGCGACATTTTGTAGCACGAGTAATACGGACACAAAAGAAGACACCAGAACAAAAATGACCACTCGTTTGTCGGCTCACGTGTTCTTTTGTGTTCCTGCTGCTTGTGCTACAAATTGTCGCCGATGCAGAACCAAGAAGCCCAAATAGCCAGAGTTCAGACATGATATATGTGTCTCTTGAATTTAAACTTTGAATAACAGTGTCAAACTACACAAACCATAGAATCGGCGCATAAACAAGTGGAACGTTCAACTGACCACTCACGCGTTCACAAGAAACATCCTTTAGTAATAAACAATCAAACGGCAGTATTGTAGTGTTCTAACTGTGGACATTAGGAAGAACAAAAAAAAAAAGAATCACAGTATGATAGTTCAGACTTTTGGGTAAGGGAGCTAGCCTTGTTACGCGTCAATCTCAGAGTAAGCCGAACCAACGCGCTCTGGCAATCACCGACATTGATAACTATAGGAAAATCGTAGAGAGGCGGTGCGAGCATGAAGTTGGAGACGGCGCCAGCGTCTCGAGATTGAACGTGACGAGACTCGTTTTGAGGAGCAAGCGCAGTCGCGCTTGCACGCTCGACGGGCGCGACAAAACAAAACGAAATCACGACACGTGCGGTTTGTCTTAAAAAGGCGGCGTCAAGTGTGCGCACTCCGCTGAATCCTCCGTTGCCTCGGGTGCCATCTTCGAAAGGGCTGCGGCTGAACGCAGACTTGAAGGTCTCACGCAGAAACGCACTCACCCTACGAGTATACACGTAGCAGTGTGGGGAGGAACTGCGAGAGCTTGCATACAGATCGGCCTCTTTGAAATACTCTGACACCATTCGGCTGCTGATCGTGACATAGAGGCTGCCAGGGGCCGCTTTGCTTATGAGAAAGGCGTCTTGAAGAGAACCCCACCAGTGTTTACCCCCCCAAAATCACATTGCGCATTGTAGTCTCCATGAATTTGGCTTGCCGGATGGAAGATAACGAGAATGCGTGTGAAGACCGCTTCAAGGGAAAACAGAAACGCGAGGGTATAGCGGTTTCTGGAAAAGTGGTTGGGACGCGGTTCTACAAAGATGCGATGCACTGTTGCGATTATATTACTTCGTGTCTAAAGAAGCTGCTTGAAACTAACAAAATATTTCTGCATAGTAAGAGAGTGCAGTAGGGTCTAAGTGAAAGGAACAGGATAGTGTATACAGTAAGAGAACGCCTAAAGGCTTAAACTTTTGAAATACTGTGTAATTACACAAGACGTTCTTAGAAGAGAATCGTTCGTAAAGACGGACGCCAACCGATCGTAGTCTTCCATGTTCTTGCGAAATTAGCCGGTGTTTGGCAAAAAGATAAGCATATTGAATTCAGTCCTTTCATTTTACTTAACCGCTTATACGGATGTCAAATCGTGCCCTTTCGATTGCGATCGAGCTCGATAGTGATGAAATTTTCTGGTCGGGATTGGCACGTTTGCGCGAGATTTGGAAAGGAGCCGATTGCGTTCGAGAAATTCAGTCCGCATTGGACACAATCGCGATCGAGGGCACGACGTGGGGCACCGGTATTACTCTGAGGTAAGGCAGCAAGCCAGTTTACACAAGCGTTCAATACATTGTGTCGTATTCACAGAACGCTCCCCCTCTAGAGTTCTACACAAGTGTGGGTTGATGGTAGCCTTGTATATATATAGTTAGTAAACGTGGGATTCCAACTGTTAAGAAGCACTAAACTAATCTGTGCACTCTTTTCTTCCTGAAAGTCTCTTCTGGCGGAGAGGTGGTGGTGGTGGTTAGCCTGTCTACCTTTGTCCGGCTGATACATGTGTTAAGATCGAACGTGGATTTTTGGTCCCCATATCATACTTCACTACGTTCTCTACTGCATAATCGATATTCGGTTGTTATCGACTCTCGCCGTCACGTTTATTGTAAGTTTTGAACATTGTGCGCAGTGCCTTCAATATACATAATGCCCGACGTGAGTTTAGTACCTGTGTTTTCGATTGGCGACTTTCTGGAGGTGCATTCACTTTTTCCTCTAGCACGACGCCCGATGCGACGCTTCACGGAGCAGCCGGCATCCTTCACTCTGGCTCAGCTATTCAACGCGCCCCGAAAGAGATCATTTTGAGCTAACACAGCGTGCAAAAAAAAAAAGGAAAAAGCAAAGCTACAAACATGGAAGAAAGTGCCATGCACACAACAAGCGCTATGCGGGTCGCTCTCCCTGCAGCCCTGGTTGTTTTCTCTTTTCTTTTCTTTTTTTTTGTTCGCTGTGTTACGTCAATAGGAACCGTTACGAACTCGGCCAGGTCGCAGTTCTATTGCTGAAAGACACATTTTCGGAAGCGATCGATCAAAAGTGTCATCCCTATCAGCATTCCCACAGAGCTTCCGATGCGCTGGTCATATAGTAGGTTTCTCGTGAGCGAGACGCCGTACACCACCGCGTTAGCTGCTGTTACCTGCGGGGCCCGCATTCGCGAAGAGCTTTGCTCGAGTACTTATCGTAAGTGTCGGTGTCAGCCAAAATGGTAAGCTGTTCATATTATTTTGACGAACGTGACCGCTTGACACCTCTTAGGAACAAATTGATTTTGTTCCGTCTTCCCACGTAAAATTTTAGGAAGGAAGGAAGGAAGGAAACAGAAAGGTGGAAGGCAGGGAAGTTAACCAGGAAAGCATCTCGTTGACTTCCCTACACCGGGGCAGTAGGAGAGGAGAATAGAAAGATAAGAAATATGAGGGAGAGATTGAATTTGTATACGCCAGATAGCACTGAGTAAGCACAAATGCCAACCAATCACAGTCTTCGTAGAAGCTTTTACGAGCAGATTGTATACTCAATGCCGGGTATGGTTAGAGAGACCACAGCCATCTAGTCAAAGCATCAAACATATTACTAGCGAAACGAAGGCAGCTGGGCAATCACGCTGGCCAAGTAATTATTACTTTAAGCCTTAAGATTCTTATCGTTTATCAGCTTCATCATCCTGTTATTTCATTGTTTCGTCACCCTTTACCGATTGTGAAGCAGCTCATTAGAGCATCATGTTGGGTCCTTCAGACTATGCGAGTTAGCTGATAACAGAGCATTCGCGATAAGGGTTATAAAGTATATTTAATAAAAGCAACGCGTATGCAACGTAAAAATGATCTATGATTCACTCCACTGCGCGAATCATGCTACTCTCGCCCTTTCTTTTCCATTGATAGTGCGAAGGAGAATACTTGAGTTCTTTTTCTCTATTATTGGCGCTATTGTTTTTTTCCCCAGTGGGCGATTTCTTATCTGCTTTCGAGTCCCTCTCAACGTTTCTCAACTTCATCGCAAAGTTTCTTCAAGCAAAGCACTGCATAATAAACGACGGACTCACTTTCTCCACGAATAAAGCGCACAAGCTTTCAAAAGCAACACTTCACTGGTTAGTGAGTCCCCGTGAGTGCACGCGAATCTTTCCTGAACTTGACAAAATACGTTGCTGGGATGGTTGGTTCACAGGTATATATACTGGACAGCGCAGATTTAACGCTGGACAAGTGTATAACACAGACGCACAGAACACACGGAAAGCTTTCAGTAGTTCAAATATTAGTCAGTGTTAGTTAGGCTTCTGCAGGACCTCTGAGTTCGCGGGCGGTCAGCCGTCCGCTGGTTGCCTTCATACGCAGGTCTGTCGCGGACGCTGAACTAAAGCTGTTTATTCACGCGTGGCAGTGGCAGACGGAAATACACGCTAAATCTGTCCTTCACGACCTCAACATAAAAAGAACAATATAATAATAGATATAGAGCCGCACGTTGTTTGCAATCCGTCACATCGACCGGTCTCCGTGGGCGTGAACGGCGGCTGCATTCGAATATTTCACTGCGCGGAATATGCGACAGCTTCGGTTCGCCGCGTATGCATGCCACAGTCCGACACAGCCCACCCGCTGCACAGTGCGGCCTCCTAAGCGCGTTCGCCGCAGCGCGCGAATACGTGCCGGCGGCGGCAGAACGCCACTTGGCACTTCGCACGCTACCACTCGGAATTCAATCAATTATTTCCGCCCGTCGTACCGGGCGCGAAAGGGTAGCCGATGTGCACAACGCGCAAGTGGAAAACAAAAGGTGGGAGCACGCGAGCACCCTGCCTATATACCTACGTTTTCCTCTAAGGGCGAGAATTAAAGACGGAAACAACTAAACAAAAGAAAGGCGGCACATAAAAGACGCAAACTGTCGCCGCAGAAGCAAGAGCAGTTTCTGCTGCTGCCGCAGCAGCCAGGCCTATATGGTAGTACTCGCATCAAGGAAGGGTGCGAAGCGCTTCACTTAGCCCAGCACTGCGCGCCACTAACACTATTTGCGAAATTCCCGCCGGTAGGTCTTGTTACCGTCGCAACAGGAGGAAGCCGCAAAACGCTTTAGTTTTCTTTTTTTTTTTTTCGCGAAGCGGGCCCTGCTGAAAGAACAAAGCAAAGATAGGTAATGAAGCGATGAGGCAGGGTGGGCGGAGTAGACACCCGAGTGCGCGTGGTCGGCGGAGAAATTAAATTCTCGGCAAACGACGTAAAAGTGGCTCTCGCGCGCCAGAACGCGCGGTTTAATGGACCGTTATGGTCACGTATCGGGCCGCTTATAAGCGGCGCCCGAGAGATGAACGCCGACGCGTCCGCCCCACACCCCTCTCTTGACGCTTCCGAAGCGGCGCCGATACACGAAGCCCCGAATACCGACTTTAACGGCATTATTGAGGGGAGCCTCTTGTGACCTAGTTATAAACTTTCATTCCAACTGTCGGTCGTAAAGGAACCGCATTATTGCAATTTGTGCGTCGTTGTTTTTGAGACGACGCTTGCTGTTCGCTTCGAGTGGAGCTCATGGAACGTGTCGTTCCACATTTATCATATTGGCATGTAGTCCGCACGTCGACGCCTAATACGGCAGAGAAGCAGTTCAGAAACTGACAAAATTATGGCGCGTGAAAGACGAAATGAAATCATAGAAGTTGGCTTAAAATTTTATTTGCTTAAAATACGGGAAGGACACGATGCGTTCGAGTAAGTTTAACGATCGCAACTTTTACGTCTAGCATTTATAAGCGAGCAGTGGCGGAGCAGCTTAATGACAAATCAACATAATGAAACTCGTGCGGAAGCGAAGTACAACTTATCCGGGCCACTTTTATCAACATGCTTCTTTCGCGAACTGTTTTTATGTTGACAACAAGCTCTTTCAAAAGGTCACTTACGCCCACGTGCTGTAACAGAGCGTGGTCATGTCCAATTTCGGACGGGAAATATGAACGGATCCCGAATGCAAGGAAGCCGCTTCACTTCGACTGCAATGTTTACTCGCATACCAGAAGCACGTGCTATCCCTGGCTATTCATGCATATAGGGTTGTCTAAGTTCTGGTTAGTGCTGGCTAATGTTGAGTTAATTATTTCAAACATTAGCTGTCGCCCACTCATTCTGACTAGTTTTGGCTATACGCACTGTTCTCACAGCTAGTTTCTCTGCTGAAACATTCCGTATACCATTTCAAATATTGCATATGTTTCCGGGAAATCCTTACGGAAATATGTAACTATATGAAAAAAAAAAACACATGGACTCTATATGTATTCCGTATAAGAAAACATACGGAATTATTGAAATTATTTTGAAAACTTTTCAGCGCGAACGGGACGGAGCACAATGCATCAAAATGCACCAGTTCCAACTCGCCCACGTCTCTACTTTATTGAAATTACATGTGGAGCTCTTGAGTAGGACCAAGTTGCTCCACCCTTTAGTGCACAATTTTTCGTTTCGTCATAATATTATTCCTGGAGTAGCACGGAAGCATAAGAGTAGCTGTACTACCATCGAAAATAAATTTGGTGGATGTTTACAATTTTTATAAGCAGAAAAAGGGCATGTTGCAAATTTGCAACAACGAGTAAGTAAAGAACAAGTTGAAGGGAAATATACTCAGTGCGATGCGAACTCAAATATTTATTTGCACATGACAATGAGTGGGTGCGTTCATGTTGCAAAAGCAACTGCAAAGCAACTGCTCTTGCCTGTTGAACAAGGCTTGTTTCAATAGTTCTAAAAGTACATCATGGAGATTTATGTACAGCCAGGAAGCTTGCAGCGCCCTTCCACATCAGTTTGAACATTTGAAGGACAGAAAGTGAAACATATTTATCATTAATATTGAAATTTAGCGAGTAGGATAGGAGGAATCCTTAGTCCGGAGTCCCTAAGATGATTCCGGCGATGTGTCCAGCCCATTGTGTTATGGCGCAGAGGACCTCGTGCGAAGGAAAGAGATCACAACATAGGGAATAAAACTTCTGGCAAAATAGAGGTAAACGCAGCCGCAGTCTAAACAAAGCCTGTGTAATTTTAGAGCAGGCAGAACTACTTTTATTACACGTTCTGGACTCGGTCAAGGAACGAAGCAGGAATAGGATCACGAGGGCACGAGAGGCGGGGACGCTCGGAACTTTGGGCATGCAGAGTAGAACGTGTAAGAAAACACCAGCCCGACGCACAGTCTTTTAGCGGCATGGCCCACAATTTAGAACGTAGAAGCAAGGACGTAAGGTTACACCCGGGACGCTACACGGTAGCACGCGTATACACCTGACTGCTATGAGAAAATTTGGACATACGACCTGAAAACATGCTGCACACATGTTGAATCGAAATGAATTTACAGCCGCGGTCGTCTTTTCAGTTCCAGAAGGTCGCTGTCTTCACTATCAGAAAGAGTTGCTCTTCCATAGAAGCATTTAGGGCCCATGTTCATTTCTGAGGAAGACGAACCCCATGTAAGCGTTGTTGCATTTGTGCGACAAAGCAACTTTCCGTCGCCAGGAACAAGCTACTACGGGATGACAATGTTTTCTGAAACTGCAGTAGTACGGAAAGCCTAGCTAGTGGGATAGCGCAAGAAAACACAGGGACACAGGCAAAAGAGACGATGCATCGTTTCTGTATCGTCTCTCTTGCCTGTGTCCCTGTGTTTTCTTGCGCTATTTTTGGAAGCTACGGAATCAGGAGGACGTGTAGCAGAGCATGAAAATCTTTCCCGCGCTTTCTTGAGCCGGGCAATGCACTTATAATTGGCAAAACTAACCTGTATCACTGCATGCTGGCTCGTGCAACGTCTGCAGTGGATGTTTTCAGAATAGTTGCACGGGATGAGCCTTGATGGCAATGCAAGACGTTGACTTTTGTACAGCAATGTTGCGGAAATGCAACAACGTGTACAGGCGTCTTCACACGAGCTTTGGTTTTGTTTTAATGGACATTTATCAGTGTGTTCCATAAATGCAACAATGTGCAGTAAAGGGTTTTAAGCGTTAATTTATTGACTGAACTGTCAACCAACTTTTTTTCCACGCTTTTGATTTGCCGAAGTCTGGAGCGCATTTTCTTTCTTGTCGTTAGAATACCGGCTCCAATTATTGATAAAAGTTACTAGCTCAATGTAGATGACATTTTTTTGCGCCTATATTTTTCCGTCGCGGCGTAGCCAATAATTTCCGTCGCGGCGCAACCAAAAGCAAAGATTACAGCAGGGACCATAAACCGAATTCTTGAAGATCTACAGGCTTTTGAAGCGGTAAGAAGTTCGGTAAAACCGTCCTCAATTCGGAGTTGCACAAGAAACCTGGAGATACGTTCTTAATTCCACTATCTTTCGGGAAACCATTACCTTGAATTCCTTAATGCCCCTTTTCGTGCCTTTTCTATTTCTTTTTTCAGGTTCACCAAGCTCAATCTTCAAATCGATGTGTAGGTTAAGCGAGGTAATCAAGTGAATTTCGCAAATGCCTGGGTCGTTAGGTTGTAGCCGACCGCCCGAAAGTTGTACCAGATATTTTTATCTGCTTAGAATTCGCTGGGAACATCCGTGCTTGGTGGGACTTATTCAACGTTCTCGAGCAGTCGCAAGGCATGCTTTCTTTCTTTCTTTTTTTTTTTTGCTTTTCGCAATAATGCACGCTAACGAAAGCAAAATTTCGAGTTAATTTTAAGCACAAATGAAAACGGTATCTTCATGGAATCCCTAATTTACTTAGTTTTACACTGTATAAAAACGAGCTGTTCTTGAATCATTCACACGCGCAAAATATTAATATTAAAAACGGGACTTCACTGCCTTGTTTCTCAGCAGCATCTCTAATTAGAGCACGTTTTAATTGTATGCTTCGTAAGCTGTAAGGCGCCACTTTACGAGCAATTAGAGGAAAGAAATATCAATGCTAAAGCTACGAAAAACAACAAAGAAGCAAAATATTAAGTGTTTTCTCTCCTACAGCACGAACCTGTCCTCCTCATCTGCGGTTGAATTCATTTGTTTATACAAAAAGGGCCTCAGAGGGATATTACATGAGGGGTGAGCCGAATAAGTAATGAGCGAGTACTGCTTCTTTCAATTTAAGTACCGCAGCGTGGGTTGTGCCATCTCGCTCCAATTATAAAAGTTACGTAACCATGACCCATTTTGTGGAGCACGCTAAAAAAAGTTATCTGTGCCCGAAATTACGTCAGGCATGTTTCTTTTATAGGTGGATATCATAATCATATCTTATAGTATTATTGCGCATACCACGAAAATGAACAAGAGCAGTAACCATTCGCCAATATGGCACAATCTCATAATCCCGCACTTCGACAAAAAAAAAAAAAAGTTAACTTGTTTACTCGAGCTGCATTCTACAAAAAGAAAAAAAGAAAAAGAAAGACTTGGAATACGTTTGAGCTTCGCCTTCAAGAGTAGGACCTGGTAGCGTAATCGGGCCCCGTGGGCATCTCCTTCTCACATGTTAGCCTATAGCTTCGGCTCTTGGTGCATGTGTCAACTGTGCCGTAAGGAAACGAATGCCTGTGCGCGTAACATTGGCCGTTTCAAAGTATCCAAGAAGTCCTACTGCTAGTACACTTGCTAAGCGCCCACTACGCCATAATTATTCCTTTTGCGAATCAGCGACAGGCCCACTACGCGTCCGTATAAGGCAACACGCGAACCTACGCAGCTGTTCACTTTGTTGATGCTTTTGCTGATGAAGATTATTAAATATGTCTGAGTGCTTTATGGAGATGGGGGGGGGGGGGGGAGTGGTCTGTAAGCAAACGTTTCGAGCAGTGGTATTGTCGTGTTCTCTTGTCAGTTGCTTACGTCCAAGACTGTCGCTTGTCAGCTGCTGAGACAAGACTGTTTGTTGAACGTCGGCTCTAGCGACACCCCACTGTCGAAGGATTTTTCAAATGTTAAACATAGTCAAATATAGTCCACTCAAAGCTAGCTCATTTTCTGACGTTGACATTCACGAGGTACGGAAATCGACGTAAAGGCCAGAGTTTGGGGTGTTTATTTAGGTCTTAACGTGCCAGTGGGCATCCGACTTTACTTGAATCGTTGTCGATTAAAATTACCGCGCATATAATATTTCGAAAAAAAAAAAAAACTTTCGCAACAAAAGCCCATAGTGGCGGACATTTGGTCCCGCTTAATTTCCGTTCCATTTTAAAGTCCTCTTTACGTGCTTCGTGTTTTTCGAGAACTGTATAGCCACATATAATCGCTAATTCCTAGACGAAAGAGGCGTGGTGATTTTTTGGGTGGACCTCGGGATGAATTCCTTATGTCCTTTGGATCAACCTTATGTCAGGACATCAACCTTATGTCCTTTGAACATAAGGTTGATGGCATCTTCGGTTCCACTGGTTGGTAAATCGGTGCAAATGAACTTCGTAAATTTCGCTATCGGCCACCACAACTGCCTTTTTATTTGCAAGTGATCACATCCCTAGGAGTTAACTTCTATAGAAACTATAGTGATTAGCACATTTATGTTATATTTCTAAAAAAATACTCATCTTAAGTGGATATGCAGTGTACATCTACTAGGCGTAGTATGAGTTGCGCCGCAAGCTATTACCGTTTGCAGCTAGAGTGAAGATAAATAGCGGCGACTCAATAGCCCAGGGCTACCTAATGAATCGTAGAGGTAAAACACCGGTGCCGTAAGTTGGACGTCTGTAGTGCTGGTTTACTTTCTTCATTTATAGAAAGGTCCTCCGTATCTCGCATTCGCGGGTACTCATAGTGCGCTCCATTTAGAAGTGCGAGCACGAAAATAAAGAAAAAATAATTCTAAAAAATTTGGACTCCTGGCTATTTCCTCCTTTGATGTACGCGTATACAAAGGCAGCCCCTCTTAGCACATTCTCTACCGTCACAGCCAAAACCCATCAAAGTGCGCCGCCTGCCATAAAGGAGCGGGCGGGCAGACATTGGTGCTAACTAGATTCGTGCATCTGTACCTCACTTCCACTAATTAAGGGCAATATTAACAAAATTGTAAAATAAGCGCGATGTAACAGCGGCTCCTGGCCAGCCGCCGCAGACGCCGAGCTAGTGCGGTTCACTCTTTTCATTGAACTCATGTCGTGCTGTCTTTAGGTAAAGATTAATATATATATTCATACGCATGCAAACAAGTACAAATGTGCATAAGAGTGAATTGAAATAAAATTAGTTCTTGGGTTCAGATTACCTTCCTGCTACTTTATGATTTAATTCTTAGCCCTGTCTGGTTAACCTCCCTGCCTTCTCCCTTTCGTATTCCCTTCCATGCCCTAATTCTTAGCCATAAGCAGGCAAAAAAAAATGGAGCTCACTCAGACTCACTCAAGCAATATATTTTGCGCTTAGGGCTCATTCGGACTCGCCAAAATTTTCCTTAACCAGACTCACATGGACTCATGCAGTCACTAAATTTTAACACGAAAGTGTTTTATGCCGGGGCCCACCACGGCTTCACTGACTTTTTTCCGTCATAGATATGACGTTGTAAAATATAAAGACTAACAGATGACAAAGAAAAAAAAACCAGAAGTTCCGTCACCGGGAGTCGAGCTTGCGACCCCTCGATCCGCAGCGCACGGCGTGAAACGATTCGGCCACAGACGGCACGTTCTTCGCCATACTAACGGCGAACGAATTATATACACCATTTGCCGGTGGCGGTACTCAGAGATCGGTGGTACATCAGCGTGTTTTCGTTATCAATAGCAAGATGGCCCGAAGGGCTCGAAGAGCGCGCTTTAAAGGTCGTCGCCCCACGCGTTGCGATGAGCGCGCACTTCTACAGGGTGTGGTCGCTCGAACGCGCGCGCTTATCTCGTGATGGCGGTGGTTTGTACGTCTTGTGCTCTCACCGCAAGTTTGTGTTGAAAGCACGAAGGTCACTTCGCTCACTGCAGCGGCCGCTTTTGCGAAAGGAGCGCGCTGCACCCACAAAAATAAGTTACAAATGTGACAGTTCGCGCTCATCGTGTGTATGTTCGTTCCGTGCGCCCTTTCTGCTTGAGCAGCGCGTTGCAAGTTTCGAGCTGCTTGCCGTTCTTCCCGTGACATTACAATTTGTTGCTATAACATTCATCCCTTCGCGTTGGGGCGAAAGAATGCCCAACAAACGCTCAACTACGTCTGTGAAGAAACGTTTCACTTTCGTGTTATACCGATTCCTATTACAGAGGGATCAGCCATGTTTTTTTTTCTTAATCGGACTATCTCGGACTCAAACGCACCAAAATATTTCTCGACCGGACTCTCTGAGACTCAGACTCTGAGTCAGAGTGAGCCTGAGTGAGTCGACCCACGAGCGAATTTGCCGACCTACGTTCTTTGTACAAAGAGGCTTTGCGCAATCAAGTAAAATTACATCAGCATTTTTTTACCTTTACTCCCGAAGCCTGAGCGTTTTCGAAACGTTGTTGCTCCATATGTATTGCTCGACTATGCACTCAACGACCAATTAATTAAAGGCAATTATACTTGATTCGAGGATTCGCCCTTCTTTCTTTTCTTTTTGTACGGAACTACTGCACAAGGCATGTCGCATGATTTTAGCTATGTGGCATTTACATGAAAGCCAGGTGCGTCTACGGTATCAGTATGTCCTCAGTCAGACTTATAACACTAAAGGGGTGCACAGTCGATGTTGGGTTGTCCGCCACGGTGGTTTGTAGTGGCTACGATGGCTTTCACCTTCGAGTCGTCGTAGGCGAATGCATAATGAACCGTGTGACTTTTCTTCTATCACTACAACCTACAATATCTAGGTTAGTACAGTGACTTGGCATTTTGGTGTCAAAGGGTAAATGTTCCGAGTCCGCAAACGAAGCCGTTCACTAGGAAAAGGAGATAAGCTGCGATTGTCACAGCCCGAGGCCTCTTTGAACTTAGAGTTCAAAGTTCAATGACATTGGGAACCCAGTCGCCTGGAATTTTTTTTTCTTTTTGACTTCTTTGTCCCAGGAACAAATGCTAAAAAAAAAAGAAAGGCCGACACAACTTCACTCGCAAAGGCTTTCTCCTCACAAGAACCATTACGCGCGCTTCAATGCTTTCGCTGCAGCCATTTGCGGTCCTTTCGGGGCAGTACGCAGCGTGAGCCTAACCAAATTGCCGTCCTTTATGGTCCCTGATAATAAGAACTTACGGCGAGGTAAACGGGCAAAGGACAGCCTTTCCTGGCTGGATACTGCGCGTAGTACGAGCAAAATTGAAGGACCCAGGGAGAAAGAAATCACGTGGTACGCGCATACAGTGACCTCAACTAATTGTGCGTAAACGATATAAAACGAGGCTTATTGTCATTTTTCATGCACGTGCGTACATTTCTTGGTTGTGGTTGCTTTACCCCGGCACTCCCCGCTATTACGATTTTTCGAAGTAGCAGGCACTGTATGTTTATCAGTTACCTAATTAGCGAATCGTTAAGCGTGATTGTCAAGTACTTGCGTTCGTCCCGCAGGTATCGTATCTACCCTCAGGTACAAACCTTTTCGAGCGGCTATAGTTTATGCATTATTAATTAAAGAGGGCTAAAGATCAATGCGTATCGAGCAGGGACTGAGACCAAATTAAAAAAATGCGGTCTCGTGAAGAGCATCTCCTTTAGCGCGCGTCGAACTGTTTAAGTGTCAAGCTAAAAATGAGAAGCAACAAAAATATTGTAACAGTGACATCAAGCTTGAGGCACAGTGCGAAAAAAAAAACCAGAGGGACGAAACCACAGCACAGAAGATAGCTGCTGGTATTGCCAGATATACGAAAGTCTTGCAAAAGAAACAATGATTTCGAAACGGCAAAAATAGCGCCAGAGGCATTCAGATTGCAGATATTATACAAACAGCCGAGCGAGTGCGGAGTGTTCTTCAGTGTTTCGCAAGAGTTTAGTAAATAAGCAACTATTCCACTCAGATACTTATAACTGGACTGGGCTGAATAATTAGCGGCTTTCGGAAGGATGTATTTTGCGTTATGGCGAAATGTTGCGCCCGCATGTAACTCTGTCAAAACGCCGAGGAAATCACTGGTTAATTGGTGAAGATTTGAAGTGTATTAAACAGACAGACTACGTTAGCGAAATTAACGTCGCAATGCCACTTTTTAAGGTTTAGTTTCGCCAGATGGTTGCGGGCTTTTGAAAGGCAGAGAATGCCCGAAAGCAATACACGCTACGAAGTGGGTTCTCGGACTCATTCAACAGGGACTCAAGCACGAATTCTCTTGTACGCCGATGGGGAAACGGTGGGCGCCTAGTCTAATGCTGCATTTCTCCCGACGTTTTTTTTTTTGTTTGTTTTTATTGGTTGCGACTCACTCGTCATTAATTGTGGTGTAGCATGCGTAGGATTCATACACATTTACAAAGAAGTAAGAAAATGGTACCAATAAGCTGCGCAGTAATTGCAGACACTGTGGGTGCTATAATACAACTTAATTGCATAATTAAATTAATAAGGTAAAAGGAGTGGCAAATATGGGGCACAAGGTAGGTTATATCGCATAAATGTTATCTGCAGGCCAGAATACTAAATTTTAGCCGTTGTAGCGCTTGAAAATTCTCAAAATATTTTTTTTTATAAATGTGAAAGACCGTCCACACGGCCTCCATTGCGCATAACAGGCGGTTTACACGCAGCCGCCTCGCGCACGCAGCGTAACCAGACCTCCAGCGCTCCGACAGGACGCCCTGTAGCGAGAATGCCAACGTTTACGAAATAACAGGTTCGGTTCGTGTTGTTTGAAGCTTTTAGGAGTAGTCGACACATTCCCTTCCGAATGCCCAGTGTCCATGCGGAAAAGCTGTATCATTGACACCGGCATGCGAACAGCCTTGACACAGGCGTCCCTCAAGCGAACATTTTTGTTCTGTAAAGAGTACATTACCGCTGTATTACAAAACGTAGACAGTGGCGACGCGGCAAGTCCAATCTTGTACGGCCGGGTCGGTGCATGCACACACCCCGTGCGGAAGCGATGTATCAGGGCCTATCTACGATTTCACTTAGAATGCTGTTGATATGCACACATAGCACTTGCTATTTTTCCCTTCCTTATTTTATTTTTTTTCTTGTTGTCTGGTTGCTCTTGCCCCAGTGGGGCTCGTCATTTATTTTATTACGACCGAACTGTTATGCTCGCGGTTGGCCGTGTGTTGTAGCTAGAAAATTATCATCATCAGGAACCGGCACGCACTCTCTTCTTCCTTGTCGGCTTTGCTTGCCCGGCGATTTGTCCGGCGTGGGATGCAATAACTCTGATGGGTGAGAGAACGAGTACAGCGAGAGAGAGAGAGAGAGAGAGAAAAAATGAACGAGAGAGCGAAGGAGAAAGAAACAGGTAGGACGAAAGAGAAAGAGAGAAATTCCTGGCGAGAAAAATTTGGCGAGGCGAGATTCGAACCCGCGTAGCCACGACCAGAAGGCAATCGTCGTAACCATTAGGCTATCCAGGCAAGCTAGCAGAGCATAGCATAGCCTTGTATAGTATAGTATAGCAATGGGGGTCGGAAAGGGTAGCGAGGACGAGGAGGAGGCGTATGGGGTGAGGAGCAGATAAAGGAGGAGGGGAGAACGAGTAGGGATAGATAGATAGATAGATAGATAGATAGATAGATAGATAGATAGATAGATAGATAGATAGATAGATAGATAGATAGATAGATAGATAGATAGATAGATAGATAGATAGATAGATAGATAGATAGATAGATAGATAGATAGATAGATAGATAGATAGATAGTAAGAGAAAGAGAAAAACAGAGAGAAAGAAAGGTACGAAAGAGAGAAAAGAATTAGAAAGATCGAGAAAGAAGCAGACACGCAAAAAAAGAGAAAACAAAAAGACAGCATTCCCATGTATAGAATATTATAGCAAGGGGTGGGAAAGAGAGAGGTGAGAGGGCATAAGCCAAGCCAAGCCAGGACCAGCTAGGTGCCCATCAGATCTGCTGTGACCCAGCCTTGCGCGACTTAGTGCCAGCCGCGCTCTTTTTTTCATTGCCGTTAATGTGGTTGTAGCTTTTCTGACGCTGCAATTCTCATGAATCTTCCAGAACAGCGCAACCGGGAAGTCGCCGAGGCCTTTCATATCAGAGAGCATGCGCAGTTGCGTGCCTCTCGGGCTTCCATCTCGCTCACTGATCCAGAGTTGGGTTTTTCCTGATAACACGTAACTTCACCACTCACGCGTCTTCTGAATTCATCATCGTTCTTTGGTTCTTGTAACTACTGGTGTACTTATTTTCAAGAGCTTTTCAATTAACATTCACTTGAAAGACAGCGCTCGTGTAGTCTGGCCTTCTCTTTGTCCGTACCCTTTCACGCTGTAAAACACGAATGATTTTCCAGTTTAGCTGGAAGAGGTTAACTAGACGCGCGTCCGCTTTGCTACCCTACACTGGGGGGAAGGGATGAAGGGATATGTATCCTGACAGTGCATTCTTCCCTATTCTTTCTTTCTTTTAATCTAATTTAGCTGATTTCCTTGTAGATGCTTACGATGACTGCAAAGCAAGTACTTTGTAATCAGCGCACATAGAACGACAGCGGCACATATAAGAAATCGGTATACAAAAATGCAGAGCGGCTTGAGTTAGGCAGGATAGAATTACTTATATCGATGAACTTGATAATCCTAGCAACTACAGTGTCGCTGGCCTCACCTCTATTCAAAGAATCACACGGATTTATCATCCGTGTGTTACCGCGTACTAATGTATCAATGAGGTGAACGTGTATTAATGAGGTGATATCAAAAATATTCTTTCAATGAGCGAATTTTGGAGACTGGCGCACGCAATGATTACACAACACTTAGAAGAAATAAACATGAACAAAAACATTTCGTTTATCAAAGTTTCTCCAATTAAATGCTATGATCAATCGGTTAACGGCCATATTTTTGAGGCGCCTTATTGCCTGAGAAAATATCTCGATGACTCGATCGTCTCACCAGCATTTCAGGAGCATCGACCATCAGAGGCATGTTCCTGAATCGCGCTCGACAAGTTGCACGTGATTTGAGCCACCGAACCGCACCGAGGACTATTGTCTCGATCGCAGCCTAGCATTGATCGAAGACAAACCTCTTCCGAGAGTCAGGTCTCGTCCTGAACAAAGAGTTGCCGCGGCCTCTGATCACTTGACCTAAGAAGGCGCATTCGGATCGGTCGGTGACCCAACGAAGCTCGACTCCCACGTGTGGCTCACACGACGCGCGCACGAAGGGCTAAGATCAACCTCGCGGGTCTGATTTCAAAGCTTATTCCTTAAGGTACATACGTGAGCGGTTTTCGCACCAAGCCGAGACCAAAAAACGATTGACCGAATCGCTCCGCTGTTTTCCACCGCTATCACGTGGCCACAAAAATAACCCCAGTGGGGCACTCTCTGTAATCAATGTAGGGTGTTATCTGACACGGAGGCTCGCGGAGTAACACATGTTTATAATGAGAAGCATTACATTGAAGCTGAACTGCTGGAGTTTCAGTTTCTGCCTGACCTAAAGAACACTATAGCCGAATTGGGGGAAACGCGCACCAGTAGAGTAAATTAGCACTTAAACACCATCAACTAAAATACTAATTAGGACAAATTATAAACCAGTTAATAACTTTTATAGGATGTTTTATTATAAGTCGCTTCCGGAAATGAAGAGTGAGAATGTTCCGAATGTATAATAGAAGCACGGTCAAATGCTGGCTAGTGATAGCTAACTCTTGGATTATGTAGGCTAACTCATAGGTAATGTTGACGACTTATTTTGTTGTTTAAAGCCATGGCTAAGTGTTGCTTCATGTTGGTCAGTGATGGCTAACTTTTGGCTAAAGTTGGTGACTCTTGCCTAACGCTTGCTATTGTTGCTAGTGCACGCATTGAGCACCTGATGCTTCGCCTACACGACAGTTCCCCGTGGCAAAATTCTACGCGATTTTCCTGTTCCTAAAACATCATTAAAAACATAACCATTCAGGTTTACTGCAAAGCTTAAGTATTCGTTTTAAACGTCAAGAATTTAAGCCCTAGTTTCTTCCAATACTACGAATAGGGAAGCACGGCTTTATTGGCAGCAAGAACATTGTTCTCATCACTAACAAGAACTGTCTCATTGCTTGTGCAGCGTGTGTTACACCCTACCGAGTACATCCCTACCGAGTTACATCTCTACCGAGTACTTCACTTGCTTCAATATGTTACTAATACTCCACAATTTTTAATACATGCATTCACAGTTTGCACAATGAATTCGACTGCGCTCCGAGGTTTGACTCGGGAACACGAAAGCACCGAGCGGCGCTGTAAGTACAACCCTCGAATGTTAGAAAACTCCGAATGTGACTGCTCCAACTGCGAAGATATGATGGAACGAATATTGTGTTTCGGTGATCGTTTTAATGCTGAACGCGATGTTTTTTTTGCTGTGCTGAACTATACATCGCGGACAATTTCGGAACAAAAGGTCCTCGTAACGTCTTGCAGGTTTGCAAACCGATGCGGACGTTGCTACTCTTCTTGAAGTCATGATCTGAATGATCTGATCTGAGTAGGCGTAATGGACAGCCGACCGCATTCCGCAATGATAGCACCTCCATCCCTCTCATTTCTTTCTCTTCACGCCTTAACCTCCCACCAACACTATAGGGTAGCAAACCGAACGTGGGCCTGGTTGATACCTCTGCCTCTCCTTCCTTTCTTACTCATCATCTTCCTCCTCCACGAGCGAGAAGGCTCGCAGAAAGAAGTCAACCCCAATCAAACACTGGAGTACATTTCCTCGACCCGGGATACCGGTTAGTTTGGGGAACGGTGCGAGTTGCGTCTTTTTTCCTGTGAATGACTCCGTCTCGAAGTTCACAGCCGAGATCCCAAGCGGGCAACGCAAACGACGCACTTTGACACCTCCCCGAATTTCTCGACGTGGGCGTATACGAGGGAAGCGATTACCACACACGTCTAAATAAGATCGGCCCTCGCCGTAACGGTCGCAAGCATCCTCAGCACGGTGTTCAGGTTTCGTCGCCCCATTAGGGCTGAGCTATCAGGCCGCGGCAACTCGAGCGCGGGTCAGCTCTATAAGCGAGTCCCATCTGGGCCAGACACGGGTCGAGCACTCGTCCTCGAATCTCCGTCGACGGGTCGTTGTGCACGCGGCCGGCGGCGAACACAAACAAGACGCGGCGCTCTTCAGATTCGGAGCGCGCCGATCTCCTGGCGGACACTCGATAAGATGGCTAATTAAATCTCCCACGCCCCTTTAATTAGGTTATGAACCTTGCTTGGCGCCCTTAAGCGTCCGCTGCCGGACTCGAGCGAGGCGCTTTTTGGAAAAGGAGCGAGGGTATCAGGCTCTTACGAGCTATGGCGTCTCTTCTTCCAATTGGTTAGGCTCTGGTGCGTCGCCGTGAGTTTCGGGCACTCGACACCCATTGGGCAATGGGGTGTTTAAGATCGTACGTCCAAGGAGGCTTAACACGAGGCCAAAAAGATGTAGATGACCCCCTACTGCCGTTCTCATTTTCACGTACCCTCGGTCTTGCTTTTTTAATATTTTCTTTTTGGACGTGTTTTTATGAATATTGGGTGCGCTCCCTTCGGTATATATCAAGTGTGTTTACGTATGCGTTTGTGTATATGTGCACATTAGCGTGCTCGTACGAATTAAAGTACCACTTCGCGAGGCTAATGCAATGTGTGTGTACATATGTTTGTACTTGATCGCCAGGCTAGGATTTGTTGGGTTGGAATAAGCGTATCGCCTATGCCATGATAACATTCATGTGTATGTGCGCGTGTGTTTTTTTTTTCAGTTAGACCTATAAATGATAGCAGTTACCAGAACCTACACTACGTACTACAGCTCATAAATGCATCGTTGTCTCTGGACACACGAGTTCATTCGAAAAACAATATAAGTAAAGATGAGGCTTCTCTAGCAATCAGATTAATAAAAGGGTGGAAAAAGTGAAAACTGAAAATGGGCGCACGCATATACTTCAAATGAACGGCCGTGCGTTTTCATGCGGTTGAAGCTTAAGTGAAATGGAAACTTCTGACAGCCCCTGTGACGCCGGAAATGTGGCTCAAACGCACTCGTGGCCCCAGATTTCGTTATGCTGAACAAAAGGCGGCACCTAAAGCCTTCGAGCCCCAATGTTACAGTGCGGGAACTGGGAAGGAAAGAAAGCCGGAAGATGGGATAAAAATTCTTTCATCACATACGAGGAAACCGAAGTGACTGTGTCAGTACCATTTGAAGCCACTTTAGAATAAATTACATCCCTTTGTTATGGTTCCAGGAAGCATAAAACGAAAAAAAAACACAAAACATTGATTTACATATCAGTTGTATCGCTTCCGGTGAGCGCGCACCGTTATCTTTCATTCGGACTCACTCTAAACGAAATCGTTATTGTTTATTAAAAAAGCAGTATAATTAACAGCGCGCTGAGACACAGGTGATTGGTGCGCATAATTGACTTTCTAGGCGCCTGCTCCACAAGTGTAAGGGAATGGCCACTGGGTCGACTCTATCGCTTTTTGCGCTGTAAATTATTTGGAATTTGGATGTCAAGTTGTCAGCAAATCAACGAACGTCGTTTCGGTCGAGATATTTAACGCGCACATGTACTATCCGCGTCAAATGAAACCCCAACACCGGCAAGCCTTCGCAGTGGTATAGTGCGCGCCGTAGTTATCACCATGGACAGGCGCGCGCATCCGGTTTGACCGCACTGCGCATATGCGCGCCTGTTACATGGTGATAACTGGATGGCCCGCACTATTCGCCGCGAGATCGGGCTACAGGTGGCAGCACCGTCACCGCGCTAGTGTGGATGGGCGGTTGTCGGCGCGTATACAAACGCACACAACAGCGCTTTGTTGTGAGCGATTTGACCCGATTTCCGGCAAACAAAATGCATTGACTGCAGCTTTCTGGTAATATGCGCGTTATTTATACCCGAATTAATGCACGAAGCGCGCCAACCATTACTATTAATTGTGAGAGTAGCGCATTCTGCCAACGAATGGGTTGCCCGCCTTCGGCAACAGTCGGCGTTTTCACAATGGATGACGTTTTGTTGTTGTTTTATTTGCACATGCTTAGCTTGTGTTCCACCTACACTGCTGTAGCGCGACTGAATTAGTTATTTACTTATTGTTCATCTGGATACCCCCCAACAAAAAGAAAGCCCGTACTCCTGCACGATGAGTTCAAATAGCACTTTGTGCACTGCGTGCTAAAATATTCATCCGCATTTCTTATTCAGTTCTTCGTGAAATGTAGGACAGTTGAGAGGTTTACTGAGGAAAGCTACGTGGCTGACAGCACTTTAGCGCTACGGGGATGTTTAACACGCACAGGCTTGTTTTTATTCCAGTAACAGTACACAAAATAACTGTACAGCACGGAACTTTCTTCGATTGATTACTTGCACGACAGTAATGAAAAAAAGGCCCGGTTATTTCACGAGAGCAAAGTACGTTTTTCATGCGAATAATGTCCGTTGCCTTCCGTCAATCTATAACAACGAAACACAAACGCTCAAGATGATGTAAAGAAAAAAAAAAGATGTGGCTTCGCGTGAAATCACTACGACCTGGCCCGTGGCCGGGGGGGGGTACCCTAGCCCCCCCCCTCCCTGAAATTTTGGTGAAGTAGGTGTTTTTACCGAAACTAAATAATAAAAATAGGTGTTTTTCCGTCTTTCCCAAAAAGTCAAGGTTTTCAACAAGTGCCGCTCCCCCCCCCCCCGAAAAAAATTCCTGGCTACGGGCCTGCCTACGACATAAATGTAAAGTACACCATTTGGATTAATTTTGACCATCAGTGCTCTTTAACACGTACCTTAATCTATGTACACGCGTGTTTTTGTATAAATTTCGCCACAAGTTCAAATAACGCAAGGCAACTCAGTTTTGCGATTTCAGGGTTATTCCATTTTCTAAGTGTCAGGTGTGACTTGACAGAAATATTTCTGTGTTCTAGCTAAACAAGTTCGATTTCTGTGTAGTGCGACCAGGACCGTACACAACTAAAGCTCGTCGCGTAACCTATAACGGCAGTCCCGAAGTTATACACCTAACGACAACGCGCAAGTGCGCGAGAGCCTTCTTTTTTACCACCGAACTGCTAAAAGGCTATATTCACATGAGATTTAATACTTGTCATCTTTAGGGCAACGCCTAGCGCACTTTGCAATGCGCTTGGACTACAGAGCGGCACCAACACTGATATGACTCTCGTGAACGGAGGGTACGACGACCACACACAGCACTCTCGGCAAGTGCCCTCACTGATTTTATTACAGTACGTATACAGCCAATCAAGGCCAAACGCTTTTTTACATCGTGTTAGGCATACGTACGAGCGGTTAAAGTTGAACTAACGCAACGGAACAAACCGCCTCTTGAGGACCTGCATGACATAGGCGCACACGCAAACACAACGTGGCTAGCAGACGACGCATGGAGCAATCCACACTAGGCGTGGTTCAGCCAGAAGCCGTCAGGCGGCGACTCCGCTCGATCTCGCGGCCAATACCACTGCGAAGGCTTGCCGGTGTTCAGGTTTCATTTGACGCGGATAGTGCTTTCCGGGATTCAGTACGTTATTTCCTGTAGCGTGGCACCACCCTCTCATTCACAAGCACCAAATGCAACCTTTTTTTTTATTAAATTGCCCTCGTTCGCGAATGCAAAAGCCACATTTGATTATTTATGCTTTTGCGAATGACAATAGCTTGACTGCCTCGACTAAGTTCCGGGAACATCACGATAGGTATGAGATGAAGCAGAGGGCAATGTCCATCCGTGACTGGTTTCTAATCCATATTCCATAAGCTGAATTCTAATACGAAAATATAGTTGGCAATACTTAGGTAAGGAAGAAAGGGGATGAATTTGCAAAGAGTGTTTGTTGCTATAATTTAGCCTCATTATTGAATGCTGCTTTTTCTTACGAACATGCTCTTCATTCCGTTTTTCGTTCTCCTTCCGTCTCCTCCTACTGCAGGGTAGCAAACCGGAAGTTTCAATTCTGGTTGACCTCCCGGTGTTTCTCTCATTTGCGTATTTCTTTCTTGCTCTTTTTTTGCGCGAGGAGAGCCGCAGTACAGCTTACTAGCACTTTTTAAGACACAACGATAGCGGAAAGAAATCGTTCGAAAACCATTATTACAAACATATTTATGGACGCGACAATTGTCACCTGACAATAGTTACGAATTATCAACAAAAATGCAGATATCACTGCTCTGCCAGCGCAATCGAACACACAAAGATGTCGTGATCTCATCACTAACGCTGGTTCTATAATGAAATTGGCCAGGCATGCTAAAATTTAAGCAATTGCTCGTTTAGCCTTAACGTTATCCGCAAAACTGCCATACTCGTCGCATTCCCTTTCGAAAGAACGGACTGGTGGGTCAATAGGTGGAAAGCGAAATGACGTCTTCCGGTTCGATGCCTAGCTCTTCGCTGTTTCAAGTTGTGTGCCGTTTAGTGTAATCGGGGAGAAAACACGTACCTTCTGTTGTTACCAGTTACCTTGCCTCCTCCCCGATTACACTGAACCGCACACAACTTGAAGCAGCGAAGAGCTGAGCCTTGAAGGTTCCGTGAACCGGAAGTGCTGTAGCAGACGACGTGCCGTTTTGCTATCCACATATTGGTAGTGCATGACTTGTATTTCGCGAACGGGTACGTGGGCCTACCCTCTCGTCCCGCGTGCCCGTTCGCGCTGATGTTTGGGATGAATATTGAGTGGAGTACGTTGGAAGTGTGCACTGCGATTGTAGGTGTTCAGACGATAACTTTTGAAATTGTAAAAAAAAATGTAGGACTGTACATATGTATATATGTATTATTTTTGTGTCTTATTTTTTTTTCTATCCTAACAACAAAACGTGAAGGGGTAGCCATCGCCAAGCAATGGCGACAAGAAGTCCTTCATTTATTTTTTATTTCAATAAAAAAAGGTCACGCTGTATGGCCTACGCTCAGTTCCCTCTTTAATGATCAAGTAACGTTCGTGTTCCTATTCAAAGTCTTAATGGTATCACGCCTTTTTACCTTTCTCTCCATGAGGTAAGAAACTCAACTTTCGGCCTAATTTGTAGCGCTATAGTTTTTGGTCCCTATTCACAGAGAACTTTTGGACGGCAATTGTACGTTGGACAATACCGGATCATAAAGCGAAGCCTGAAATATTATTAGAGAAGATGAAGTATCGGAGGCAAGAGCCACATACGAAGAAAAAAAAGACCCCTCTGTGAATTCAGCCTCCTTGCATTTGGAGAATAGGCATATTACACGTCTTTCTGTTGCCCGTTCCGGTGTCTGTACTTTCTTTTCTGGTGTTTTGGCTCAAGTACGTTCTACTAAACTTAATGCTAAACTTAATATATAGCAACAAGATAATGAAATTTTGCGTCTTTGACGTAAACGTCGAGGTAAGGGTAGTTAATAATCAGTTAATAGAATTTGTTTTTACTTAACGCGATTTTATACCATGCTGTTATATCCTGAAGTCACTTTAGCACGAAAATTACAGAGAGAAATGGGTGAATAAAGATTTTCGGAAATTTTGCATGAGCTAGTGGATAAGAAGCGGAACTTGTTAACCAAAGAAGCGCATCGCATTTAAATACAATTGCACCGACAAATATAGTGCATAGGACAAATAACATGTGGTCTATTAGATCGACCAAACGGACGCGAAGGAAAGAGAAGACGAGTCGTTGACAGCAAAGATTCAAGGGAGGGATAAGATGGAATGATCTCGCGTAATGCAACGGTAACTGCAGGTCGTTGGGAGAGCTAGGCCTTCGACCTGCAATGAACATAAATGAACAATATGGCCGTCGTGATGACGGCCATATTGGCAATAATGAGACACGATGGATGTGTTGAGTATTATCACAGAAGAAGCGCATTCATTGATTCAATCAAGACAGAGCTTCATAACAAGGTGCAGACTTGGAAGTGATCAGAACTGGTCGTACAAGTAATCCATTAGGCTGGCGGCAACGTTTGCTTCAAGTGGGGTTAGACTATGTCCTTGTCAAGTCTGTTTATTAAAACCTAGGCTGCACCTTGTGACATATCTTGTTTTGTCACTGCTGTTCATATTGTCGTCAACTTATACATCAAGGTAACAGCCCAACCTGCGATGATGGTTATGTATAGAAAAATAATAAAAGCAACACTAAAACGAAGAGATAAGAAATTCAGTTGACAGATTACGCACTAAACGCTTCTGATGCCTCTCACGAAGCCTTCTGGACACTTGACAGTCGGGAGCAGGAATGCGAACCTTTACACCTGCGCTCGCTATTTACTTTGACGGTATATATCACCTAGCACGTTGAAGTTAGGCTTTCACTTCAGTTACCTTCGAGACCAATATTGATCCTTGATATCGAATAACCTCTAGGTTGCTTTTTTTCCGTATGGTTCGTCTGTGAAAGCGGGCTGAGGTCGGTACTAAAGCAACGTCGTCGAGTACATAAAAAGACAAGGTACTTTATAACGTCTCATTGCACCCCTTGTTTCCTGTATAAGTGTGACAATAGTGCCCAACAGTGTACCAAGCAGTCGTTGGGGATTCTATTTGAAATATGACATTTTTACGCCTCTCTGGGAGCACGCGGATATTATTTTTTACGCAGCATCAAGGAAACACGTTATGAAAAGGCAAACTTTGGCTTTACCATACCAGGAATTTTGCAATGTCGACTTTTTATACAAATGAAAGTCATCATCATCATCATCGTCACACACAGCCTGTCTACACCCATTGCAAGGCAAAGTCCTCTCCCTTGTTTCGCCAATCAACGCGCTTACTGCGGCCACATATCCCCGCGAACTTCTTAAAGGGCCCTGAAACATTTTTCCAAGTAAACGTCGAATGACTTCATTGAAAGAGCTTATTGTCTCACAAATCGAGTGCCAGAAGAATTTTTAGAATCCGTCAAGTGCGAGCGGAGTTACAGGGATTTGTTGCACGCTTCAAGCGCTTTCTCTCTCCTTTCGTACCAGCGAGCGCGCGCTGAAAGCTAGCAACAGGGGGGGGGGGGGGGGGGGGAGGACAGTGGGGCTAGAAGATGCGTCCGTTCATCAGTGCGCGTCATGACCTTGAGCACTTTTTCTTTTTTTTTTCTTCGAACGCGCGGCTTACTTTCGTCGCGATGGCGAGTGAGCGCGCGGGCATGTGGCGGCCTCCCGCGGCGGCCGCAGTAGCTATGCAACTCACGATACTCGAATCCGCCAATGGCCGTGTACATTGAGTTTACGATGCGGTCAGCTGCGTTTACGCCATCATTGGGCGAGAGAAGAGGGAACAATTTCTCGCAGATTTTGTGAATTAATTGTAAGTTACAAGGGCCGCGTGCCGCGCTACAATGTTTGGCTCACGTGTTCTCGGGAGCCTCGACTACCGATCGGCGCCGTTTTTCATGACCATGCTGAAAAGTCTTGCAGGGCCCCATTAATCTCATCTGCCCACCTAACTGTCTGCATCCCCCTCGCATGATTGCCTTCTCTTGTACTCGAAAAAATCCGTAAACAGGGGGTGGGTGTTCGAGCCAACCCCCCCCCCCCCCCGTTTTTTTTGCCGATTCGAGCACCCACCCCCTGTTTACGGATTTTTTCATCGCAAGCTTCCATCTTCCAATTCCTGCCGTTTTTTGGATTCTCTTGTACTTGTCGTTTAGTGCATCGCTTGATTATGTCCCCGTCTGTACCTTCTTATCGCAAAATAGTAGGTATTTTCTACTACTATAAAGGGACGTACGCGTCCACCTGAAGTAAAAAAAAAATCTCGCGCGTCAACTGATAAAAAAAAGGGGTGTAATTTCACGACAAGTCATGGCAGCTTAGCGGCTAAGCTCTCGTGCTGCTAAGCTTTAGAAGGCGCGGTCGATTAACGGCCACGGTGACCGAATTTGGATGGCGGCACAATGCGAGAACACCTGTGTACTTAGATTTACGCACTCCTTTACAAGCCGCAGATCGTGAAAATCAATACAGTTTCTTATTAAGGTGGGCCTACTCCTCGGAAGGAACAGTCAGTTGATTTTTGCGATCAAAAACGTCAGCTGTGGCGTGGAGATTTGGTTCGCATCCCAGAGGGACACTAAGGTTAAACAATAAATCCGTTTATATCGATATGTTGTACTGCGAGAACTCTAATGTCGTTATTTCATTATCGCAGGTTTACTAATAGAGGAGAAAATCGAGGTCAGGGTTTCATCTTTTAAAATTCGCGCTGAAATCTCCGCGCGTGACGTCACGGATTTCAAATGGTACTTTTCGCGTTTTGGCGACCTAGGTGCAACGAAATTTCCTGAAACTTTGTATGTTCAGTCTCAGAGGACAATGTAGTTCATATTTAGTGATTAGGAACTGCGTAGAGCCTAGTAGATGCCGTCAAAATCTATGACGTCACGGCTTTCTGTGCTGCAATTTCAAGGTGTCGTCGTCACCCTCATTTTCCTTTTGCGCTCTTTCTCCCTTACGAAGCATCTTCCCGCGGCAGGCGTGGTGGTTTCGGAATTGTGAAAGGTTAATTTACTAAGAGGAGAAAAATCGTTTGTCTCTTTGGTGTCCCTTTAAAGAAAAGCTTGCATATATTGTCTACACTAGGCAAAGAAAAGAAAGAAAGAAAGAAAATAAAATAAATCATCATTTTGCTTGCATGCTAAAAATAAGTGTATATGGATGTGGTGGTGCGCATACGCGCAGACGCGCGGACACACGCACGCGCAACGAACGCCTTGTTACCACATAGCATTCTGCGCCTAAATGCCCCGCAATAATCAGTAAATGGCATCCCCGTCAGCAAAACTTGGAAAGAAGCCTCTTGACACTGGCAACAATTATTAGTACTTAGAAAAGTGTGCAGCCTCCGATAGTTTTAGTAGAATTGAAAAATGTTAACCTGCGTCCATGCGGCAGCGAAAAACACGAGGCAAAAATTTGAGGGCCTCGAATGTGTATGTACCGAGGTGTCATAAAACATGGCCGCGTCGTATACCTCGACGTCTGCAGAGAGAAAAGTTAGGCTGCTCGAAATTCCCAGGCTCCTCTTAAATAACGGTGCCCTAAATTGAGAACCAGCTGAGAAGGCGAAAAACAAAAGGCATGCCGTTCATCCAGTTCAGTGACTCCTGGCGCGTAAATAGAGCGCGAACTGAGCTGGGTCGTTCTCAACACCTATAGAGCGCGCAGTGGACGGGGGGGGGGGGTGCCGTAGTTTTCTTCCCGAAAGTGGATCACTGCGAGGCCAAACTTGTTTTATCGTCCTGGAACACGTAGGTTCTTCCTCGCAGCCATGGATTCGTTTTGAGTTCAACGTTCGCTGAGAGGGGGCAATCAATGTCCAAAAGCTCCCTCCAACAGCCTCACTTTTCCGATGAAGACCGGAAAAAACTTGAGCGCCAGATTTCGTTCGTCTTCGTCTACCTCGTTTTTAGCTGTTTGTTGCAACGGGTGCATACGCATGGCGGAGCGGCGGCGTTTTGTCCTGAGACAGCGCTGCAAATGCGCGAACCGAGGAGCAGAAGGACTGTAAGAAGCGTCGCCTCAAGGATCAGTGTTTCATTTCAGACTCGGGTACATTAGATCGGCGTTTACCGTATCACTCATGCCTCTCCGACGAGGGTAATATGGACAAATGAATCGCGGAATGCAACGAATCGGCGAAGGAACAAGTTTAAAAGAAGGTATCGAAAATTACGAACTCGGTGTTTGTGTACTCGGCTTGCGATCCCAGAGGCGTCGCACGGCTTTAAAGATAAATTGATTAAGCGCTCGAATCTCTATTGCCACAGCGCCTCCGTAATAATTCTGTCTACCTCGCCTATTTCAAAGAGAATGTTGACGAAATTAGGCTTAAACTTTGCTCACGTCGATACGAACGCAATTACATCCTCGACGGCACGTGCAAGGAGAATATATTGAGGTCAGACACACTTGGAACGATTCTGATGAATCAAAGCCGGAGAGAATATGTATGGTGCCACGACCAGCGTGCTACAACAGGCTGAATAAGAGAATGAACGAGCCGATCGTTGGCCTATGACACTGAACGCATGCATAAAACACACTGTTGAAACACTTGCCTAATCTCGGCTAGTGGCCGAAGAAAGTTTCGAAATTCATGCGCACGACGGAACGTAATCATACGCCTCATGAAAAGGTCCACATGCGTAGGTTAATTTTCTAGAATAAATAATTGCGGTACTTTTGAAGTGGCGACACTTTTAAACGAGAACTCCGGATGCTTAAAATAATAAACGAAACGCCTGCTCTTTAGGTGTCCGCACTCTCACAAGGACAAGACGTTCCTGAAGCCAAAAAAAAAATCTGAACGCAAACGAAATTACGTAAAACGGAATGCTGAATTCAGTGCATAGAAATAAAGGTATCGCGTTCCAAACTAATTATAAGGAATGTATAATCTGGATTAATTTTGTTGCAATCACAGATCACTTCCAAATATTTATTGGCCTTTAGAATCGAAACTTTCCGCGTTTTGCGACTTGAGTAATTAGAATTTCATAACTAATAGATCGGGCGCTTGCTGCGGAGTGGTTCCGAGAAATAAAGCTTACTCTATTCTCATTGAAACAGACATTAGTATCACAGGGCCGAATTCGCAATGTTTCTCGCCGTAAGGTTATCGTTACTATTGCCCAGCCACCCACGCTAATATTATGTCCAGCCTCAAGAGTGGCTGACATCTTCTCTAACGAAATTTTTTTTGCGTAACACGTATTTATGAATACAAATACTAGGACCGATTTAAAAAAAAAATCTTCTTTCGAAGTGTTCTTGCTTTATTTATTATTATTTTTTTATTGGCCCACTCACTTACGTTACATGTTCTATTGTACAGTCAGTCGATGCGTTTCTGCAAGTTAAACGGAATATTTAATTATTGGCTGCCGGCATTACGAGAGCACAACATTTGTACTTTCGATGTTGCTGCCCCAAAACGGAACGCTGAATATCCCGTCAAACTTGGTAGCGCATTAAGCAAGCATGCGCTTGATCTATCGTTTATTCTATTGCGCTTGTCACCCCATTATCCCTTTTCCCAGTTCAACGTAGCAAACATGACGCGTGTCTGGTTAACATCCCTGCCTTTAATCGCCTCTTTCGCTGCGCAAGAAATGCGCACCACTTTGAAGTGAAACGAAGTCTTGAACGAATGCTAGCTCAATGAAGGAAGGAAGGAAAAAGAAAGGAAGAAGGTTAAGCAGAAAAACTTCGGTTGACAACCCTGCAATGGGGATTAGGGAAGGGGAATAGAGAGATGAGAGAGAGGAAGGAAGAGAAGAAGAAGAAGCAAAAAAAAAGCAGTGAAATCACTGCAGCGTGGGGGAGTGCACCACAAGTCAGAGGCGTTCGTTCAAGTCCGTCGTTCCTCGCGGCGTTCAAACTAGGAGTTTTAAGCTCCCTGAGTTTGCTTCACCGCCAATCGAAAGCGCAAGTGAAAAAGAAAAAAAATGTCGCCGCGCCTAAACATGCGGGCAGCCCGACCGATGGGGGTACTATGTCAAAACACCGCGAACAGTATGCAGTTGTTCGTGTTCGGGAACAATGACGCAATAAAAAAAAAACATTTCTCAAGTTAGCTTTGCCGATGGATGACTGCCTTCTCTCATGATAAGTCAAACATCAGAATTGTCTTGGATTGGCTCTTAGAAATAATTATACTGTGAGAGCTTTATCGTGATCAAAGCTCCGATCTGTAGCGATAATAGTAGGTTGACGCTTATTCGTTTTTAGGAACTGAAGAGTAAGTGCTTACTTTTAAATAGTGTCTGTGTTATCTCATAGCGAAAACATGTAACAAATAGTCTTAGTATTAAGGATACAGTAATGACACAGAGTGAATGAGCAGAAGACGAGGGCAGTGAAGAGGCTTGACACATACGAACGCCGTGGGATGGCCTGTGGCACTTCCTTTACTTGTGTGACAGTGACAGATCAAGCAGGCCAAAGTGCTGAGAGGTGGCTGAAGCTACCAGGACCCTTTCAAAAATCGAACTGATTAGCGAAACCTGTGAGTATTCGAAGGTTCAAACTGCGTCGGGCTATGCAAAAATCGACAGCAGTCGTGCCAAAGCTAACTTTCACTAAGGTACGCTCTTTTTTTTTTTCGAAGAGGAGCTAGCATTGCATCTATTTGATAGTGTCTGTGACACGCACACAGGATCGTTTACAAAACGGTGGAAGGAAGCTCAATCAGCAATTTTGTACGACGCGCTTAAAAATAAATCAGAGAGGAAAATTATCAAAACGTAAAGGCGTGTACGGTCGGGGTACGAACAACCCTGCAAAAAAAGCTAATTCGTACAGCTTTCATTAATTAAGCGTTCGTTCGCTGGACCCCGACTTTCGCGATTAATAATTGCACCTGATCACCGTCACGCACCTGCTCCTCTTCTCCTTGCATAGAGAGATACAACCCGGTTTTCGGCGCACTGTTTATTAGGCATAGAGAACCTAACGCACATACCTTACAACAATGACACCCTCGCGCGTACAATCACCGCTCGCGTTTTTGCGCATTTGTCAATATGAGTAATGTCGAGTCGAGCGTTGAAAATTTGTTTTCACTTTATTTTTTACGAATAGCATTCAAACACTCTCTGAAAGTGCTGCAAGAAAAGACAAATGCGTTATTAAGAATTTTAGCGATGTGGGGTGCGCGCTGGTTTCCTTTCGGTTCGTAATTGCTGGTGTCAGCTGCGCAGCATCGATTCTGCAGCCCATAATAAAGAAGACTTCAACAAATAGAGAGATGTCGTAAGTGGAAGGAAGCGATTGGAGCGGGAAAGAGGGCAAAGAGTGGAGTACAACAGAGCGTAGAAAACTTTGAGATGTGACAGCCATTACGATCACGAGAAGCACAATGTCGGATGCTCTTTTGAGGCAACGGGGCCTACCTAGTCGACGCTCGAGTCTTACGACATCTTATACGATTGCGCGCAATCGAACAGAAGAAATAGCTCTGGGAACATGTGTGGGCTCGTGAAGTTTGTGCCACACAGACCACTAGCATATGGCGCCCGGATCGGAATGGTTCGGGGCATATCGCTTTAAGTTTCCGTGCGCAGGCAACGTTTCCACCGAAAGTTTATTGAAAACGCGGCACCAAAAGCATTACGCAAAGAGACATTACTTGTCCAGCACACCTCTGCTGAAATATAGGAACATGATTCGGGGGACTCAATGATTGATGCTATCTCGTTCACTGGCATGACATGAACAAGTAGGATATTCATATGCTCTCACATCTCTCTCTCTTTATCTCTCTCTCTCTGTACAACTGACTTAACGATTTGAAGCAAACATGAACAAAGGAAGAACGACGCCTCGTGCGCTGACTAGTGATGCAAAACTATCGGCAAATGAAGTATCGATAGCGTCGATATCTTTTTTTAACTATCGATAGCGTCGATATCTTTTTTTAACTATCGATAGTGTAAAGAAACTATCGATAGTACTACTATCGATAAACTGTCGATAGTATTATCAATAGTGCAATCGACAGTACCGTTGGTGGTATTACTACCGACAATAATATCAATAGTGCTGTGAATAATTATGCTGTTGCTGGCTGGCGATATTGCCAAAAAGCATTCCCGATAGCCTACTATCAGCGATACTCAGATTACTTAAATTATGAGCAATTTTTTGGCGAAATAAAAATGATTTCAGCAGTGAAAATGCAAGAATATGTCCACCAATAAATTCATATTCAAAAGCAACCGTTTACACCTTACAATTAACTAACATGGTTCTTGATATTTTTATTTTGAAATCACAAAATGCGATATAAATTTGAAGTCACGCAGTACCGTCAAATGCAACAATCTCGTTTCCCGTCCATTTTAACAACTGAACTCAATTGTCATGTGGCAGCCAAGGATTCTGGTGAAGGAGCGCACGCATGCCAACTTTCTTGCCCTTCAGCCTGCTCCTCCTGCTACCACACACTTGGGGAACAAAATTTATGTTGCATTGAGTTCGCGCGGTTGATTTGATACATGGGTAGTACGGTAGTACTATCAAACTTATTATCGATATCGCTGTCGATAGCTTTTTTCTTACCATCGATAATATCGATAGTACTATCGATAGTTATGCATCACTAGCGGCGACTCCCGTCGTTCTTTTTTTTCCCTTTTTTTTCTGGTTGCACGCGCTGTTTTTTTATTCACTTCAAATATGCAACACTAACCAGAGCAACATCGCAGCTTTTGCGGTTCGCTTAGCCGTTTAGAATTCAGTCGTAAGCAAAGAGAGAGGGATAAAATATGAGAGAAAGGCCAGGAGGTCAACCAGAATTATAACGTCCGGTTTTCTACTCTACTCTAAGTGGAGGGGGAAAGGAAAAGAAAGATGGAAAAAGAAAGCGGTGAGAAGGGCAGGCGCACCAAAACAAACAAACAAACAAACAAACAAACAAACAAACAAAAGAAAGGGAGGAGCGGTAGACTTATACAATAGACCACGGCCACGAAAACAGTTCAGTAAGGCCTGATATGATTTCAAGTGCGACGACAGTTCGGGTCGGCATTCTAGTTTTCGACAAGGGCCTGTCGTCAAGGCGGGCCGACACCGCAGCTACCGGCAGTCTGTGCGCGCTGTAGCAAGGGCAGCGACAATGAACGTGTTCCGTAGTTTCTTCTCTGCCGCAGTGGTTTACAAGCAGCACTGTCATCCAAGCCGATTCGGAAGGCAAAAGACTTGGTGAAAGCGACACGAAGCCACAGTCAGCAAAGCACCGTTATCTCGAGTCGAGAGAGTCGTCTCGCCGATCGTAAGCACTTCTAGAGGCTGAGGCAGCGGATGAACGCAACGGTGTACTGACGAGTTGACACGGCAGCGAACTTTGCAAATCGCAGTTACTCGAACGAACTAAGTGCACGTGACGTTTTGCGACCTTATCTTCCGTGCTGTACTGGTTTCGCCTTTCTCCCGGTTTAAAGTGAGTGAAAGGGCATCCAACAACGACCAAGCTTTGGGTTTCTGCATGCCGCCAAGATCTAATGACCGATGACCGCGCATCCGAGGAGCGGTTTGTAGGGAACGTCCAGCAGTGCTCATTAGCTGCGGTTGGCTCCGTCGTACGAACATGCTGTGCGGTGTCGCCGGGTCTATTGGGGGCCATCCACTGAAAGGCGGGGTGTTAGATTACCAATTCGCGTCAGATTTTCCTCAGAGATGGGGATGACGGGCGCATGTGACATTGTTTCGACCGGGGCCTGCACGATGTTCTAATGTATAAACCGCAATAAAGCGATGACAATAAAAAATTTAAAAAAATTAACAACCACCGAGTAGAATTTAGAGTCCATCGTTCTAAGCAGCGTGGTCTGCTCTTTGTGGGTCCAATATGACAAAAAAGAACAAGGTTGTAAGTTAGAAAGAAGAACATTTCACACAATCATTCCGCAGCATGGTGAACTATCATGCCACTAAAATTTATTTTTGCAGTACAGTGATGGTTCAAGCGACGGTACAAATATCATTTAAATTCAATGTTCTATAGAGAATCGAAGGCCAAACGACATTTTGTTGTTTTTATTGGAGGAACGGTTCATGAGCTTTTTGTGTGGTTACAGAGAAACGATGTGAGTCTTTTCGAGTGGGTGGCTGTAAACCAGAGTGTTTGTTAAACTAAAGAATTATTAGAGCAAGAGCTCTACTACGCCATGTCTCCCAAGGTCATCTATCGCGTCGTAATGACCTTGAACCACCTAAGTGTGATCCGCTGCTGAGACCAAGCCACACATACTTTTTTCGCTCGTGACAACTTTGCAGTCTAGCAATCTCTATTTATCTCCGGCTATTTTATATGGCTCCTGCCTAGTTCTCCAGCATCAACAAAGCCTTCAATTTCAAGTACAGAACCGCACTCGCGAATGTTAGCGCTGGTACCATTACTATACTTCAAATCACACTCACTATATACCTCATACTTATTTTAAACCTCAAGCTCTCCTTAGCATCATCACTGACACATTTCGCGACGCCATTATACTGACATTATCACAGTGAAGCTTACGTAGGACATTTCTTCATTCATTTATACATGTGCGTACTTGTACTGTTTGACCATGAGTATAATCACATGCATTAACACGTTGCCATATTGGTCGTTTTCCTACACACAAATATGCTTAGTCGAGGTCTTTTGTAAGGACTACGGTTTATCATAGATAACTAATAATAATATCTGGGGTTTAACGCCCTAAAATCACGATATGATTTTGAGGGACATCGTAGTGGAGGGCTCCGGAAATTTCGACCATCTGGTGTTCACTAACGTGAAATGACATAGCACAGTACATGAGCCTATAGCATTTCGCCTCCATCGAAACGTGACCGCCGCTGGCGGGATCGAACCCGCGACCTTCGGGTCAGCATCCGAGCACCGTAACCGCTACACCACCGCGGCGTACGTTTATCATAAGGCGTCCCATACGTTTGTAAATCATGTGCGTCTCGGTGCTTTCCCGGTTTGTCTGACTGCCTGCGCAGAACATCGTACATCGCTCAACCTAAAAGGAATCAGGAATGAATAGACTAAAACAGTGAGCGATAACGCAGAATGCGGGAAGCGAGAGGCAATTGGCGCGATCGCGATCGGGGTCGTACACTAGCAGCACTGAAACTAAGCGTTTCGTCACCCAACATGCAGGGTTATTAAACTAAAGTCTAGATAACACGCTAAATCTATGCATGTGGAGCTAGTTGGTTCAAGACTTGCGTAGAAACAACGCAAGGGAAGCATTCCGTTGTCTCTCCTTTCATTACAGCATGTTAGCATGCGCAGTTTCCATTGAAAACCGGCCAAGCACTTTGTCTTTCTCTTTGTCCCTCGATATCTGTCTGTCTGACTCATGTCCCGCTTTCGGGGAATTTCCGCTTTCAATGCTGCATATTTTTATGGAATAATGGGCTGTCGTCAAGCTTTATAATCGTACATTTGGTTTATCTATATGGAAAGAATTACTATTGTTCTTACTTTTGCATTAGTGCACGTACATAGGACGAAACTGTGAGTATAAAAAATTCAACATTAGGTTCAGGATGACTCTGGCCGAATCATAAACGAGATAGCGGTCACTGACTTAAGCAAGTCTCAGTGCCTTTACGGAGTTCACATGCTCATAAACCTTAGACTCGTTCCGGCGACCGCGTATCATACATGGTTAATACGCCACCCGCGGATTGTTTGTAGAACTCTTGACTGACTCTACGTAGCTTCAATTGCACTGAGGCAAGCACGGCATAGGTGTACGCCTTGAGGCGTCTTGAGGCGGTTCCCCAGTTTGGCGCAGGTGCTAAGCCGGCGAGCGAGGAAAGCCACGCTGCCGTAACTTCTGAATCTCGATTCACACGTCCGTTGAGACATCGCGCGCTATCTCACCGCGAGCGACCGCAGTCTCGCATGCGAAATTAATCTCGAAAGAGGACCCCAGAGATGAGCTGTCCTGGCCGGGCAGATACGCCACGAGTCGAGTGCAAATTAAGTCTGAGAGCCGCGGCATTTTCGTTCTCGGCATTCGGACAGGGGCGACATGAAAGCTGGCATCACGCTGGCTTTATGTGGAGCCACGGTGCAGATGTACTCGGTCAGAAGCGGTGCGCTGAGAGTTAGGCCACGGCGGAGTCAGCGTACACACGTGTTAATTATCGTGGCGCACGGACGATGCGCTCGCGTGCATGCCGTCTACGAGACTGCGCCTGTGGGTGTCATTTGCTGTTACGACTGCCATCGCATTCTGTTTGGTGTATACTGATTGCGGGGTGCGGTGTTTGTGTGGCCAGGTGTGGACCGGCGTGCTAAGTGATGAAGGGGTGATTACGAGTTAGCAGAGTCGCTTGTGTGTCACGGTTTCATGGCAAATCTCGGCTTGGTATTACCGAGCATTTGAAGGTGAAGTAGTGTACGGGGAATAGAGGACTTCTAATGGTAAGATTAGCCTGATAGTTACAGTAGCGCAGCGTAGATAGAGTTGCTAGAAGGAACCTGTTAGGCTTTGCACTGCGCGCCAGTTTCGGGAGGCAAGGAGCAGTTATCGAACAAGGTGCAGTTGAAATTGCCTGTACCGTTGCGGTGGTTCGCAGGCGTTTAGGCCACAACTCGAAAGACTCAGAACAATGCGCATACACACATGCTTCTACTTCGTAGGCAAAAACACTCCGTTGTACTTGTTTTTGTAAGTGTACGTTAAAGCTATGTGGTGTGCGTTAAACCCCAACAATTAGTATTATAAGCTACGTGGTGTGCGGTGAACCTAAAGCATTTTAGTATGCAGCTTAGATAGTTTCAAGAATACTAATATAGTATTTGTTTCAGCAGCATAAGGAATTCAAGAAGTGTAACGCTTTGATATTTTCAACGAAATTCTGATATGCCGACGGTTGGCAGAAATTGTGCGACGGATCTGATAAACATGGCTGCTGAAACGTTAGCATGCGAACTCCAGTGGTGAGTGTAAAGTAAAGACTCATGATCATATCATGCAGCTGATGCCATAGAAATAACGAAGTCACTGACAACGCTCTTGCTTTCAGGAGAGCCGTATTTGTTCAAAAGAGCGAATGATTTCAATAACCGCTATTGATGGTCTGAAAGAAGATAAAGTTTAACTACTTACTTAAGCCTCTTCTCGTAGTTAAGCAACATTTTATCTCTCTTGCGAAAAATAATTTTCGACACCATTAAATTAAAAAAACGCATCATTCGGTTCACTTATGAACACTTCATAAATATCCGCTTAACTCTCGAGATACAGGGCATGTCTGTATTCACCACATTGTGAAGGACGCCAAAAAAATCATTCATATTTCCTTCTGCCGCAGGCACCTTCACTCTGGTGCGAGGGCCTAACAAATCGTAAATTTGGGCAAATTGTCGCTGCGTTGCCGATTCGTCCAACGCACTGGACGAGCCAAGAAAGATCACATGCTAAAATGAAACACGCCGACGCGCTCGTACGTTGATTAAGCATTGACAGCGCTTAGGTACAAAGACATCCGACGCTATGTATAATTAGCGTGAGCGTAAGAACCGAAAGCCTTTACGCGTCATCTCTACGGAGCTTCGGGGATAATCCGACAGCTGACGCCTCTTAGTCGGACATTTTGAGTTGAGTCGTGCGGAGGCAGCGTACCCCAGTCGATGTCGTTCGAAGAAAGAAAATGCAGGTACGCGGCGTCGGTTCCTGCTGACAGCTCTCAAGAATCCGTAGTGAAATGTTCCACAGAAATGTTTCTGGCATGCGCGAAGGCTGCGCGAGTACACGGTGCTCCGGAACACGTGGAACGCTGTTCGTCTCATCGCGCGCTTACTTCGAGAATTACTGTTCCCGCAGTGTCCGCAATTCAATTACGGTAGAAAAAAAAAAAGAGCACATTTAACGCGACGTTGGAATCTAAGTGATGAGAATCTTGGTTGAGCTAGCCAGGTATAGCAGCGATGGGCGGATGGTACGAGCACAGACTCGTCTTCTGTCGCTGTTATCTGTCATGCGTGACTATGACGAAGGCAATGTGCGTTGTCGTGCGCTGATCAGAGTTGTATGAGAAGAAAAAAAAAGAATAAGTATACTCAAAGCTTCGTATTTTTTTCGTCACACCGGTGCATCTATTCTGGCAGATAAGCCGACAGTACTCCCGTGCCCAGCGGAACATACCCGTTAGTCCTAGCTGTCACCTGCGCAATACAACGGCCAGAACATGCCAAATGACGCAAACTGTCTCATTAGAAAACCACAAATGACATCCGGCCTGGAAAAGACGTTTAACTGTAAACCCTTAGCAACAGACGCGAAGAGCTTCGTTAACGAAAGAGAGAAAAAAAATCACAGCATATCCGCGAAGTGAATGATGATGAAGGATCTTGCTCCGGAGGTTGAATCCGGTAAACCGTGAATCCTCTCTGTACATCTGCTCAATCATCATCATCATATAAAGAAGAGACACGAGAGTTGTTGTGGTGTGATTGTATATAACACAGTGTTTACAATTTACATATCGATGCACTATATACACAAATTTACACATTCATGCAGTATATACATTTTGTTCAAGAGCTTACTTACGGATCACATAAGCTCGGTTAAGCGTTTTCCTTTAGTATAATGGCTTCTTCTGCTTCGCGGGCTCTCAGCTCAGGGTCCGCTTGTGTTTGCGCCCGCTTCGCTGCGGCCTCGCGGGCCCGTGCTGCCTCTGGGTCCGCTTGTCGACGAGCCAGTTTAGCTTCGGCATCGCGAGCCCTCGCTGCTGCCACCGCCCCGCTTCTGGTAGTGGCTTGTGCTTGATGTCGGCGCTGGCGTCTCTCTTCGGCTTCGCGAGCTCTCACCGCAAGGTCTTGGCGGCGAGCCCGCGTTGCTGTTGCATTGCGAGCCCTCCGCGCTGCTGCCTTGGCTTCTTCGTCTTCTTCTTCTCAGCGTGCTCCGCCAAAAGTGGAGCACGCGCCCTTGAATCTTGCACTTGGGCTCCGCTCTCGGCGGAGCACGCGCCCTTGAATCAACGGCGGGCACAGTTGCGCCTCTAGCGGGAGCAATGAGAACTAGCGCACATGGCAGGAGGGACGAGAGACAAACCCCAACAAAAGGAGCAAGCTCCTAAATAAACTTGAGGTTCGCCTTCAAGACTAGAACGCAATAGCGTAATCAGGCCCTGTGCGCATCGCCTTCAACCGTGCCGAAAGAACAGGAACGTTTGTGCGCGTAACAATGGCCGCTTCAAACTATCCTAGAATGCCTACACTGCAAGTACAGTTGCGAAGTGCCCACTAGAGCACTGCACGGGCTCGGGCCTACCCGAAAACCTGGGCCCAGCCCATGGGCCAGGCCGGGCCAGGGCGGGGCTGGGAACTGACGCTCCGAGCTTAGGGTCGGACCCGGGTTTGAGGTGGCGGACTCTTGTCGGGCCGGGCTTGCACTTTTCTAAGTTCTTGTGATTGTTGCATATATGTTGTGCATACATATATATTCCACATATTGTAGCTCGAAAAAATTCTTTCTTTTATGTGGGGCAAACTATTTGAACAAGTTTTATGAGTGACAAGTACTGAACTTCTTTTACTTCTTGCATATGGGGCTACTCGATAGAGTAGGCGCTTTATAGTTAACATCTCAATATTCTGTGATTTATTATTGGCATTCACTTTTATTTTATATCAGAAAGGTTATTTTGTAATTACACTAATAAATGTAGGTAATATAATAAATTTATACGTATAACTTATCATCGGAAGAGCGATCACAGAGCTCCAAAGCAGGGCAGCGTTCTTGAAAATTCTCGCAGTGCACCAAAACGAAAGGCCAGCGCGGAGTCTCATTACATAGAATCACAACAAAGACACGTTCTTTTTCCGTCGCTCCATCACAGCTCCCAGTGGTCATGTGACGCGGCATAGACATGCACAGCCTGCTGTGTGTGCCCACATTGTTAACGTCTGAGCTTTCGTCATGTTCCGCTATATGGTGCGAGAGCTACATGATACTGCCGCAACAGCGTTACAATGGGGGGGGGGGGGGGGGGGGACTTCCCGAAATCTTTATGATAAATGGCGTTTTACCGAAAATAAATAGTGAAAATAGGCGTTTTTCTCAAATAGTCAAGGCTTTCAGCAAGTGCCCCCCCCCCCCCCCCCCCGAAAAAAAAAATTCCTGGCTACGGACCTGGGCAAAGCATATTCACTTGACGATATATCTGGCTTGAAAAGACAGTTACGAATTCCGCGCCAGGTGATGTCCCCTTACCTCCAACCATTTGCATATAATGAGTGAGCGTCGAGAAGCTTATTCGCGCCTTTATTACTAAACGGGAACGAACACCGAAAATAGATCGAAATCGCTTCGTCCCCCTCCTGCCAGTCCTGCGCGCTTAGTCCAATCGTGACCTTCTACCGGCACAACATCGTTAGCAAGGCATACACCATAATATATTGGAGGAAAATGAGCACTGTGCAATTCGTCCACAACACACAGTGCTAAAACATGCAAGGAGGAGCCCTCAAAGAGGAGTTTTATCGATTATTTTGAAGAGTGGCACGACGTTCGGGAACAAGAGAAATGAAGGGATGAGCTGCAAAGCTACGTTCATTCTGCAGATGTCCGCAGCGACGTAAGTCTAACTACGACTGCCGACGCCTTCACAATTCGCAAGGCAGATTTCGTGCGCCCCTGCGGCTAGCACAAGCAGTTCAAGAAACTGTGGCGCGGCAGGATATCTGATGCAACAGAGCAGGGCGTGCTTAAAGCCGGAATCTCTTGATAATTTGACCTTTCGCATAATGACCTGAAAAAATGAATTGTAAACTATGCCACAAACAACTTTATTTCATTTCATTTTCATTTATTCATACCCTCAAGGCCAAAGGAATTACAGAGGGAAGTGAGTAAAGAAATAGAAGTAAGGTCAAACAAGAAACACAGCAAACAATAAATAAAGACACACGTTCTCCAGCCCTATAGACTGTATATACTAAAAGTGGTGTGATATATGAAAATAATGCTATAACAAATAGCTTTTTTCATCCTTTCGGCTGTTTATATGTATATCCAAAAATACACGTGGTGCACGAGTTCATTATAATATTTATCTGGGTTAGCGTATTTACAACAACTGTAATAAGTTTGGCTTTTTTCCTGTATTTATCTTGCCGTGGCAAGGTGCTACTATGCTGAAGATATGTGCTACATATCCGGAAGGGTGTACGATTGGGCTTGATAATCGAGCCTGCTTTAAGTTTAAATAAGGAGCGCAATAAAAACCAAGTGAAAGCAGTGTTCTGTTCTCCATATCCTCTGTTGTCACTGCGCTCCCTGTTGAAACTGTACTCATGCTGCAAGTCACTTTTCTTGCTACAATATCTGCTTCCAAATGCTCTTGATGCTTCCCACTGTGTTCGTAGAAAAAAATAAGCACAGTATACCGCTGCCGAGTAACTGTTCCTCGTACTCAGTATGTCCTGTCAGCTGTTACCTCAGTGAGGCCCTTTTGCACAAGGAATTACCGCAGATTAAAGCATACTTGTTAGCGTAGCATGCGCCAAAAACGTAGATATTTGCTACTTAGAACGCTTTGCTGTTAATTCCATGTTCGGGCAACACCACCTAGATTATTGGCTCGGGCCCCTGTCGGGCCCGATCTGCGGTCGCGCCAGATCGCGCCGGGTAGCTGAATTTTTTTTCTCGGGTTCGGGCTGTGCCCGGATCTCGCTTTTGAATCACCGGGTCGGGTTCGGGCGGGTAAACTTCAGCGAGCACCGGACTCCGGCCGGGGCCGGGCCGAGAATCATGGATCGTGCAGTGCTCTAGGGCCAACTACGCCATAATTCTTCCTTTTCAAAAGTGGCGTGGTACCCACTAAGCGTCCGTAAGGTGCCACGCGCACCTGCGCAGGTGCACACTTCGTGATGGGTGGGCAGCTTTAAAATACCACTTGTTTAACGCCTGGTACGATTCTACAATTATGCCACGCAATATTACGTGCGCTAAGGAGATTCCTACCAGTACATGACATTCTTATAGCGTTCTTTTACTATGCAGTTTCAAGCGCTGGCGTGGCTCCGAGCTACAACACCTGATTGCCACGCAGAAGGCCTGGGTTAAATTCTTACTCGGACCGAACATTTGTGTTATTCATTTATTTGTATCTGTCTCCATTTTTTCGCTCACGAACAACGCCGCCGCCGACACCGGAATTTCTGCGAAACGAGCTCGTTAACGCTGTCGCGTTAAGAAGCACGACTACTGCGCGCCTGTTGTGCCGTACACTGTGCACTGAAGACATATCTCAGCTGAGTGGCGAAAAACGGCTCATTCACGCTGGCGATTGATAGAGACCGCGTGACCGGTTGCGACTGGTGATCAAGAACCGACTCACGGTGACCTGTGTGCGCACTGGTCGGTACGACCGGTATGGGTCAACGGCTGCATCGACACGCCTCGCCATTCGTGTCGTTCACACACAGTTGCACCCCACTGCCTCGCAAAACAAGCACAAGTCCGTTCTTGCTCATTTTATGGACTCGCGAATTTTACGGTTGGATTCGCGCGACCGACAAATCGAGCGGCGAGCGAGAGACCCGAAGCGGTTGCTTTAGAACAAAAGCGACTCTTTGCGAACATCTCGGTCGTGCGACCACTGCTAGCCGCCAGTGTGAACGAATGGTAAGTGCGGTGTTATGCAATGGGAACCTTGCATACGGCAGCATGCACACAAGATTCCAAAGCACGCGTTTAGCGCGGTGCGGCACCTCAAACGAAAACCTGAACATTACGGCGTTCAAATTTTTCCGAAAAAAAGCTTTCAGGAAACCTGAAAGAAGCTGCAATGGCTCCCAACGGAGCTTTTGTTGAAAGTTGCACGTGGTGCTGCTGATAACGGAGCACCAAGGACAGAGCGACGCACACTTGGCGGCTGCAGCGTGCAACTCATTTTCGTTTCGCAGTTTACGAGTGGGCGAAGCAAAAATGTGCCATGGGTGATGGTCCGAGCGATACCTAAGTAAGAGTCATGTTAAAGCCCTTCAGGGGACGGAGCTAGCACCCCAAAGTGGCAAGGCATGGGACGCTTTCGCTAATGCACTTTTCCCGGTCCGTGTCACGTCAAGAGACCATAAGCAACAAGCATTATCTCGAGGACCCAGGATTACGATGTCTTCATCCTTTTTAGGTGGCGTTTCTGCACTCGTGGGCCTTGAGATCAAAATGGCACTATACTCCCAGCGTTTCTGCTTGGATATGTACTTTTGGAGACTATAACTCTACTATACCTAATACTTAAAGTACACGCCGCTAAGCCCGTGTAAAACAAAGACCGCGGAAAGTTTTTTTTCATGTAGCCGATCAAAACAACGTGTCCTGGTTATCGGTTAGCATTATTAGACAACTTAAACGATGTGACGTGACAGGGCCACATTGGGAACGTTACCGCTATATCGGCAGCCCTCATACTTTCCTCACATCGTCAACCTCGACACTCTCCATTACGAACAACTGGCATCGTTACGTGACACCGCTTACGAAGCTCTGCCGTTGAATCGAGGCTCACGTGACGTTCTAATGAAGAGTTCGCACTGCGGTTCACTTCACTTCACTAATGAAAACACTCACGCCACGGCATTCACTGTTACATTTGAGAAAGTCAAACGCGAATTGCCCAATGTTACCACTGGCGCCGCACAAAAATAAAAAAAATTAAGGGGGGGGGGGTTAATATGAATTACCGCCACAGCTAAACATTCTGCTAGGATGCATTATAGTATAGGAAACCGTTATGAATAACTGTGCCGGAAAATGGTACCGATGAGAAACGATTTGCAAGAATGGAAGAACATTCATCAGTAGCTAATAATAACAGTCAAGCTTATTATAAAAATGCTGCTGTTAGAAATCAAGTGGATAAAACACATCAGTCGGTGACATTCTACGGTTCGTTGAACAGAACCTTTGACAGCTTACGGGTTACTGCTTGGGAAAGACTGCGTACTTTCTTAGACTAGTTCGGGCAAAAGTGCTGTCGATTTTTGAGTAGATTTGCCTCTTCCTGCAGGTAGGCCATACGTTTTAAATAATAAAGAAAAGCACACGCTGAGGACGAATACGAAAGCAGCGTCCACGCCGTGCTATTGCGTAAGGGAGTCAGTATGGAAAAAAATATCGGTATTACCTCCCTCCAGACGCTCTGCTCGTCGCATTTCTTACCTGATTTCTAACCAAGTCATTTTTCAAGTTTCCTTTCTTATTGATTTCTTGTTGACACGAATCACGCAAGAGGTTTGAGTTCGCTGTGCTCACGTCATGCGTACACGGAAGGGGGTGTGATTTTCATTCGTACGTGCGCAAGCAATCGAGTCGCGTGGATGAAATACAACGAAACGATATCCCCGCTAGCATCACAGGCAGAAACGCAAACGACGCGAAGTTGCCGTGACAAATCACGCTTACGCATTCGAAGGCTTCCTTTACCGAGTTTTTATGCGCTTTTCGTTTTATTGTTAGGGAGAGTGAGAAACGACCACATTCACGCTCTTAACCTCCAAAAAAAAAAAAATTTTGGCGCGAATAGAGAACAAACAATGGAACAACACGATGTGTTAAGGCAAATATGAGAAGAGGCTGCTTTCTTTTATTGAGTACTGGCGAAGCTATGGGACACGCGCAAACACAAGCGCTAGTGCTGCGTACAAAAGTAAAACGCAGCATGTTTATGCGGTGTCCAGCACTTTCAAGAGCACCTCTAGAACTTCCCAGCAAACGTTTGCGTGGATGCATCTACGTCGTCACAGTCGTACGAGTGGTCGTTGGCGTGACGCTTATTCAGCGGCTGCTTGCTAAACCACTCGCCCATTCGTAAGGACAGCGCACGAGCGTACTGCGTTATAGGAAGGCTATAATCACGTATAGTTTCGTAGACTGTGTTTATAACCATCACTCATTTCTTTGCTAGATATCATCATTCAGTTATTCCTCTTTCATCCATGATGATTAACATGGCTTCTGCTTTTATATAAGGCGTATCCGGCGATCGTCGAGCTACAGAACTGGCACGATACTCCGAAATCAGTATAATCTTGAGGAATAGAGAGACCTTCACTGCCTTGATTTTGGTTCTGTAAAACCCTGTTACTGAAATATTCGATGAGGAAGTTAACGAAGTTAGTGATATTGATGACGAACACAGTGTTAATTGAATAATCACTTATTTGTCAACTCAATCAGCGATGAAGCAAGTGACTAACCGATCAGCTCATTATCTGCTCGCTCAGTGTATAGACTGATGGATCTGGCTGATCACTCAGATGACTATATCCCCGACAGAATGACCAACGTAGATCTAAGTGTCACAAACAGGCTTAAGAATCAACTATTACAAATATTACAGTTTGCGTGAATGCGTATGGAAAGCAAACGCATATAGTATAATGACGTAGGTTTACGTCAGTGCCTGACAGCTTTCCAGAATACACTCATCCATTGGCATGCAAAAAACTTTAGGTGCGGACGTGTGTTTATAATCAGCCGGTCACGCGTCATTATGTGGCATGTCGTTACGGTCACTTGTCGCACCTGCAAAGCCCGAACGTCAAATCGACGCCTTTACACGGGTGTAAGAAAAGACCTATCTGGTCGATGAAAACGAGCGGATTGCCGGCGTTTACGGATCACAAAAGATGTACCGCCGAACACCAGACGTCTCAGTGAATGAAATATCAAGTGACCTATTTCACTAAGCCTGTGAACGCCAGTGTCGACACCACCTCCAACTGCAGGATTTTCATTTCTTAGACGAGATTGAAAACGTTGCCAGATTGCAAACGTGATTGCAAACTATTTGCGCTGTAAATAAAAAGGAGGCTGTCACTGATGGGCACTACTGCTGGGGCCTCTTACGAGGCAGCAGCTCGATGTCCGCAATACGCACAAAATGGCAAATAGCTAAAGGCCGTTACTTCTGCGCAGAATTGTGGGATTATGTCGTCAGGCTTTCTTTTTTTGTTCACAATAGAATTTTGCACGCGTGCACGAACTTGTTGCATGTATAGACGAAAGTTGAAAGGTGACCGTTTGAGGGAAGAAGGTGCTGCCAGGATCACTTTGTAACTGGAACGACATGCACAATTTTCACGCTACGTCACATGGTATGGGCATGTGGAAGCACACCACAGCTCAGGCTATGCGACATCCCACCACAGGGCAATGGGGAGGCACGGTTGTCCAGTTCCGATTCGTAGCCATGGAATTCTGAACTTAAAGGGGCGCTAAAGAGAAAAAAAAGGTTTCTCTCATATTTATTAGGAAACTACTCTTTCACAATTCCAAAACCACCACGCTTGCCGCGAGAAGACTCTTGGTAATCGAGAAAGCGCGCAAAAAAGAAAATTAAATCCAGATGGCGACGCCACCTTGAAATTCCAGCACCAAACGCCGTGACGTCATAGATTCTGACGGCGTCTACCAGGTCCTGCGTAGTTCCTAATCAGCAAAAATGAAATACATTGTCACCTGAGGGGGCCATAGACTTAAGATACCAAGTTTCAGGAAATTTCATTGAGGTACTATTGTCAAAATATTAAAAATACACTAAAAAAATGAAACATTGGCCTTTTGTTTTCTACGCTAATAATAAACCTATGATAGTGAAATTAAGGATATTAGAGGGCTCAGAGTACAATTTATCAATACAAACCGATTCATTGTTTCCTTTAGTGTCCCTTTAATGCAAAGCGCGCAAGGTGGCCACGCTCACGTCCTTTGCGTGCTGTTTTTCGTAAAATTTTAAGACCAAAGCCTTAGATGACTCATCAAGCGCGGAAATTGATCATCAGAATCAACACGAGTGATGCAAAAAGTCATCATCATGTGATGACTTAACCACATGACGTCACAGAACGAAAAACGTTTGTCACGTGACATTGTCGCTTCGTCAAATGTGGACCGATCACGGAGGCAATGCCAAACAGTGTGAGAAATTGTCGCTTGGCCAGAGGTGGGCTGATCACCGAGGCAATGCAAAACCAGCTAAGGTGCAGAAAACTTGCAATGCCTCCGATCCTAGAGGCAGTTCAAGACTTCGTTAGGTGCAGAAAGTTATCGGAGAGGGGTCATGGGAGGATCAATACATCTACTGAGATGAAAAAGAAGACGATGGCTTTCACCTTCGAGTCGTCTTAGGCTAATCCATAGGGGACACTGTGAGTTTTTGCTCTGTCCCTCTTCCATCTCCAACAGATTATGAGTTACGTCAAAATCTAGCTCACTTTGATAACACACAAACAATTTTAGAATCCGGGCCTCACATATAATCAATGCGAGGAAGGTAGTGCTACGGTTTCTAATTGTAGCGGACCCGCACGAATACATCTAACGGCTGAGCTGTGAGTGGCCCTGTGCTTTGACTGCACGTATTGTTAAAGATCATTGGATATCGTTTGCCTGTGCTTTCTGCCCATCTTATCTCGCCTTCTCCTCCTTTCTCGAGTGCAGAGTGCCAAACCACGGTTTCCATTCGGAGTAACCTTCCTGTCGTTATCAATGCTTCTCTGTCTCTCACTATGTCAGTACAGCTTCCACGCCGCTTCAGCTGTCCGGCATGGCAATGCAAAACGCACAGGCAAGGTTTGTGAATAATTGCGGCACGAACGCTTGTGCGAGTCACTGACGAGACAAATATTTGCTCCTCACAAATGATTCGAAAGGTTGAAGATGGCGAACAATGGTAATTGACTGTCAATGCGAAGGGACATCAAAGAGAATTAATATGTTTGTTCGGCGCAGAGAATTCGATCTTTGGAAGGGAATCACGCATCACATCAAACGTCACACCGCACTAAATTACGCTTTGAACCCTTTGTAAACAGCATTGAAATGAATGAGGATGTTTTGGTCCTTCCGATGCAAGTTCTGAAAAAGCTCAAATACTTGACGCTACTGTTGCAAAAGGAAAATGCATTTTTGTTTAGTTTTGTGGCTTGAAAGGGTCCTTGAGTGGCAAAGTCTCAGACTTCATGTGCTCATCAGTGAAACGCTTATTACGTTTTTTTGACGTTATTGTTTAATAAGATGCACATTAACATTTCCGTTGCTGCACGGTGATTGAAGCTGAAGGTCACTCAATGTTTGCTTTTTTTTGGAGAAATCTTTTCCCTTCTTTGAATATGTCGGTGACACAATTATTTCAGTTTATTCCTTCTCTCTCCTGACAATATTTACTGAGTTTATTAAGGGTCTGATGATAATTAATTACTATATAATATCGTAACACAATATACATATTTCTCGCAAGCGCGATTTTCAACAAAATAAAGAATTGCACTGACCAAATACCTATGGAGCGAATCACTAACTGCTAATAATTATCAGAAATAGTACCATTTCATTCTGCACAAATGTGACACTGAGTAGAAAAAAGCATATGCACGCCACTTCTAGCGCGGACACGACGTGTCATGAGAAAACATTGGCATCATAAACAAAGTTTTAGCCCTACCTAATCGTAGCAACTCAGTTGATCCCCGGCATGGCGACCCGACTCGTTTAATTTATTTTTCCTTGCTGGGCAAAACTGGAAAATAAAAAAAAAAGCCAAAGTAAAAGACACGTGCCGTGTCGAGGTGTCCAAGCCTCTCTAATTTAGATAAGACGGAATGAACGCGGTTTCACGAATATATTTCGACTATTTTTATCTCTGAAGACATATTTTCACGTCGGATGAACGGTCGATACGCGCGCCCTGTCTCTACACAGTCTCGTAGCTTTCGCGCAGTTGGTGACATCCGTAAACCCCTTTTACAGTCGCGTCATAGGGCTGAGTGTTGGGTACCCTTGTTTCTAGGTGTAGCATATGTATTCATTTCGTGCTAAGCCTCTTCGTTGCCGAACTTCTACTACCTCGGCGGCGTTTGCAGCAGCGCAGAATAGTAAAAAAACAAACACACAGCAGCATTTTTACGAAAGGCGGAGCTAGACTACAGTAATTATCCGACTAAATGAAACGCTAAGGAAGCGACTGTCAGCACCTTGAAGCAATTTGGTGATCCACAACACTCCTGAGGCGGTGAATGTTAGGCTAGAGATAATTAGCACGTAGTAGATTGCCTGAAAAGATAAATGATTCTTTACACTGCCCTGAAAAAAAAAGAAAGCTAAATTAAGGTTGCTTCTTATTGTCACCTTCCCAGCCAACGTTTGGTGAGGCCACGTGCGTACAATTAGTCCATACCATCGGGACGCTCCTCAGTACACGTCGCAAACAGGGAAATCAAATAGACATGAAACAACAACAACAAAAAATTAATTAGGAGCGACACGCTCATCTTGTAGGCGTCTGGATGTCCTTGAATGAGAGAACGCCCACACCAATCCAGGAGGTTTATATACCCTAATATTTCCAGGCGAGACGGGAAATTTTGTCCTTCAATCTCAAGTACATCTAGCCCTTTTCTTTTTTTCCACACAAATAATGAGTGCTTATAGCAGCTAAACGAAATTCAAAGCCTACTCGTCGCTCTGTTTCAGTTAATTAAGAATGCGTATGTACGTACAAAGAATACTAAGAGGACAGGAAAAAAAGAAAGTTTCGCCTGAAACTGTACGGCAAAGCCGGAAATATACGGAACGCGGTAATAAAGTGCAGTGGTAAAGCATAGTAGGATTAGTTCAATTTGTGCCACAAAGCATAGTGGACAATGCATTTTTCAATATAGGCCTCTGCAGCACAACGCTATAGCCCTGGACTACCGCAACGAGTAACAGATCAGTCCAGAAACGAAACCATGAGTGCGTTTTCTCAACCGTAACTAATGCAAGAAAATTACGGGCGCCGTAACGACACTACTAATCTACACAGTCTCCTTCTGAACACTTTGTGGCTTTACGACGGACGCAAGTTATCCCATCTCTTCTCTTTCTTTTTCGTTTTCATTCTAATCAAAACCTCCTTAACCATTTCATTATGCGAGGTAGCCAAGTGAACGGCCATATATCCACAACGTCCCTGCCTTTGCTTCCTAGTTTGGTGTCACCTGTTTTTGCGTTCCAGGGTACTTGGCTATCTAGTCTTCAATGTGCAGCAATGAAAAAAGTGCAGTATATGGTCGCTGTTTTTTATCCTTGTGCGGCGTGAAGTAAATTGTGGCGACCATTGCTCAGTTAACAGGCTCACAACCTGTGCGTTAGGACGTGAAATCTAATAGCTTCACTTCGCAGATTACTTCGCCCTGGCGTAAGCAAATTAGAGTGAAAGCACTCCTTGAACAACTGTTTAAATACCCGCGAGCGAAAATAAAGGAGAGATTAAGTGGCTTACCACAAGCGACGAGCGAGCGACAAAAGGCGCGTGTTTTTCTACGCAAATGCCCCTAGGCACTGCTACACGACAAACAGCATTCGTGCTTACACTTCGTTCTTGGCCCTTTGCTATCTTTTTCTTGCTGACGAGTTCTTGTTACCTGGTACTTGGAACAAACAGGCTACTGGTGGTTAGTCCTACTCGGAGCTGTCGGTGGTTGTTCGGTTGTGTTATGCTCACAAGAAGCACTGCGCCTGAGGCAGTTTTAGCAATTATCGCTCAAGCCGGCAGCCTAAAGCGTAGCTACAGCACCGGTAAGAAAACTGTCATCTAGCAGCTAGTATTAGGAGGAAAGATCTACACAGATAAGGGCAAAGCCTAAACAACAAAGCAGAAATTTCACTTCACAGAGTAAACTGCAGTTAAGGAGAAAAAGAAAGCGAAAAGTGTCATAATTTTTCTCTGCTTACGAGACTGAACAGGACGCATTTTACACCGCGCAGTCCTTTGTAGTGAATGCAAAACACGTCCTAAACCGAGCACAATGTGAAAAAAAAAACTTTGAAATTCAGAGCATTCTCGCATGCTGCCGAAGAATGAACATATTTATGGGATAATATAAACACCGTAGAATAACCCTGCAGATCCCAAAGCGGCCCTAAAAACCCCCGCGCGATAGACGCATGCACCAAGAGAAACTGTCACACCGTCGATCAGCGCTGCACAAGCTTGATAATTAACTGCACAACATTACGCTGTAATAGTTTTTTTAATAGCCCAGGATATATACTCTACATCCTAGTGGGCATATGCAAGTGCGCAGAAACGATCATAATAGAGTTGGTCAGCAAATTCATGTTTAGTTTTTCATCTGCATAAGGTTGGCTACTTCCATAAACATGAGTGTCTTACAGACAAAGCACGCTTTACAAGGAAGAACTGTCTCGGTGTAGGTTCCCAAGTGCAATTTCGTTTTCTTTTTTGTAGCGTTAGCTACACTTGCCTAGCCGTTACCCATTTCGCGTGGATCCTCATGAGCCGTGCTGCGCATGCGCGAGGATCAGTGATATCACACAGCTGGCTCACCGGAGCCGGCATCTCACGCGCTCTCCGCCACCGCCGCGCGCGGCTCGCCGCCGCTTGTCTGGGCGTTCGGGAGGAGTGGCGTCGTAGCCGCGGCAGACACACTGGCGCCGGCGCGCGCGCAGACTCCGCCACCGCCGCGCGCGACTCGCCGCTGCTGGTCTGCGCATTCGAGAGGAGTGACGTCGTAGCCATGGCAGACACACTGGCGCCGGCGCGCGCACGCGCAGCTATTCGCCTTCGCTGTGCAGTCGCCGTCTGACACTGCGCTGGAGCCGCTTGATAGCGCCTCTGACTGGCGTTTGCAGGTGGGTAACGCCATGGAGAAGGATGCTGCTCAACGGCGCAGAAGAGCCGAGAAGCGTATCTCATCGGATCCCGAAGTAGTTGCCTGGCAATTAGCGGTTCAGCGTACGAAGTATGAACAGAAGAAGGCTAATAATCCTAGACAATCTGGAAAGCTAAGAATAATCAGCTGAACCTTTGCTAACGCTATGTATATCCTGGCACAGCCGAGCTAAGCCACTGAAAATTTTTGTCTTTTTTCGCAAAATGAGTGTGAAAACGAATAGCGTTCACAACGTCCTTACATTTCTATATATAGTCGCATTCTGCCAAACGCCTTCACAAACACTTGATCTGTATCGTTAGTGGTTACATGATTTTGGATGCAACCCCAGGGATGTCGCACGTCAGAAAGATGCACATCCTCGCAGGTCCAGTGAATTGGGAACAAGTTGACTAAGAGCACAGGTTGGCGCTAGTTGGTTATGCATAGTAATAAGGAAACAGCGCGACTTTGTCAGAAGAGGACCAAACCAAAGGCAATGGCGCGGACCATGCTGTTCCTTTTGGTTTTGTCGCCGTTTGAAAAAGTCGCGCTGTTTCCTTATCATTAATTATAAAAAAAAGATACTTTTTTCACTTCCCTCTGACGTGCCTGGAAACAGAAAATGAGGCGTTAGAAAACCTTCTGTAACTGGGCAGGTTAAAAACCGAAAGAAAAGTCACGCTAACGTGAAATCTTTTTATCTCATGGCCCAGGGTGCAATAAAATGAAAACCAACTGTTACAACACCACAAAGTTGAGTGAACGTTTGCGAGACGGTATAAGAAGGGGCAATCGAAGCACGAAATTCATTTCTCCCAGAATGAACGTGTCAAATATCGCCCGTTGCGCTCGAATGTGGATAACCGCGATTTTTTGGCTCAACCCGTCATTTATACTATGGCACGCAGCGTAATACGGAGCGGCTAAGTTCTGCCGCATTAAAGTTGGCTATGCAAACCAAATACTTATGAAATCTGGCAAACAGCGACGTTTAATGCACAAGGATAAAGAAAAAAAAAGAAAAAAGAAGTCACGCCAGAATTATAAACAGCTGCCGCAGTGGCTTCAAGGTATAAAGAAAAAAAAGAAAGCGAAGGAGCAACGTGTCATCTTCCATTTTCCTTGTTCTTTTTCGGCACAGTTCTGCACTATAGTAAGCAGGAGATGTAGGCGCTGCCGCCTTGCCTTGTTGGGCTTGATCAGCAAAACAACCGCTGCGCGATCCGAGAAAGAGCGGTTGCTCCCGCGTGCTTACCCACTCCCACCACACGCCTCCAAAATCTTCTCAATCGTCGCTTCTGTTTACGTACGTCTATTTGTAAATTCTTTCCCGCGACCTGAATTTCACCCACGCCGAAAACGAAGCTCCCTCGCAACAAACTTATATCGCGGTACGCCGTCATCGCCCTCTGTCAAGCACGTAGCGCGGTTTCGGATGCATTAATGCCTTCTTCGTTTCTCGGCGTCACGAGGTTCAGAAACGCGTTTCATTCCATCCTGCAGCGGCGGCGTCGGAAGCGCTTTTCAAGGCGTCTTTCTTTCTCCTTAAATAGACGCCATTTCCCGGGGACCCTCCTTCGCGACGCCGTGATTAAAATATGGCTTCCTGCAACACCAGAGGAACAAGCGCGTGGTTTCAAAGCCGAAGCATTCTTCCACCTTTCGAAATTACCACCGACGGAAACTTTTGTTTCGTCCCCGGCGTAATGTGGAACAAGAGGGCCGTAGGAGTGGGCCCTTAGAAGAATGCGGGTGTCGAAACCTTCCGGGCCGGAGTTCGGAATTTAAAACGAAGGAGATTCGATCTTGAGCGCACTCGCGCGCACGTGCGTGTGTGTGTGGCACGCTCCAAGAGCCAGTTGTGATACAGAAAGCGCGCTGCGGTGCGCGTTTGCGTACACTCGGAACACGAGGGGATGAGTCGGAGCGCCTTACGAGGACCTCGCTAGGAACATCAAAGGAACAGAAGCAGAGGCATGTCATAACGAGGAAGAACTGGAACAAAAGCTGAGCGCGTTGTGCCCGCGCGGGCGGGGCAGTGGGCATCTTCGCTGATTCTCGCATATGCGCACGCCCCTTACGCGCGCACACGCGCACGCAATTTGGATGAGGCACGTCGAAGCACTTATTAGAAGCTTATTGTTCTATCCTGATACAAAGCTCCTAACAGCAACGGCAGCTTCGCAACATTTTTCTTACATTTGGATGCGAGAGCAAAGGCGAAGGAGCCACCCTCGCTTCTGAAAACATATTTTGAAACAATGACACACTCGCTGTTTCTCGAGCTTTTTGGGCTTGTATTGTTCCTCGTTATGCCTTGCGACACTGCCTCCGTCGCATGCCAAATTCTGCGACCCGTTCGGCAGGACGGCTAGCAAGCGCGCTCCTCCGAATCGGCCCCGCAAAATCCGCAATGGGCTTCGCTTCTTCGACTCTATTTTTTTTATTGTTTCAATGAAAAGATTAAAGAAAACGCCATAATCCCTGATTACACCGGAGCAGCGATTTCCTCTAACTCCTCTTCCGCCTCTTTCCAAGCTTGGCGGGGCTCGGCGCCTACGTTTCATTTTGTGTTAGTACATTGTGCTTCCATCTAAACCGACTCCGAGTTGTCCTTCTGTACCAATAACGGATGCCGCACCAGCCTGTACATTTGTGCCGAGGGAGCGTTGTCTAGCGACTTGGAAAAAGAACTGGTCCCACCGCCGATACGCTGCCGTTCCTCGGCGGCAGACTCGGAAGAGTGCGCAATTTTCTCTCCCTCTAAAGCCTTTTTTTTAAGTAAACACGAGAAGAAAGTGATAAAGTCAGTGAAAAGCTTCTGCAGACAATCACGGCAACAAATTTTAGTGTCTTGTTGTTTTTGCTTTACTGCTCTGCGAATTTTAATTTGTTTCTTTTCGCAGTGTCTTGAGAGAGATGCGTTTCCGGCATCCTTTCTTAAATTGCTCCGTTGTAGCGAAACATGCTCAAATGTGAACAGGATTTAAAGTGGAACACTTATTAAGATTTCATATTTAATTCGCCTAGTTTCCAGCGCGTGGCCCCATTTTGGTTCGCCGACTGCGTGGCTCTGTGCGCCGCAATTTATCTCATAGTGCAGCTTCTATGCACGATGACAAGGACGTTCCCTTTGATAAGTTTTCTCTTGAAACTTTATGGAACGCGTGATTAATTCTGCTTCATCGTCCCCCAGAAGCGCCCCTTTGTAAGACGTATAATACGCTGACAACACCAAGAACACTAAAGGCAACTTGCACTTCTGCTGTGGTGCAACAGGCCACGTCTCGAACCACGTCATAAATTTCAACTCCCCACGAAAGAGTGCATGTTCTCGTCGACGGCTTTTTAAACAGGGAAACTTTTCTTAAGAAAGTGCGAAGAGAGTTAATGGCGCGAAACAATTAACTTGAACGCGCTCAACACCTCCATCAAACAAGACAGCGAAAAAAAAAAAACTAGTGAAAAGTAACAGCGCCGAGCTTGTTCAAGCAACTTGTAACTCCGCCGAGCAAAATGTTACGCCACAGGATCGCAGGCAGCGGGAGATGGTTCCACGTCGTTGTATTATTAACGAAGACAAGGTACTCCTGTTTGAGGCAAGTTGTACAACTCTGCCAGCTGAAGTAAACACGGGAAAATGCGCGACCGCGTGTCTAACCAGTCTCGTAACGAAACGAGTATGAATTACATGGCTTGATAAAGCGTCATGTTGAAGCTAGAAATATGTGCGGCAGCAAAGAGAAACACCGAACCATTAGTTCATATTTCAAGCGGAAAATGCTTACCAAGTGGCGAAAGCAGCCACCGTCTTCTTCCTGTTTTATTTTGCATGTGTTTCTTTGAAGAAAAAACTTTTTTTCCGAATAAAAATTATATTGGTTAGTATTTCGTGTAGACAGTGCAGCATATATTTATCTTAATAACCAGACGAGCGTGGACAGCGCGGAAAGCCAGCATCGTAAGGCGGTGAAAAATGGCGGGATTAGAGACGTCATGCGCAAGCGCGCAAGGCAGTTGAAACTTCGAATACAAACTCTTCGGTAGTTCGCATCAGCTGCGAGTATCAGTTCCCACAAGGTTGCAGCATAATTAAAGATACCCCTACGCCGCACAACGCCGTGCTTATAAATGCCGTTATACTACAGTGAGAGGACAGTCTAAAGTCAAATACTATCTTAGTTAGCTTAAACAGATTTTTCAAGCACTTGGACCTGACCAGCAGTGCCTTTGAAAACTAAACAAGTAAAATGAATAAAGCAAGTGGCAGTCTAAAGGGCCATGCTAGTGGAATGTTTCTTCCGTCATGCGCGAAAGGCCTTCCGAAAGTGAGACAGCCAGATACGGTTCCGAATGAGGACAGACACAGAATTCCAGCTGGTCGAGACAGCGTTGTCTACCCAGGAATGCGTAACGACTGTACGACGGGCAACCTGCGATGTGTACCTGTATTGTTAGTGTATACAATGTCAACTTTCACTGTATATAAGAGAACAGAAAAACCGTACCGCGTATCGCGTTTTTGTTCGGTTATTTGAATGAAGAGTCCCGAAGACTCCAGCACTCTCTTAGGTACAGCATCCGTTGTTGATAGCGACGCACTCGCTAACAAGCTCCTTTTGTATAAAGGATGGGAGCTCTGAACCTTTGCAACTGACTGCGGCAAATTTTTTGGCATGTCAAACGAATCCTACGTTGTACCGTCTAACAAGCTGCCAGTGTAACTGAAGCCTTATAGTGAACAGTTGTTACGGTTGCTAGCCTTGGGACATCCAGCCAGCCTACTTTAGCGTAAGTGTTTTGGCGGGATTTATTCGCCGTCAAAGAAATGGCTTCTGACAAGTGGCATCTGCAACCATTACTACTATGAAAATACTGTTTCTTCCTCTACAATGATTTTACATCGCTTTTCGAAAGACTGATGATTTAACTGAAGAGACGAGGCTTAGCCAAAACTGAGTGGAACCGCTAACCCTAAACTTGAGAATAGAGGAGGAAGCACAAATATGCGGACGAAGAAGAAAGAATCTTTTGAAGAACAAGATGCTAGCTAGCGTAAGAGACTGTGCCTCAATCAGCTGTGTGATGCCAGATGAGGTTTTCCTTCAAAAAGTAACATTAAAACCACTCCGTAACTAATCTGTTAATGCACTTGTGAGCTATAGAGAAAAATCATGAGAGTCCTATTCCTCCAACACTTCCTTCTGCAGGTCTTTGTGAACCTAACCAGCAAGCTGAACGGCATCCTTGCTTTAAAAACGCAACCTTGTACACTGCATTCGATGTCCGCAGCAGAGACCTTTCACTGGGGAGAGTGCGTTTCGATGCAAAAACGGCAATACCGAGTACGCGCCCACCGTCACGCCTAACTCAGACGGTTCTGCCAGAGCCTGTGTAGCGGTATGACATCCATCTCTTGTAGGAGCGTTGTGCGCAGCCCCATTAGCATTATCTATTGAGGAGATATGTGCATATTGCACCATGGCACATACACTAACCAGAACTGAACCAGTGTCCTGTGTTTCTTCTTTTCTTGGCCCTCGTCTTGATCAGCGCTAACCACCGCCTCTCAAGATACACCAAGAAGCCCAACCACATAAGCGTTTTCTGCTGAAGAGATGTTCGCATATTGCACCGTGGAGCACACACAATGGTCTGAACAGAACGGGCAGCAAACGTCGAACCATCCGATCGGGTTCCGACAAGCGCCGACTGTTAGGCATCGCTCTCATCTCGCCCACCATTAGTGTGTCAGGCCAACAGTTACTCCCGGCGTTCCCGATAGCCCCAGCATTGTGACACGCCTAGTATCATTTAGGGCGCTGTTTCCGATGCTCAGCAGAAATTGTCTTGCCTGTTGCAACACATGTCACCTCAGCCTATACTTAGAATAACGTCTCAGGAGCTGCAAGCGCCACGCTAAACTTTGTTATCGTTTCCAATGTGTCGCAGTCCTACATGAAAGCACCCCTTTCGATATTACTGCATGCGCAAGAAGAAAAAAAAACTTTCTTTCGTCATTCGCGTTCACACTTTCACGAGAGTGCCCCAACAAATGTCGCCTACAGCGTCGTCAGAAAAGACGGTGCGAAATCGTAACAAAGTTCTAGCCTACTTTGGAAAAGAAATGCGTACGAAAATGTTTCCTGTTTCCAACTAACATTTGTTTGCGAATTTTCCGGGAAACCATTGCGCGGAGCTCGGGGAGTTTTTCCAATGTGAGAAGCATTACGCGCCACCTGAGCTCGATGTCGAAGCGCCAACGGATGCGTGCAGCAGTGCTTGTTGTCTCGAAATAATAAGATAAGAAGACGTTGAAATTCGCAATTTTTTTTGTCCTTTCGGCCCAAACACTAATTTTTTGTAGTCCCCTGTAAGCCCTTACTTTTCTTCGTTCTTCTCCGTCTGCCTGTAGCTATCATTTTCCTCTACTGCGGCCCCTTCTTGCTGATCACTTGTTTCTTTTCGTAAAACGTTGGGGTGAACCACACCTCTTCGTGGGTTGCCTATAGCCTGTATATATTTCGGGGATATCCTCAGATAAGAATTTTCTGGCGGAGCTTAGGTGCAATTGCAAGAAAGTGCGAATGTTACTGAGACGCCCCATAGCTACCAGGACGGCATTTTTCATCTGACCAGAAGCAGTTTGGTTGCACGCTACCTCGCATCACGCGCCACCCGTGTCTTAGAGCAAGTCTCAGAGCACGTCTGAAAAGTTGGTGCCCAAAACTAGACTTGGCTGTGAAAAAGGGGAGAAGGAGGGAAAGGCATTCAGGCCAACCAGACGCGTATCCGGTTTGCTACCCTACACTTGGGAGAGGAGATTTAGGGATTAAAACAAAGAAAGAAAGAAGAAGGAACAAGGTACTAACAAGGCACATGTGCGCCTGTCCACCCCCCCCCCCCACCATTGCACGTCTACAAGTTATCACTTAACCCGGTCGGTTTTACAAACAGCACCAATTCCAGCGTCGATTTGCTGGCCTGCGACCCTGCAACCTGCAATGGGCGAAGGGGATTAAGGGATGAAGTTGAAGAACGAACAGAGAGGTAGGTGTTGGCGGTGTAGGACACATGCGGCTCTCCATTACGCCTAATAATGACATCAAAAAGAAAACTACGGTACCAATTTGGACGTGAATGCTTCGTAAACATTGCGTGCTCAGCTTAATGCGGTCGCACTTACAACGCGCAACGTTTCACAAGCAAAGTGCGCGCAAAATGCACGTAACGCAGTCGCCGGCGCTTCACCGGCGTACGCAGCCGCATCGCCCCGAGTTCATTCGCATTGCTTTTCAACGTCCTTGAGAGTGTGGCATTAGAGTTCCTTGTCGTTTGGTTCACGCGCGTTTTTCAGCATTGCAACCAGGTTGCGATGGAGGTGCTCGCACCTTAGGGCCCAAATGCACTGGCGCAGTCCACTTGATGGATCTCCGCAGCGATCTCCCAAAGACGACGCCTAATGCAAACACTTCTTCGGCGTCCTCGTATTTGCACTGCAGTGTAGACATTCGTGTTTTCTCTACGCGGCAATCGAGCTTCACCTGCGTCCGTAGATGACGCGGTAGAGTCGCTTACGCAACTGAAAAACACACGCTATTACAGAAGCTTCACACCCCAGGGTATCTGGAAAGATGAAACGTTTCTAGATTTAAGCTCGAAAGGGATCGCTCTGAAGCAGTCTCATGTTACGCAATCCTAAATTCTCCTAACGTGATTAAGGAGACCATGCGTTGGGACCAAGGTTCCAATCTGCGCCTGATATAAATCACGGTTTACGCTGCAGGCATAAGATAAAGCGTTAAAATAAATTCTAAAGGGCTCTTTTATCTTGTTCTGCGGCGAAAGGCACAATGACGACGAAAGACAAATGTAAATACACGCACGATGCCCTGTGTGTGTGCGTCTCCCCTTGTTCTCTGCTGCATTCGCACCTTTCGCCTGAGCAGATGTGGAACCAAGACGCCATGTTATCATTTCTAACGTCGTGTGTTTCTTCTACAATGTATACTAACCGTGACGCCACGTGGATCGGACCTCACATTATGACGTCAGAGGCAATGCGGTGCTTTGTCTTCGCTCGCAGGCTGATGCCCCTAAATGCCATGCTTCCGAGTGAACGTTCGAATGTCCGGTACTTCTGTACCCCCTTTAAACTTAGCTTACAGAAGTACCCACAAAAGCTTACTCGTTTCGCATTAGTGTCACCTTCGTGTGAATCTCAGTGAAGCAATGAGGCTTTTGAGCACCCTCTGCAACTTTACTGCCGTGATAACGTTCAGCGCCTTGCTTCTACGAGAAGCCTTGAACCGGCTGAATTCAAGAATCTTTTTAATATCGAATATTTCAGCACCGCGTCCACTTGCGTATCTGGTGCACAAAGCAACCACAGCTTAGTCAGTCGTTATGCGCCATCGAGTTTACTCGATGTTGATAACCTTGGCGCGGAACAGACCATGCGCGCGCCGTTCACGTTCTTTCTCTCTACTCTTCTGCTGCCTTTCTTTTCCTAAATCCATTTAACCTTTAACCCTTTAAATCCCTTTAACCACTGCGTTTCTCCCTCGTTTCTTTCTCCTTCTCACTCTATTTCCCTCTTTCAAGTGTTGAATTTCTGGAGCCCTTACTTAATTAACTTAAAATGCACGTATTTGTACGCGGTAGATTCAAAATATAGCTACTCTTTGAGTCCTTACGTACATTGTCCTGTGCCGCTTCTGTTCATACTCACTCGCTACTTGTACACCAAGAATAGACTGTGAGAACAGACACGCCTGCGAGCTACTGCGCAGTACCTGGTCATTTGTTAAGCGCGCGGAAAAACGATCTCCAGAAATAATTAAAAGAGTGAAGATTAAGGCGCTCACATTGGACGCTCTGAATGCGCTGATGAGAGCCAACTGTGTGTTTACTACATCTCGCAAATACCTACTTTGAAATTACAGAGCAGAGTCCTTTAATACCAAACGCCCATTTTATTCAAAGTGGCCCGCAGCTATTAAATTTAGTTACACATACATTCCCGTAATGGAAGAGACGCGGACGTCGATTATGTTATGCACGTAGGGACTGTCCATGCTCTGTAGAAATCATTTTCGGTGCAAGATATATATATATATATATATATATATATATATATATATATATATATAGGTCGGCAGCTAATTTAAAGCCTAATTAAACTATAAAACTCACTATCCTCAAAGCCGTCCCCATCACTTCGCACTGTTTGATGCAAAGATAGAGCCAGACGTGTTTGTTTGTCTAAGAACTGATTAATTCTCGTTGAAACATTATAAAAGCGCCTTGAGTTGCAGTGTGGTTGATCTTCATATAGTCGGACAAAAAATACTTGAACGCGTACTAAGGTTAGCGGGAATTTCGAAAGGATAACTACTCTCTGTCAACCTTCCACAAAGGAAAGAAAACTATTATTGCGAATCTTGCGAGTTGGTGGGGTGGCCCAAATGCCCCGCCTACGTGACGGGTCGGGAGTCCTTGAGTCCTGGCGGCTTCCTAGGCCCGATGGACGGCCGAAAGTTAAACTTTAAGGTGCGGCTTAGGAGCGCGGCCTTCCAGCGCGCGCGAAGGATATCGCGGGAGGCCGCGAACATGTTAGCGTTACTTATCCCTCGGCCCGGAAAAGAACTTTCAAGTACGTTAGATAGGCTTGATAATAGCCCTTTGTTTGAAGAAAAGGGTGCTGGGACAGTGGCCGACGCCGTGCTCAATAACGAAGGAGTTGAAAGCGTTGTTGCTCTTCTTAAGAACAACCGAGCTTAGAGACGGACAGCGTCGTAAACTGCTTTCTTTTTTTTTTGTCTGTTTTTTTCTTTCTCTTTTTTTTGTAGAGTCTCTTTTCTATTCTCTTTTATTCCCCCTCTCCTCTTTTCCCCAGCGCAGAGTAGCCAGCCGATTTTCAAGAAATGGGTCACCTCGCTGCCTTTGCGCCTGTTTCCTGTTTCCTTCCTTCTATCTCTCGGTATTCCCATAATATATCCTCCAGAGTGGCTCTGAATTCACATTACGTGCATTTATCGGTTCGATATATATCCAGGTATATAATGTGCGAGAGCGCGGGATTCGTATGCGTCAAAGTTAGTGACCACAGCCACCACAGGACAGACTGCTTCATTTTGTAAATTTCTGGGGAGGCGGCGGGAATATGCCCCACTGTAACCTATGACGTTTCGTGACGTCATTGTAGCTAGGCATTCTGTCCTCCCACTTGACTACCTTGCCTTCACGTCCGGAGAGTGCCGGGGTGGCACTTGCGAATGATATATATATATATATATATATATATATATATATATATATTATATATATAGATATATATATATATATATTTGAAAATATGGAAGAAAAAATTGGAAAATAGGCAGCCTACGGGCTGTCCGAAACATATGTTATTAGAAAAGAAATAAATAAAAATAGTAGGTAAAGTACGGGTCCTAATCAATGTGCTGCAGGCGCGTCAGACAAAGAAGAAAAATCTGTGCAAGCCTGAAACTACATGTAGGACCTGTCCTCCCCACCCCCTCTTCTAATATGAAAGTCATCGAACTTATCATCTCTAAGCGAGAGCAAACATTTTTGTAGAATAATTGATTTCTTAAGTTTTTTATGCTATTCAATAAAATTTATTCAAGAACAACAAAAGAAATCTCCAGTTTTCATTTAGGAAGGAAACAACTCGTAATCTACCACTGTGCGTCTACAGTTCTACTATCGACTGTCCTTTGAATGCCGCAAGCTTTGCGTGAACAGCGTGTTTGGTACTCAAGGATTCCACACAATTAATTATCTATGTTTGAAGCTTGTGAGCGTTCTCGAATATTCGCTTTCGTTAACTCCACCTCAACGTCGCTTCTAATTTCGAGCAGTCTCCTATTCATTCCTCAAACTATTATCTACTCAAACAGTGCTTTTTGAACAATATTTAACAAATTGTTCGTGGATTTTCGGCGCCTAAGAACTAGCTAGGTACAGGAAAACGAATCCAGCTAGAGTGGCTAAGGCTAAATAATAAAAAAAGGAAAAGCACACCAACAAATACTTGGATTGCCACGGGGGTGTTGCGTAGCGGATTCAATCCAGTTGTGAAAGTTCTTGCATAGAGCTGGCAAGCAGATGTGTAAACGATAGATTGCCTGATCACTGCGACAAAGTAATTATGTAAACACCTACAGACGGATTTCTGTCTCTGCATTGCCGAAAATGCGGCTGCAATCCACTTTTCCAAGATACGTATATCCTAGGCATAAACGGGTGCAGGTTAACTCGTCTGATTATATAAGCAGAACGAATAACTAGATCGGGCAACGCTTGCGTTGCCCGATCTCCATCCATCGCACTGTCAAGTAAATAACTAGAATTATAGCGTATGAGCTGAATATGTAAGTGCCGGAATATCACTTTTACGTGCGGAGTGTGCTTGCAATAATGTATTCCGTATCGGTTTAATTCAAGGTGATTCCGAACCGATTACAACTATGTGCGCGGCTGATATAGTGGAAGACAGCGTGTATAAGACGTGGTCCCGGGAGTAAACAGTTGTTGGAAGTGCAGCGCCGTGTGAGCCTGCGTTCCCGTGTCTTAATTAGGTCTCCGCCTATTTGCGCTACAATATTATTGAAAGATGCCGTACCATCAAGCCCGCATCATAACACTACTCAAACAGTCCGTAAGTTTTCTATAGACTTGCACACCAGACGCACTAGGACAGTTGGACAACCGCGTTCTCACAGAGAAAATTCTAGAGGGCGCTAGCCTTAGCAGGATCAACCAGAGTCGCTATGAGGTTGGTATTGTGGTTTTTTAGGGAAACTGGGTTGAACAACACACTGTGACTGTTCATGGACGATGTTGTTATGTTGTGCTTGGATATTTCCATAGTCGTAATGGCTTTCTGGTGCCTTTGTCGACTTTTGCCCGCTTTAATTCTTTAATACCCCCTCTCCCCTTCCTAAGCACAGGGTAGCCAACTGTAGAGCTCGTTTGGTTAATCTTTCTGGCTATTGGTTAATTTTTAGCTCTCATCGTCTCGCTCCCCATTTGCGCGATGTATGCGAATGACTTATTTAGGCTATACGCCAATTTAGGTTTGCTTAACTTTTCACGGCCCACTTCTAACGCATATTGGAAGGCATCTGCATCAACCTCCACTGTACTGTTATCGTTAATGCTAGACTTTGTACTTGTGTTCACCTTGCTCTTACTGCGCATGTTCACATTTCAAGGTGACTCTTCAGAACTTTGATAAATGCGTAAATAAATATATAGTTAACGAATCGACTCTGAAGATGCTGTTCACAAAAATTTTCCTTCGCAACAAAGAGCCGGCCTTGAATATTCTCTGCCTCTGAGTGTTGTGCTTGACAACTGATGATGCGGCACCAAATGCGCACGGAGGTGCATGTGCGAATGGGGAAATAATCGTCGTCATCATTGATTGATTGATTGATTGATTGATTGATTGATTCATTAATTGATTCATTATTGATTGTACAAAGTTAATAAAAGGTGGTCTCGACGTTCTTCACCCATAAAAGCAAGCCGCATCAGGAACGACTACTTAATTTAAAATGAACTGATGGTACGGATGCTTCGTGTACAGTAACAAGAGAGGAAATTACGAAAGTGCGCACGCGTAGTGCACTTCGTGCACTTCTTTCAACAACAACAAAAAAAAAAAAAACAGTGTATCCCAGTTTTAGGCCAATATTGCAAGCAGTAGGAAGTAAGAAACAGCAATAGAACGCAAAAGTAGCATGCACATTTCAGCCAATTAATAACGCTCTTACGGGTGGTTTGCATTTCAAAACAGAGCCTCCTGGGGGGTCTCTATGGCGTCGCCGAAAACTTTCTTTTTTTTTGCATGCTGTTCGGAACAAAAACTCCCTGGGGCGCTCAGCGCTCATCTTGACCATTCAGCAAGTGCGCCTGTTTTCCGCAACTGTGCAACGAACTGATTAGAAAACTTAATCGCCGCCCTGGGGGCCACACACTGACACCAAAGTAAAGTTTAACTTCAAACTTTTTATCTATGTTTTGTTTTTGTTTTTTGAGCTCTAGGCACTTCGGTGTGTGAAAATAGGAACAAAGAACTTTCCTCCGAGAACGTAGAGCAAAAGCTGAGAGGACTGTCCTTATCTTTTGAAAGCACTAAGCTGCCCGGCAACGTCTAGGAAAAAGTATAGAGATGCCGGCGATGTTAGCAGGCAGTAAAAACGCTCTCAAAAATAAACGCCGGAAAACATTAGCTGATATCGGCTAAGGCGTAAGGAAGACGACGGTTCAGCATGGCTCAGCACTTCTGAATCTCGAGCACTGGAAGATTCATTTATTTCACCGACACATTTCACTGAAAGGCGGCTTCACACAGTCTTCGAGCCACGTAAGGTAATTTTTTATATATATATTACGGCTCAGCGAAGCCTACTAAGATACGTTATGCTTTCAGAAAACTTTACGGAAACGTGTGATTTTGCTGCTTTTTGGAACGACTTTTGTGGAAAGTACTGCGTGCGCACCAACTTATTTTTGTCTTTTTGCGTATTCATTTCGCGTTACTGATACTGTTTTACCATTACCGTGTGAAACTGTTATCCTTGTTTTTAATTGATGTCCATGTGGCATTTTTCCAGTTTATCTGGCACCTCTGAGTAGAACTACATAGCGAATGACAAAAAGAAATAAAGTGCCAAATCAAAGTTAACTCGCGATAAGCGTAGATATGGCGAAGCAGTTAAACAAACGCAATGAAAAAAAATGCTAAACAATGATACATATTGTGCCTTACTCACTTTTATCCTGTGCCGCACACAACCTCACCTAATTCTTTGTTGAGATGAGGTTGAAAGAAAGAAAGAAAGAAGAAAGAAAGAAAGAAAGAAAGAAAGAAAGAAAGAAAGAAAGAAAGAAAGAAAGAAAGAAAGAAAGAAAGAAAGAAAGAAAGAAAGAAAGAAAGAAAGAAAGAAAGAAAGAAAGAAAGAAAGAAAGAAAGAAAGAAAGAAAGAAAGAAGACATCCGACAGCCACAGGGAAAATATACGTTAAGGTGAGGAGGCGCTGCCTCGTTTGTAACATAAATATCTCTTTCCGCATGTATTTACCTCCTGCGTACTGCACCACACAGTTACCAAATGAGCATCCATCTAGCGTTATATTTACTCACGAGGGACGCGTAAAAGTGTACGCGGACTTTCCCTTGGTTGTCTTTTATTTTTTTTATTTTCTAGCTCGTTTGCAGAAATTATCTAGTGCGCAGCCCGTACGAAGAGTCGTATGAGAACAACAGCTGGTTGCGAACGAAGCAAGAAAAAAAAACATACGCGCGATAGTGTCGGAAATGAAAGTGCTGTAAGCATATGAGCTTGAGCACGAGTGTACGCAACAGTGGAAATGGTCTCACGTGTGGCGCACACGACAATGTTACAAGCATAAGCAATCCGGCCGCACTAGATTATCCTGCAAACGAATGTGAACTGGTAGACGGAAACACTGACTACGTAAGCGAGAACCAACTGCGTAGCGCCTGGTATTAGCTCTTTCATTACTCTTTGTCGCTTGTGCGTCTTATCAAAGCAGCTAGTTCTGCACTAACATGTACCTATCTCATTTCGACGATATATAAACAGAAGGGCGCGATAAAACGGTACACAAGCAAAAAGATGGACACGGGAAGCGCGTCGTCCCGTGTCCATTTTCTTCCTTGTGTACCGTTTTATCGCGCCCTTCTGTTTATCATGAACCAACACCAACTCGCCCAACTTTTTATCTTACTGACGATATATAAGTTTAGGCGTTTCCTGTTCATCCGCCTTGTCTTGCAAAGCTATGCAGAAAACCATGTTATGAGGTTATATTACACTTTATTTCAGGTAACCCACACTCAGTTACTCCGACATACTTCCCTGAATGATGATAGCGCAGTTAGCTCGTGCATAGGCGCCGCTTTTCAGATTACAGCGTTAGCAGTAATTGTTGCCACTGCAACCATCATTGTTGTATCAGGATGAATTCATGACTGCTGCATCACGACCTATCCTACATTCCCGATCAATGCAGCTTGGTATGAGAAGAATCAATTTTCAAAAGCGTGCGTGCTATTATTACAATAATGTTTTTTTTTTATGTACTGTACGAATATGAGGGACTAAAAACTATTCTCTTCAATTTGTTACGCCTCGTGACGCCGCCTCACGCAGAGGCGGCTTCTGTTTTCATGCCCCAAGCTCTGTCGCTCTCGTTAAATAATTCAAAATACGTCTGATCAAGCTGGTACAACACACAGATTTTATAACAGTCCACTACATAAACGCCCCCCCCCCTCCTACACACACCCCCTGCTATTTAACGGCGTTCTCCCGCCGAGTGGGCATCTCCCGGCTGATCAAACAAACTTACCAGTTTTCTCTCTCATAATTATTAATTTTGTAACAGGGTCGATGTTCTATACGAACAGAATTGCGCACAGCACTGAAGCTCTTGATAGGATTATAATTCGTTCTGGGAAAAAGCTTTATGTTTCGACGAATTTGTAAATAGCTTATGCATATGAAGGGAGAATGTATACTACGCTTTCCAACGAAGGACAGGCGGGCTCCGCATTAGCGCGTTGTAGTCTTCCAGCATTGTACAAGGCATGTCCTGCCATTAAATCGAACGCAAGAGGTGCGCTCACGCTATCTCATATATCCTTCTGTACATTTGTTATGAAACGAAGGAGCGATTATGCTGTCTAAAACTGTATATTTTTATGCTACAAAGAATGAGTCATAGCGCTTTCGACATGACCACTTTGATTCGCTTGAAAATAAATAACAATGAGCGGCGCATTATCACCGACCAATAGTTTCAATAGCTTACTTGAGTCAAATTAGCCCTTTGTCAGGGCAGCGCCAGTGCATACAGGTGACCCTTTTGCTAGGCCTGTGAAGTTGAGATGCTCGTTATTATCTTCTCTCAATAACACTGTTGTTATTTGCATCCATACGACAGGTGCATTCACTGTTGTTTAAGGTGTGTATGTACGTGAGAGTTGAAAAGTATAAAAAAACGTGGCTGATCTCTCCGTCATAGGAATCGGTATAATAGGAAAGTGAAACGTGTCTTCACAGACGCAGTTGAGCGTTTATTGTGCATTGATATATGAGAGCTTGTGCAATGTCTGTTTGCGTTTGGCAGCTATAACGCCGTCAAACACTAAGAAGAACGCACGAAATGAACGCACAGCTATACTCAGGACGAGCGCGAACTAACAACAGTCGCCGTTGTTACTTTTTTGTGTTCAAGCAGCGCACTCATTCCGCAAACGTGGCCGCTGCAGCGAGCAAAGTGACCTTCGTGCGCTCTGTATCTTCAACGCATCCTTTGCGGTGAACGCACAAGATGTACAAACCACCACCATCACGAGGTCAGCGCGCGCTCACGGGCAACAACGCCCTGCAGGGCAAAGTACTGGTAGGAGGCGCGCGCGCATCTCAATGAGCGGGGCGACGACCTTTAAAGCGCGCCCTTCGCGCCGTCTCGCTGGTGATAACGAGAACACGTTGAAGTGCCACCGAGCTCCGAGTACCTAAAGAACGTACGCTATTTGGCCGAGTCGTTTAGCGCTGCGCGCTGTGGAGCGAGGGATCGTTGGTTCGATTCCCAGCAACTGATTTTCTTCTAGTTTTTTCTTTGTCATCTGTTAGTGTTCATTTTACGTCACATCCGTGACGGAAATAAATCAGTGAATACGTCAGTGGTGGACCCCGGTATAACACACTTTCGTGTTATAACAAGGCGAGTTGGTGCTGAGTCATTATTGGTGCATACAAGATACAAGGAATGCGTAGATTACAAGAGCTATTATGCCGCGTCGACGCCTTCCTCCATGTTATTTTTCAGTGTGGTGCTGTTAACAACTACGAATCAAGCGAATCATGCAGCATCAGGACTGACAGGTCCCAACGGACGGACATACGTATACAAGATGAACCATTTGAAATTTAATTGAATTGCTACCACGTGTTTCGAATGCTATCGCATAATTTTGCAGACGTTCGAAAACAGGATCGTCCTTCAAGCTTCGGGTTGTCTGTACCGGTGTTCCACGTTACTCTGACGGTCTTCATTTGCTCCGTTCTTTCTATGTAGTTTTTCTTGTTATTGCAATCAGTAGTTCACATTTGTAAGTTCACACTTGCTTTTTGGAATATTTCTGCAGCACTTTCGTGTAGATCACAGGCATCTACGGTAGTGGGCAATCCTCGGCAGTGGGTAAAATAAACTGGTAACTTCCCCACTTTTCAACGGTGCTTTCTGAGTTCCTGCTTGAAGGGATACCACAACGTCGCACTTGGTAAAAAAGGGATTGATGTTGTTTTGATAGGGAATGCTGGTTACGCGGTTGTCGCGAACTTGTTTCACGCTCCATATTTGGGTTGGTTTCTTCTCCAACCAAAGGAAACTCATAACGTCCCGGTAACGTTGTTTGATTCTAATCCGCAAAGCAAACGCTTTCTGGACGTCGGCAGCGGCTCCAAGCTGTAGCTGCCGAAAGCGTAGCAACATGTTGGATAATTATACCGCGGAAGAGGCATTTCCGTCACAGCTTGTTAGGAGATAAGAATCGAAATAGATGTCAAACTTCGTTCTTGTGCATCAAATTTATTCAGTCATCATTAGTGATCGACAGAATAACAGTGAATAGTGCTGAAAGCGTATAAGCCCCCCTCACATAATGTTCTAATTGGAACCTGTGATGTACTTGAATAAATAAATAAATAGAAGAAAAAACACCACTGGCGTGTTAACGTTGAAACAGGGCACGATGTAGTCCACACACAGCTGGTAAACGAAAATGGCTCGAATATACAGTGGTCCATTCATAGTGGAATATGCGAAAAATATATTTAAAAACATATCGTACTGATGTTAGTCGCTCTTCACTGCTCGCGGTACAAATGAAATCGCACCGTAATTTGTTTCGAGTTTGTTATCATCTTGCTGCAGTAAGTCGGCGACGCATTACTAAAATAAAGATAAGCGAATTAGAGAGGCGACGTGAAAACCGTCCATACGGAAATAGCCTGCGTAGTTGTCTCATGGGCAACACAAGGAAATCACTTTTTCAGAGATGCGCTTCCATCAATCCGGTTTTAATATTTATCACATCGCCTCCCGAAATTTAGTGCAATTTCCATTCCGATTTGAGATAGCATCACGTAATATGGTAACCTTGTTTTAAGCCTAATTTTAGAATGCGCTGTCGACAAGAAGCGAAGTAAAATAGTAATTAGCGAACAGCGGACTAATAAGACCCCGCAGTTTGGAACTCGTGAGCGTTGAGAGGCCTCGGGCACCAAATCTGCATTAAGCCTCATAGAGACTTAGTTCCAAGGAGGCTTTCACGGACACATCGTATTTCAAAGCTCTAATCCGAGGGCCTTAAAAGACGGCGGACGCCGGAAAGCGCGGCTTCAGAAAGTGATCTACGCGCGCAGCGTCTTCTCGCCTGCGGCCAAAAACAGCTGCGCATTCTCGAATGCGTGTCGGAACCATGTAGTGTAATTGGACTGCATTTGTATTTACCAAATAAAATTTTTGCTTAATGTCACTCCTCCTCTCTAAACTATATTCATGCGCTGAGTGAGAACCTAACTATACGGGGCTTAATTTCGGTGCATGTCGTGCGCAGGGTTCTCCTTTAGGGGGAGCGAAGGGGGTGAGGTTTCACCGCACCCCCTTTCGAACTGCCTCTCACTGAGGCCCTTACAATCCGAACGCAGTGCACACAAGCAGTGCAAAAAGACTAGCAGAGGCGTTGAAGCCCCCCCCCCCCCCTGCCTTCAATGCTATACTCTTAATTAGGTCCCGCTTAAAGTATTAGATATAGCCAGGACAACGGACATTTTTGTCTGGTTTCCTGGATATAGCCAGAATTTAACCAGGACCTCACTAAGAGTGTAGAGGAGAAGAAGGATGTTGTAAACTGCCGGTGGATCGAGTCTTGCGAGGTATATAGGCGATGGAGCCGTCGGACAAGTAACATTACGCACATCCAATCACTGACAAAAAGATAGATAGATAGATAGATAGATAGATAGATAGATAGATAGATAGATAGATAGATAGATAGATAGATAGATAGATAGATAGATAGATAGATAGATAGATAGATAGATAGATAGATAGATAGATAGATAGATAGATAGATAGATAGATAGATAGATAGATAGATAGATAGATAGATAGATAGATAGATAGATAGATAGATAGATAGATAGATAGATAGATAGATAGATCCCGGTTACTCTTCCTGCCTTTGGCTTTTAAAATTTTTGTAACCTACCTGCTCTTCCTCCTCCATATCTTTCTCTCTCGCTGTATTTTTTTAATTTGAAAAAATCTAACGTCGGGTACGAGGCAGGTGCATGGAACGGCCACGGAACGGTGAATTCATCGAGCCTGCTATACAGAAATGCGGCACGCAAACCTTTACTACGGGCATCACATTGAAATGCGCGTTTACTTTTTGCCAGGAGCTCATTCTCTCGTTTCAAACGCAACGTCTTCGCCGGGACACCCGAGCTGTCCGCAGATGCAACAGAGATTAAAGCTCCCCCATCGTTTTATTGAAAATCAATCCCGCTGCTCGTATATAATCAGTGACGGAAATGCACGGTGGGCGCTACCGGACAAACTATTCGATATTTCTTAAAGGAAAACTTGACGAACGTCGAAGGCCCGTAGAAACCTGCAGAGATGCCTAACGAGATAAAAAAAAGAACGCAAGTGAACTCGCATTCTTATATTATATCGTGACATGCCGATGATTTCCGGCGGCACCTAAAATGTAACGGTTTTCTTCTTCATCGCTGATGCGTAATTGTTTTCTGACGAGTATTACGTATTTCTCACGCTATGCAGCCAAGCGCGTTTTCTCGTGACCCGTTCTTGCCACAGCCAAACGAAAACGGTAATCTATAACAGAATGGGACCGCATCGTCAAACATATTTCGCGCTCGTGACAGCTATTTATTATTGCCTGGCCCGCCTTTGGCTACCAATTTGCCGCCACAATTCGCGGGCGTTTCATGTTACGTGATTTCCAGAGGTACGAGTTGCACCCTCAATATCGACCTTGGTCATGAATTTCGAGAATACCGGGAAGGTGGTGACAGTGCGACAGTTTTCAAGAAACGCGCATAGCTATTACGAGTGACAGCTAAAAAAAAGTTACACCATCTCCCACTCAATGGAACCATGAGGGGATGCGAAGCAGCATTGGGGCCGCACACCAAGTTTCCGTTACGTTCACTCGGCGTTTCCGTTAGTGTGTGACGTTTGTATTTAGTATTTGTGTTATCATTACGTTGTGTTTGTGCGTTGCTTTCCGTTGGCGCCGAGTGAACGACTGGCGCCGACGTTGACGTTACAACTCATCTGAATGAGAGCGAAGCGAAAATGACGGAAGCCGACCGAGCGCACGCGCGTATATACACATGAAATGGGGGAGAGAGAGGAGAGAGTGGGTTACAGGCTGTATTTGGCTACGGCGCAGCTGCATCACGTGGGAGGCCGCGAACACCTGCGTAAAGGAGGAGAGTGGGACAGAGAGAAGGCGCATGCGCAGTGGAGCGCGAACGCCACCACCGCCGCCGGACCCAGCCCCGAGCAAAAGCTGCTTCGCATCTAAAAAAACGCGCATAGCTGTTACAAGGGATTGCGAGTATTTCTGAACATGGTTACAATGCGTCTTCTCAGTGGTCGTTGATTGTCCGCCCCACCGTGAAAATGCTGTTGCGTATGCGATGATGAACGTGTCTGGGTGATCAAACCGTTGGTACGTACAGTCGTGAGCACGCTTAGCGTGAACGCGGGAGCGCGTGCCGCACCGTGCTTTCAGCGACGCTTACCTACACAAATGCGAGGCATGGCACATGCGCAGGGACGTTAGCGGCGTGGGCTATTTGGCAGTCGCGCACACCACGTCATCTCAGCGCACCTTCGTTGAACGTGCTCACTTATTAGGCTGTGAGCACGATAGTAAAAAAAAAACAGCGCAGCTTGCACTCCGTTGCGCAAGGCTGGGTCACGGCAAAGCTGGTGGGCACCTAGCTGGCTCTGGCTTGTCTAGGCTTTTGCCCTCTCACCTTTCTCTTTCTTCTTGCTTTCGTATCTTTCTCTTTCTTTAAATGTCTTTCTCATGCTCTCTCTCTCTCTCTGTAGTCGTCTTTTTGCCTTCTACTTTCTTCTATCTTCTCTTTGTTTCTATCCATTTCTCTCTCTCTTTCTTTCTATCTCTTTTTTTCTGTTTGTCTTTCTACTCCTTTCTCTCCTCTCTACCCTCACATCTGTCCTCCTCACACTCAATTCTCTTTCACGCCCCCTTGCTAGACTATGCTAATCAGGCTATGCTATGCTCTGGTATAGCGTGCCTGGATAGCCGAGTGGTTACTGCGCTCGCCTTCGTATTATGGGGGACATGGGTTAGAGTCCCACCTCGGCAAGAAATTTCTTTCGCCAAGTATTTCTCTCTGTCTCTATCCTTCTTTCTCTCTATCTCTTTTTATCTCTTTCTTTTCTCTCTCTATACTCATTCTCTCGCCCATCAGAGTTACTGCATTTCTCGTCGGACAAATCGGCGCACGTGTTCTGGGAGCGAAGCCGAAGAGAAAGAAGAGGAAGGCGATGAAGAAGAGAACGAAGAGAGCGCGTGCCCTTTCATGATGGTTATAATTTTGTTCAGAATCGTCATAGCGAGGAAGCAACGCACAGGGCTCAAAGCGTAATAGCGCTTGTCTGCGTCCTTTCTTGTCCTTTGTGTTGCTTCCGCGCTATTACGATTCTGAACGTGGAGCACCAACTAGTCCGATCTGCCACCGTTCTAATATATAATTTTGTATCTACTGCACACGGCAAACCTCGATCATTAACAGCTCTGCGGTAAAAACCAGGCCGCTTCCGCACTGCGTATGCGTCGAGCCTTTCGTTGGTGGAGGTGGGCGTCAGTGTTAGCAACATGCGGCACGCGCTCCCGTGTTTACGCTAAGTGTGCTCACTACAGTAATTATATAAAGGAAACACGCCACTACATAATAAACCGGAGCTACAGTAACGCACACTGCACAACGCAAGGAGAGAAAAGGGAAAAGCGTTACGTAGCGAATTCTTGTAGGGAAGAAAGAAAAAAAAAAGTATATCGCACCAAAATGTAATAAATCAGGTGTGTAAACATTTGGAAGCTCTCGGAATTATTAATTAGCCTTAGGTACCGTTTAAAAATGCATATGAAAAACGTGGTAACCCCAAAGCACGCGGCTTGCTAAGATGTTCCCGTTTAGTGAGGAAGACAGGATTCGCGCGTGACATGTCTTATTCATTGCCCTACGGGTTTTCTGTTTGTTTGCGCGTTACGCAAACACTTGCTCGTGAACCTTGGCTCGCAAGCGATGTTGCGTTGTTAGGACGCAGCTTTCCCATTGCCTTCTTCGATCGCAGATACTCTCCTACTGGGTCGCGTGACAAAAACAACTTTTGCCAACAATCGCCGCCGCAGGGAGGTTGCATGCGTGACTCGTTATTCGAGCTCCTCCAGTTAAGATTCGCAACCCTTTCTTGCAAAAAAAAGTTAAGCGAAGCGCAAGTGCACCTGTTGCGTTCAGTGTAGGAGCTACTGCACGTTTTCTCATGCTGGCTGGCGCTTCGAGGGGCCTTAGGAGAGAAGCTTTGGGTAAGGCTTATTTTGAGACCATGCGGCTTCTAGACAGCAGCGTGCCTCTGTTGTACGCGAGAACAACATAGAGAGGTGCGAGGCACGGCAGGGATCTCGGAGCATGTGCGAGAAATCACGTGTTGTGGAACATTGTCGTATGCTCGCGTCCCGTCCGTGCGTGAAGTTCCATGCACGAATATGTTACGACCACGACTAAAAGTAATGTTATGGCAGGAACGAGCGAGACGTGTAAAAAGATACATGACATAAATGAACCGTACCTATACAGGTCGCCAGGGCTTAAACAGCAAGGTCGGCTTAGTAAATTCGGGGAACAAATTAGGTACTATTCAGACTTCAGTATACCTTGCCCTGTGGCGTTTGCTAAAGTTCCTGTTTAAAGACTTGGACAATAAGTTTGTCATGGTCTAGTTTAAGTCGACGAGATGAAAGATTTATATGCCACGTCATACTATAAGTTGCATTTATGAATGCTTGCTTATTCCCAATTGAAATGACGGACGATAGCAACAAGCCAGCGACTGAATCATTATTATAGAATCATGTACCGTCGTATTTTTTCTGATATCATCACGCACTAATTTCCAACTCGTCAAGAACACCAACTATCATCGGTCCGTCAAGACAAGCCGCCCCAGATTTCAATACAGACGCCTCCCCTCCCCCTCCCCCTCTGTCGTTCTCCGTCCTTCTCTGTTTCTCTCTCTCCCCCCCCCCCCCCCCCCACACACACACACGCGCGCGCGCGCGCGCGCGGAAAGGCTTCTAGCCGTTCTTGCATATTTTCCGATAAAGCGCACATGGTTCAAGGATTACGACAGAGAAACGCTACCAACATGACCGTGCTTATTCTGAAAGTCGCAGAAGCTTACTTGTCATCCCTTCTGTTTGCTTGCTACTGCATTCCTAATGACTGAAAGTTTGCCGACTGCGAGAAAACATAGTGCATAGAGCGCACTCTACGAATAATTCGATGTCGCAACCACCAGGACTTAACTTATAAGCAATACTTACGAAAGAAAGAAATCACGGAAAATGAATATACACTGCGTGACGCTATGTGGACCACCTGCATAGTCACATTCCAAGCACCCAGGGACCTAACAAACAATGACGGGCGAGTAAACGGGAAAATCAGCGCAGCGTTATGGCGTGAATGCGAGCACCAGGTGTACATCGCAAACAAGCGCCGAAGTTTTCTGGAATCAGGCGGCGGTAAGAACCTAACTTGCCGCATGGATGTTACTTTTGCCAGCCAGTCCCAAGAAAGTTGCTGTTCTCGAAGTGGTATTACAGTAGCCGTTCTGTGCGGCACAAGAAACGGGAACTCGAGGAATGCGATTCAGCGCGGAGGCGAGTAGACGGTGTTGATTTCTTAGAAAGAACGGAATGCCTTTGTATCGTCGACCGGTAGCTATACGATGACTAAAAAGAAGACAAAATACGAAAGCAGCAAAGAAACGACCTTCTCGCACAACTATGCGCTGCTTCGAATCACACAGCCATAATGCACACGCACCTCCAGTCGCTCGGACTGCAAAGCCTCTTTTTGTCGATAATATTTAGTAAAGCAGAATAAGCGCCGCGTAACATACATTATGAAGACAAAAGAAAGAAGTGAAGCGAGTGTCACGGCGATGCCTTTACGTCACTTCAATCCCGAATTCCTTCCGAAGTACAAGAGCCTTCATGCAGGGGTTCGCTCTTTTCAGTCTAGCTTATGTGACGTGCAACGACTGTCCCGTTTCTGTAATATTCAAAAGAAGTTGTTTCAGTTTGTACCCAATTATCGAGCTGTTCAGGGTTTTCTTACAAAGATAGAGCTGTTACTGCGACATTATACGAATCAAACTCACAGCAACTCTACCATCTTCGTTTTATATTCCTCGCACCTCTCCTCCACATATGAGTTCCTCCATTTCAGAATGGTACCGTCTGCCCCACTCTCCTTCATTGAGACTCACTATCTCCTCAGCAGCGTTAAACCTAACATATATCCTTTTCGGAGTACATCTTTAATGTGGTATCAGTAGTGCAGACTCTCGAGTGTTGTTCACGCCGTTACCGCTGTCGTCATCGTCGGCGTTGCCGTGATGCACAGCCTTCAACTACGCATACGCCGCTGGAGTGCGTAGGGCTATAGCATCTCGAGGGACGCGCAGTGCGTTTGGCTGCATAATCGAAGAAGCCGCGCAGATGTAGTAGCCGTGCGTGTCGCACCGGGATGTCACGCCCCAGCGCATTTTTCATAAAACAGTACCCGGCGCTGTAGTTCAAAGGCTATGGCGCTGCGCCGCTGAGCTTGAATTGGCGATTTCAGCCCCGGACGCAGCGGACACATTTCGGTGTGGTTGATGTATAGAAGCACCTGTACGCTTCGATGTAGATGATAGAGAAATCCAGGTGTTCAGAATTATACCACAGTCCCGCCTACAACGTGCTTCGTAACGTTAGCGCGATTTCAGCTCGTAAAATTGAGCCTATTTGAACTTAGAATGCCGTTTGATAAGGTTGAGCATAACGCTAATAACTGCTACAGCTTTCAGTGCGTCGCCCTTCTGGTGAAACTGCCCAAAACCTTTTCCCGCCAGAGGCTGACGCACTTATAGAGTAAGCTCATTATGATATTAGGAACCTGACACACGTGATCGTTGACAAGCAAGCGCTAAATCAAGTTGGATTAATACTCCGGATAAAGCCAAAGCGGTGGATGCCCGAGAGGAAAGCGCCTCTTGGTGCAGCACTAATTTTTTTTTTTCGTGCTTAGAATGAAAGATCCCGCGGCGTGCTTGGTTCTCTCATTAGAAGTAAACGTCATAGCGAAGGTCCAATACGCTTACGCTGTCCCGGCAGTCTAACCAAATGTTTAAGGCACTAATATTCAGCTCCACAAGTTTGTGCCCCGTAGAGTCGACATAATTGCGTATTTGATCTTTTTTCCCCTCGAGTTCTATGTTGAACTCACGAAAGCATTTCGCGCAGTAGAACATTTTGCAAGAACGAAGCAGGAGCCGTTCGCGATATTCGAAGTGTTTTTAGCCAATGCTGTGTCACTCAATGCGCCCTAAAACAGAAAAATAGTATGGGTTACTCTTTTTTTTTTTTCGATGAACCATGACTTGTCACGCATGTGACTCTCCTTAAAGCGACACATTAACTCTTTTTTTTGGGTGACACGACTCTCTGACGAGAATACAATTATCTACAAAGAGAGTTCACGTGTCTCTTTAAAGAGAGTCATATACGTGGTAAGTCAGACGACGAAAAAGAAATTCCAAGGACTCTTTTTTTTTTCTTTGAGTTTGGAAAACAGCACTCGCGAACGAATAACCTTTCGTTACTTTACAATCACTCATTAAAAGATCAGTATATTAACGAACCAACGCTGACCTCCCGCTTCCGGCGATGCGAAATGAGCAAACGATCACTAATTGAATCTCATCCTCATGTCTACAATAAGAAGTCTCTAACATGCAAATTCTCAAGTGAATCCCCCACACTGCGTGCGTCACTGTTCACTTTTTGTTCAAGTTAAATATAATCAAGGTTCCCGCCGAACTTAACGTGCGCTCAACACGATACAGTCACAAGACGTGTTCTTCACGAAGGTAGCATTCATTTTTCTCGAAAAGATATTAGCGTCCGGGCCATTAGTCAGGTGATCGCAAAGCTCAGGTGCGTTCTTTTACCGGAACACAATTTGTATATCTCAAAATTTATTGCACCATACTTAATGTTATGAAGTGCTCATTGGGATCAAAGGGCAGATGATTCCTTCTGAAGTTTTAAAGGGGTGGTGCCACCATGTTTGTGGCTTGCACGTTCTTTGCTGTAAGCGTATCCTATAGCTCCAGGAAGCATGATGCACGCACCAAGATTCATGTATTCTCGCTAAATAATTTAATATCGCCTTTTGATGTGGACAACGTTCGGTTTCGGTTTCTGGGCGCCGAGGTCGGGCAGTGACGTAGAAGTGTCACGTGACCACATAAGGCTGTGACGCATTTAACCAGGAAGCGATCGAAACTCGGCGAGTGATGTAGCAACCGATGCTTTGCCGGTACTATAGTGAACTAGAATATATTCTAGTTCACTACAGCCGGTACGTACGTTGCGGAGGTGGCGGAGGTCCGGAGGTCACTCACGTCACTACAGCAGATCTGGTGTGACGTCACTACAACTTTCGTTGCCTTTCCTATACATCTACGTCAGAGTTGGCGCGCTAGCGATGGGTTTCGATCGGGAGAATGGGCATTTAGGTACACTTTGGAAGTGAATTAAAATATATTCTAAACGTTTGCTGTGTCCGACCCTTTGTGTGGAGTGTCCTTGCATACAGAGAAAACCCACAACAGGCTTGTTACAGCCTCGAAATTTGATGGCACCACCCCTTTAACGAGAAGCCTCTTAGATATATGCGTTCCTTCTTTGTGATGCAGATCCTCTATCTTTAAGAGGAAAATATAGTTCTGTTGTTTTGCCCCTTCCTGTGAACTCCTGTAATCGGGGCCCTTCGCAAATTCCAGGAAGCACTTTAGAAACAGTAGGAACGTCAATATATACGTGGGCATCGTCCTAATATTTAACATACCTGTTCGTTGCGCGTATGATATATTCTTTTTCTGAGAAACCGGGAGTCACTAGATCATTAGTACGCGTATCGTTATTGTCGAATGCACTCTGGTTCCAACATAGCACAATAAAGGCAACCGACAACATTTCACTCGTTCCGTTGACTCTCGGCCAAGTTGTTCGCAGTATATGTCTCATTTTCTAATTTTAAAATGTTTACGTAACCATTCACGTATTTCTATGCCTTTTGGTGGCCCATATAGAAAAGTATTTACCTCAATCCCTCCAGAACAATGCTTTTTTTTCGATACAAACGCGATGTTCAGTGCACGATACTTATATTAGGGCACTGGATGTGTTACCTTTACGTGATACTCTTTCATTAAGGGCGTTTAACTGAGAATACATTTGCGAAACGTAGTACCATTCACCGCGCTGAAAATTATACGTCTAGCTGAAAAACAGAAGCGACATACAAAGTGGGCTTATCTGTCCACCGTTTGTTGCGGAAGAATTCATTGCGCACATTTAAAATGCGGACTTAGGGGTCGCTTTGCAAACAAACCTAACAAATGGCCTTTCTGCTAAAGAACCAGTCGCTGAGCTTATTAATATATGCAAACGTTACTTTTTTGCGCGGAGAGCCTAAGTCACGTTTGGGGATTTAGGAATGGCAACGTGGTGCCATAGAAATTTTTCATCGTTGACATTTAGTGCTCCCGGAATCCGGCGCAGGCCCTGGCTTGACGATAAGTACACCCATGACGTCACGAGTAGGATCACTGCAATAATTGTGGATATAAATCACTTGGCTTTGGCACAGCCATAACACAAGCAATAAGCGTAAGCTCGAGCTTTTTAAATATGTGCAATACATTTGTTTTAGGCACGCTCGTTCGTTTCTAATGACGCAAAACGACGCAAGGGACTTCGGCAATCCAGAAATCCAGGTACGAGCATAAACGCAGCATGCATTATACATATTCCACTGCGACATTTTTTAAAAGAAAGCTGGAAGCACTTAAAAAATTACTTTCGAGTGGATAATCACAGTTTGAGCCCTGCTGAGTTCGAAAATTCATGCAGGATTTCACAAAAGTGAACGCAAATAGCATATTTTTTTTTGGCAAGAAACGGCGGCTGCAGCCGCAGGGCTTCTTGAGATGCTAAACGAACGCGGTGGCGTCATCTTCGGTATGCCACGTGATCTGCAACAGCCGCCCTTTTGAAGAGTGGCCTCCGCGATCAGCTTCGGCAAGGCGCGCCGTCGGAGCTAGAGGCCACGGGTGAAGATACGAGGGGCGCTTGTTCACATTGCGCTCGGCTGTTTTATCGTCATGGCAGCTATTGTAATCATGCTGCAGAAATTTCAGCGTCTCTATACTTACTTGAGCCTAAGGTACATAAACAACGCTCTCGCTGATAGTTCGGATCAGTGAGTGGCGGGAACCTTCCATCAGAGCGCAGCGCGGCTCTACCGAAGGTACCGAAGATGACGTATGCCTGTTAGTCCGCTTCCGCCCACACTTTCGGCGCACTCGCGTAGGTGGAGCAAGACAAAGTTTTCTTTCGCGTATGTTGAATCCCCTGCTGCGACAATCACGGAAGAAATTACGACATCGTCGACGATAATGTCGATCTTTGTTAACCACAAAATTTTACCAAACTTCAAAACCACTTCAGCTTCCATTTAGGCATTGTTTTTTCTTGAAATGCAGAGTTACCTACGAACACTCTTGTGCGTATCCTAAAAAAATTCATGCGCATCGCGAAGCAAGCTATGCGTTTCCAAGCTATACGCTGTGCAGTGTTCCCTTTCGAAGAAAAGGGGGGACAATAGAAAAACGATTTTCATGCATCTTTTTTGCTACTCCAGTACTCTGCCATCGCGCGTGTACAATAGTGAATCAAACATAATTTTGTCGATGAGCGATTGCCTTTTCACCTATTTGGTTCGCATGCCTATTTAATGAGCCTGTAGACAGAGCACGAAGACATCATTCAATCCATCCGTCCGGCTTTACGTACCGTAAGCCCCCTACTCAGCCGGAAAGTAATTTCAATCGTAATAGGATTAGGACCGCCGAAACAAGGAAAAAAAAACGTTTTTTTTTAATACAAGAAAAGAGCGACGCCGCTTTAATTTGAAAAGTACGCGAGAGTGGTGCAACCAGGTGGGGCACTGACAGCGAGCTCTGGAGAGATGAAGTGAGTGGAAGAAAAAACGAAGAGGGCAAGCAAAAAATTTCACAAACGTCCGAAACCGTTTTGCTTGTCTGTGCTGAGCGTGCCGGCCGGCTGCTACGGTCACACACAAAAAAGAGGAGGGAGCGAAGTAATCTGTAGGGAGTTGAAACTCGGCACAAGATGCTCATGAAAAGACACGAAAAAGAAGAAGATTATGAGAGGATGCAACGGAAGCGTGGCGCGTTTGCGGACACTCGCTAACAACCAGCGGCACTGACGTCCGAGCCCGTGTTGGCGATTCCGCCTCGGGGGCCGTACAGGCAAGTTATTTTCCATCGCCATAGAAACGAGCGAGGGTCACCTATACAAACCTGCCCACACCAAGGGTCCTCATTTCCGTTCTGGCAGTGCCAGTCGGGAAATTCCGGGGAGGTTTGAAGTGTTGTTGCGCTAAGCAAACTGTCCGTGGCAGCCACGACTGAGAGTGCATTCTCAGATTCAACTGCGGCGTCGTACTTTATTTTTTTTTCCCCCAGAGTTCGTACAACAGATGGTCAGGGAAGAACGAAAATTGTTCCTCACACTTGCGCTTGCTTTTCAAGCGTTTGCGAATCCTAGCACTTTTCTTTTTTCATTTATATTCCATCGTACTTCCAATTTATTTATTTTTTTCGAATTTCGAGATACTTTCCAGTGGAATACTTTCTGGAGGCCGTGTTCGCCTCGTCTCTACAGAGCTTACCGAGTTTTCAGCCAAGTTAGAAGTCGCTCGGCAAACTTCTCTTTTGAGCTGACGAGTAGCGGCCTTGTCATAGTTCTCGAGAAAGACCCTATATTAATACTACGACCTCGAGTCCAAGCACACAATTCTTTAGTTTCCTTTTAGGCACGTTCAGTAACACGCGCGGTGTCCATTGTTGAATGAAGTGGAGCTAGGACACGGCCTCGCGGATTCAAAACCGCGACGGTCATCTGATTCCGCGCTGAACAAGGTTACTCGCGACGACGGAACTTTTTGAAAATTTCTCGCTGCGCCGGATTCATTCAGTTTGTAAGACGAGTTGAAACCACTGCGTTTTCTGCTTTATAATAAAGTAGGCGAGCTTACAAGGCAGGAAAGTGGAGACATAAGCAATCGAAACGCCTATCTGAATGACTTTATAGAAAACGCGCGAATAAAAGTCTGCAAGTTGTCTGCTGAAACTCATCTGTAGTCTTTTTATTGCGAAAATACCGTAGAGTGTTGCGTTTCGTCATTTTTCTTCAAGCCATACTTACGAATTACTGAAGCCGTTGGTGTTGCATAGCAAGAACTTTCTCCTACATGCACTTCACGCGATTTTTTTTTGATAAAAGCATTGTACTGTCGTGATGTCCTTGTAAAGCGGGCTTACTTCGGCAACAAGCAGAATAGTATTTCACGACAAGCGAGGTGTCAGGCAAACACTTTAAAGCTCACAGTCCGCTCACGAATACCAAGATTGATAACACAGGACCGGAAAATGTTGAGAATTTCATTGACAGTGAAAGCGACCGCAAGAGCAAGGGCTAGGAAGAATTGTAGATGGCCGCGCAATGTTTAGACTCTACGTGGCAAAAAAAAAGTGTATCCTTAAAGAGTTTTGACTGCGATATCGTTTTCCAAATTCATGTTGTAATAATAGGCACCTATTGTTTCGAATTTTGACAAGGCTGTACTGGCATACAGAATTTAATGCTGCCTCTGTGCTCCATTTGATCATTACAATTAAGCCCCACAGCACGCAAGGCGCCAGTCAGAGATAAAATACGGTGCTTCTTTAGACAAGAACACAAACCAATATGGTGAACATGTCTCTATGAACATGTCTGGGGTTGCCGAAGAGATTGGAGATAAAGATTACGAAGAGACATTGGCTCGAACCTGCTTAACGAATTCTAGAAAAAAAAAAGTGGCTGCAGTTGGGCTGTGATTTCTGCACAACGCCAGTGTTTCAAATGACCGATCATCGATGCATATATGAGATATATGCATAGTAAATCGAATGACGAGAAGAATATTTGAGCGTGTATCATATTTAAGAAAAGATCACAGGTCGCGACAGATACAAACCGTGGGAGCTCGTTTACTCGCGTATTTTGAACTTTTGCGCGCACACAGGTGTCTCGACTCTTGCTTGAATGCTGTGTCCGTCATAATAAGAACTCATCAAACAAGCAGTCTCGCTGGAGCTAACGTTTCTCTAAGTGGGCTTGGCTTCCCCTGATTCACCTTCCTCCTGGTTTGCAGTGAATGCACTTCCCCGAAAAAAGAAACTATACAAGAAAATATAAAATATCTCTTCAATGACTGCCCCGCATAGAATGATGAAGGGCGCGCCCTTCAGACAGCATTAAGCCATTCAGATGACAGTCCCTTAACAGGACAAGGAAGAAACGTTTATGGTACCGCGGCCTCCTGTATCTACGGTACACAGTGCTCACGGACTGAAACACAGCATTAGGGCTAAGTAATGCGCGTGCATTCGTTTCCAGCCTTTACAGTTCGTGTCATATGGACGTGATTTTGACTTGAAGGGGCCAGATTCGCCGCGAAATGACGCCGCTATCCCGAGCAGTTTCTCACAGCAGTACTTATACTCAAACAATTATGACGCGTTTCAATCCGGGAGTACTGTGCAAGGTTATGAAAACATTGCTGCTGCTCCTGAGACGCACAAAACTACACGAACACTCGTGACGGACTGGACGCTGAACGCTTCCGTCTGACCGTGTGTTTGTACGGACGCGGCCTCCGAGATTAGCTCCGGCAACGCGCAGCAACGGCACGCTGCCAGGGCTGATTTCGGAGGCAACGGTACGGAATGGGAACTTCTCTCATCCTCTAAAATTTTCAATCCTCTTTCCCCTTTTTTTCAGCACAGGGTAGCGAAGCTGGCTAAGCCTGGTTCACCTCTATGCCTTTACCTTTATGTAGTTCTCTCATTAACATCATGGATTACGAATGACTTGATCTAAGACATAAAAAAAAGCAGGAGCCAGGGGAAGGTGGAAGCGTGTGATGAAAAATTCGTAAACAGGGGGTGTGTTGGAGCCGACGTTTAGACAACCGGACTTGACAAGGCTGCAACTTCAGTTGAAGCCTTGAAGTTGCAACCTCGAAGAAGACAAGTCCGCTTGCCGAAACGTCGGCTCCAGCACAACCCCTGTTTACGAATTTTGATCTAAGACAGTCACATTCCAAAAGTACTCTGTAACAGTTCGCAGTGTGTGGGCTTCTGGGTATGCACGGTGAACGCCTTTGTGTGTGCGCGCGTATTACATGTTCTCCCTTTCCTATTTCCTTTCTCTATTCCATTTCTCCTCTTTACCCCTCCCTCCGTCTGGGGTAGCAAACAGCGTGCAACCTGGTTAACCACCCTGCCTTTCCTTTGCCTTTCTTTCTCTCTCTCTCTCTCTCCGAAGACAAGCACCCTTGTCCAAATGTTAACTCCAGAAACATTGTCGAACGACTTCCTATCACTCCAGGTCTCCATCTACCGCTGCACTTCCGTCAATGTCTCGTGTTACGTCATACCAGAACGCCATGCGGGCCTCCACTAAGCTTCTTTTTCATTGTTGTCATAAAAATGCTCTAGGGACTCACGATAAAGATCATGACTTACGTAAGCACGCAAGAAAAGTTTCACAGTTTTTACCGAGCCCACTTGGAAGTTATCTTCCAGAAAGTTTTATGGGTCATATAGCACAGAGAATTTAACCTCACACGAAAAATGGCATTCTAGTCACTTCTCGTTCTTTTTTGCATCTTCTCGCGTATGTAAGCACTATATACTAATGGCTAAACCCTCCAATGCTTCTGTCAAGTATGTTTTTTTTACATTTGTTTTATTTATTAGACGTATTTAGCTGTTATGAGGCTGAGTATCGTCAAGGTAAGTTTAGCGTAGAGGAATAGCGCTCTTGCAATGCAAGTAGAAGCACTTGCGCAACATATCTCCTTCTTTTATTTCCTAACCAACCGTCACAAATGCCAGGACGCTGGCGCAGAGCACCTAAGGAACCGACGGTGCTCTTCGGGGCATTATTGTACCCCACCTGCAGCTGGGCTCAATCTCATTTATAAAGAGGTCCCGGAATCTGCATTTACGATCCTTTATTCCGTTTACTTTTCGGTAGTTCTCGCCATCTTTAGAACCGCAGCAGGAAGAAATTCGTATGAACGTACTTTCTTTTTATATAGGCATCTACCTTTCACACGCGAACGTCCTTAACCCTTCGAAGCCCAATCAATGCATCGCTGAGCTGACATTCACGTCTGGGGATTTCCCGCAGGATCATTCGCTCGCTTTTGTTGTCTTTTTTTTTTACTTACGCAAACTGGGATTTCATGCAGGTAATTAAATCCCTAAAGTTAACGGTATGGTTGGTCTCGGAAGTACGTCTACTTTTATTGCACTTAGCGTTGACGTTTAACGAGGCGCGCAAGGCTGTGGACGAAAGCAAAATGGCTCTAGTTTAGTGTGCCGAGTCATTGGCTTTTCATGAAGTGGCGGTGGCGGTGTTGGTTGTGGTGGAGGTTAGGATGATGATGCTGTTCACTACAGGTGGGGTTAAGCTATAGCAGACACGGCGGGCAACTGGTTCACCCGAACGTCTTTTCCCACAAGAAAAATATCAAACTAATAATCACTTAGCACTAGCCCCTCGCCGAAATGTCAGAAGAATGCCAGACAGTTCTTCTTGCTTTATTCGCGTTCCTTTTGGGAACACCCACCGTTCTACGCGCCCGTGGCAAAGAAAAATCCCATTTTTCTCATGCTGTCCAGAAGTCCTTTCGTTTCAAGGCAAAAGTGCTCGCAGAACAAGGTGAATTAGGGCTATCTATCTCCTACTTAAGTGCATTCAGTGCACGATGGAGAAGTGGAACGTCTGTCTTCTAACATCCGTCCAGAAGTGTAGATCGATGCTTTTTTTTTTTAACAGCGTACCTGCTTAAGCCGGCTGTAAAAACTTTGGTTGGTTGGTTGCAAAACTTTATTGAGGTCCTGCAAGGCGCGCGTCAGCGCACAGCGGGCGACTCCCACGTCCGCTTTCGTGTCCACATAAACTCACAGGTGGGTATGCACCACAGGAATTGGACAAGCCCCACAATACCGAGTACAGCAGGTGCGAGCGTTAAACGAAAAGTCTGCGCGGCGAAGTGGAGCATGTGAAACACCTGAAAGAGAAAGAGGGAAAGAAAGATATGTAAAGAAAGAAAAAGAGAAAAATAGAGCTAAATAAAGGGAAGAAAGACATAATAATAATAATATCTGGGGTTTAACGTCCCAAAACCACGCTATGATTATGAGAGACGCCGTAGTGGAGGGCTCCGGAAATTTCGACCACCTGGTGTTCTTTAACGTGCACCTAAATCTAAGTACACGGGCCTCAGACATTTTCGCCTCCATCGAAAATGCAGCCGCCGCGGCCGGGATTCGATCCCGCGACCTTCGGGTCAGCAGTCGAGCGCCATAACCACTAGACCACCGTGGCGGGGCGCAAGAAAGACATAAAAAGATAGAAAGACATAGAAAAGGAGAGAACAAGAACGAAAGGAAAAGCACGGAAAAGAGAGAGAAATGAACATATAGAGCAAGACGTAAAGAGAAAGAAAGAGATAAATAAATGGAAACAAAGAAAGAGAGAGAAAGAGATAGAAAGAAAGATAGGAAGACCGAGAAAGACATAAAAATAGAGAGAAAGCTAGAAAGAAACAGACACGAAAAAGAAATAGAAAGAAAGAGAAGAAAGCGAAATAACGACAGAACGAGCGAGAAAGACATAGATAGAGAGATAAAGGAAGAAATGAAAAGGAACCGGTATAAAAAGAGATAAGAGAAACAGAGAGAAAGAGACAGGAAGAGAAGTAAGAAAGAGAAAAATAAGGAGAAACAAGCAAGGCCACCCCCAGCTGTCGCTCTTCCTTGAAGCCAGGCACCCCTAGTGCGAAGGTGCCGTAATTCTTTTGGTATAAATTTTTCTGTATAAATTAGGGTGACCCCGGGCTGCGGTTAAGTCCCTTTCCAAAACACAACTGATGTTGTGATTTCCAATGCAAAGGAACGTGACAGTAAATGCATCTGCCTGTTATCATGCTCGCTCAACAAGAACACCTTGTTGCACTGCCAATTTCCATACTCGGAAAATTGATAACGCGCAGAACTCAAATGGGGATGGTTATCTTATCCCTGTTTTGAACGCGCGAAAAATGAAGTAGATCCCATCAACTTTCAGCGAAGCACAGCATTGCTGCCATCTGTCGCGATCATATCGTAAAATGGTCCATTTTCGGAGATCGTTTACGACTTTCCCAGTGCCGTTACAAATATACTATATTTACTTTCCATTTAGATTGGGTTCGAGTAAAGGCTTGTTTTAAGAAAACTAGGTGCCCGACCAACTTCAGAACAAGATGTTTTTGACCATGCATTAATCGCACCTACCCATGCTGGCATCATACACTTGGTGATATAAAAAACGAAAAAGTTAAGGAAGTTTCGCACAATAGGGGTGCCAAGCCTGAAGGAAGTGCGGATCGGGGCGGTCTTCTTTGTTTCTCTTTATTTTTCTCTTTTTTCCTTCTTATCTTTCTTTCTTTTTGTCTGTTTATTTTCACGTCTACCTTTCTCTCTCTATGTATCTTTCTCTTTCTCTGGCTCTCTATTTCTTTTTCCCTCTTTCTTTAATTATCTCCTTTTTTCTTTCTCTTTCTCTGTTTCTTTCCTTTCGTTCTGTCTATTTCTCTCTTTCTCTTTCTTTATACGCTACGTTCTACTCTTTCCCGCCCTCATTTCCCTCCTCTTGCCCCGGAATTCTCTCTCCCACCCCCCTTGCTACACAAGGATATGCTATGCTCCGCTAGCGTGTCCGGGTAGCCGAGTGGTTACGGCGCTTGCCTTCGGATCGTGGGTACGGAGATCCGAATCCCGCCACGCCAAGAAATATTTTTTCAACTTTTGCCAAGAATTTCTCTCTCTCTCTGTTTATTTCTATCTTTCTTTCTCTCTCCGTACTAGTTGTGTCGTCCGTCAGAGTTATTGCATCCCACGCCAAACAAATCGGCGCACGTGTTCTGGGAGCGAAGCAGAAGACGAAGAAGAGGAAGAAGAGAGCGCGTGCCGGTTCATGATGATGATAGTTACCTGTCGACGACTAACGGCATTGCGAAAAGCTTAACAGCTGCGCTGTAGAATAGTTCATTGCTCAACTGGTTTCCTTCTGTGAAAGTAACTCTAGGACCATGATTACTTGGCAGCTGTCTTCACGAAAGCATAGGCGAAGAACGTTTCTCTGTGTCTGTGATGCGTGTGCGTGTGTAAATAGAGGCCCTGTTTAAAAAAAAAAAGCTGCAATATCTGTAACTTTTTTTCGCACTTAGTCATATACATATTACAATTCCACAACTTACAGTATGCAAAAGCATAGTGAATATAGCTCTGATAATTCCTGCGAAACGGTTTTCTCGATCAAGCCATTCTTTCTCGCCCTCTTCTAAGGAATAAACGTAGTTTTCCAATTCCGTTCTGTACAACTGCACTAAATGCTCGAGGCAACGAGCTGTTGTAAGCCGTGGCTCATCGCCTTCTTCTGGAAGACCTAATAAATGTAAGTTATTACGGAGGTTAATTTTGTCTGTTATTTATTCATAAAGTTCCTTGCCGAGGGCCAAAGACCAGTATAGTCGAAGCCAAACTCACAGTTTCGCTGTGCTAGGCCCGTAACAGGTTAAAGCTCTTCGCTATGTACGAATGTAAAACTGGCATGAAAAAAAAAGACTGGCGCTGAGATGTGGCGTTGCTGTTCTCAACAGGAGTTGCTTACGCATTCGACTGCGCACCGTGCGAAGAAAGCACCTGCGATAGAACGCCTAAACTCGCGAACACCTCTACTCAGGCTGTGAACTCCGAGCAGAAACTCCCTTTTCTTTTTGTCTTTTGTCGAATAAAAGCAGAATTACCGGCGCGTAGACCCCCACTTTTACGACAGGGCCGGGTTTTATTGTCGTGAGAGCAGCGGCATGCTTTCTTTCTACACTGCCTGGTTGAACCGCTTCTCTCGTTTATGAAGCGACTGCCTTGGGACTAGACTGCGAGCAGCTGATGGAACCGCACACATCCGATTAAAACAACAGTTGTAATAAGGTTCACATAGTACAGAGCAAACATTTTGTTCGGCTCACCTACAAATAGGAGTTACACAAATTCTCTAGTCAACTAACCACATTCTAATAAAACTCTCGGTGGTAATCAGGGTACACTTGCTCACTTTAGCGTGTCCCTCCATTATACGACCTTGGTGTTGTCACGAATAAATTGTTTATTGCGATAGCAATTATATGGACAGTCTCGGCTGGTTTTTGTCCGTTCCCGTCGCCGCCGCCGTCATGCACCGTAATGTATAAGTACGTATATATATATATATATATATATATATATATATATATATATATATATATATATAATCCCCAAAGAAAAATAATTCAGAAAAACGCTTCTGAAGCACGGAATCGAACCAGGGACCTCTCGCTCCTCAGCGCGTGACGGTAAACACTACGCCACAAAACGCAGATCCTCTATATAGCTAACGGCGAGCGTTATATACACACCCTTTACCGCTGGCCGGACTCAGAGACGGGAGGCGCTTATAATCGTTTCTTCATTACCAGCGACATGGCGCGATGTGCGCGCTGCGCGTAGAGTCACTGGAAAATTTTCTAGTGACTCTAGCTGCGAGTTGGGCGCCCGGCGCGCTTTTTTTTGCACAGGCTACAGCTGCGTGAGAATTTGTTTCCTTAACTTAGTTGAAACTAAGACTATATTTGCTCCCTTGCTACCGCTTCTGTATACCACAGTCTCCCCTACGTAATGCCGTATGTTCTCATATTGCTCCATCGTCATCATATTTTGTAGTGTGTTCTGGAAAGTTTAGTGTGTGTTCTATATCTAGCGCGTGATGCACATAGTTTCAATTTTCGCCACAACCATCTGGAGTTGTCCCCAGCTGTGGTACAGTGGTTATGGTGCTCGGCAGGTGACACCGTGGTCGCGGGTTCGATCCCGGCCGCGGCGGCCGCATTTCGGTGGAGGCGATATGCTTAGAGACCCTTGTTCTGCGTGATGCCAGTGCACGTTCAAGAACGCCAGATGGCGGAAATTTCCGGAGCCCTCCGTTACGAGGTGCCTCACAATCATATTGCGGTTCTGGCGCATGAAACCCCAGATATTATTATTGTTGCAATATGGAGTCAGTAGTACACGTATAGGCAAGGCGGTTCATACCGTATTACGGACCCCGTAAAATGTAACCACTTACCCCAAGTGGACGCAGTGAATATGGTCCGTAATACTAACTCTAGTGGCATGCTATGCGTACCGCGAGGCAAACCTCTCTAGTGTTTGTTAAGGAGCCTTCTTCTCTATCTTTCTCTACACCTCGTGCAGCATGTGCTTATTTTATTATTTTTTTTCCTATATGTAACTGAGAAAACTAAGCCAGGTGTACTAACTAACCTCACTTTTACGGAATTCTTCATCAAAGTTTTATGAGCTAGAGTCATAACCGCAACATACAGCCAACCATAGAAGACCGGCAGTAAGTAACAAAATATATAACATAACATTACTTGAGCGTATATTTTATGACCATGCGGAAAGATATTTGAGTTTCATAGACGTTTTCAAAAATATCATCGCTTTTGAAAAATAAACGTAAGCTTTCGTTTAAATTATATTATAATAACCGTAGCGCACGGATGCATATTTCAGTAATATTTCATAACACAGACGTTTTATATAGCTTCAATATCAACCGGATACTTTACAGATCATAGGCTTGTGTGGTTTTTTTCCCGTAATCTTTGAAACTCTCATGCAAGTTAACGTGAAACTTCTTCCTGTTGTGATAATACAGATTTTGTTGCTTGTTTCTTTATTTATTCCTTGAACCATTCTGAGCCGCACGCTATCTTCAGCTTATATAATGCGGTCAGTTGCTGTTTTGATTATATTTACAACGTGATCTGTGCTAAGAAAGCGTGAATATAATGGACCTACAACAACGTTTGCCGAAATATTCTTTTTTCTTTTTTTTCTTTCTTTTTTTTTTTATAGGACACCTAACAGCTTCTCTCCAATTCTGCGTAATGCATAGATCAAGGCTTGCCTCACAGAAATATGCGAGTGCATGTCTCTTTAGGTCGTACATTTTCCTACTATAAGTAAACAAACATGTTGCTATTTTACTGGGTTGATTCCAATTGTATAAATTCTGAAAGAAAAAAAAATCAGATTCTATATACAGCTTTTACATGTTGTGTGAATACCTGTCGCCGGACATATTTCAGAGAGAAATAACGAAAGACTTTCGAAGCACTACAATTTATTCATGCTAAAGCCTGGGAAACTAATGTAGGAACTACTACCTGGAGTTGTCATTTGGTAAAAAAATAATCTTTCTTTTTTTATCAAAGATAATATAGATTACAGTTGATAATGCAGCATTTTCTTAAGTTAGGATTCTGATAGGATAAAGACATTGTAGACATAATGTATATGAAGCACCGTATCGTATATACGTTCCCTTCGTGGTGCACCCGATACACTGAATTTTGCTGCTTAAAAACCTGATGATTTATGGTACCTCGTAAACGTGCGCTGTTAGGTTATGTTAGGTGGCACATGTGCACACTTGTGCAAAATGGAACGTGGTTTTCTCATTTTTGAAGCGCCAGGTATTGGCGCCCTAACATAAGGGCTGCGGCTTGTCTTCTAGCTGTCAGTGAAACGCTCAGAGAGAACATTTCGTTGTTCATCGTTCTAACAGGAAGCGCACCATGCGTATCACGATCTGGAAGGCCACGATTAATACCACTCACAGAGTAGGTCAATCTGATATAATCTAAGCCTTTGTATCTCTATACACGGGCACGCCTATCGGCCTCCTTGTTCTGCTTGTTTACGCATTGTCTTTCGAAACAATACGTGGCGTAACCAAATGAACGCGTTCGCAACGCCTATTTTGACTATCAGCGAACGCGTTAAGGCAGTATAGTGTCGCCACGCGACAATATTTAACCAAAACTCCTGGGTGGTGTGGCAAACAGTCGCAGGCTGCTTACGTAGAAGCAAGTAAATCAATCTCTGAAACGGAAATCACCCTAACAACGAGCCAAGTGAATTAACAGTGTGCACAGGTACGTCTTGTAGTCTCAAGGCTATCAACGTTTTCTTTGTTGAGGCGAAGGCGCATAGCTTCTGTACTTGGTCATCGTTAGCCGGTAGTGACCAAGTGCAGAGCGCAACGTCAGCGAAACAAAACAGAGCCAGATTTCCGTGCTCCCGCAGCTAAGTTGTCTGGCCCCGCTCTCTTTCGCAGAAACCGGCTGTCGTCAACAGCCAGGCCGCATGGAGATGTTGCGCGATAAAAGAAAGTCCATCCGAAAGTAGGTGGCGTGCCTTAACGCGTGCGCTGCTGATGACATTTGCGTCAAGAGGTTCCCACGGCAGTTGCAAAACGACTACTGAGCGCACGCAAAAGCGGCAACATCCCCGTTAATGACTCATTACGCAAGGAAGTCGAGAACTCGGTTAGCCGGCTACAGGGCAAGGCATTGTGCACGTGGCCGGCCTTTTAGAGCCCCGGTCTCCTAGTTCAGCGTTGAATACCGGACTATCGAGTGGCGGTCAACAAATGCTTGATGAGATTTGTATGCCTTTTTTTTTCGTTAATGTTTTCTTCTGAGGATTACGTGCGAAAGATTGTTGTTTTGTCGGTGGCTGCTTATTAGGCTCGATGTGTTTTCCTTTCATCTAAACTCAACTTACTTGTCGGCTGAAAGTTTACTCGTGAAACGTGTCGGACGGGCGCCACTTTTCCAGAAGGTCATTTGAGGCGCGCCTTTCCTCAGATCGGTGCTTCGGTCTTGTCGGCTTTTCGGTAAATCTCCTCTTTCGTACAGCGCGCATATCCTGTCCTGTAGACTGTACACGAAAATAATTGTACGCCTACGAGCCATTGGTTATGGACAAAAAATGAAAAAGCTCCTGAAGTAAAATATACACTCTGCAAAAGAGATGAAAAAGAAGAAAAAAACCTTCGTAAGCAGGGATTTAAGTGCTGAAAGTTACATATGGGAGTAGAAATGGCTCTACAAAAGAATGGAGCCAAGGCAGCTTCATCGATGAACCGATTCTTGACAGAGCGACTGTGTTCTTTTGCAACATACCTTTCCGTAGGATCGCTGACAAGTTCTCTGTGTATGCGAAGCTGTTGCTTCTGCGTTTCGCTGGAAGGCTTTCTGTGCTCAGCTCAAATATCACACACGTTAGTGGGTCGTCAAAAAAGCCCACCGAGTTTAAAAGCACGAAAGCACCGGAACTATTCCAATATTTTAGCACCATGTTCGGCAGGGACCATACTAAGACATCGAAGAGTACACGGCTTGGCAAAAACGTTAGCCAACGTAAAAAGCGTGAAAGAAACACAAAATATCAAGCGTTTCTGGTAACAGCGAAAGGTTCGCGCTAAGCGGGATAACTATACACCGCAACGGTGACGCGTATAGATTTTTCGCTTGCAAGCAGGCTGCATTCCCACAATATATGAAGGTAGCGCAAGTAACGTGTGCAGTTCTAGGCATGAGTTTCTCTGAAAACATAAACGTCCACAATAAGCACTATCATTCTTAGTGGCAAAATATTTCGAGATTGAATGTGACAGAACAAGACGTTAAAGAACTCGTCCTTCTTATTTCTTTCTTTAAGTTATTTATTATTGGAAATAGCGGCACGTTAGCAGGTTGCAGTCCTTCGGCACAGTGTTGGCTCGATTCGACAACCGGCAGCTTTCCGATCAATCAATGCTGAAGAGTGCGATAATACGATCTTCCCATCAGAAAGCGACGGAGGTGCCACTGAAGCTACATTGATCAAATGGAATCATTCAACGTCACTTGCTCTCCTGCTTTCTTTTATAAGTAAATGTGTTTACAATCTCTCTCTGTATCGGTCTCGCCTCTTCTCTCTACTTATCATTTGACAGCGGAGCTGCTGAAGCCGGCCGTAAAAACTCTGGTGTCCGCAGCAAAGAACAGATGGGTATGCGCCACAGGCATTGGGCAAGCCCCACCACCGAGTACAGCAGGTGCGAGCGTTAAACAAAAACGCTGCTTGGCGAAGTGGAGCACGTGAAGCACGTGAAAGGGAGAGAGAGAGAGCGAAAGAGAAAATAAAGAAAGATAGAGAAAGAAACAAAGATTGAAAAACAGAGCAGGGCATAGAAAGAACGAGAAAGAGATAAAAGGAAACAGAGACGAAAAGGAGATAGAAAAAACAAAGCGCAAGACAGAACGAGAAAGAAACAGAAATAAATATAGAAAGAGCGAGAAAGAGAAAGACATGCATAGAGAGAAAGAAAGAAATAGAATGGAAGAAATACAAAGCAACAGGTACAGAAAATAGATACAAGAAACAGGGAGCAAGAGAAAGAAAGAAAATAAAGAAAGAAAAAGAAACAAGGAAGGCCACCCAGCTCCGATATTCCATCAAGCATGGCACCAGCAGTGGGAAGCCGCAGTAATTTTATTTTTTTACATTTCCGTCTCATCTTAGCCATTCAACATGCAAGACAGCAAAATTGATATGTATCGTCTTGCTAACATGCGTGTTTGATGCACCACATTTGCATTCTGAGATGAAACACGGTCACTGAACAAATCTGATGAAATTAACCGACGTTTCGGAACCACATACGGGTTCCTTGTTCACTGAGCTGGACTGGAAGTCGTTGTTAGTTCTTGCATTCCCTCTCTCTTGATTTGTCTTGCTGTTTCACCCAGCCAGTTCGCCCTTCTCCTCAACATTTCAAACACGCAATCATAGATAAACTGCTCTTGTTTTCGAATGCATTAAATCAATTGAGAAAATGAAATGCAAGAGGAAAATGGAAACCTGAATCGGAAGTCGTCGTCAACTCAACGCTACTGACCAACAACGTAGAGTCTGAAGATAATTGCTTATGGCAGCGAGATGAAACGGGCTGAAGAACAAGAACCTTTCAGAATCCACTACGTCTAATACACCAGCCTCAAAAAGTTCGCTCACACACAGTCTCTCCAGCAAGAAATTTAGAGCAGAACTTAGACGCCTCATTATATGGTAAATGTTTCAACGATAAAAGCACGTCGGTGCGTATTCTGCTGGAAATTCTTAGGGGCTCATGCGCAGTCTTCCAGGTAAACGAACTCAGATGTGAGGGTAAGACAGTTGGGGATAACTTGAAGCTTTCTCCCATAATGAGAATTATCTGCGGTAATTTGGGAGTCGGACCATGAGCTACTGTTTACAATCCAGTTTACTCGGCATGCGTGGTAAGCCCACGACATGCGCTGCTACTCAATTTACGCAAATACGTCGATCCACCTTGTAGCGCCTGGCTCAAAACTAGTAAATCCGGCTTGCGCTGCTAACTCGCCGACTGCTTCGCATGAAATTGATTCCCCCAATGCGTGGGATCTGCGCTGTTTGAGTATAGGATGATACGATGTAGAAGATGCGTTTTAACCTACTTCTCCTTTACATCACGCATAAAGTTTCTCACTGGCATTGACGCACTAATGAGCGTTCAAATGCGTGCATTTCAGTTCAGGTCAGCTATAACACTGACCCCCGTATTCAGAAACGCTCCTTCACTTGAACTTGACTTGCCACCGCCTTCAACGCGTTTCTAACGCTCTGCCTTTAGGCTGTGCCAAGTCAAGTTCAAGTCGAGGAGCGTTTCTGAATACGGGGGTTAGTCTGCTAACACTGAGTCCACGACACAACAGTGCGAAGTTCGGTAAAGCAGCAGCCGAAACCAAAGCTTTAAACTCTAAGATATATTAAGTGGACGATGTTTCTTGTCGCTTAGAATAACGGGCGCTTAAAAATGTAATCGGCAGGCGCAACCAAAACGTCTTGAAAATGAAATGTAAGTGCAAATAACATGAGAGGAAAACAAACGCACCCTGCCTGTCAATATCCCACATTTCATTCACGTAAATACACGCACACTGAGTAGACCTGTTCCTCGGTTCAGAGAGGAACAAAACTACGCGAATCAAACAACACCGCGGACACGGGGTTGACGATCCTATCCCGTATCGTTCGAAGCAATATTATTTTTTCCGTCGCCTACCGAGGAGAGCGGCGATACATCTGTATTTTCGAGTGTATTTCGAGTTCGCGAGTGCTTCCGTTTGTTATTTCCTCAATACGATCGTTCGCTGTACACACCCGGTGCCACTTTTCCCCGTTCGTCGCATCAAAAGCCCATCTCAAGAAAGCAACGAACTCTGGCGTAAAGAATGGCTTTCTCGAAGACAGCCTCGTGTCGTTTAAAAAGCGTCATCTCTTGAATGCTGACGATTCGCGAAATACGTTGAGGCCGATCTTCTTTCTCGAGCAGCCGCATTCAGGACGAGAAAAAAAAAAATAATAATGTCAGTGAAGGGGACACGGGTGGGGCTTATGTAGTGAGAAACATTCGAGAGCACAAGAGCAATTGGTAATAGCTCGAGTCGCGTTCAAGAATGTTCGCGATGCCGCTCGAAAAAAAAAAAAGAAGTAGAAAGATATGCGAATGAACTCTGATAGTATGCACAGTGAGAGATCTGAAGAAGCTTTTTTATTCTATTTTTGTTTCCTTTTGGAAGAGAGCCAATGTTCTTTAGCAAAAGAAGTTGGCGTGGCTTTCAGTTCTCTTTCGTGGCTGCGTACCGGTGCCTAAATATAGCCTCCATGGAGAGGCAGGCCTCTGTACATTCAATAACATTCGTTGTTTATGTTTTGCTCGTTTCGGATAAAGCCAAGCGACGCGGTCACAAGTGACATGAAACTGGCCTACGCACTTGTAACATTTATTTTTACTTCAAAATAAAGAAAACTTTGAGAAGTGTCCTTTGAATAAAAATGAGAGAAGAGGGAGGGTGCGGGGGGGGGGGGGGGGTTGCGGGTAGTTGGATACTTCGCGCCTGTTGCTTCTCCGTTCCTAAAATACTCTGCAACTTGACAGTATAGATTTACAAGTTAAAACAAAATGGGTAGCCTTAGGCGGTTGCGAAAGCACTTATTGATGCGCACGCCCCCTAGGTAGAATCATGCCCGTGACTCCAACTTCACCCCAAACTGCAGCCATCCTGCGCAAATTACACGAGCAACGACCACACCACATGACAAGCAACACATCAACGGAATGAAGATGAAGAAGATGGTAGGAAGTGGAAGAATGTACTGAGAGCCTAACAGAATAAAAAATGTTGCAGTGGTTTAGGTCGGCTATGCCAGGATATACGTAGCGTTAGCAAAGGTTCAGATGATTATTCTTAGCTTTTCGTGTCTCCGCAGCCCGTTTAGCCTTCTTCTGTTCATTCTTCCTACGCTCAACCGCTAATTGCCAGGCAACTACTTCGGGATCCGATGAGTTAAGCTTCTCCGCTCTTCTGCGCCGTTGAGCAGCATTTGCGCTCTCCTTCTTCGTGACTATACCACATTGGCAAACGCCAGTCAGAGGCGCTATCAAGCGGCTCCAGCGCAGTGTCAGACGGCGACTGCACAGCGAAGGCGAATAGCTGCGTGTGCGCCGGCGTCAGTGCGTCTGCCACGGCTACGACGTCACTGTCCCTGGAATGAGCAGACCGGCGGCGGCGGAATGCGCGGGAGGTGCCGGCTCCGGTACGCCAGCTGCGTGACATCACTGATCCTCGCGCATGCTCGGCACGGCTCTTGAGGAGGCGTGCGAAATGGGCTCGGCTAGGCCAGTGTAGCTAACGCTACAAATATGCTTCTGAGGCCTTAGCAGCTGCAGCAGTTTAAAACAAGGTATCTCGCAGGAGTTCGCGGTTCAAAGCACTAATGAGTACCAGGAGCGTGACTATAAAGGCTCATTCACACCGAAGGCGGGGCGGCCAAAGCGGCAAAGCGGTGAGGCAGAAAGCGGGAAAACCTCCTCTCCAGGCGGCGAAAGCGGGGCGGAAAACGAGGCGGCAGGTCCGATCGCTCTCGGACCAATTTTTTGCCGCTCGTCGCTACTCGCCTCTTTGCCGCAGCCAATCAGAACGCGCTGCGGCGGTGGCGCGGTGGTGGTGCGGGTGTCTCTTTGGCAGAAGCCGTGCCACGTGATAGCGACACGTGCGCTAAAGAGCGAGAGGCCCCGCCTCCTCGGCCGCGCGGGCAGCCAAGAGAGCCATGCGGTCTGAACAGGTACGCGCGCTCGCCGCCTCGCCGCCTTGAAAAGCCCGCTTGGCCGCTTTGCCGCTCCGCCTTCGGTGTGAATGTACCTTAAGAGACACCGCAGCGGTTGCCTGAAACGAGGGCCTGCAGCCACAGCGAACTTTCAAAAAGGGCCCCTAAATCACTTCGAGTTAACAGACGAGAAAGTGGTTTCTTTCTCGCCTTCACCACCCTTCCTACAGGCACTCTCTCTTCCGCGCCACTTATTTCTTCATAAAACACGTGGACAAACTCAGCAGTAAGCATTGAGCCTATCAGGAGTTCGCGATTTTCGGCTACACGCTGTTGACTCCGCTTGCGCAGTTGAAAACGCACGCAACGAAGTGAAATCAGTCGAACGCGAACGAGAGTCATGCGAGACAAGGCAGCCCTGGCATGCCACTGTATGGCAGAGCAGGGTAGGAGACCAATCGAGAGCCTGTTTCCTCATGACGTCACGCGAACGGGTGGCTGACGTCACGAACTGAGCCGAAAAGACGGGAAACGCCAGGAGAGAATAACGCGCTCGTTCGTTGTGTTTTCAGAGGTTGTTTAGGGCCCTTTAAAATTGCAAACAAATTCAATTATGCTGTTTTACGCGCCGAAACCATAATCTGATTATGAGGTGCGCCGTAGCTGGAGTCTGAGGATTATTTTTTCTTCAATACGGGGCCATTGCGCCCATAATTCACGGCACTGGGGCTTTCATGCATGTCTCCCCTTTTCTAATTTGACAACTGCGTTCGGAATCGAACCTTCAACCTCGGGACCTGCAGCGAAAAGACAGAGCCACTGAGATATTGCGGCAGTTGCAGAGGGAAGTGCTGCATAGTGCATGAGTCGTTAACCCGCAGCCATTACACGCGTGGCTCACATCAGGACGAGATCGGCGAAGCGTACGGAAACGTATAAACAAAAAAGAAAACAATCGAGCCTTTCTTACAACTCGTAATGGCATTCACACTAAATCGACGAAACTGCTGCTGCGGGAGTACTAACTCATCTTGAATACCCCCTATTCTCTCGACGCTCGTTACACTTACTCAAAAATACATCAGACGTTGAAATATACTGCTCGTCTCGCGCATCATACATTTCAGTCGCTTAAAGCATGTAAGGTGAATTTCAAATGCGCATCACGAAATGGTAGCCCATTCAAACTTGCTTATTGAAGACTGCAGTTTCATCAACAGTAGTCTCCCAAGTGTGAAAAGCGCGGCATTCGTTCGTTTGCAGCAATATAGGTGGAGAACCAGTGCTGCCACCTTCTTAGAGAACAGGTACAGTCGCGCTAAATATGACTTGCAACACGGGAGCGCGTGACCTCGCGAGCTTAAGGATCGCGCATTCCTTCCACTAGCCCTTAATTCTATAACTAAACACTGTTCTCTCACTGGAGGATGTTCCCGATTAAGAAAATAACATTTAGTTACATAAATGAAGCAAGTTGAGGCCACGCGCAATCTTTAAACTCGTGAGGCCACGCGCTCCCGTGTTGCAAGTCATATTGAGCGCGATTGTATATGCGAATAGTAATGGCCTCTCAACAACCCCTTGCACAGTTACAAAATGCTCATCCGCAAAAACCTGTCGTGTTATAAAAAAGTGACGAGAACTGGCATTGGTACAAGTAGCGGGGCGCTAATAGTAATAAATGTACTGTCCAAGGCCTGCTCGCACAGAAGAAGCTCACTTAGCGTCTCCCAGAGGAATAAGCACTCATTCGTGTCCTTACGTGCGCGTGTGCACGTGTTTGTAGGGACAGGCGAGGAGGAGAAGGTGTGGTGAGGGATGCATTTTGAGAGGGCGCGTATGTCGGCGCTTGGCGAACGGGACAATGCACCGGTCCTGCGCGTAGCCTATTTTCGCGTTTGATACATTTTTAAACTAAAGTGTACAGTGCAGGAAACGACGCAGCTTCTCAACTCCTCAGGGTTGTCGCCTGCCGGACTTCTAAACGGACGCGCTTTTGTCTGCGCTAAGCGTTCTGTAAAATGAATGCTTGGGCGTCGCGCATAATTCACGGGAAGCTGCTTATCGGGCAGCTTATTCATTGCAAAGTCCTTACGCGCAGGAGCCTTTCTCGAGCGCTCACGCTACTGCTCGGCTGCGCTTGGAAACCTTTGCAGCGAATAGGCAAGGAGATAAGAAAGTTGGTTGGTGAGAGGCTCTTATTAAGCATCGCTTCACGCACCCGCCCAGTCTGTGCATTCTGAATAGACGCAATATCAGCTTTGACGATCTCTTTCCTTTTCCTTCCGAATTATATCGCAATAAAGCGCGACTTCTGCTTGTTTTAAAAGAATAAGGGCCCTAGTTCGTGCTTTACTGAGTCAAAAGTAGTCGGTAATATTAGTAGTAATAAAAAAAAAACCGAAGAAGGTAGGTCGCTGTATTCGTGTCTAGTGATATCAAACTTTACTAAAAAAAAGTTTGCAGCACGCATATCTTTACTAGTTATTAGTTATGGAAACCGGCTGCCGAGGAGGCAAGCAAACTACGTGCGCTCATTGGCTCTTTAAGAATAGCCTTCGCAGAAATTTGATATTTCCTTGGCGTACGTGTTTTGTAGCGTTACTACACTGGCCTAGCGGAGCCACTTTCGCGTGGCTCCTCAAGAGCCGTGCTGCGCATGCGCGAGGATCAGTGATGTCACATAGCTGATGCATCGAAGCCGGCACCTTCCGCGCACTCCGCCGCTGCCGCGCGTGACTCGCTGCCGCCGGTCGGCGCTTTCCAGTGGAGTGACGTCGTAGCCGAGGTAGACGTATTGGCGCCGGCGCGCGCGCAGCTATTCGTCTTCGCTGTGCAGTCGCCGTCTAACACTGCGCTGGAGCCGCCTGATAGCGCTTTGCCAGTGTGGTTTAGCCATGGAGAAGGAGAGCGCAAATGCTCCTCAACGGCGCAGAAGAGCAGATAAGCTTAAATAATCGGATCCCGAAGTAATTGCCTGGCAAAATAAATATACATGTACCACATAGTATGTATACCATGTGTGTGTCACTGGAGCAGCAGTAAGCATGATAATCAAGCTAATCCTAGACAATCACGAAAGCTAAGAACAATAAGCTGAACCTTTGCTAAACGTATTTGTTTACGTACCTAGTTTACGTACGTACGTACGTATTTACCTACACACCTAAGTACCACGTATGTAAACTATAGGTATGTAGTTTATGTGCGTTCTACAGAGGCTCTCATGTGGGTGCCCTTCAGAGACTCTCAAGACATTTGTCAACACAGCGTCAACTGGATGCGTGCATCGGATCCCCGCTGCATATATTTAATACATAAACATTATAGTAGACTTCTTTTAATACTTTTATTGTAGACTATTTAATACATAAACGCTTGTTCGTCACGGACGAACTAGTGTTTCGTGTAGGGAGGCACCTGTTTAATTCTCTTTTGACTGGTGTATATTAAACACATGGTGCTCCACGTTCCCCTAGTGTGTGCATGTTTTCTGTCAATATTACCTCAGGTACGCCTATCTGAAATCATCAGCCCTTTCACAACATAGACAATTGTTTATAATATTTTTTTTCGCATAAATTTCAGCGACTGTCCTGTCTCTACAGCGACCGAGGCTCCAAAGCATGAAAGTCGATCCCGAAAGAGAGGAAACTGAGAAAAAGAAAATAATCGTGCCACAAGATAATAATAATATTATCATGCACCCGAAGCCCTGTTTCGCTCAATTGCAATGTACACCTTTCCCAGCCATTGTGTTTATGATAATGCTTGTTTTCACAGTCGAAATTACTCGCTGATTAATATGCGGTATATTGTTAGATGAAGCCCTTTCAACGTGCAACTTCGCGTGTAACGTAATGGTTTCGACGAAGTCACGGTTATTCGCGTGCAAACCTAAGCTTACGCCTTTATTAACTGATATGATATGAATTTCAATGAGAAGTTGGCACCGCATGTGGTGCTGCTGTAGTTTCCTGGACGAAGAACAGAGAAATCCCATGAGCACAACACTAAACACTGAAACACGTTGAAGGCTGCCCAAGATTGCCAACGCTTCCTCATGCGCATATAACAGGGCCCGTGTTATGTTCGCAAGATGGTCAAATGAACTGTATAATAAGCACGCACACTTCCGCAAACAAGCGAGAGCAGTGAAAGGAGTACCTTGCGAAAACACGCGTTTATGAAACGAAGTTACACAAAAGCCTATATCTCATTACCTACATTCGCTTAAAGAACGAAGAACACGGGTTTAGGAAAGTAAGTGCGGTACTTTCTATACCGACGATATTGGCGACGAACCAGGAACACTATTTTCGTTTTCAGAGTGAGTCGTCGACGATATTGAAGCATTAAATCAGCCCTCTTGATATTTTCGGTCGTGGACGGACATTCATAAGGAGGTTGTTTGCGCCAGCACCTGAGTAATCACAAATGCTTTGCAGATTGGCATAACTGGCATAATATATTCTCGATTCACCATATTGTGTGCGCTGTTTAGTGGCGCTTGTTATTTCGCAACGCCCCAAGGCGTAGAAAATGAAAGGATTCGCTACGTTAAAGCTTTTAGCTGGTGCTCCCCTTTGCTGTGGCGCCGCACGTGTCTTTTTGATTCAGCTTTTGTTGCGTTGGCTACCCAATGTCTGTTGAATAGACCCAGCGATGTGGACTCAAAATTAAACTCGCAGCAACTTCATTTTCTAATTTTCGTTTTTGCTCTGGGTGTGTTTGTTACTAATATGGCAACGGGAAGATCAGTAGAGAAATTCAGGCAGCTACTGTTTCTTTTGCTACCATTTACGACCTAGACAACGCGAGTAGCCAATAAAGCAGTCTGATATTAAACAGCTAGACGTATCGGTTTGTAGCAGTACTAGGGGTAGAATTGACAAATTACCGTTAAAGAATGTGTATAGAGGGAAGAAAAAAGTAGTAGTTGCTGACTAAGCACAAGACAACAGGGCGTCATCACAATATTTGCAGGCACGAGATGACCAAAGGAGGATATGGTGACTGGTGGCAACAAGGGTAAGCTGTTTTTGCCAGATGGGCCGCAGGGCCACAGGTATGAGAAACACAGTCGAGGAAGGCTGATGAAGCAACGAAATGAGGAAGTTAGCAAGGATAAAATGGAATCTACTCGCGCAAGATAGAGCGAACGGGAGATGATTGGGCGAGGCCTTCCTCCCGCAGCGGGCCTAAATAGGCTCAGCATGCTGATTGCTTGAAGTGGCTAATTACTGCGATTATGAATAGAAGATACATACTGAAAGTCGCACAATTTTCAGGTAAATAGTGACGATGTTTCGGCCGAAACAGTGTCATGATTCTTGTTACGATGTAACGTCAAGACCATGGGCGTAGCCAGGGGGGGGGGGGGGGTTGGGGGGGGGTTCAAATTCGCCCGAAATTTTTCAATTTTGCTTGCGCATATATACACGCACACATACAAACGCACGCACGAACATACATAAAGTATGGTTGAATCCCCCCCCCCCCCCCCCGAAAAAAATTTCTGGCCAAGACATCAATCTCAAACGGGCTTTGGGAAAAGCGACGTGTGCTCATAAATGTATCTATAGTGAGTGTGTAACTGAGGTGGCTTTGTACCGGTTCTTGCAGGAGGTTCGCCTGCAGCCCGTCGCAGTTGCTGAGACCCGCCATGGCCTCCAGCCTGGCCGTGTGGCTGCTCTTGCTGCTCGCCGCGGGCGAGCAATGCCGCGCCGACGAGGCGCCCATGGGCTCTTCAGCCGGAGGCGGCGGCGGAGTCCTACCCTTGCAGCAGCACCACTCGAGCGACAAACGCGCCGGCCCGGCTCCACTCTACAGCTTTGGCCTCGGCAAGCGGTCACCCTTGCTGCTGATGGCCGACGAGTCGCCGGTAGACGCGGATGTCGACGAAGACGAGGAAGACGATGCGATGGCCGAGGCTGCGGCTGCGTCCAGGACCGGCGGCTATCTGGAGAAGCGCGGTCCCCGCGAACCCCTGCGCTACGGGTTCGGCCTGGGAAAGCGCAGGAGCGGCCACGAGCGCGAGTACGTGCCCTACGATCAGGAGAAGCGCGAGCGGCACCGCTTCAGCTTCGGGCTCGGCAAGCGGGACAAGAAGTCCAAGCTGGAAGACTTCATGAAGCGCAGGTACAACTTCGGCCTGGGCAAGCGCGGCATCTACGGCGACGCCGACGCGGGCGAGCGCTGGAAGAGGAGCTTCTAAAGCAAACGGCGCCCCCTACGCCAGCACCACACGCCCCGCTCCCCCTACCACCAACACTCATCGTCCGCCTTCTTCCCCGTCAGGCCACGAGGAAGATAAAAAAAAATGAATCAGTCAGTGGGAGTAGGAAACGGGCTGAGCACGCGATAAGCCTCGTTGATCCTGTCCCCGTTCATCCCTGGAATTAAATTCCCTCGCATTCCTGCTACAATCTCCGCTCCCCTATGCTCCTCCTCCCGTTCGCGAACCGCGCGTCGGCCGGAGGGCCTTGTTAGGCCTGCTTAAGCCTAACTGGTAAGCCTAACTGGCAAGCCTAACCATGTTGTCCGTTGAGAGGACGTTGTTGAAAATAGAATAAAAAAAAGAATGGTAAAGAGGAATGCTAACGACGATAAGTACTCAAGAATTTAGCACGGGCTGGATGATCTTCACCGAGTTCCGTCGGGCCTATGAACCTGTGCAGGACGTCTCCTCCCCGTCTTCTTGTTCTTGCTCTGAGTTACAGCTGTTGAGAGTCGCGGACTTTTCTTCCTTAGAGTCCGTTTCTTTGCCTTGTTCAGCAGTAGTTTCAATACAATTGTGAAAACGTCGCACATGCAGCGACATCGTATGTGACATAGTCGCACGCCCTCGTTGCTATAAACCAATGTACTGCTCGCAGCTCGCCAGGCTGTGGACCATGTTGTCCTGCGGGCAAATCAATAAACCCTGACACCGAGGTCGCGAAAACAGAAGAAAACCCGTTTGTGGAAGTCAGTGTGTGTGTGTGTTCAATGTGGAATAAAAGATGCTCAAAGCCAAAATTCATTTTTGGTAAGAACCATGTACAGAAGGCGGCTTCTTTAGCTGCGGAAGGTCATCATACTGCGATAGGAGCGATAAGTTGCCGAAAGAGACAGGGATTAATAGGATATTATTATTTCCTCTACTGAGTAGTCATAGCTATGGCTGCGGTCGCCGTGATAACAAAATAACTACTTAGGTTTATGCAGTCCCAGCAAGATAAAACAGCGTTTTTTTGATAGGGTAGATCATATATGCAATGCGTATTGTGTTCTCTACAAAGGCGGATGGCAACAGGACATCACCGAAGGATGTCACAATGTATTTTTGTGAGACATTCTAGTCTGCGTCGTTGTCAGATGAGATAGGTGTAGGTTAAGAAAGAAGCGTTACGCCTTGTATTTGCCCGGTTCACCTGAATTCAGAGGCGAAATACGCTCTAAAGCATTGCCGATAGAGACGCAATATCAGGATCCTTGATAATGCTAGGCCCCTTAAGTAGAAGTAACTCCCAGCAAACTGCGACCGACGCCGACGCCGGAACTTCTTTCAAAACGAGCTCCTTGCGCTATCGCGTTAAAACGCTTCCTCGTTTTAGCTTACGAAAGACACAACGCATCTTAGATCAAGCGCGTAAGGAGGCGTGGCTACATTTTCCTAACAAGACACGACCTTCCCGTCAAGCTTCCGATTCTTCCTTTCAGTCAGGCACTCGCTTGAACTGAAAGAAAAAAAAAGGTAACCGGCATCGTTCTTGAGTTCATTGCTGTCTACGCGAAACTGTTTCTTTAGCCGGCGCTTCCTGTTTAGTCGTCTACTTTGCCATCAACGGTGAATATTGGAAGACAGCCTTAGGCCCGACAAAAGTGTGTGCGAGAGCGTGGCCTAATGGTTCAGAGCTCTGGGCTCCTGTGCTATATGATGGAGGTTAAATCCCAGTTCTGGTCGCCGCATTTTATTATAGCGGTGTAAGCGGCGTTACCGCAATTGGAAAGTATGTAACAGAAAAACGCGATGTTTGTTGAATGCACTTGAGTATGTCCCAGTGTGCGGAAGCATGTTGTAGTAGATGCCAAACGCAACAAAGCCCCATCATTAAATGACAATATGCAAATACAGGTTCTATCAAAGACCCTGAGGCGCCTGCCACGCAGTGGAATAAGTGAGCCGATCCTGGACTTTATGCAACCGCAAACAGACGAGTTGTCATGCAGCGCTGGACATATAGATTGATGCCGTAGATTAGCGGTTTTATTATATTCTAAATAAGTGCATCACGAACGCTTCCCTTTGCATAGATTACAGCAAGCGCGTTTGACCCTATGTTGATTGCACATGAATGAAATATATGCACGGCTCAAACTTATAACTATGCCTTCGCATGCCTTGGCAATGAAAGGTAGCTACATTCCACCCATTTCTTTTTTTTGTGTGTACTTACTGTTTCCTTTCTGTAGACTACTCTATTGAAATAACATGGTTCAGCCGATGCTTTATTCCACGAAAAGCAAGATGGCGCCGACGAAAACAACGCCCGAGCGAATGAATGATGATGGTTTTTTACAGACGAGGAAGATGAAGTCCAATAAATGCCTACAATAATTTCCCCCGCTGACGTAAGCGGCCGGACTGGCCACGAATTACACTGTCGAACGCAGATGAAAGGGCTTGAGGCGCGAAACGTGCACGACCTCTGGACCGCGGCAACATTGGTCTGTGGGAGCGTGAACAGGTGCGACATGGTAGTTGACCGGCGACGTCTGGTCTACAACTTTGTAGGGGCCAATATAGCGAGACTCAAGCTTTTCGCATAAACCAGGTGTTCGTGCAGGCGTCCATAGGAGTACAGCGTCGCCAGGGCGATAAAAAACGACGCGGTGAGTGGCATCGTAACGATGTTTGCGATCTTCTTGGCTAGCGTCGGTGTTCATACAGGTGCGACGACGGCATTGGACAACACGAGACAGAAGCTGGTCGCGAATTAATGGTGAAGAGTTGACGGGGCAAGGCTTGCTTTTCGTGGAATAAAGCGTCGGCTGAACTGCATTATTTCAAGTGGTTGAGGAGCTTTACGGTCCCTTCGACCTCTCTTCTTCTAAAGATGTCTCCTGGAGCTCCGTTCGTGACGCCGCCTACGCCAGCAGACCACCATGTCGCAAGATGAAGCCCAATAAATGCCTACACTATCACTAGTCATCATGTGTATCATCATATATCTGTAAAATTAAACCGTAACGATCGATTTTTATTTCTAGAACACATTTTTTCCGAATATTGGGAAAACCGGAAGTAAGTGCTTGACCGGAAGTGCTTGGAAGCAAATCGAGATTGTCACTCAGTGCCCGTGCAACAAATAAAATACTACTACTCGTGAAAACGCACGAATGTAATTTTTCAGGTGGTCCTTTCAATAAAGGCAGTAGTGTTAAGGTTTGTATATTTTTGTTCAATAAATCAAAAATCGTGCTTATATAAATATGCAAACGTGCCACTTCCTCGTGCACTTGTTGCTCGCCACGCACATAACAATAGCCTTTCGTTTTATAAACAAACATTATGGCTGCCAGTCAGCTCGCGCGTGTTTGTCGTCTCTTATTTCGTGCCATTCACAAGCGCTGTTTCTTCGCATATACAAGTATGCACCAACCGCCCAAGTCAGCACACTCATATCGGGAACATTCAATAAGAAGTCGCCTGCGTACGTTGGTGGATAGTTTCTTCTTCAAAAGGAAAGCGAAAACGAAGTACAAACACAATCGATCGAACATAAAAGCAGCCTTGGCGTCATAAGTGCAGATGTTAGGTTCCCTGCCTGTATACCTGACTTTCCCAAGATACGGCGTTTCTTGCCTGCGCCGTTGTATTTTATACATTTCCCAAACCACAAGCCAAAGCGGTTTGGAAATTCAATTTCGGTCAGAGTTTCCGGTTTAGGTGTACGCGAAAAGGCGCAAAAATGCAAAAAAAAAAGAGAGCAGGCTCTTTCAAAAGAAATCTCCTTTGTGCGGTACACTCACAATGCCGCAATATGTTATCGCAGTAGGTAGCATCTGCGCTTCTCACAGTATACGCAAAATGAAACACTCTATACTGGAAGCTGTTGGAAACAACAAAACAAAAAAAATGAAATTTACGTGGATGAATTGCAAAAAATTTACATGCGTCAGCGCCTTGCGTAAAAATGCGCTATCTGTGCTATGTAGCGAACCACGTGTGTTTCTGAACTACGTGTGCTGTCGCGCAGTAAAGAACGAATCGACAGCCGCAAGAGGGCAGCCAAAGGCCAAAGAAGTCAGTTGCGCTTACGATAATAGGGTTTGGGCGTTTGGTCATTTCATTACTCATACAGTTTCTCGGCAGCTTGCTGCGGCCTACTTGGGAGGCGAAGGGTGAATGGTATTGTGGCGGTCATATATTTTTAAATTGGGTCGCGTGATACTGTCGGCTACAGTTTTGGAGCCATGAGTATTCCTAAACTGCAAAGCTTTCCATGCTTGTTGTGTGTGCAAGTTATCCATACACGTACGATTGGTTGCGTTATACGAAGACCAACAGATGTACATTGCAGACCACTGCGTAGCGTCATTTTCATCCCCGCTATAATCATCACGCACTGTCACGGTTCTCGATCATAATAAGGCTTGACACCAAAACCTGGCGGGCAGGCGCAGGCGCACATGCGCAGCTCAGGAATGTGACAAACACTAAACAACACTGGTAACGATATAAACGAGGTGCCTTACGCAAGTGTGATCAGAAACTTAATTCTTCTGCATCAATGAGAGAGATGGTGCGCTAACGCAAATAAACTTGGAGGGTGCTTGAGCTTCGCCTTCAAGATTAGAACGCGATAGCGTAATCGCGCTCCGTGCGCATAGACTCTGACTAAGCCGCAAGGAAAGGTACGTTTTCGCGCGTAAGATTTGCCCCTTTAAACTATCCTAGAACGCTTACTGCTGGTACAGATGTGAAGTGCCCACCACGCAATGATTATTCCTTTTTTGCAAATTGGCGACGTAACCACTACGTGTCCGTAAAGTACCACGCGCACCTGCTCAGCTGCTCATTTTGTAAAGTTGGACAGCTTCAAATCGCCCACTCGTTGCGCAGTTCACATGTTTTGGCCCCTTGTGCGATTATGCGATTCTCCCACGCAATATTACAAGCGTTAAGGGGACTCCTCCTACTGCATGACATTCTTATAGCGTTCTCTTTTTATGAAGCGTTTCAAAGCACTGGCGTGGTTCCGTGGTAGGACGCCTGCTTGCTACACAGAAGGCCTTTGTTCGATTGTCACTTGGACCGAAGATTTTTATTACGGACTTGTTTGGGGCAGCGCTAAAGAACACACGGACAAAGACACATAGTAGACGCCACGGGCGCTGACTTACAACTGAACTTTATTGCCTTTGCCAGTGCATTTATATGTGCCATAATCGCTCGTTGTGACAGCCACGTTGCCCAGAACTAACAAGCAGCGATAAACAACAATCTTAACAATCTGTTTAACTATAGCAGAGGAATTTCACATGGAGCATGCGTGCAAGAGAGAGAAAAAACCAAACAATAACAACGACATAGTAAAATAACAACTGGCGGACGCTTCGCGTGTAAAAGCATAAAACGATGAAAGATCACATGACAACAAAAGGGAAGTGCAAGTGAGAACCACGCTAAATAAAACCTTTGAGATAATCAATCTCAGCGTCAGACAAAACGATTGAAGGCCTGCTAACGCAGTTGTCACCTGCCTTATGTATGAAAAAGGCTTCCATGATTTCGCGCTCAGTTTTATCTTTCGCTTTCTTGAGGAACTGTGTACGATGAAAATCAGGGGTACAACCACAGCGTTTGCAGTGCTCACCCAGGAATCCTCCAGTTTGATTGCGCACGTTCAAATTATGCTCCCTAGCTCTCTCGTTAAAACATCGGCCGGTCTGACCGATGTAGCGGCGACCACAACTCAGGGGAATGCTGTAGACGACATTAAAAACGCACATTGTAAACTTGTTCCGGTGTTGCGTGACGCAAACACGTCGCTTCTTACTGTTAGTCAAGGCACACAACTTTGAGAGTTTGCATGGAGCGGAAAAAACAACCTGGACGTTGTGTTTCCTTGCTATTCGTTTAATATTGTGCGACACTTGGTGTATATATGGGATGACCTTAACCGGCATGTCCGCTTTGTTAGGCTTGTCGTTTGCTTTCGGACGTTTAATATTTTGCAGGAGGGACTCACAAACGGCAGTGATAAGTTCTGGGGGGTAACCCGCACGCTTTAGTCTCAGAACTTGGGCACAGAAACTTTCGGAAAGAGCATGACTGCAAGTCTTATTGAGGGCCGAATTCAAGCAGTTCTTTGCGATACCACGCTTGACAAGCTTCGAGTGAGCGCTACTGTGCGGTAGTAAGGCTTTTTTCGATCTTGGGTTGTATAACCAACAGATATGATTAACAGAAAAACGCAACCTAACATCCAAAAACTGAAGCTCATTGTTTACAGGCCTTTCGAAAGTAAACTTAAGACCTTGCCCTTCATTCTGGAATACACTGACAACATTACTAATCACTGCATCAAGGTCTGAAACATCTTTCAAAAGGACCAAAAAATCGTCAACATACAATGCGCGGGTCTTGCAACTTTGCTTGGATGCGGCTTCCAACAACGGACAGAAAAATATCGCACAAGACTGGAGCGACCGCCGAACCTATACAGATTCCTTGTTTCTGTACGTAGAATTCGTTGTTGAACTCGACCACGGTAGAACCCAAATACAGTTCCAACAATGTTAAAAATTGTTCACAATTAACACCAGTGGCACTTGAAAACGCGAGCTCACCATGATCATCGATCCTCTCGCGAATAGCCACGAACAATTCCTTATGCGGCACAGAGTAGTAGAGATCTTCTATGTCAATTGAAAACCCGTTGAAACTGCCACAGTTCAAACCTTGTAAAAGTTGGACGACATCAGATGACTTCCTAATGACGAATTTTTAACATTGTTGGAACTGTATTTGGGTTCTACCGTGGTCGAGTTCAACAACGAATTCTACGTACAGAAACAAGGAATCTGTATAGGTTCGGCGGTCGCTCCAGTCTTGTGCGATATTTTTCTGTCCGTTGTTGGAAGCCGCATCCAAGCAAAGTTGCAAGACCCGCGCATTGTAAGCATCTATAGGTATGTTGACGATTTTTTGGTCCTTTTGAAAGATGTTTCAGACCTTGATGCAGTGATTAGTAATGTTGTCAGTGTATTCCAGAATGAAGGGCAAGGTCTTAAGTTTACTTTCGAAAGGCCTGTAAACAATGAGCTTCAGTTTTTGGATGTTAGGTTGCGTTTTTCTGTTAATCATATCTGTTGGTTATACAACCCAAGATCGAAAAAAGCCTTACTACCGCACAGTAGCGCTCACTCGAAGCTTGTCAAGCGTGGTATCGCAAAGAACTGCTTGAATTCGGCCCTCAATAAGACTTGCAGTCATGCTCTTTCCGAAAGTTTCTGTGCCCAAGTTCTGAGACTAAAGCGTGCGGGTTACCCCCCAGAACTTATCACTGCCGTTTGTGAGTCCCTCCTGCAAAATATTAAACGTCCGAAAGCAAACGACAAGCCTAACAAAGCGGACATGCCGGTTAAGGTCATCCCATATATACACCAAGTGTCGCACAATATTAAACGAATAGCAAGGAAACACAACGTCCAGGTTGTTTTTTCCGCTCCATGCAAACTCTCAAAGTTGTGTGCCTTGACTAACAGTAAGAAGCGACGTGTTTGCGTCACGCAACACCGGAACAAGTTTACAATGTGCGTTTTTAATGTCGTCTACAGCATTCCCCTGAGTTGTGGTCGCCGCTACATCGGTCAGACCGGCCGATGTTTTAACGAGAGAGCTAGGGAGCATAATTTGAACGTGCGCAATCAAACTGGAGGATTCCTGGGTGAGCACTGCAAACGCTGTGGTTGTACCCCTGATTTTCATCGTACACAGTTCCTCAAGAAAGCGAAAGATAAAACTGAGCGCGAAATCATGGAAGCCTTTTTCATACATAAGGCAGGTGACAACTGCGTTAGCAGGCCTTCAATCGTTTTGTCTGACGCTGAGATTGATTATCTCAAAGGTTTTATTTAGCGTGGTTCTCACTTGCACTTCCCTTTTGTTGTCATGTGATCTTTCATCGTTTTATGCTTTTACACGCGAAGCGTCCGCCAGTTGTTATTTTACTATGTCGTTGTTATTGTTTGGTTTTTTCTCTCTCTTGCACGCATGCTCCATGTGAAATTCCTCTGCTATAGTTAAACAGATTGTTAAGATTGTTGTTTATCGCTGCTTGTTAGTTCTGGGCAACGTGGCTGTCACAACGAGCGATTATGGCACATATAAATGCACTGGCAAAGGCAATAAAGTTCAGTTGTAAGTCAGCGCCCGTGGCGTCTACTATGTGTCTTTGTCCGTGTGTTCTTTAGCGCTGCCCCAAACAAGTCCGACGATGAACCAGCTCGCCCAGACCAAAGTTTTGCTAGAACATTTTTATTACTTATGTATTTGCACCTATCTCGAATTGTAGCTCACGGACAACGCCGCTTTTTCGTCAACAACCAAAAACGCCGCCACCGACACCAAAAGTTCTGCGAAACGAGCTCTTTAACGCTATTGCGTTAATATTCGCAATGCCCATAGACTGTCGCGCCACCGAGCGGAATCGAGGAGCGTCCTCTCGAGGAGGGTTAGCATATGCAGCTTTTCTGGACACCAGCGGCCTAGTTCGCGTGAACGACACCACGTGGCGTATCGACCTTAAAGAATTCAAAAGTCCCGCCATGACGTATGCAGTTACGCGGCACTAAATAAAAGAGAATCAAAAGAAACAGTACACACGCCCCGAGACTGTCGCTTCACCTCGGTGCGCAGAAAAGAGCGCTGTTTGTCGGCGTTATCTCGACGGCGACGACTGGCAATGAATTGGCAGTTTTTCTAGACGTGCCGTGCCAAATGTCTGGCCGTTATAGACGCGCCCACGATGTATCAAGAGAATCGCGTTTTTTTATTTGTTTGTTTGCTTAGTTTCTTGCGCTGCCGTACCGGTGAGCTTTTGGAGCAGCATGCTGCTTTCCGAGTTTCTTTTTGAGCTAGCGGGAAGCATTATGTTTGGGTACGAACAGGATATTGTGGTTGCATAATAACCGAATTTCCTTTGGTGTACCACTTAGGTGCTGCTCGTTTGCTCGTTGCGTTACCTCAAATTAAAACTGGATAAGTTTGAGAACGCTAGGAATGAGAGTAAAAAAAAGGAAGTTAAAGATAGTTTTTATTTGTTTTCATTTATTTCTTATTGAAATGTGACTGCCACCGCAAGCTTGGCGCCGTCTAAGCGGGTGTGCAAAAATGATACAGTCGTTGAAAGATGACCTTGTACACCGGAAAATGTGAACTTGGTTAGTTTTTTTTTGTTAGGAATGAACGTATGGTAGAACATATACGACTGACGTGTTGTGTAATAATCTCTAGATCTGCTGTCTATCCCGCTAAAAAAGGCACTTATCTATCCTAATTGCATTTCTTCTTTTTTCTTTCTTTTTTTTCCTTTTTTTTTCTCACGGTCGACTGACTCATATGCTCGAGGTGATTGTCTTGAATCCTGTTGGCGCAGATACACCAATAGGTTACTCTAATGGGCTGGAAGTTCTCCTGAAGCTCTCCTATCATGTTCTGTAGGCGCAGTCTCTTTCAACTTTGCACTACAGCCAGCACAAATTCGATCATGAATCACCTACTGGCTCAATCGTCCACTTCGATCAGCACAAAGAATTTCTGAAGAGCGAATTTTGGCGTTTTTGCGCTGACAACAACGATTGTTAATGCAACATAATATAGTAACTGTTCCTACAATCTCTCAAACCACTTCTTTATTCTGTATCACTCGTGATGTAGAGTACAAAATGCAATTGACTTGCTCAACAACGGGTCACAAGAAACACCAGAGAAAAGCGAACCCTTTAATTCCCCCTTCTTTCGTTCACCCAGCATATGAAAATTTCTTCCATTGTGAGTGGAGCTCCTTCTGTTGCCACGAAGGTGTGCAGGCGTTCCAAAGGAAATCTTAAGCCTTTCTTTCCAGGAGGTTCCCTTAAGAGAACGATGGTGTTTATGCGCACAGGAATTTTGATTAGTAGTTTTTCACTCGTAGCAATGACTGAAAAATACCAGTCTTCAGCCAGATAAAGCCTAGCGAAATCTGCTTTTTTCCCTTAATATCTACTGCTTTTCAAGCAGTAGTCTTCTTCCTCTGAAAGCCCAACGGAAAATGACCCATGTCGAATAGAATGATTACAGCTCCGCTCGAGGGTCTTCAAAACCGGAGCTTTTTTTTGTACTTCATGATGCAAAATATCAGCCGCGTATTGAATCCTGGAATCTTCTGGCTTGATAGGAATGTCAAAGCTGCGAATACATTCCTGGCTGGGATTCTTTTTTGGCTCAAACGTGTAGGCCCACCTTGAAAGTACCTTCCACTGTATCGGGTAGTTTTGTCTCTATTGCAGATAAGGAAATCATAGTAAAATAAATAGTAAGAAATATATAGTTCAATATTAAATTTTACTGCAACATAAAAGTTTCAATAGAAATACGCGCGAAAGCGACTAAGAAAAATTAATAATATTTCAGAAGACACGATAACTGGCATGTAGCCTCGACTTTAATAATAGGGATATCTGCACCCAGGTGTGAAGTGTGGTTAATGCGCATCGATAGCACAATACTATCATAGATGCACGCGTTTTAGAAAACACACTCTAGACATGGTATTCCCTCTCAGCTTTGTCTGAGTGGAAATAGGTCAAAGAATTGAATTCCTGTCAATTTGATAACATGTTATTTTTTTTCTTAGATTAGGCCCTAAATCTGCCCTAAATGGTGGCTCTGCGCTGTACAGCACACTCGTGTGCTTTACAGCGCAGAGCCACCATTTAGGGCAGATTTTGTAGTGACGCGGAAATTACCTCCTTGATAGTGAGAAAGTTCAAATATGTATACACAGTAACCTTCTCAATATTTACTTATGGACAAATATTTGGGATCGTGGAACATGAGGTGAGCATGAGTGAGGTCACGCCATTTTAGAGTAAATACTTACTCTATCACTATATATATTCGCGATGTGCTTTCTTAAAGGAACTGACAACCGACCGAAATGTGTCACAAGACCCTGGCTGTGAATTACAGTGACATAAACGAGCTTTTTTTATTCACCATATGATTAGGATTTGTATTGTTGAACTGCGCTTTGAAAGTCACAACAGCATGTCGCGTTGCCTGACGGGCAAGCCTTCATAGTGCACGAATGAGATGTGCAGAATGCTGTACGCAGTCCGCTGCTATTTACTAAAGAAAAAAATGCGTTTAAAATTAATCCGCACGTTATTAGGCATTCTCGATTTATTCTGCGCTTATGAAAGAGTAAAAGGAGTTGACGTTGAGAGGTGGCGTTGCCTTCGCGACTACTAGTGAACGCATGTCGAGCAACGGCGCATGCGCGCGGCGCTTTCTACATTGATTGAACTTCCAGGTAGCACACATCAAAAACCGGAAAAAAGGCATTCCGTACCGCTGGGGCTGTGGCATGGGCTTCGCAAGACACTGACCTACGTAGGCGGTGTCACGGCTGAAACGTTAGTAAAGGCATCTTTTCTTTTTTAGTGAGTGCTACCCGCAAGGCATTCTCTACACACACACACACACACGCACACACATTATATATATATATATATATATATATATATATATATATATATATATATATATATATATATATATATATATATATATATATATATATATATAGTGCATTACCGACACGTTAGTCATAAGCCTGAGGCGAACAAGCAAGACGAGCTTGATCTGTTCATTAGTTTGATGAACCGTAATTAGGCTTGGCTCGGGAACACAGTGCGGAGGGCAATCTAGTGAGCGTCGAATACTTGCGTCATTGAATCGGTAAGCAGAACTGTAAAGCGAAAAGCGCTAGTTAGTTTTGAAGTCTTCTTCCTCGCTATTTTCATTCACTCTGTTGTACATTGCTGCTATCATGGGTACCTCTCAAGGGAAAGTCATCAGTAAAGACAACATGCACGTGTCCATGCCTGGACTTCCCTCTTATTTACTCCCTCTTATTACTCTTTCAACGGCGTGAAGTGGCGTTGTGGCATGAAGGGCAGTGTGTAATCGGCTAATATTCCCTATGAAATTACCTATGCTTTTCAGGAAAGCAGCGTACACTAAAGAACGTGTTGAAAGGGTGTCGTTTCGCCTCACAAAAACAGTCCTGATATCGTGCATGCCTCTCGATTGCATTATCGCCGCGCGCCCGGCACTTCCAGGTCACAGATGGCATGTACGTTATGAGCGTGAGACAGCATTTTTCATAGGAAAGTGGCGAGTGCCGAGAATTCAAGAAAGGAAACGCAAGCCAGCAGCAAAGCAGCCGGTTGAAGATCTCTCGTCGTTGCTATGGCAACGGCGCGCGCGGGCGTGCTCGCTTCCGAGTCTACTTGCCTACCGTTTCGCCGTCTGTTCCGTGCACACCGGTCCCCGCCGCCGGCCTGCGCCAGTCAGCAAGGGGGGGGGGGGGCGGGGGTTGGGTAAAGGGAGGGGGCACTTGCTGAAGGCCTTGACAGTTTGAGAGAAACACCTATTCTCATTATTCTTGTCGGTAAAACACCGCCTCCGTCAAACTTTTGGGAGCGGAGGCGGGCCCTACAGGCATACCCCCTAGCTACGGGCATGGCCTCTGGACTCCTAGGTGGCCCCGGTCGGTCTACGAAACTTCTTCCGAAGTACCACGGCCCGTACCGTGTGGTCTAGCAAGCCTCGCACTTCATATACGCCGTCAAGTCGCTTGAGACTTATTGTAATCAAACAATGTCGAGGCATGAGATTGTGCATATGGACCTGCTAAAGCCTCACTGTCACTGTGCAGCTGTCGGTAATTAGCCAGGATGGCTCTTTTTCGGACGGGAAGTAAATGTAATGCAAAAGGGCAGCACTACTTGCAGAAGCAGAGAACGCTGCTCCCGTAGAAGAAAAGGCGACGATTCAACAATACAAGCTTTGCGTTGGTTCTACTATTACTGGTTACGTTTCTGCGTCGTCTCTAATAGTAGAGTACTTCTTTAAAACGCTTCATTATATTACAAATGGCTGCCCTCATGTTTCCTTTGGTTTCGTTTTGTATTGCCTTCTTATGGTTGAGGTTAACTAAAATGTGGGTTCTTTTTCTTCGTTATTAGGTAATGGGTTGCGTGGTAATAAAAAATAAAACATTTGAAGTTTACTTGCTCCATTTCCAAAGCGAAACCGAAACTGCAGCAAATATCTTGTGTGCAATGCTCCAGCGAAAAAACAAGCAACTAAATCTTCAGCAGCGTTGTACTAGTAATAATAATTGCTGGAGTTCTACGTGCCCAAACCATAATATGTTTATGAGGCGTGCCGTAGAGGAGGGCTGCGGAAATTTCGACCACCTCAGGTTCGTAAAGTGCATCTAAAACCAAGAACACGAGCCTCTAGCATTTTCGCCTTGTTCAAAAATGCTGGAGCCGCCGTCAAACCTGTGCCCTTTCGGTAAGCAGCCGAGCACCGTAACCGCTGTACCACCGCGGCAAACATAAGCAATTCTGAGAGAGACAAAAAAAAGAAAAAAATCGCATTGCGATTCGAACCAAGGCCCCAGCGCTTGCGCGCAAACAGCCGGCACGGATGATCAACCCATTCAGCCACAGCGCGCGGCGGCTAGCCCGTGATACGATAGCTATTATAAAGATACTATGGTCAAACTCTCCTTGCAACGCTCCTTGCAAGTGTCCCCACCTTCCAAAGAGCAGAAACAGAATGCAAAAGTGAAAACAGCTGCTTTCTGTTTGCAAAAATGCGCTGTAGACCATAATTCGATGTTTCACAGCGCAAGGAACGAGGACGACATTGGAAAACACACACAGCGCTGAACTTACAACTGACTATATTTTCAAACTTACAGCAATATATATGCGCTCTTCACCAGGAAAGAAAAAAGAATAGAGCAAATGAAGCATACAAAAATTCCAGAAAATATCGTAGAAGCCCAAACAATGTTGAAACGTGATAAAAAGTGCACGACTGCAGCTTCGCTTGCTCTTTCGAGCAACGAAAGGGAATTTCTCGTGATCGTAAAATATATGTGATATCGATGATGGGTTGTTGTTTCCTGCGGCTACAATTTTTTGTACACCAGGCCTGCAATTGTCGCGTGACCAAAATCACGTAACATCGCACATCTACTTATGTGACTACAATCACGTAACAACTAGCCACGTGACTAAAAATCACGTAAAATCAAGTATTTAGTCTCGCCACTAAAATCCCGTAACGTCACGTAACTATTGACGTGACGTGTTGGCGCCAAAAACTTCGGAACAACCGGGTGCGCGGGGCAACCTCAGCGTCTGCACTGGACTCTGATAAAGATGTACTTTCTCTCTCACGTGACTAAAATCCCATCACGTAACTACTAGTGACGCGATATTTCTCCTTCAGAACCACGCAACAAGTGCGTAGTCTGGGGAACCGACCGAAATCTGAGAAGAATAGATTATCCAAGCCTAGCCATATCCTATAATACTATACTAGCAAAAACCTTGCACCTCTAGTAATAGCTTGGTATTACTAGCAAAACCTTAGAAGAAGCAAGGTCGAACGCTAGCTCCGCTTTCGGTTCCAGCCTTGCGCAACCTGCTGCGCACATTTTCATTTACAGATGTTTAAAACGGCATCTTATTGAGGTACGTTGAGGTGGGCTGCGAGTGCGTGCGAAAAGCTGCTGAATTACAGGATTTTCGTTTTGTAACTGGGAGCACCAGTCCCTGGACTTCCCGAAAGCTTTGATCCACACACGTCATATCACACGGACGTATCCGATGCAGCGCACAGTGCTTTGTGATGTTAAAGGAGAAGGCATGCTGGTTTTTTTTTTCTGTTCACGTAGGGCGATAGATATGATAAGAGATGAATAAAAATCCCAGTTTCACCGCAGGGACGATGAAATGAGTGCGATAGCAACAAATTAAGTAAAGCTGGCAGCTATCTCTTCTAGATCCAGTCTCGCGTAAATCTACAAAACGGTGCTGTAAGAGAACACAGCCACTCCAGGTAGGAAAGGGGATTTCGCACAGTCTCTGAGTTGAGAGCGCAGCATGTAGAAGGGTATATGAGCCGTCCGCTGATGCTTGTCGAGACAGCAATTTTGATTTCATTAAAGTTAAGGCGAAATCATTGCACTGCTGTTTGAAAAAGAACAAATATTTTTTCCTATTCTTTGATTGGCTTAATTATCTGTTGGTCTCATTAGTAGTGTCTAACAAAAAAAAAAGAACCCCTCGAAAAATTCCACTTCGTTCGTTAAGATTACCACAGACACTTGCGTTAGCCCTAAGTAAAATGCAACTGCAAAAACGTCTAACTTTGTCATTTATTTACTATGCCTCGCTTGTCTAAGCTTAGTTCGCTTCCTTTACGTTGCTGATTTGTAGGTACCTCAGAAGATCGTAACGACGTCATTGAGAAGGGAGAAATAAGTTTCCACCACAATACGCGTACAAAAGTTCGAAAGAGCTTTGTTCACCATAACTTGATCGGGCGTTCTGTTCCTTAGGACGTTTATAAAAGAATAAAGTAAGAATTACAAACGTAGATCCGAACGATGTGATACGCGTGGAGTGTTTAAACATACACTAAAAAAAGTCGTATAATAAAGAGAAAAAGAAACGGCAGCTCAAGATTACAGTCAAGAACCGAAACCGAAACGAAAGCTCTTTTTTGTTTCGGCGGCGACATCCTGTGCGAAGCTGTGGAACTAAGTCACGGGCTGAAAAAAAAAATGCTGATCCGTCGCCAGGAATCGAACCGATGACGGCGCGGTTATGCCGCGCTCTGAACTTGAGCGGTCAACTCGCTCGGCCACGGTGAACGCCGTGTCGCCTGTGGTAAGCAAGGGTTTATCAATTTACCACAAACATTTGAGCGACCGCGCTTCAAAAAACGCGTTAGGGAACAATGTTATGCCAATTGCGGCAAGTTGAGAATGGCTTTAAACGAAAGCTGAGTGCCAGGACTACATGTGATTTCCTGACCATTAACATAACTTGCTTAGTTTTACGACAGTGACCGTTTTTGTCTCGAAAAACAGGCCACATTTTCCGCCGTTTCCATAGACTCCCATTGTACAATCTTTAACTCCTCTGGGAACAAAATTGAAGCTTACTGCAACATGATCGCTGCAGTCCTCTCGTGCGTTTAGGTTCCCAGAAGCGCTCTGTTGTCTGCGTTTTTCAACATTCACCCTCTACACTTAATTATTCGGGAAAAACTCGCCAGTTCCATTGAAAACGCGCTAGCTTCGCGCCGGGGCCGCCAGGGGCGCTGGCTGCGATGTGTCCACAAAAGCTGGATATGGTAGACGACAAAATGGCGGCACTATGCAGTCGCTCCCTTGTTCGGCTGTGCTAGGCTCAGTGTTAACGCGTTGGCAAGAAAGGAACACTACGACTTTGCATGTTCCCTGCGTCAGTGAACAAACCGGGCCCTCCGTGACACGAGAAATCTGATTCGTTCTTGCGAGAAGCGAAGTTTTCGTGAAAATACGTGGCAACTCGCGCTTTCAATGCTAGCCCACAGTGCACACATACTATCAGCTTCGCGAGGCTTACTGTAGCCACGTAGGTAAGTTAAATGTTATCGTCTGACATATTCAGTTGAAGCTCATCCTGTTTTACTTGTATATATAATTGGTCAGTGTTTCTTGTAGTGCATGAGTCCCATAACACTGTACGCGGGAGGGAGGTCGCGCGGGCTCGCGATGTGCTCATGTATAACTGAGCGATCTCAAGTTGGCGATACATTAAAATAGGGCCTCTATCCTTTGTCAGCAAAGCGCTGTTAGGAATCGTGCGAGCGACGTTTCAATCATTCGAGGACGCGTCTGCTCGACGCCTTTCGTGGAGCGAACGCTTTCCATCCACGCCGTCCTTCGCCAGTGTGCTGGTGGTGTTGGGTTTCATAGCCACCGCTGCGCCGCTTGTTTTTGTACGTTTGTTGATAGGTGGCAGCACGCTGCAAGCCATTTGCTTGTTGACCGGTCTGAGAGCAAAACGTTCTCCGCGCCCAGACCTCTCTTGTAAACGTGGTGACGCGGAGTGCTCGAAGTCGTTCGGCGGAGGAAATTCTTCAGATTGCTTTCAGCAGTGATGTTGAAAGAAACCATCTTGACGACGAGGATTTTTCACTGGACGTAGAAGACTGTGAAAGCACCGAGAGATAGCGACGATGAACCACCAGCTGCTAACTCACGACGAGCGAGTTGCACGTCACGTCCCCTCGTGCGTTAATGTTCTTTCACGCTCGTAACTCGTAAGTCACTTTTATTGTATTTAATGTATAATATCCTTGAGCGAGATCAAAATAAAAGCATAGTTCCTCTTGTGCATTGCATGTATCACAATTATTGTGGATATTATGGAGCGCCGCATGCCGCCAACACGCTCGAGCTCGACCAGCGAAGCGAAATGGTTAGAGCGATGGAGCGTGCAGTCACGGCCACAATCCACGCCTCTCGGCGAACTTCTTCGACGTTGCGAAAAGCACACGTGTGCATTCTTTTCAATATTCATGTTTCGATCGTGCTGATCGAACCTGCAACATGCGAGTGAAGTACACACGGCTAGAGTCTCAGCATGGCTGTGACACAAGCGCTACCGAATGGCATGTTAAATGCTTGTGTTCCGTTGAAGACGTAACTCCGCGTTTCCGACTGCGCAAGTAATGACGAAGGGGGTATTATCGCAGAACACTTTTATGTTTGCAAGCCATCATCACGCGCAGCAGCGATGGCGCTACTCGCTGGCGGCCTACTACTGCGGCAAATCCGTCAGGCAGGCTCGGTAAGTACTACCTCGGAGTGCCGTTCAGCTCATACGTCAATTCTAGTTCATACAGGTTTATGTAGCACGCACAGGATTTCGCAATGCATCGTTATGCACGGTAACGGAGCTGAAATATAACCTTTCACTTCGCAGCAAATAATTAGGTGGCGAGTACTTAGCACTTTCCATGGTTTGGGAAAGTATTTTAGTCTCATATCCATTTCAGCGCAGCTCATAACTTCATCCGGTGAAAGTGGCATGGTCCATACGTCCGCACGTCCTATCTGTTCCTATGCTAACAATCGGGTTGACCCTCCTCCTGGCGCCATCTTGAAAAGCACGGCGCGCCACCTATAGTTCGTGGGCATTGCGAATACCTTCGCACGCTGATACCATCGGCTTCGAGAATTTTGCGCTCAACCTTGCACGTGACTGTATCAGGAGCTTTGGTGTTTTCTTTCTTTTTTCTTTTACATTAAAAAAAATGCTGGACTTAGTCACATTCCCGACAATGGCATGTCAAGATTGCCCCGACAGAGGTGTTCGAATAATTGAGGTGCTGTTTGGCCAATGTATACTTTTTCACAGGTCAGTGGAATTTCCTGAACACGTGTCGAACACGAGAGAGAGAGAGGGGGGCACTCTTCATTAGAAAAACAGATTTTTGCCGGCGTCTGTATAACGCTGGCATGCTGCTCTGTGTAGGGATGGGGAACGGGATTGACAGACTAAAGAAGAGAGGGAAGCAAATAATAATAAAAAGAAAGAATACAAAAAAAAATATCACGACGCGTAACTGTTTTCATGCAGCATCGTAAAAACAGGGGGTCTAGTTATGCCATGCGCAACACACGGACAAAGACTTGAAAGTTTGCAGGGGTCGGAAAAGACGACGTTATGAGAGCAAGCCACAAGGATCTAGCGATTATTTTTTTTTTTTCGCACGGTTAATTTTTAAAATGGGCCACGTTAACTTTGTCCTAAGAAAGAAATCAAGAGAGAGAGAAAGAAAAGGTGGGGCCGTTAACCAGTTTAGAATACCAGGTTTGCTACCCTGCACAGGGGAAAGGGATGGGGGAGATTGAAAGTTGGAACAGCAAAGGAAGATAGAGCGAAGAAAGAGAGAAAGAGATGGGGAGCACACACAAAGCACTGACAGGGCATTTGAGGCCGAGAGTATTGCGTTTACATTCGCTCGTTTTTCAATCGTTTTCAAATTGTGTGTGATCTTGTGCATATATTTGACGGTGGTGCCTTTACCTTTGTCTATGTATTTTTCGCTTGAGCGTCCTGCCTGGGTTTCAAATATTCACACGTTTCAAAACACAGTCGGCGAGGGAATTTAGTAACTGTAAAGGGTCGCCAGTAACGTTTAACCTAGTTGTCCGTGACAGCGTCGAATGGACCCTAAGTATGAGCGCAGAGGTTCGCTCAAACAAAGATATGTCACGCTGTATGATGCTGGAATGAGATTTTTAAGTATTTGAGAGTAGTGACACGTGTGTTTTGACCTGCGGATCCTTTTGTCTGTTTTTTTTTTTAATTTCTATGCGTGAGCTCATATGCATGTTTTAGCAGTGTAACGTTGGGCGAGTTGGTGAGTAGCTTAACGAAATATTTACGGCGCAACTGAGAAATATTTACGGCGCAACTGAGAAGACAGGATAGGGCGCCAGGATGGCGCCCTATCCGGTCTTCTGTCGTTTTTGTTTTCTTCCTTGTCTCAGTTGCGCCACAAATCTTTCGTTGAGCATATTCATGTGTGTGCATATATGAAGCCTCTCTTCTGAATAAAAAGAGTTGCGAGTATAGCGCCTGTCTTTCTGTCATCTCCTCTGTTTCTTTTCATTTTCGAGTTTCGCGCCACTGCAATTATGTTTAGCGAACACCAACTCACCCAAGAAGAAGCTACCCTTTTATATGTGTTTACAGGGGGAGTTATACACACGAGAAAACACCTCTAAAGGTGCATATACACTTAGTGCGTACCTTTAATTAGTCAGATAGTTAACTTATTGGTTTGTTTTCTGGGTTGTTTGTTTGAAACAGCTGCAGAAAGGCAAACTAGTCGGTATCATCAGTAGCTTGCTCTGGCCTGCTATTCTAGGCTGGGCAAAATAGACTGGATCGAGAAACAAGATTAATAATGATGACGACGGAAGGAAAACCACAAGTTTTTTGCGTTCTGCGAAGTCCTAGATCTAACACGATATAGAGTAACATTTCTTTTTAGAATAAGCTGGGCTTAAGAAAAAAGATAAGTGCATCGACTGAATCTGAAATGAAACGCCCTGCGGTTGCTTTCAGTTTTGTCTGCATTGCCTAGCACGACACGTACATACAGGTCCGCGTATGTGCGCGTGCATCGAGACTGTAATCCGCTTGTCTAACCGGCTTTATTCGAGCTAGCCTGTCGAGTATGACAGGGAGTGCAGCTTTGGAAACGACGGGAGCGTGACAAGAGATAAACTCGGGAGAAACGACGAGATCGTTAGTACAGTGAGCGACAAGCCGAACCGGTCTGTATGTCTTTTTACCCTCCTTACACTGATCTGCTGTGTGTAGCTGTGAATAGCTGTCGCTTCTCTCAGCATTTTCCCAGCACAAATGTTAAGCAGCTCGTCAACTATTACTAGTTGAGTATCGAGCAATGTTTACTAACATGACGCTCGTACGTAGTTGCGTTGACTAATTTTTGCTCGAGTCAACACTATGTCATATTAACGCTGAATTGCAGTCCTCGGCGTCTGCAAAAGTTATGAGAAAATCCCCTTTATTCTGTGAGCTCCGTTCGTCGCATGACAACGCTATGCACGCTTGCGCAGTTATAAGACACGTTTACAGCGGAGATGTCATACGCTAGTGTCTCCAGTGGATCGCTGCGTGCGTAGGATGAGCGCGTAGAACAAGAACAACAGCGATTGCTTTCTCGTCATTGACCGCTGCGAATGCGCGCCTGTCACGGCTGCTGTTCGTCGTTATGCGGTGGTGTCGTCATAATCATCATCAGTCTGACTACGCCCACTGCAGGCAAAGGCCTCTCCCATGTTTCGACAATCAACCTGGTCCTGTGCTTGCTGGCTGCCACGTTATCCCCTCAAATTTCTTAATCTCATCTGCCCACCTAACTTTCTGTCTACCCCTCGCGCGTTCGCCTTCTCTTGGTATCCAGTCAGTTACTCTTAATGACCAGTGGTTATCTTGCCTACGCGCTACGTGCCCGGACCATGTCCATTTCTTTCAGCGGTGGTGTACAGATGGTGGAATAAAAGCCCTGCAAATGGAATAAAAGACACTGAGAATTGCACAAATCAGGAAAATTCTGGCTTTGCGAAAACTTGATGCCAAGCATGCGTTTCGCCATGCGTTCTTTAAGGGGCAGCTCAAGACGCCGACGAACGGTACAAAAAAGATGCAATGCCTATGCCGCCCGAAAAAAATCGTTTAATAGAAGGCCACAATTGAAAACATATTTATACGCTTACGCATCCATTAGACAACTTACAAACGAGATTCTGCGCCCGTCAGTTCCCCCGGTCACCCACTTTCACTGAGCGGAATGGTATTCAGTTTTTGTGACTGTAAATGGACGTCCAGCATATCTCCCTTAGCGCCCGTATTCACGAAAGGCTATATGCTGGAACTGTTATTCGGAGAAGTATTCAGCCAATTCTGTCACCGAATATTGTATTAGCGAAGGCGTTTTTCTAACGCCAGCGAACTCTCGCGACAGAAAAGCATATTGAATTCGGCCCCAGGATTTCATATGACGAATAAAAGTTGCTATAACGTAAAACTATCTTTATTCTTTCTAGCCCCAGTGCGTCTTTCGCATCTTCAGCCACTGTTCGAAATATGTCGGGCCGCGCCCACTCCGGCTGTCTGCCACGTAATACAGTCAAACCAGAATGTATAAAACTCGCTAAAAATACCGGAATGAGTTCTTTATATCGCATAAGTCGTCATAAAACTTCTAAAAAAACTTCCCGTATTTTCGGTGCACTAGTTTGCTTCACGGCAGTGCTCTACAATATTGCAGTGAAGGCGGCTGCACGGCAATGCGCGGGCATTTTTTTATTATTTTTTATTTTTCCGCGGTTTGTAGTTGGGGTTGCAGGTTATACGCAGGGGCGGGTTATACGCGAGGAAATACGGTGTCGATGGAAAGTGTGCCTCAACATCTTCATAGGCAGCTGCAGGCACTCGTTGGGCGGCCTCTAGTCCGCCTAGGCTCTAATGTCGGTGATGTTCACAATCGTACTGAGCGTGCTTCTTCGGATGCTGCGCGCAGCTCCGACGTCAGACTTCTTTTCTCCACGTTCCACTGTGTTTATCATGGCCAGCTTTGCTGAGAACAGCAGGTTCGTCTGTTTCGCGGCGACCATCGCATTAAGAAAGGGAGCGGAGAATCGCAGAGAAGCGAACGGCGACCGTGCACGACGGGCTGACGGGCGCGACGACGAGGCATCACGGGAGAAAATATCTGACGGCAAGCGGCACTTTCTCCGTGTTTCGGATGGCCGCCTTCTAATCACACCGCTTGCTCTACCAAATGCGTGCGGGAGTCCCCTTCCGTGAGAAAAAGCCAACGTCTTGTGAGGGAAAGCCCACTTCTCGGGGCGTTTCGCGCTGTCTTATGTATGAAGTGTTCTGGTTATTTTTTGTTCAATGTAGCCATATATGTTCTTTTGCATTGACGTTCAAGCATTGTCGTGTCCGATAAAAGTTCGATATAGAGGGTAATTTGATTTACACGAGTTCGATATAGTCGGGTTTCACTGTGTAAGGAAAACCGCTAAACTGCGTTCTATCAAAATGGCACGTAAGAACTGCTCATGAACTATGACGCACAGAACAACACAGAATAAATTATTGCCGACTCCGCTCCTTCCGCGTCATTAGGTCTTCGACAATGACAAAAAAAAAATTCGGCAGATCCCACGCCTTGTGGGAATCGGTATCATGCGAAGCAGTCAGCGAGTAGTTCTATGCTGCATTTATTGCAGCTTTGAGCCAAGAGTTGCGAGGTGGGACGACATGTTTTTGTAATTGTAGTAGTTGTGTGGGCTTACCAGGCACGTCGACAGCACTGGCGTTTATAGGGTAACTTATGGTGTCACGTAACGTCAGCACTCACGTTAGAGCACATGCGTCTATTATCGAAACGAAGTGCATTTTACGGTGCGATTATGTGAATATCGTACGTAGGCTTCGTTAGCGTATTCATCCGGGGTCGAGCGATGCTTGAATTTTGCTTGATGAATCATCGGAATACAAATGCAATGTTTATTAGATTATTAGACTGGTATAAAAGCTGAGCCAACACTGTAACCACCGAAGTTAACTAGACATGACGCCTGCATCATAGGAGTGCATATGTAGCCTTTATTGCTTTGTTATAAAATTAGATAGCCAGCACCACAACCACAATTGACGCTGCACCGACATTACGTCTGCATAGGGTGCATTTCCAAAGCACTTTCCAGACCTGGCTTGGCTCTGTGGTAGAATACTTAACTGCCACGCAGAATTCTTGGGTTCGCATACCCGTGCACCACGGCTCGTGGTAAACGGGTATGTGCCACACGTGTCCGGAGGAAAGGGTTTGACGATGTACTCGACAGGATCTTCAGGTTATTATTGCGATAGCAATTATATGGACACACTCGGCTGATTTTTGCCGTCGTCGTCATGTCCCGGATATATATATATATATATATATATATATACACGAACCAGCATCCCCTGCTCCCCAGCGCGCTGCGTTAGACAACTCAGCCACACGCCATGTATGCGCCGGCGAAATAACGGCGAGCTATTTATATACACCATGTACCGCTGGTGGTAAGCAAATCTCGGAGGAACGTGAGCGTGTTTTCTATCACGCAACGCTCCTAGTTTTCTTTCAATTTGAAAACTGCCTTTGAGTCGCGCACGACAAAGTGGCCCTTTTCTGTACCCACTCGTGATGTGGATGGAAAAAATAAAGAAACAACACCGGGAACACCTAGAGTCACTGTATATGCTACCTTTAGGTAGCAGAGTAGCGCATAGGTCCGGCTAGCAACCACAGCTATGCGGTGAAGTCGCACTCCATTTTTGCAGGCGACATGCCTACCGCGTCGCCGATAAACATGTCTGGCGTGTCGAAGGCCGGTGATAAACATTGGCTGTCGATGACTAGTGTTAATTGAGTGAGCTGCAGCGGCGGCGTCGAGAAATACAAAAATTGGCCCGAGCGTCAGCTTCTCCGCAATGCATGGTTGCTAGCGGCGTTTGGAAAACAGATGCGCAACTCTGCTACCTAAAGGTAGCATATACAGTGACTCTAGGAACACCTTGCATCAGACACCCCCGCGTGACTGGAGCCGCAGGGCGTAACTCCACGCGCCACAGTTTAAAAGAAAAAGAAATATTTAAGAGCATCTGATTCTCCATTGTCGACACTTGCAGACGCAGCGCTACTAATTTTCTTTCATTTCGAATACTGCCTTTGAGACACGCACTACAATGTGGCCATTTTCTGTACCCACTCGGGATGTGGAAGGAAAACAAAAAAGACAAAGAACACCGGGCACACCTTGCATCAGACGCCCCCTGTGGTAGGCGACGCAGAGGGTCACTCCACGCGCCGCAGTTTAAAAGAAGAAGAAATATCTAAGAGCGTCTAAATTGTAAATTTCCCCACTTATATTAACCGCCGGTTCATCCCCCGTAGTGGGTAAGAGCCAAGAATTAAGGGTCAAGCAAGCAAGCAAGCAAGCAAGCAAGCAAGCAAGCAAGCAAGCGAGCGAGCGAGCAAGCAAGCGTCTGATTCTCCATTGTCGACACTTGCAGCGTGTTGTTCAAGCACATAGCCGTAACAACTGTGACAGTTGTTAGTTCACGCTTGCCCTGTGCATGCCTGTGCGTTCACTTAGGACGTCCTTTGTAATTCAGCGGCACGCTGCAAGTATCGGGCTGCTTCTGCTTCTTCGTGTGACATTTCGATTTCTTGCTATCGCATTCATTGCTTCCCCCTTGCGGCGAAACTGTGACTTTTTCACGAGAGCACCCAGACGTAGGCGGCTAGATAAATAGATAGAAACGCTCAAAGTGCCAAAGGTTCGCTAAGAAATGCTTCGCATTTTAAAAAAAATCGTGAGTGTGGGCCGTGATGAAGAGAGCCGACCAGCCACCATAATCGAAAGAAACGGACTGAATCCTTATTTGGCAACACGCATACATACACATGGCAACAGCACCACCACCGACGTTCACATGGTTTCCAGGCTGTGCTCTGGAACCAAAACTAGCGACACAACAGTGGGCCACACCAACGTCACCTCTCTGTCATGTTTAACACATACAACCCAAAAAGCTTATGCCAAAGTGTCGTGTACGCTCTAAACGGCGCGTCCCTTCGGCTGTTCTACCGCCACACCGCGGCGGAACAGCCGCCGCAGTATGGCTGCACTGACGATGAGCAGGAATATGGCGTGGGTCGGATTACTGGACAGTCATTGTGTATACGCTGCTTTGCTGCCAGGGCTACAAATACACTAGACCGAACTTTTGACCACGCCTCCTGCACATTTATGTTCGCGCAATTGTGAAATGCTTGTCAGCGCTGGATGTTAAATAGCTTCAGGTGAGTCAGAATAGCGTCCTGCGAAGAAACCGTGTCTATACGTAAAATAAACCAGCCCACGACCTAAGCGAGAAGCAGCAAAAGCGTGTTCACGAGTTATACGCAAATACAGTGTCTTAAGACCCAGATACCAACGGCGAGATGTGAAACATCTCGTTGGAATTATCACGACTGACGTCTTTGCGATGCCAGACAAGCAAGAACTAGAAGAAAGCACCGAATATTTCAGCACTTCATCGCGATTTCTCAACAACTCTGTCGGCTTGCTTACCTATCCATAAAATGACCAAGAAAGTGTAACACGTGAAAGAAGTGGAGGTGACGCGCGTGCAAGTTCGACGTAGACAGGAACTATCTCGAATGGAATGGATAAACTAAATTTTTTCCCGAAGTTGTCATTAAACAGCCATTAGGCTACGCTCCCTGTGCGTCCTGAGAGTCATTCTACTCCGTCATCTTTTTACTCTCGCGTCACAGTGCAGTGCACCACCATGCTTTATATTCTCTACATGTAAGCTCTTCCTCATACTAAAGCGTATGCATGAAAATTGAGTGAGTGGCGTTGGCGCACACGCCTACGTTGACATGCATTGCTTTCGTGAAGACTCGGTGTTCGAGGAAACAACAAAAAAATACAATAGCCTAGTAAGAGAAAGAGAGAGAGAGAATAAGAATAAAAGAAAGGCGGGGAGGTTAATCAGGGCTGAGCCCGGTTGGCTACCCTGCACTGGGGAAGGGGGGGAGGGGGAAGTAAGGGTGGATATGCTACAATAGGATCTAAAAATAAATAAACGTTTTACGTTATTCAATACTGCAACTTTTTAACGTTAGACGCGCGTGTGTCTCGAAAGTTCCAAGTTGTTATTCAGTTCCCCTTTATGCTTTCTATTATTATTTTGATGCTTGTTTTCGATTCGCTGAGGTAAGCTACCGGTCGGTATGGCATGGAGTGTGTATATTGTGGTCATTTTTGGCTTTATCTGGAAGACAACTTACGTGAAAAAGGCAATGTTAACGTTTGTTCCGTGGAAATACAAAGACTACCCGAATTTTCAGGTTAGCAAACCGTTGGTTTGATGAAAAAACAAAGTAGTGCACAACATTAATTTTTTTTAACTTTCTGCCGGCGTATATGCCGGCGTATATGCCGGCGTATATGCCGGCGTATATGCCGGCGCATACGCGCTGTTGTTGTTGTTGTTCCTCAGACATTTGGCGCAACCCCCTTGGAGGGATATAGGCCATGAATCGGACGGTGCCTTTCTCGAAGAATGAATTCACTTTTTGAAGGAAACGGTTTTAAAAATCAATATTTTATGCCTTACACATAACCAGTACAACTTCATAAAGCTTAATCAGAGGCTATCTTCATAAAGCTTAAAGGGGAAAAACAAAACGAAAGAAAAACGGCCAAAAATACATGTATATACAGCTGTGATTAGAGAAAGAAACGTTCGCAAAATAAACTGAACTAAGTTAACATTCAAATCTTTTAGTCTCTCGTAGGAAATTGCATACAGCGTCGAAAACACTCCTGTGGCTAAAACCAGGCACGGTAGCACCAAATGAAAGATCCACCGGAAGTTTCGGCATAGCGGAAGGGGGGTTGGTGAAAGAAAGGGAATTGAAAACAAAGCTCTGGACGTGGATAAAGGGAAGAACATTAAGCCCTGCCTTTTACAACGAACATGGTGACATGTACAGAGTGAGGCGACAGGGATGTCCATAGGCTGGTTGTGCCTGGCGCAGGTATGTGCCACGAGAATTGGAGAACCCCCACTACTGACCACTGGTCCATTTAAGTGTCGCTAAACGGAGAGTGCGGCAACAGTACACATGCTCCTCAAACGGCTCCTCAAGATCGTCAAGAGCGAAACGCCAAGCTAGGGCTTATACCTACAAGAGAAGTGGTCATTCCTATTCATACAATAATAGCTTAGAATGAAATTGCACAATACAAAAATTAATTAAACAATATCACACGATAGGTAAACCAATAAACTTATACAATGAGATTTGAAGAAGAGAAAAAAAAAGAAAGAAAAAAAAATCCGGCAGATCCCACGTACCGTGGGAGTCGATGTTATGCGAAGCATGCGGCGGGTAGGTGACTGTGGCGTAACTTTTTTTTTACTGAGCGACACGTTACAAAATGACGCTAAAGATTTGTATAAATTTTAAACGCACACATATATATGTTGAAGAGCCGCATATGTGTTATATAACCAGTTGTTTACGGTTGGGTAACGCTGCCAATGGCAACGTGCGTATCGCCAACACCAGAAGCGGTAAGCTGATATGTAGTGCTCATACGTGTCCCGAGAACGCACGCACGTTCACGAACCCGTGTGCATGTGTGCATGAAGTTCTTCATAGCTCTTGAACAAGGGCATCATCACCGTGATCAGTGAGCATCAGCAGCTGGTCATGACTTGTTATAGGATCCGGTCGTGATCGTGGTGACGAGGGGTCCATGTGTAGTGCAGTATGTGGTATAGTAGAGCTGGTGGAATTCGTGGATGCCTCGGTCATTTCGTCGACAAATTGTCTGTTGGCCGAGCCGGCGACATGTCGGAACCTGAACCCACCCTTCGCGTTGGTGAGCTATACGCCGTCGTGGCTGGTAGGCCAGGATAGTGCTACGTAGACCAACGTCAGTGGATGGTGTTTGTCGTATTCGTAGACTACCTGGGCGTATGTGGCCTACGTAGCCTAGTCTACAAAGCGGCTGTCAATCAATCTGGCATCATCCTCGGTCAGCATGAGGCCATCGCCCAGCCTCGTAAGAAATCAAGAGGACACTGCGTCGTTCTGGTGGACGAAGTGCACTTTACGTTGTGGTGACGTCGATATCATATGTAACTTTCGTTACTGTATTCCTCCAGGGTCGAGCAATGCTTCAATATAGCTTGCTGAATCATCGGAAGACTAACATAATGTTTATTCGACTGCTATAAAAGCGGAGCCAAGACTGGAACTAGAGACGTTATTCTGATATGACGCCTGTATCGTAGGAGTACACATCGTAGGAGCATCATGTAGTGTTTATTTCTTTCTTGTAAAATTAGATAGCCAGCACCACAACCACAATTGACGTGGCACCGATATTAGGCCTGCGTAGGCTGTTTTTCCAAACGAGTTTATAGACCAGGCGTGCCTCAGTTGTAGAATACCTGATTGCCACGCAGAATGCTTGGGTTCGATTCCTGCTGGGATCCTAATTTTCAATCTCTCCATTCGGCAAGTCAACGCTGCCGATGTTGGTTTTTCTTAACGCCCTCGCATTTAAGTAACCAATGTCTGTTCTCGCCGTTCCTGGGTAGATATAAACTGTCAATCACCTGTGGCGCATACCCGTACACCGCGGCCCGTGGTAAACGGGTATGTGCCGCAGGTGTCGAGTGGAAAGGGTTTGACGACGTACACGACAGGATTTTAACGTTATTCATGTCATGACCAGGCAATCATATTCGTCAAATTCTCTTACCCTCCCATGCAAGTTATGGTCTACACGAAGTTAAGGAGGCGATCATGAGAGCACCCAGACGTAGGCGGCTAGATAGATAGATAGATAGATAGATAGATAGATAGATAGATAGATAGATACGTAGATAGAAACGCTCAAAGTGCCAGAGGTTCGCTAAGAAATGCTTCGCATTTAATTAAGAGTAACACTGAGGCAAGCCAGACAAGATGACGCATCAGAACGGAGGGGAAGACGTTTGGGCGTGTCGATAGTGCATCGTACTACAGAAACCATAGCGCTATAAACAAACACGAGACCTGTCCTGTCCTGCCTTCATGTTTCGTGTTCGTTTATAGCGCTATGGTGTCTGAAAGTCGACGCATGCCGCGGCAATTAAAAAGACGCGTACTGCGCTAATGAAAAACTTTAAAGTAACGTATACACTACATTCAAAATTCACTTCCTGCGCCTTTCTGTACCCTTCATGAAAATTATGTGCCTTGCAGTACCTTTCATCAAAATTTCAGTATCGCCTCTACGCCGTGTGCTAAACAGCTTCGCTGGTAATCAACCTTCACCGAGTGGAATGGCTCCGTGATAAAACCACAGATAAAGCCATCCACTTCGGCGTGCCTCATAATCATGTGGTTTTGACTCGTAAAACCCTCGTTGTTGTTGTTGTTGTTGTTGTTGTTGTTGTTGTTACGCATATCAGGATTTTTCTTGATTTCCTGGGCTTCTGACTTTTTTGGAGGTTTTCTTTGCAAGGGTTTGCAGACCTGTTTCAGCTATCAGTAGTTGCGAAACGTACCATTTTGCTTAAGTATTGAGCAGTGCAATGTCCAGTTACGTAATAAAAAAAAACAAAGTGCAAGCAAAATAAATTGTTTGGGACATCTAACATGTTCAACGAGTTTTCTAGTAAACAGTCGGAATATTAGGACTCCTATAGGCAGTCGGCTTTGAATATCTGCGCGCAAAGCGTACACGACGTTACAAATCCCATATAGCTGCCGGACAAGGACGAAAGTAGACCAATACTACGAGAACTGAAATGTGGGCAAGTTTGCAAGATTGCATACTCGAGCAGGTAGCGCAGAAAACGTGTCTCTGTTCCTCGTTTCTGTCATTGTTTTTTCCTCTACCCGCTCAATTAGACCAAGATGGCAGCTGTATTTCTAACTGCGGGAAGTCAATGCTCGTCTTCTTATACTTTATATATGGCTAATCTAGGCATCCAGTCCTAGTTAAGTGAGTGCCCCTTCAATGGTACAATCGCGCTAATTTCCCGGCGGAAATTGTTCGTGTCTAAAATGATATATTTGATATCTGGAATTATTTGGTGTTCGTCTACTTCTCTCTGCTTGATTTCTTTGACGCGTAATTGGTGTGCGGGTGCGTTTTCAACTCAACTTGAAGTAAGGGCGTCTTATTACCCCGCCTTATTACCCTCGGTAATAAGACGGGGGGGGGGGGGGTAATAAGACGGGGGCAATAAGTACAGTGTCCAATCTACTTTTGTTCGTATTGTATTGAGTTGTTCCGGGAGCACAGACATATTGAACGCTATGAATGCTGGTTGAGTGCTGGACTTCCCACGCTCGAAAGGAAGTTAATATCTATATATATATATATATTGCGAACGTGGGCATACAACTGAGACAGGAACGAGAGATGAAAGGCGGAGGGGGTTACCTGTTGGCTACTGCACCTGAGGATGGGGTAAGGGAAAAAAGGTGAGGACAAGAGGAAAGAACTGCCCCCCCCCCTCTATTTTTTTTTCCCTACTACATTTTCTTTCTCAATCAGTCCTTGAGGTTTCTAAAGGAGACGGCTTTTTTTTATAGAACTTGAGGCTAATTACGGCAGGAGTCTGATTTCCACAAAGGGATGGCCGTCGATCTTCTCAAGCGCGGTTCTGATGACTTTGAGCACTGAAGCGCGACGACAATCACGAGCAGATAAAATAACACATACCGGAAGGCACTCGGCGAAAAAAAAAACGAAGAGAGAAACAAATACTGGTAGCACAAGATAAATGCCAACCTCGTTCAGCGGTAAAGACTCTCAATGAAAACGCCTACACGCTGAAATGAGTTCGAGGGGCACTACTGGAGAGCGCGAGATGCGTTCTGTGATGCAGGTTTTTACACGCCCCGCCATCTATAGGCGTTCAACTGAAAATAGCCGAACACCTCGCGTTTGTCCCGCCCTCTTCTGGCGAACGGAAGATGCAGGAGGCCGCGTCAATGAGCGTGACGGCCCCTAGATGGCGACACTAAGCCACAGAATCTGTGCGGGTATGTTTTAGCGCTCTAATGCAAAACGATCCGCTACGAACATGATTCTAGTACCGTGGGAACCAATGATTCTGACATCATTCACTATTTTACCATCGCAATATCCCGATCGTCCGCCTTCGTTCGTATTTCGGTCGGTTGTGAATACCGGTTTGAAACGTTTCAGGTAGAGTGAAAGCAAGGAGAGAAAACGCGGGGAGGTCAACTAGACGAGCGACCGCTTTACTTCCGTGCACTGGAGGCAAGTTAAAAGGCGCAGAAAGGAGAAAAATGGGAGAGAGTGAACCCAACCTTCCACACTATCGTTAATATATAAACTCGTATTAAGGTCAGCTGAAATAGCGGCCGAAATCCAAGGAGCTTGCCAAAATGAAACAATAATGCATGCGTGCGTGTGCATGTGCGTGCGTGTTTATGTGTTTGTGTGTGTGGGTTTGTGTGCGTGTGCGCGCATACACGCACACCTAAAGCCCCATATATTACTATCGTTATCTGGGCTATCATGCCAATTATACGCATTCATTATAACTTTTCTTAGTTCATTGCCTTGTAGTTGGCACAGGATACCGTTTGTTCTTTTTCCCACGCCATCAAACCGAACATATCTGAGTAACTTCTTTGCGATTCTATACTTTACATCGTTTAATTAAAAGGAGACATTTTATGAGTGCATGTCCTTGTGTTCAAAGCGCAGCTTTCTGTGTCTGAGCTCCCCAATTTGCGAGGGATGCCTATAGGTGCTGCTTTCTTGCACACCAAGCCGGCCTCAGACTTGGTTAAAAACAGCAGTGGATATTGTGTGAACTAGAGGTGACCGGTGACATGCCGTAACTCGCATTTAGGTAAACGCCAGATGTGCATATTAAATATGAACAAGTCGTCGTTGTCTTTTCAGTGTTGTTGCTCCGTTGTCTTCATTCTGCCATCGTCACGGAATACATTTCTGTCAATCAACGTGCACTGTCATCGTCATACATGAGATCCGCATTTGCGAGCCTAAGTTAGCGTTATGAGCGAGAAGTTTCCCAGTTGCCAGCGCAAACACCTCTAAATTGTTCGCTTCACTTGTTGGTGCAAGTGATTGCTAAACAGAGAGAGAGAGGGAGAGAGTTCCTAGCTAACCTCAGTGAAATATGAGTACAGAACAATTCCTCGCGGAACGTGGAATCCAAGTGTAGATTTTTTTTCTTGTTTCGCTTGAAGAGCAATCACAAGAGGTGAGAATGTTTAGTGTTTGCTGGCAGCCGACTTTAGTGATCTCTTTCGCTTTGACACACACACACACACACACACACACACACACACACACACACACACACACACACACACACACACACACACACACACACACACACACACACACACACACACACACACACACACACACACACAACACACACACACACACACACACACACACACACACACACACACACACACACACACACACACACACACACAGAGAGATTGAGCAAACGCACGCTTACAGATCTGTTAAGGACCCATCCATGGGCCCAGTCTGCGTGTGGTGAAATGAGGTCACGTGGTTGACGATGCGAAAAACTTTCGCGCTCACCACCATTTACGAATTCGAAATCACATGCCAGGTTACGTCAGACTCCACACTGGCCTTGCGACATGCCCTTTACAGTAATGAGACGTGTCAGGCACACACGTGTGTGCCAAACAGATAAGCAGAATTACCTAATGGTGAGTTGGTAAGTGACATCCCATGAAGAGAGCATAGTCTGAGGGTACACGTACGCGAAATTTAACAATTGGTCTGAAATACTAGCATCATACTAATTGAGGCACCTTTTTTTATACGTATGTACAGACGCTTGCTATCTCACGCAGAGCATAGCCTGAGGGTACACGTACGCGAAATGTAACACTTGGTTTGAAATACTAGCATCACACTAATTGAGGCACCCTTTCTTTACGTATGTACATACGTTTGCTATATCACGCTGTGGTAACTCTTTAAAGCAATTATGTAAATAAATAAGAAGAGCGTACATGCAGCACGTTTCTATCCCAGTAACTTCCAAATTCCTGATACTGCGATTGAAAAATAAGCAACGATGCCTTTCTGTTCTTTTTTTTTTTCAGAACTATTTTGCCTCTAGAGTCAAGACAATGGCTGAGTTACAATCATGAACCAAACAAAACGCGGGATCCAGCCATCGTATATACCTTATACGACATTCGAGTACCAGAAAAGAATGCCAAGAGTGGCCGATACCCCTACTGCGCCTCTGATGTGTCAGTTCGGAGCAGCTCTTTCACGTATTACATCTCTGATAGTTCATTATGAAATTTCGAGCAGCACTCACAAGTAAGACAAAGGATGGACGAAACGACGAGAACTGACGTCGTTCTTTGTCAGTCGTTTGCCCTACTCGTGAGCGCTGCTCGAACTTTCATCATGAACACCAACTAGCTTACTTAACATCTTAATGCATCTCTGAGAGCTTGTGGAGTTGCTTCAAGAAATAAAGAGTTGGCCCTTTTTATATCTGTGACGCAGTGTTACCGGGAAACAGTGGCCCGATTTAATGGCGCTTAGTGTGTTCGAAACTTTTGTGTTCGAAAGATTAAGTGCCCGAATACAAAAGGTAGCCAGGGCAAGCAAAAGCAGCCGGTACATGTCATTCCATATATCCTTAAGTTGTCACACAACATTAGGAAGATTGCCTCGAAGCAGGATGTTCAAATAGTGTTTTCTGCACCATGCAAATTGTCAAAAATATGTGCAATGACAAGAAAGGATGAGCTGCCACAGTGCACAACACAGCATAAGAACAGATTCACAGAGTCTATGTAGTCTATGAGATTCCCTTGAGTTGCGGTCGGCGATACATCGGCCAAACAGGAAGGTGCTTCAATGAGCGCTCCAAGGAGCATAACCTAAATGTTCGAAATAAGTCCGGAGGCATTTTAGCGGAGCATTGCAGGAGGTGCGGTTGCTCGCCGACTTTCCCCGCTACAAAGTTTTTAAAGAAATCAAGTGACAAGACGGAGCGGGAAATTATTGAAGCTTTCTTTATTATCAAATCGTCTGACAACTGCGTAAGCAGGCCTTCCGTTTTACTGAATGACGCCTAGATTGAGTATCTTGATGGTTTTATTTAGCTTCTAGTGTTTCACCAATGCGCATGTTCATGCTTTCTCCCGTTTTTTTTTGTCTCTTTTCTTTTTCTTCTTGCGCCAGCGGGTTAAATAATTGTACCATTGTGAGTATTTTGGTATTGCTGTTAGCCACGTGTTGATAAGTGTCCATTTCTGGGTTTTGTTATCTCGGTATGTTGCTCAATTGGCTCTTGGAAAGAGCAAAAATCACGTGGTTAGTATATCATGGTTGATAAACCAAAAGAAAGAAAAACGACCATTTCTGTTTGACTACCGATGCGTCATTTGTCAAGCTTATGCGCATTTATAAGGCAGTTTGAGAGAGAGCGAGAGAACAACTTTATGAAAATGCCTGCAGAGACGATGAGGCTCCCTCCACGCAGCGAGCACGAGCTTTCATCGCGACGCGGCCATTACGTCAGTCTCGGGCGTTGTGCTCCTCGAGGCCTCGCTCCCTCGCTACTTCCGCGGGTCCGAGAGGGCCGCCGCCCCCTTCCTGGCAGTTTGGTGCAAAATAAATCCACTTGTAAGTAGGCGCTCGTGTGTGTTGCGCGTAATTGTCCATTGTCTCAGTTGCGCTGTGCCTCGCCATTGCTATGAACCAACTCGCCGAGATCAAAGTCTTACTACTATAAATAGGGCCACAGAAATGCAAAGAAATAGTGGCAACAGCGTAACAAAGGGAAGCTCCGATGGCTTATAAGAGAAAGATCAAAAGGCGTTGTCGAATAACATCCAGAGGAAGGCAGCGTGCGCTTTATGAGTAAAATACCTGGCGCGTTGCATGAAGCAAAGGCAACTCTCGTTTCTCTGAAGCTTCCTGCGATCGAACACGATCAGCGCGTACGCGCGCTTCAGCCACGTCGTTGACAAATGATGTCGATGACATCGCCACTATGGTTCCGTTTTTTCTACCGTGGCGCACCGTAAAGGTGTCGTCGTCTACGTTTAAGATAAATGGCGTCAACCTCTCCGGTCTCGCCACAGGCGATGGTACACGCCGAAGCAAATGTCAGTTATCGATGGGGCAGCTTTGACCGCGATGTGCTTCTTGTGAAATTGCACACTGTGGTGCTGTTTTAGCGTGTGGAAAAATTGCTCATTTGTTTTTTTTTAGCTGTAAACCTCCTATCTATTATTTCATTTCCTTTAATTTTTGCTGCCTTAAATACCCCTCAAGAAGTACGGCATAAAGGGTGGGTTAATATACAATCAATAAGGTTGTCAGAATGATCAATGTCAAAGTTACAATTGATATTGAAAGATACGGCTTCAAGAATGATCAAGTCTTTATGGCTTACAGTTGTAACAAAGTTATAAAGATAAAACTGTTCGTGAAAGCTGGTGCGGGTTAGTGATGACAGATTGTCAGTGATAAATTTCGTTACACTTACGAAAAACAACCATACTTTAAAATTTGGCAAGTTTTGTCCGATGTGTAGAAAGGAAACCATAATTGCTGGCTGTTGAGCCAGGGGGCTCGAATTTCGTCGTGATTTTCGAGGTTACGATGGCTCTTCGTGAGTTTCAATTTAGTTCGAATTAATCATTCATAATGGTAGTACAGAAACGACGCAGGTCTTTGTTGAAAACGCTGAGTCTTTGTTCTGTCGTCCCTCGTGTTCTGTTTGCTCTTAGTTCCATTGTGAATCTCTTTGTGAATTTGAAGCCCAGGCTGCTGCAAAACCAGCGATATTGCTCGCCATTCGATGCTTGAAGTGCAATTCATGCCGCTTTTTGTTGAAAAAAAAACCCTCTAATTGGCTGGCTACCTTCACCAGTAACATGCCCAGCGCACGGTTATGCTCCAATTCGCCTTTACACAACACTTCTATCCTAATGATAATAATATGTGGGGTTTAACATCCCAAAATCAAGATATGTGGAGGGCTCCGGAAATTTCGACCACCTGGGGTCCTTTAACGTGTAAATAAACACAATTCTATGCTAAGTAACATTTACGTATAACTTATGAGGACCCTAATACAGAGTTTGTGCACTTTTTCTCAGAGCTCCTACCCTAAAACCCTAAACAAGGCCTGACACGTACATTTATGAGGTTTACAGGGGAAACGTGAAAGCTACCGAAATTTTAGAGATTGGACAATTCACACAGATTTGGGACGGTAAGATTAACGCATTTAAGGCAACGACAGTAATTCAGTGAACCTTATAACAACGCCTTCATTAGTATTTGAAGATAGAGCGGAGATGCATTTTGAGAGACTTGTACGTTGGTGTATAACAAGATTTCATCTCAAACAGCTTAAAATTACGATGCATACTTACGATATATTAAAGCAGAGCCAACGTTTCGCAAGAACAGCTCGTTCTCGAAACTCTATAGAGTTCATTCCAGATGAATACGTCTTGTGAACTATTGTTCTTTTGTTAAACTGCGACATGTACCGCAGATGGAAAGCTTAATTAATAAAAATAGGCTAGTTAGCCGAATAGGTATTTAGATTTCTTGTGCAATCTGTGCCCGTCCCATTGAGCGATCCATCTCAATGGCTAAAATTGTGATGTCTGCCGCGCGTAGTTGTACAAGATGTTGGGGAGGTATTTTAGGAACACCCGGTATATATTTCGGTTTATAACTGGCGTGGTATTCAATATATTGCGAAATGAAAAGCAGAAGCAGAAGTCCTGATATTTCCTTCGATAAAAACTATTCGTTTCTTATGATTTTAGAGCTGCAGCCGCCATTAATACAATGTTAATAGGTAATGGGGACGCGGCTTTGTTCAAGTCACTGACAAAGAGCGACAATAATTTAAATTACCTTTCTGTTTCGACGTGGGAGCGGCCCGCTACGTGCTAGAGCGCGTTGCGAAGGACCTTAATAAACCTTTTTTCCATCCATTTATCTATCCACCCATTACGAAATAAGGCGCTTTAGTTCCAAATAAATGCTATGCAAAAATTCTAAGTACGTCAGCATGAAAGGGAAATATGGTAATGACAGACGTTACAAACAGACCAACATGTACATGTTTCGAAACTTGATCTCGCATAGTAATATTGCTCGAGTGATAGCAAGCCCGAACCCGCTTATCTTCTTCTGGGTAACGTGAGCTTGGCCAGTATCTCTTGCAGTTCGGCAAAGCAAGAAATCTTAACAGATGTAGCGTAACTATAGGTGAATCCTGGATTAGCATAGCATAACTATTACGAGAAACGCTTATGAGGATTATACTCATGAATGCATTGACAGAACTGCATATGAAACTGAGAACAACTACCCCGTAATCCAGAAATGGCACTGACCATATTCAGAATCTCCAGCATTTAATTAAAGCATTTCTCTTTTCCCTCTCACTCTCGAAACACCATCGAAACAACGGCTAAAAAATTTTCCAAGCTCCTTTACAAATGTCAAAGCATCTTACAAGACATAGCAAGTCGCAAAGGGCGGGGGCTTTGTAGTTAATGTATTCCAAACAGTTTCCTTTTGAGTTTTCTTAGTGAACCGAACGAGTTTCCCCAACAATATCAGCATGAGTGGCCTGTCGGCTGATGCAGGGTATGATAGGAAAGAAAGGCAATTAAACGAAAGGAGAGAGAAAGAGAGGAAGAAAGACAAATGGCAAACGGAGAGGCCAGCCTAACGATAGGGCTGTCACGATACTATAGGTGTAATTGATGGCGGCGAGAGATGAAAGAAAGAGCGTGTAAAGTAAAGCGGCAGACACACATACGGACACATGCGAAAGGCTCGATAGCGCGGGACTTGCTTAAAGAGCCTCATTGAGGCCTGTATCCGCCAATACTTCCTTTACGCGGAGCCATACGTCAGCAAGAAACGTGGAGCTCACTCAGGCTCACTCAAGAAACACATTTTGCCCTTCGGGTTCACTCGGACTCAGACTCCCTAGGATTCTAACAGCGAAGCTGATCTAGCTCGACGTAAAGTGTGTGGAGTGGGTGACCATGCCCGAAAAATATCATCATGAACGGGTATGTGCCACAGAATTTGGGCAATAACCCACTACTCACCTCTACGGCGTGGCCCGTAATGACCCTGAGAACGAGTACAGAGAGAGAGAGAGAGAACCATAGACGGAAAGAAAGATATAGAGAAAGAGAAAGAGGAAAATTCTTGCCGAAAAAAATTCTTCACGAGGCAAGATTCGAACCCGCCTTCCCTTGATCCGAAGGCGAACGTCCTAACCACTCGGCTATCCAGGCACGCTAGCAAAGCATAGCCTTGTGTAGTATAGTGTAGCGAAGGGGTGGTAATAGGAAGTGAGCGTGAGGAGAGATGGGATGCTGAGAAAGAGGGAAAGGAGGAGGGGAGAGAGTAAAGCGTAACACAGAAAGAATGAGAAATAAAGATAGAGACCGAGGAGGAAGCCGCGCATGCTGAAGCTAGACTTGTCGGTCGACGAGCAGTATGAGCGACCACGGGCCCGTGCATCGCTGTGCCGAGCTTTGCGCGAGTTAGTGCAAACTGCCCGCAATTTTTTCTCAACCGGACTAACTCGGACTCAAACTCACCAACATATTACTCAGCAGGTCTCATTCATATTCAGAGTCACGGCTCGATCTGGGTCTGAATGAACCTGATGGAGTCAACTCATGAGTGCGTTAGCATAAAATTAGTTTTTTCGGTCATGGTGCCAATGGTATTTAACACCAATATTTATTTATTTATTTATTTATTTATTTATTTATTTATTTATTTATTTATTTATTTATTTATTTATTTATTTATTCAGTACTGCCGACTTCTATGCGAAGTCGTAGGCAGGGGTGGGTACATATATATGCATTTGTCATTACATTTTACAACAAAAGAAAACAACAGGATGAGATATAAGAAAAACAATGCGTCGAGGAAAGAAGAAAAAAAAATCTAGAAAAAAGTTCCAGCTTAGAAAACATTGAAAACATAAGTCAATGTAACACGTTTTGCCTCTTTTTGACAGATTAAGCGAGTTTTGCTTGAAAAAAGACACAAACTACTGATACAGCAAAACAATGAGCGAAAACGAACAAAAGACTAATTGTCGCAATGAGCAAAAGTAACAAGTGTGCACAAAGTAACATACAAACGAGCTAGCGCTTAATATAAAAAAGCAATACATCTCATACACACAGAAGAAATTTAGATGCAGTGCCAATAATAATATTAATATTAATAATAATGAGAAGACATCAATCAAAGGATGGAAGGCAGATTCGCTATAGAATTCATAAATGACGAAACAGTTGTGGATGATGCAGCTTCATCGGGCAGTGCGTTCCAACTACGCACTGTTCGAGGAAAGAATGATTTTTGAAAAGTGGTTGTCTTACATGAAAATTCTTTAACTTTCTTGCTATGGTGCGACCGTGTTGCTCGCGATTGTGATGGTTGAATATATTTGCCTCTATCAATTTTAAATGCGAAGCATTTCTTAGCGAACCTCTGGCACTTTGAGCGTTTCTATCTACGTATCTATCTATCTATCTATCTATCTATCTATCTATCTATCTAGCCGCATACGTCTGGGTGCTCTCATAATCGCCTCCTTAACTTGATGTAGACCAAACTTAGCATGGGAGGGTAAAAGGATTTGGCGAATATGACTGTCGGGTCATGACATGAATAACGCGAAAATCCTGTCGCGTACGTCGTCAAACCCTTTCCTCCAGACACGTGTGGCTCATACCCGTTTACAACGGGCCGTGATGTACGGGTATGCGCCACAGGTGATTGACAGTTTATATCTACCCAGGAACGGCGAGAACCGAGATTGGTAGCTTAAATGCGAGAGCGTCAAGAAAAACCGACATCGGCAGCATTGACCCGACTAATGGAAAGAATTAAAATTAGGATCCCAGCAGGAATCGAACCCAAGCCTTCTGCGTGGCAATCAGATATTATACCACAGAGCCACGCCAGGTATATAAACTGGTTTAGAAAAACAGCCTTTGCAGGCCGAACGTCATTGCGACGTCAATTGTGGTTATGGTTCTGGCTATATAATTTTGTAAAAAAGCAATACACACTACATGATACTCCTACGATGTGTACTCCTACGATACAGGCGTCATATGAGATTAACATCTGTGGTTCCAGTGTTAGCTCCGCTTTTATAGCAGTCTAATAAACACTACATTTGTATTCCAATGATTTCGCAAGTTATATCGAAGCATTGCTCGACACCGGAGGAATACATTAACGAACGTTACGTATGATATTCACATCATCGCACCGTAAAGTGCACTTAGTCCGCCATAGCGACGCAGTGTCCTCTTCATTTCTTACGAGGCTGGGTGATGGCCTCATGCTGACCGAGTATGGTGCCAGATTGATTGCCGGCCTCTTTGTAGACTAGGCTACGTATGCCACATGCGCCCAGGTTATTCTACGAATACGACAAGCGCCATCCACTGATTTGGTCTACGTAGCACTATTCACGCCTACCAGCCTCGACGGCCTATATGTCACCAACGCGACGGGTGACTTCAGGTTCCGACATTTCGCCGGCTCTATCGACAAACGATTTATCGACGAAATGACCGAGGCATCCACGATTTCCAACAGCTGTAGTATACTTCATACTTCGCTACACATGGATCCCTCATCACCACGATCACGATCGGATCCAATAACAAGTCATGACCAGCAGCTGGTGCTCACTGACCACGGTGATGATGACCTTGTTCAAGAACTGTCAAAAACCTCTTCCACACATGCACACGGGTTCGTGAAACTTGCGTGCGTTCTCCATCATAAGAGACAAATATAAGCACTACGTATCAGCTAACCGCTTCTGGTGTTCGTAATACCCACGTTGCCGTTGGCAGCGTTACCCAACTGTAATCAGCTGGTTATATAGCACATATTCAGCTCTTCAACATATATGTGTGCGTATAAAATTCATACAAATCTTTAGCGTCACTGAGTAAAAAAAATTACGCCACAGTCAGTTTCTCACCGCATGCTTCGCATAACATCGACTCCCACGGTACGTGGGATCTGCCGAATTTTTTAGGTTGTTGTGATAAATCTGATAAAATATTTTTAGTCTTTCACAGGCGCGCCTGCGCTCTAAGGTTTCCAAGTTGGAACTTTCCAGGAGGGCTGAAGGGGACGTGCTTCTACTGTAAGCGTTGTGAATGAACCTTACGGATTTTCTTTGTACGGATTCCAATTTTTTAATATTTGCTAACGTGTGAGGGTCCCATACAGCAGACGCGTATTCCAGAATGGGTTGCACGTACGTTTTGTACGCCAACATTTTAATTTCCTTAGTAGTCTTGCCAATGGTTCTTCGTAAGTACCCGAGTGTTTTCATTGCCTTTTTTCGCGTGTATTCTATATGTTCATTCCACCTTAAATAGGAGGTAATTATAACACCTAGGTATCTATAGCTGTGAACGAGAGATATATTGTTATTGTTGATGGAATAGGTGAAAGGCAAGGGACATTTCTTACGTGTAATTCTCATGGCGACAGTTTTTTTTTTTTGAATTAATGTTCATTTGCCACGTGGAACACCATGAGTGTATTGCATCCAGGGATTTGTTTAGGGTTATCTGGTCGTTAGGGTTATTGATGACATGGTAAAGGATGCAGTCATCTGCAAAAAGTCTTATTTTAACGGGTATGTCACAGAGTATATCATTAATAAATACCAAAAACAGAAGTGGGCCAAGCCTTGCGGTATACCGGAGTTGACTGGTGTTAGGGTGGAGCTTACGTCTTCTACAGAAACACTTTGGTACCTATGGGAAAGGTATGCCCGAATCCATGCTAGTAGACAATCATTTTTAAGAATTGGTTTTAATTTTATAAGCAACTTCTGATGAGAAACACGGTCGAATGCTTTTTCAAAATCAAGAAATATCAAGTCGATTTGACTATGGCTATCCAAGGCGCCAGCGAGGTCGTGAATTGTCTCGAGCAGTTGTGTTGTAGTAGAGAGCCCTTTCCGAAAACCATGCTGCCGCGGGTCGATGATGTTATTAGCCTCAAGGAACGCCGAGATGTGTTTAAATACTATGTGTTCAAGTAATTTTGCACATGCACACAACAACGAAATAGGCCTGTACGATGATACTAGCGACCTATTTTCGGATTTAGGTATTGGAATTATTTTTGCATATTTCCATTCACTCGGAACTTTGCCACTGGACAATGATTTGGAAAATATAAGTGTTAGATATTTGCTGCACCATTCAGCATATCGAACAAGAAACGCGTTGGGTATACCATCAGTTCCAGGTTATTTTTTTTGGGTCAATGTTCAGCACTAGCGACAGCACGCCCTCTTCAGAAACGCCAATGTCGTCTATGGGGGGTATATCGTCTAGTGATGGGAAGGGCGGGGCGATTCCGTTATCATTTGTGAACACCGAGCTGAAGTAGTTGTTCAACGCCTCTGCGATATCTGCACTGTCGGTTACATTTTTATTATTTATTGAAAGAGTGAATGAAGCTTCATTTTTTGGCGCAATATGACGCCAGAACTTTGCGGGAGATGAAAGAAGAAAGTTTGTTAAAGACACTTTCTGATAGTGGTCTTTAGCTATTGTAATTAGACCTTTGAGCTCCATGCGCAGTCTTTGAATTTTATCGGTGCTGTTCGTTGAGGGTTGTCGTTTGTGCTGCTTTCTAGCTTTGTTCAGTTTGCGACTTAACCGTATAATTTCTTTTGTTGTCCAGGGATTTGATATCGCAAATAAACGATGCTCTACGCGGCGCCTTTCGATCTCGTACCTTCCAATACGAGTTGCCAGTGCACTCTAAGAAAAAAACGAGTCAAAAAGAGTGTCACGGTCGCGTGACTCTCTTCGGGAGTCCATTGGACCCCTTTTAGAAGGTTGATGAAGAGAAAGAGAGTTAGCATTTGGGCTGGAGTCTCGGGACTCTCCTGAAGCGCGTTTCGATTGGCTTCCGTGATGAAGGCGCCGTTGTATACGCCATACGTATCGCGTGTTTGCCGTTCGGCGCCGTTTTGTCGCGGTGGCTTGCCTCCCTCGCCAACGGAGCCAGACGGGCTGGCGCCGCGCCAGCTGCGCCTCGGCCTCGGCCACCTCTCTCAGTCTGCTCGGTCTTTTGGAATGTGTTGCGTCGGTTTCCTGTCATGCAGTTTTGTTTTCGAACAAAAATGCGCATCTTCGGCGGCGCTGACGCCAGGCTCCGTGCTCGAAGTCACGCATGGAGGGCGGAATATTCATGGAGCTGCGGACACGGAAAACGTGCCCGTTAACGGTGAGTGTACTGCTTTCGTAGGTACTAATTCTAAAGCTTTAGCTGGGCGTCTGCAGCAGCTCTGCGGAAGTTATCTGCCAGCCATTTCCAACAGCAGCCAGCGTCCGCGGGCCTGTTGCGGACGCCCAACTAAAGCAGTCAGTTAACGGGTTGATACCGTTTTGCGCGTTGCTGTACAAGCTCCCATAAAATGAGCGATGCAAACAATTATCAAGGGTCATTTTTTGCTGATCGCACATTATGTCTGCACTGCTGAAGGTGCAAAATGTCCTTTTGAGATGCGCTTTAGTCTACTTGATAACAACATTTCCATCAACCTTGAGTGTGCAGCGTGCTTTCGCGCGTGGGAACGTGAAAAAAAAGCCCGTCCACAGAACGCTTAGTCGAACTATATATTATGGTTTTTCTTGGCTTAAAAACGGTAGTTTGAGGTGCAGTTGGAGGTGAAGTTGGACACGCCTCGCCGGTAAGGCGAAAAAGCTAGAGTCTTCCGACGGCGCGCGTTCTTGCGGTCGCCGCTGTGCACTTTTTTCTTCGTTTTTTTTTTGCTGTTTTCGTGGTTTTCCAACATATGCTATGACGCTATAACAGAATCAAGTGAGCGTACGTGATTGTGGGAGTTACGTGCGCTAATTCTAGCATATAACATGTCTGATCTCGACGTAGACGGCGTCCGCGCGCGCCGAGTGTCGTTCGGGCACTCGTACTCGAATGTGTTTGCTGAGAATGTAAGGATGGGTTACGTTTGTAAAACATGTGGTCAGTAACCGCTCACGGCGTGCCCCTGACTGCTGGAGGATGTGCTTGGGTGTCGGAATATGCTGGCGTAAAGCCGTGCTTATTCTGAAACCACACTTTGAAGCGATTTCTCAGAAAAGAAGTGCTTTCATTCGTGCATAGCCAGTGCCTATTGTGAAACGACGTTCCCGCTGCCTTTTACGTGAAAATTTGTTTTCGTTGGGAAATTATTTCGAACGAAACACTCGTGTCAGATGTGTGTACAGTAACGGTTTGTTGAACAAAGGGTGGTTTTAAATACAAATAAGCAGTGTGTATGTTGTGGTTATTCCCAGAATCCCGGATCACTTCTCCCGCCTCTTCACTCCAGTTGACAGCCACTCTCGGGGAAACGAAGGTGTCGCTTGATGTGGTGCCTCACCGCTCGTGATGAAAAAATCAACAGCGGCGTTCGCCCTGTCAACCGAACGAGGCAGTCGGTCCTAGATTTCCTTTGGTTGGACAAGACGATGTAGGAAAAGAGGTGAGTGGCACGCACGCAAAGGAGCATAAACCAATTTCGTTTGTTGTTTTAATGAGGCTCACGTGATCTTGTGCTGCAAGTTTGTCACTAAGTGACGTGTTACAAAAGCTACTATTTGCAAGTTGTGTTTTACACGATAACGGCAAAAAACTTGGTTCCCTACCATGCCTGTTTGCATTTGTTGTTTTGTTGTGAGCCTTCATTATGTCTGTGTGATTTACTTGTGTAGATTTTGCAAACTTTTACTGCAATATCATTTTCTCATCATAATATCACCTTGTGCTTTTCAGATACCGTTTTTATGGTGCTCACGCTGAACAGGAGCGACAGCCTGGCAAGTCACAAGTCTGATGCCTCCAGCCCTCACCACGTTTTGGTTTATTCTTGATCATAAGGAATAAAGATTGAAACATGATGCCGATTTCGGCAGTTTATTTTGCACCATATGACACTATGCACATCATTCACACATTTTAGTTGGCTATACTCATACAAGCATGTAAATGAGGAATACCTAAACTTCTTAATTGGAAATCACAGACCATCTTTTCGCGCTTTCTGTGTTACTTTGCTGCCAAAGGTGTGTTGTTTTGACGAGTTTTATTCAAATAATGCTAAAATTGAACTATTCTTTTTTGCAGTCGCTGGGCAGAACGGCAAGTATTATCGGACTTGCTTAAAATGAATACTTCACTATTTTCAACAGTAGTCGCGCAAAAATAGAGCAAGGGTCAAATGAGTAGCTTAAAATAGCGGTGGAGTCGCTTGACGCTTCGGTGGGGGTCCCTTGACCCCCGTAGGACTGTTACCGGCAAGAGTCGTCTGACTCCCTATAAGTGGTAACGTGATCCTTCGGATGAGAGTCTTTCCACTCTTCCTAGAGGGTCAGGGGACTCTCCTAGAGCGAGCCGACTCTGACCCACCAAGAGAGTCACCGTGACCCTTTAAAGAGCGTCCTATACGTGGCAAGTCAGAACTCTCCGAAAAGAGTCACGTATACGCTTTTTTTTTTCTTAGATTGTGGTTGCAATCCAGTAAATACATTTTTATGAAAGACGCGACTCGCACGAGATATTTTTATCAAGAGCTTCCCATGAAAGAGCTTGCGGGTTAAAATACAATACTATAGGCTATGCTCCGCTCTGCCAGCGTGTCTGTGTAACCGAGTAGTTAAGACGCTGGCCTACGGATTGTGGATACGCGGGTTCGAATCTCGCCTCGGTAAAAAATATTTTTTTTCGCCAAGCATTTCTTCCTCTTTCATTCTATTTCTCTTTCTCTCTCTCTCTCTCTCTCTACGCTCGTTGTCTAGCCCATGAAATTATTTCATCATTCGCCGGACAAATCGGTGCACATCTAGTATCGAAGTGGATTAGGAAGATGAGGAAGAAGAGGATGAAGATGGCCCGAGCTTGTTCATGATTATTATCGTTTTCTATCTACGACACATGGCCAACCTCGACCTTAATAGCTGTGCTGCAAAAACGCTCGACATATTGCGTTTGTAGAGTATATTCTGAGACAGCTAATCAGGTTGTTGTTAAGTGTTTGCAGAGGCGAATTCCGTAGTCCAACTTCTCGTCAAAACGCAGAAGCGACAATATGACTTGTCGTACAAATTAATGTTCATCGAATAGTGTATCGTGTAAGCAACGTCTAAATGAGTGCGGTTTATGCCCGTAAGGTCGCGCCCACTGACCCCACAGGACATAACAGTCTGGGGATACAAACGGAATTGAAACGTCTATGCAGCCCGTATGTTCGAAAACGAATGCCGCATCGTTATCTACTGGATGTATCTAGAACGCACTGCGGTATTATAGGGGGAGGAGGAGGGGTGGTGCGAACCTGCTGTTCTATTGGTTCTCGCGTCGAGTATAGACACTAGTCGCATCGTTTTCGTACCAACATACAAGGCGGCGACGACTGCGTTGTAGACGCGGTTTAAGTACCCAAAGCGGTAAACAGTGAGACAGCAAAACGGAAAGGCGAGCTAGTTGGTACTGATTGGTACAGTGATGGTACGAGTTGGTACAGTGAGACAGTATGTGCACAGGAGCACGCGCCTCTTTCACTGCGACGAATCCAAGTCACGGTAAGAAACTTGAAATGCTCAAAGAAAAGCTGGACGCACGCCTTTGTCAGGGCTACGCTTCGCCGCCGACAGTCGTGTAGCTCCTCTTTCAACGACGCGGGAAGTGTTTAGCATACGCGAAGTTGACAGAGCCGCAGCGAAAAGCCAGAAGGCGGCCGGAAGCCGGACAGATGTGTTTACGCAACAACGACGACGACTCGGTTTGCATACTCAACATGCAGATTTCGGAAAATGCCGGTGCGAGTCACGCCGCAGACGTTACTCGGGTATGCGCTAGCTTCGCTTGTTAGCCCAGAACTCGAGCACAATTATTCTGTGCTACGAGGAACGACTGGGGACGTGCGATGCGAAATGAGAAGCCTGAATATTAGCACCTCTGCGTCAGCGAGCGTACAAACAAAATGTTACGCTGCTTTATTAAAACACGCAAATCTGTGCATTCGCATAGCGAACAAGGGGGAAGCACTATCGTTTCTCTATCGTAGCACAACGAGCAAGTTCTCCATAAACACATAGCTGCGTGTGTTTCTTAAACTTATTAAACATGTCATAAAGCCTCCGGCGCCACATTGCAAGAACACCGACTTTTGGGCGAGTGGGTTTTGCGCAGCAGGACACTGCCAAGCGCACACAAACAAGCACAGAGGGAGGTGATGACAAAAAGGCAACACAAGAGCTTGTGTTGTCATCACCTCCCTCTGTTATTATTTGTCTGCGGTTGACAGTGTCCTGCTACGTTATTACAACCAGGGGCGTAGCCACGTTAGGGCACACCGGGCCCGTGCCCCCCCCCCCCCCCCGAATTTTTTTTTTTGCCATAGCATACAGAGCAGAAAATGACACTCGACCACATCTGCCTGCTCGTCCCCACTACAGATCAAGGAGGTGCCCCCCCTCCCACCGAAAAAAATTTCTGCCTACGCCTCTGATTACAACTGTATAATGTAATAAAGCATACATGGTAATGCATTTAAGAGAAATGTGCGTTTGCGTGAGTATTAAGTGTAAGGGACGTGTCGTCATTTAGGTATACTTTGATGGTGCTTCCAGAGCTGTTTTGTAGTTCAATATTTGGTCCTCTCGACATTTCTCTATGCAAAATCTAGAATAATTTTGCACGAGCACCGGGGCAATGGCTGAAGCTTGTGCCTGCCCAAGTGAAGTTTGCGGCGTAAGCGGTACTAGCATTCATCGAAAGGAGCTAAGGCTTCAGCATAATTCCTTTTACAAATCCCGTAAGCTACACGACTTAAGAAACGTCTGTTGTAGATGACAACGCGCGAAGCTGCATCTTGTGATGAGTGTTACCACATTCATGCGAGTATTTCTGGCAACAAAGCTTCTGTTGAGCTGGAGTAAATTTGATGACAGCAATACGATTCGAAGATATGATACGGGTGAATGCCGTTGCCCCCTCGGTCATTGTAGAAAGTCAGCGATCCTGCTAGGCGTACTTTAAATGGGCGTTTTGATGCTACAGGCAGTCAATGTCAGGGTTATTGAGCTGCAAAAAAAAGAAAGGCAAGCAGTTGTTTTGCTCACATCACGCTCAGCAGCTTGGTGCACCTCAAGTGGGAAGTTTATTGTGGGGAAATCATAACAAATAAAACCCAGCTGAAATGCCCGTAGCGCTGCTTCATAGAATACACCGTGTGACGGCCGCATTCTCACGGACGAAGTCGTCTCGACGGTTTATTTATGCAGCAACGTACCATACCACCCTTTGCGACAAGGAAGGCCCTCTATAGGACTATGTTCTGAGGAAAACGTGGAAAAACCACTCAGCGTGTCTCATCCCAGTAAAACAATCCATTACGTGAATCCCCGTGGCTACCGCATGCGTGCCTTTTGGGGAGATGGCACCATAGCCTCAGCAAACAGCCCTAGACCGGGAGAAAGTGCGTCCTCGCAAAAGGCGGCATATTTTCTTTGCGGCTTCTTTGCATAAAATAAACACGTCCACAACATCGCGAAGGACGCAAATCTGACCGGATTGAAGCAGTGACAGTCGGGATCTCTTTCCTCGATCGGGTAAACAGAGCGACACAAGCGCTGGAGAGGCGTGAGTGTGGAACAAAACAAAAGGCACATACAAAAAAAAATGTTTCCCCGTACGACCACCTAGCCCCTCCCCCCTCCCCCGCCCTCCCTCCTCTTCCTACCCGACAAACATGCGCGTCATTTTTTTTTTCGTGACAGGGCACGTTTGCGTGGGCTGGTGAGCTAGGTTTTGCGGCATTACTGCGCGCCCACATCTCCAAGTCGTCTAAGTATGCACTGCTAGCGAGAGCGAAAGTAAAAGAAACAGTTTTCCACAGCCGAGTGTCGAATTATTATTACTTTAACCGTCTTTCTGAAACAAAAAAAAAAAAACAGAGGAAGAATGAAACTTTTGCTTCTATAGCCAGAATTCCGAACTGAACACGGTGTTCAGTGCTCACCAGAGTTGCCAGTTCCGCTTATAATAAGCGGATTTGGGCTTCTTTTTTCGCCGAGTCGCTTGTAGAATTTTCAGTCGCTTGGCGCGTTTTTCGGGCTTATTTGCATTCTTACAGCAAATATAATTATTTCAGTGATCATCGCGTTCACCAATAGCGAATTTGTCGTTTACTAATAGCGCGTTTGTCGATGACTTTATGTAGTTGAGTGTTGAAGTCAAACATACGTTAGGGGAATCAACAAGTAACGTTAATGATGGACTGGCAAACGTGCATTCAACCGAATGGGGACTAGCTTGGTGACAATCGGGGCTGGGCAAAGATACTTTGAATTGTATCGCGATACGATACAAAATACTCAGGCAAGAAGTATTTGAAATACAGGTACAAGATACCACAACGCCGATTGTATCCGATACGATACATTCCAATTGTATCTTGAGATACTGCGATACATTCGGAAATTTGTTATTAGATATCTGTACATACGGTGATGTAGCACTAAACGCCGATGCACGAAAATGTTCGCTTGAAAGTTTATTAACTGCGACCAATTTTGTTTCAGTTGAATGAAATGTCTGTTAATAACTCCAAAGATTTGTATTTCTTGCTGAAGGTATATTACTTTTGTTCCGAAACAGCTTATTGGGGTTACTTTAGCTGCTTACCATGACAGCTCTTCATACACTTCGATGATAACGGTTTTTGCTTGGCGCTTTTGTAATTGGGTGGAGTCGATGCTCTGTTTGCGGACCAGCTAAAGGGCTGCCATCTTCAATAATGAGCCTCCGCACAATCGTGCAAATATCGTTGTTAAGTTCTACCTTGCCCGTAAACGTATCACGGTTTTAGCAATACCCGATCACTGGACAGGTGTACATCAGCAAGAACTGGTAGTGACATTCTTTGCGATGCATCTTGTTTACGTAGAGGACATAAGACTGCAATTACTTTTATATTCTACTTATCGGCTGGCGTAAAGCGTTCGTTAGCGACGTACTCAGTAATGCGCGATCTTCTAACAATTTTTCTTTTATGGGAGAACATCTGCAGCCCAGAAAACGTGTCAAACGTGTGCTATTGTTGCACGAAGTGCCGCAGGACACCACCGCTATTCACACTATGTTGCCACTTAAGCTCCGATCACCTGGTGATTAGTAACAGTAAAAATATTTAGAGAAGACTGAGAAAGAAAAACAAATATAACTAAGTAAAATAAAAAAGCGGTTCTGTATCAAACACAGCGAATAAGTATAGGAACACGATACAGGCGGCACTTCCAAGAGCTAACAATAATTGCTGAGTTTAACGTCCCACAGAACCACGATATGATAATGATAGACGCTATAGTGGAGGGCTCCGGAAATTTCGACCACGTGGTGTTATAAAACTTAAATATAAGGACACGGGCATCGAACTGCGGCCTTCGCGACCTACGGGTTAGCAGTCAAGCACCATAACCACTAGACGACCGCGGCGCGTAACCCCTAATAGCCATGAGAGTTAGGCATTTAAGGTAAGACCACAGAAAATTCAGTGCCTTTCGTAAAATAGCGTAAACCGACTCGTTGAGACGCTCATTAGAAAAACGGAGCATTTTGTATAGCAATGTTTCTCCAATCCCTTTGCTAACATCTTGGAAATTGCTCCTAATAATTCACGTTATTATCATGGAAACTCAATTTCGCTATTAAGCAGTAAGCAGAACTTTTGTTACTGTATACTCCAAGCACGCGCAGATTAATATATATTTGTTCTCAACGTCGCCTTCACATAACAGTAAACTTAAGTAGAATATAAGTCTGTAAACAGTAGCAGAAATAATACAGGCAGTTAAAAGTAAGACTAAAGCACCGAGCTTACGTTGCCGGCACGTTAAAGACATTGCCGTAAGCAGAGCCGAAAAAGCAATACAGAGACATAGGTAATGTATGGGATGGAAAATGACACCTGAGAAAGAACTTGTGCTAATAATCCAATTGTGAGTTTGAGAACTCATTGAATAAAAGAAAAGGAGACGTACGGCAAGATAGCTTCTGTTAAGTGAATGCTTGTTCTGTTAAATCCAGCATCGGTACCAGTGGCATTATAGCTGGTAGAATATTATTTCATATAACTCAATATGATTGCATGCAAGTCAAACTTGCATCGACGAAGTCCTTCATATTGCCGATGCGTGAAAGCCGCGAGACGAAAAGCAACCCCTTTTGTTGCATTCGTCAGACTTCGCAACGACGCACAACACAAGAGAAACTTCGATAACGATACTACAGTGGCATCAGAATTTGTGCAAAAGACACCGCACGCATTGGAGCACGTGGCACAGGATAGTAGCTAAGAGCCGAGTGCCACAGCACTGACACAACTAAAGAGAAAAAAGGAAACCGTGAAAACAAAATGACGCCTGGGTGTGGACGTTCGCGCGTTTGTCGAGACGACGCAAGCGCCACCACGTGACTCTGCTCCCTCATTAGGGACACTCGGAGCTCATCATCTGCCCTGGTTGGAAAACTTTGGCGGAAAAATAAAATAATATCGTTGTCATAAATTTTAATCTGGTGGCTTAGTGGGAGCAGTATCAGCTTGAGAAGCGGAGTTCAACCAACGTTTATTGTTTCGCAATGTGGCGTTGCGATCGCAGTATCTTGTATCTTAACATACACGATACATTCTTCAATGTATCGGAAATACAGATACTGATACACGTCTTGCGAGATGTATCGCGATACAGATACAAGATACCCGAAGAGTATCTAAGTTAGTATCGAAGATACATGTATCTTCGATACTGCCCAGCACTGGCGACAATGTTGAAAAGTAAATATGGGCTTTCGGTTATAGTTGCGCATATTGTCGCTGTACAAAATAATAAAGTGATTCTTTCGGCTCCCCTTCGTGTTTGAGTGAGATTTTTATTATAATAAAAATATTTTCAAGAAGGGAAAAATCCATTCAATTTCCGCTTCTTTTGGGCTTCTTTGCGAAAGTCGCGTCGCTTTTTTGCTTCTTCTTTTGTGATGATTATTTCCTTGTTAGCTCGGTAGCATCTGGCAACTCTGGTGCTCACGGATTGAAACGAGAAAATTTAGGACCAAGTAATGGACGTACTTTCGTTTACAGCGTGTACTGCTTGTGTCACATCGACGTAATTTTAACTCGAACACTTACATCAGAGCCAACATTACCTGTATCAGCCAGACTTGCAGCGACACTACGAGCTTATCAACAGCAATTTCTCACAGTATTCGTAATACTAAAAAAAATGATATTGCGTTTAGTACAGTACTCTCAGTACTGCACTAAGTGCTCCATGATTTGCAGTACACTAGCGTCACTTCTTGTATACACTCTTGATCAGGTACTGGTTGAATGCTGGCTATATCCAGGAAACCAGACGAAAAATGACCGGTTTCCTTGATATATCTAGCACTTTAAGCAGGACCCGATTAAGAGTGTACGACCTTCTAACTCCGCATTAATGAAGTGGATATATAACGAAAAATTAACTAAGCCGGATTTTCGTGACCTATCGGTCGTGTATTTCGGTATGTGGACTTCCGCTGAAATAGTATCACTGTTCTCAAGTTATTTTACGTGCCTTGATTTATTTACGGAGCCTGCGCGAATCGCCTTAAGTGCCAACCTCATTCGCGCGTGGAACTTGGCAAGTGTTCTTTGATAAATAAATGTCTCCTGTTCTAAACTTTAATTTGGCTTTTAGTTTTTGCTTGTCTTACGAGGACTAAACAACGTGTGTGCTCGAGCTAGCTGGTACTCCATACTTAGACCACCGTTTAGCGCAAAACTTTTGAACGAAGGACGAAAAGCGCCTCTCCGTGTCTCTTTAGTCATTCATCCAAACGTTTTGCGCTTAACGGTGGTTAAGTTACGAGGACTAGCAAACCCAAAACTCAAACCTCTCCCATAAGCCATAACAGCAAAAAAAAAAAGAAGGGGGGGGGATGCTTAAGCTTCGCCTTTAAGAGTTGAACGCGATAGCGATATTCTGTTCCTAGTGCGCAGTTCCAACACTACGAGTGTTTAACAGAATGCGCGCACTAAGGTGTGTGCCTTATGTAATGGGTAGCATGCTTTAAACCAGGAGCTATTATGCGCGAGAAACTTTTTCGAAGTTGCGATGCACCCACTACGTGGTCTTAAGGGAATACGCGCAGTAATGTGTGTGCCTTTTGTAATGGGTGGCTGTCTTTAAACCACCAAGTCGTTATGATATTGACATGGTGTGACGCCCGATGGCAATGTACGCTTGTACCACGCAATATTACTCCGATATTACATCTCGTACTTTGATACCTGTATACAGGACGCGTATTTTTGGGAAGCATGAAAGTTACTTTCAGTGCAGCTCCAAGCAGTGGCGTGGCTGCGTGGTAGAACATCTGCTTGCCACGCAAACGGCCTGGGTTCGATTCTCACTCGGACACAACTTTTTCGATTTTTCGGTCACGGACAAGATGATGATTTTTCGCTCACAACCAACGACGCCGACGCCGAGGGCGGAATTTCCGCGGTACGAGCTCTTTAACGTTATCGCGTTAAAAATGTACGTTGCAAAACTGCAATTTCACAGAAACGCACAGGAACGCTCTTAAATCGCACTAAACGCGGTAATATGGGTTACCTTATTAAAATGGTCTCGGTGAAGCCAGTATAGTGAAAGTCGTTCATGAGAGGACGGCGGTAGCAAGAGTGGTTCCGAGTGTTTGTTCCTGGAGGCCATGACATCACGCCGACGTCATAGAGAAGAGACGGGCGTTATGAGTTGGCCTGCTCCAATTGACCAGCGTGGCCTAGCTCGCATTGCAGTGACTCCTGCCTCGACAGTCATGGTGGTGTGTCGCGATGTGCTAAAAATACCGCCAAAGCAGAGAGCGAGAGAGAGATAGAACGAAGAACATTTGTAAGGCGAAGGCCAGACTTGACAAGTTGGAACTTCACGTGATTTATTTACAGTGCGTTCATCAGAGGTGCTCAGGTGCTAAACATGCAAGGATATCTTCCATGACACCCTGTGCGTACACCGCTTTCTTCGCCATTCGAAAAACATCGTATTAACTGGCAAGCCATCGCTAAATTCGTAACGTGTATTATGAGGTAATGTGAACTTGAACTGGCACTGCGTTTAAACAAAATGTGCAAAATATTTCCCTGGTTAGAACTGAAGCATACGTAGTTTGAATGGTTCAGTGACGTTTGTTAAAGTATGTTTCAGCAAGTGCTTTGAATTTATCTCTTAATTAGAATAAATTTGTTTGAGCCAACGTTGTCATTACTCTACAGTTACAGATACCAGGCTTTCCCAATTGAATAAGTGCGAAACCAATGTCTCTTCGCTTATCACGGTTCGGTATGTCGGTCGCTGGTTAAAAATAAAGTAGACAAAGCAAATGCATTTCCTGCGAAACCACAGTTTACTTCTCGAAGCAGGGTTGAAAAAATATTTGACCATAAGCTCACCAGGCACTGGTTCTGGAGTTGTACCATTTATGCAACTCCGGACCAACGCAAGAGATCTTTAAAGATAGCGGACGCAGGTTCAAACAGTCGTTAATATTGGGCCCGTAACCGAGATAACCCAAGCTCGGTTATGGTTTCCGGCGAGAGGCAATACCGCCATTTTCTTGGTTACACATGTTCTCTTCTATTAGTTATCTGTAGAATTCTCCACAATGACAACTCCCTGTCTTTCCGCCTGTTTCTTCCTTCTTTGATTCCTTCCTTCTTCACAACGATCATTGAACTTCAAAGATAAAGGTGGTTTCGGTGAATTAAAAAACTGCAAAAAACTAACACACGACCAGTGCTGGGCAGTATCGAAGATACATGTATCTTCGATACTATCTTAGATACTCTTTGGGTATCTTGTATCTGTATCGCGATACATCTAGCAAAACGAGTATCTGTATTTGTATTTCCGATACATTCAATAATGTATCGTGTATCTTAAGATACAAGATACTGCTGTAGAAACACCACCGTGCGAAACAATAAACGTCGACCGGAATTCCGGTTCTCAAGCCGATATTGCTGCCACTAAGTCACCTGAATAAAACTAACGACAGTAAGATTCTTGTATATTTCCGCCAGAGCGCTCCAGCGAGCACAAGCGACGATGTTTAAGCGTCCCGAGCAGAGTCACGTGATGGCGCTCGAGCCATCGCGACAAACACAGCGTGCGAACGTCTACGCGCAGCCTACCTTTTTTATTAGATGTTTTCTTTCTTTTTAGTTGCGTTGATGTCATGACACTTGTTCATAGACCCTGATCTCTGCTGCGTACTCCAATGCGTGCGGCGTCTTTCGCACAAATTCTGATGCCGCTATACTGTCGCTACCGAAGTTTGTCTTGCGTGATGCTTCGTTGCAATGTCTCAAGAATGCAAGAATGGGGCTGCTTTGCGTCTCGCGCCTTTCACACATCAGCGATTTGAAAGATCTTGTGGATGCAAGCTTGACTTACATACTACGATGAGATTGACTTACACGCAAAGGAGAATCTAACAACCGTCCCACTATCGGTGCTGACGTTAGATGCAATAGAACAAGCATTTACGTTACAGGAAATATTTTGACGTACTGTGTCTTTGTTGTTCCTGCTAAATTATTCGAAAAGTTCTTTTAATGATAACTTGATTGTTAGCACCAAGTGCTTTCATTACTGTCTTTCGTTTGCATCCCATACATTACCTAGTCCTCTGCATAGTTTTTCGCCCATCTGTTTATTGTAATATGTCTTTTGTAACCTGCTGCTAAAATACGTTCTCTGCTTTATTCTTATTTTTTAACTGTCTGCGAACATGGTTTTACTTCATATTTCGCGGGCTTTCTCTAAAAGCGCGAAAACATTCACCACGCAGCATGTGCGCTGCCAAAAAAAAATTGGGTCGGTCGCTTTTAAATTTGCTCTACGATGTGTCAAGCGCAGTTGGCCCAAAAGTGAATATTAAAAAAAAAAGATGTCGCAATGTCGCATAATTGACCTTATTTAATTAGCCAGTTAAGCTTAGTACAAAACATACCATAACGAGTGCCACATGACGGCAAACCAAATACTTTTGGTTTCATTCAGCAGCGCTTAATCACTTGTTTTTTTAATATTGGGTTCTACTTACGTGAAACACCCTGTATACTTATTTACTTTGATTGTTTAATACGGAACCACCTTGCTATTTGACCTAAATATATTCGTTTTCCTTTTCTTAGGTCACCTTAAAGTATTCTTATTGTTACAAATCCGCAGGTAAGCAGAGCTAGATGTAGCAATAGTGTGAATAGCAGTGATAACCTGCGGCGTTTTGTGCCGCTATAATTCGTCTGAGACGTTTCCTGGCAGCTCAGGTTCTCTCGGAGAACAAATGGTAAAAGATTGCACGTTAGTGAATATGCTGCTAACGAACGCTTTACGCCAGCAGATAAGTAAAATATGAAAAATCACTGCAGTTTTATGTGTTCAATTAAGTGTGAGCGCCGACTATGTAGTTCTTCGTCTTTACACGATGCGTCACAAACAATACCGCTACCAACGTTGTTGCTGCTGTACACCTGTCGATGGATGCGGTACTACGAAAACATTACGCTTGCGGGCAAGGTAAGATTGCACAGCGGTATTTGCACCATCGTGCGAAGGCACTTGCAGGTAGATGGTAACCAGCTAGCTGGTCGCCAAGTGAAGCAGCGACACCAATAAACTACGGAAGTGTCAAGCAAAAACAACTAACAGCGCAGCAGTTAAAGGGACCGACAACTGGTCACGTGTGATTAGATCCTCGCAAAAATGATACGACGCTGAAATATAGTGACAGATTCCAGCATACTTTTCGCCTTGTGAGTAGGATTTATATGTTTAAATCGTGTTTAAAAGTAACAAGAACCGGTACGTGGCGCAGCCTAGCGGAAGAGCCTTGAAGCTGGTATGGAGTCGATCACTTTTTGCTGTACGTAGTCTGATGCTGTCATGCGTGGCCACAATTAGTCCTGAAAATTAGAGTATGCATATTATTATCTATTGCCGCTCTATTTTGTGCTGCTTACGAGGTAAAAGGAGTTGCACGGTGAGATGCGGCGCTGCCTTCGCAATAACCAGTGGGACATGTCGAGCCGCGGCGCATGCGCGGCAAACCGCCACGCTCGAACACGAACCGCTCTGGCTCTCACTGTTTGCAGCATGGGTTGTCACTTGCGTTTACCACTTCATATTCCCCGCAGATTGAAAAATTCTTATTACGAATGTTTCACAGCGTTTTCCACGTTACCGTTCCGTGATTAGACACCCTCACCGGTAAGCTTTCCGTTGCGCTAAACAAAATGGGCACCATAAAAATTGGTTGTCGGTCCCTTTAAAAAGCTATGGTCCCTTGAATACTGGCTAGTCTACCATCCACGTGGCGCACCGTATGGGAAGGGGTTGATGCTTTCTAAATTACCCCGCAGGGGGCGCTGCGCGCTTTCGGAATGTCACCCGCTCATTGCTCTCGCCTGCTTAAAGCTTGTTCATTGTGTTGTGTTGTGGTGCTGCGAATCGTCTGTTGTGTTACTACGACCACAACTGCGACGGCGTGTTTGCTGGACTACGTGGACCTCACCTCATCAGTCTGCGGGAACGAATGACCATCCAACTGCAGCACAATTTTTAGTGATAGTTAGTTCACTGGCGTTTTATAACATTGCAAAACCACATAAGTAAGGAAATTGTGCCCCAGAAGTTATCACTGCTCTGGCTTCTCTTCCTGAGGTACAAACGGAAAGCAAGATTGCTGTACTGGATAATTTGATTGGTGGAGGAATGTTCGGTGATGCTGAAAATGCACTGCAAGGTTGCGCTTTGCGCAATATCACTTCGTCGGACCATGCGTCTTCTGTGACGGCAAAAAGCCATGAAATGCTTATTTATGATGTGGCAGGGTATACGGTAAGAAAGATCCTGAGGAAGACTTCCTCTAATGAGTGTACATTGCTGCTCTCTGTGGAAAAGCGCGGTGCTGTGGATCATTCTTCTGAATCCACACCAAATTTTGACAATTGAGGTTTGATGTGCCCTTCGGGCCCTCTTAAGGATATTATAACCGTCCTTGAGAACAGCTTCACGACATTTTTCAGCGTAAATAAGCTACACGAGCAAAGAAGACGACTCTTAAGGGCTCGTTTTTATTTTGTGTGTGTGAAACACACTATTTAATGAAAACTAACAGACAATAATGCCAGGGAAAGTATACGGGATGTTATTTATAGTAATTAGGATATAAATGTGAAGAAAGTAAAGTGGACGAAAAGATAACTTGCCGCCGGCAAGGACTTTACTTTGTTCACATTCATATCCTAATTACTACAAATAACATCCCGTATACTTTCCCTGGCATTATTGTCTGTTAGTTCTCATTAAATAGTGTGCTACACGAGCAAAGCATTCTCGACTTTGCCGATTTCATTACGTGGGTACAGCTGTCTGCACTAACATGCACAGAGCATGCACAGCAAATTACTTGCCAAATAGTGAAATTTTACATTCTTCTACGGCTGCGCTTTTTTGTGAAGGCCCATTAACAATGACAGAACAGCAAAAAAAGAGCAGCTGAAGCATTTGAAAATGAGGAGATGTAAATAATTTTCCTACCTGTGCAATTCTTCATATTTATTTGCTTTCATAACCACTTTCGTTTCGCTGTTTTAGTTGTCTTTTTATTATGCTCATGCCAATAAAATTTCAGAAAAAAAAGTAAACTGGTTCTTTCAATGTCAGTTGGTGCCGTGCCACCTGAGAAACAACCTACACACAGTACTACCACGCATTCATTTGATATATGTGCCTCGGCAAAGCAAGCCTTTGCGAACGAAAGCACGTGAGAACGTGTCAATCAAACCGGTTAGTATTTGCCATGGGCATAATTATGCTGCAGCAAAAAAAAAAATATTGCAAGAAACGGTCAAGCTGCAGAACTATGCTGAACGTGCGCCCGCGCTTCGGCGACACGCAGCTGGTCGGTGGAGCGCCGCTCCCCAGCATGAGGACTGCTCGAAGCGCCACCACCCGCATCATTCGGTAAGCGTGCTCGCTCTCCTCGGCGGACGGCAGACTAGCCAATATTCTAGGGACCCTAAAAGAGCTGTCATGTTAAGCAGCCAAACAAATCCCAATAAGTCGTTTAGAAGTTAAACTAATACGCCTTGAACAAGAAAGTTTGTATTTTGTGACACAAACGTATTTTCTTGAAATTAAACAAAGCTGGTCGCAGTTAAGAAATTTTCAAGTAAACACAATTCTACATAGGCCTTTGCTGCTTCATTATATAGACGCATAACAGCAAATTTGCAAATGTATCGAAGTATCTTAAGATACAAATTGGAAGTATCGTATCGGATACAATTATTCCGCGAGTATCTTGTATCTGTATCTCAAATACCTCTTGCCCGAGTATCTTGTATCGTATCGCGATACAATTTCAAAGTATCTTTGCCCAGTCCTGCACACGACCAATACACGGCACAGGAAAAGTTGCCACGTACCAAATGAATCGTCGCTTAGCATTAAAATCATTCGCGTATTGGTTATCGTTAGAATTTCCAGCCGATGCGTAACGAAACTGAAAAACGTGACGAAACTGAAAATGACTAAGCAGCAGCCCGCTCAGTCTTTTGTTTGCGTTCCTATATTTTTTCACGAGGCCTATAGGCTCAGCGGCTTGGGTGTAGCAGCGACTCACCCCTGCGGTGCCCACAGCGTGTCCTTGCGACGTTAAATGTCACGATTCGATTAACTTACCGTGCTTAGTGTTCGCGCTAAAAATGTAGGTGGCAAGAAGAAACGAAGTACACCGCACCAAGACCTGCGTCTTTCACACTTCACAGTACTTGCAAAATTTACATTATCTGAATGTAAAATACACCTTTGACAAGTTTAACCAACGAATATGAGCGCGTTCGCCAGTTGCGTAAGAGAGAAGAGTCGGTTACTGATTGCCCACAATCAGTGGATCGTAATAAAGGCTCTTTCGAAGCACGATCGTATTGTCCACGAAACCAAGTCTGAACGATCGAAACTGAGGAGGGCTGGGGGATAGCAAGTAAAAGAATTCAGCCAGAATTCAGAGGAACCAACAGGCCATCGTAAAACTCAACGTCCAGTTATTTGACGAGCACTCGCTGCTGTAAGATGTAAATGCCTGGCGCCATGATCGGTAGCATCAAAGATGCAGAACACCACCACGATGTTGCAGTTTACGGGAAGCAGCTACAGGCACACTGCTTGCCGATCGACTACATTCATCACAAAGCGCATCATCCTCTTCGAGACCGCACCTTCTTCATCGCAACAGCTTTCTGTCGCAATACTGCGTGCGCACTTTCGCGTCTGCGTGCGTGTGTAACTTCTACTTCCACCTCCTCCCCCTACCTCACTCTTCCTCGTTCTCGGAAAAACAAATGCGTGGTAGGGGACCCCGCGTCCCGATCGCGAAATAATAGCACGCGTCTCGGCAGTATTCCCAAGGGACACCGGGCCCTACGAGTGCGCAGCCGTTAGTATCAATTACTAAAGTCCACAAGGAAAATGCTGCGCTGGCAAACAAACGCTCCTTGCTGCCGAAGACATCCTTATAACCCAATGCGGTCCCGTACCTATAGCGGCGCGGGAACAAGAAAACGGAATTGAAAGCAAAGCCCCCAGAGGAGCTGATGAAGGAGATCGTAAGCGATGGTGGTACGGGAAAACAAGAATGAAGGAGTTCGCTGGAAAAGAGGGACAGAGGGGAAGGAACAAGTTCTAGCTACTTTTACACAAGTTGTCCGCGTCGCTTTTTCCCGCTTATAAGAACGGTGTCGGCGCAAGACCAGCCGTCATAAAAGTTTGCCGAGCGACGTGCCGACGCTTCTTGGAACGTGATTCGACAGTACCTGTTCTGTCATTTGCTTTGGTTGCTGGTGCGTAAGCAGGACTTCAGTGGGTATAACTAGCTTGTATTGAAAAGAAAAACATAAGCGATCGCGTTGTAGACCGCCGACTTACGTAACCCGAAGTCATTGGGGACAAAAACCAGAGTTCGTACGCCAGGATACTTACGCCGATATATAGCAATAAGAAGTAAATTTAGGCCAGTGTGGTGGCGCGCCAGTCAAGGTTAGCTAGCGAACGTAATAACACTGACTATCCCACGCAAAAGTTGGGAAAAAACGTGGGTGTGACTCAAATTTGCAGGTTTGTTTCTATGTCCTCGCTTTTTGACGCCCGGTCTGTAAGTGGTCGCCGTGTCTTCATGTAATGTGGTAGGCTATACTGGAGAATACGGTTGTCCCCTTTGGTGCATATAAAATGTTACACTTCTGAAGAGACCATCCGTGGAAAGGACTGAGAAAAGGATGCGCGATTTCAGTGACAATATAGCCAATAGCCAATGGTTTTGAAGAAATTGTAAAAGAAAAAAAGTCACAGTTTCCACGCAACGGCGAAGCAATGATTGCGATAGCAATAAATTGTAATGTAACGCGAAGAACGGAAAGCAGCTCGAAATTGCCAGCGCATCGCTCGAGCCCAAAGGACGCACGGAAAGAAAGCACACAGGACGAGCGCGAACCTATGCGTCACAGCTCGACACTTGAAGCGCACTGCTCAAACATAAAGCAGGACGCATGAAACAAACGAACAGGTACACACAAGACGAGCGCGAACTAATTGTCACAGTTGTTACTCATTTCTGTTTGAACAGCGCGCTCCTTTCGCAAACGCGGCCGCTGCAGCGAGCGAAGCGAAGCACCCCACCGGCCGCCCCTTCTTTGCTTGAGATAAGCGCACGAAAGCGACGACGCCCTGTAGAGCGAACAGCAACGGAGTTCGCAGGGGTGGGGCGACGATCGTTAAAGCGCGAAACACGCGCGCACGTCGCGCCATCTATGTGGCCACTAAGAAAGCATGCCGAATTACATGGTGTATATAAATAGCTCGCCGTTAGCAGGCTGAGAGACGGTGCTGTCGTGGCCTAACGTCTAACGCGGCGGGCTGCAAAGCGAGAGGTCGCCCGTTCGATTCCGCGCGTCGGAAAGAATTTCTTAAATATTTTTCTCTGTGGCCTTTCTATATATATACATACTTATACATATACGGTGAATGACGGCGACGGGGACGGACATTTTCCAGCCGAGACTGTCCATATAATTGCTATCGCAATAAAAAAAGGAAAAGAAGGAAATGTGCCATGCTGGGTTACGGATTGAATTGGTATGCGCATAGATGCAAAGCGAACAGAACCGGATGGCGAATCGTCACATATTTTGTATAATTAGGAAACGCTATGTTTGTTATTTAGTAAGCTATGAGTGTTACAATTTTATTAAAGAAACCACATTCATTCGTGAGTATCGAGTGCAACAGACTGTTTCATGAGCGAGCAGCGTAATAGGTAAACGTATTCAGTCATGTACAAGTTAGACGCGAGCAAGAAATTACCAAATGAAACAGCTTCTGCAAGGGGTAACCTGAGAGCGCAGTGTATCATCGGTAATCATGCATCGTAAAATATTGCTTGTCTCTCACACTAAGCGTGCAAGGCTTAACCATACCAACATATAGCGCACCGGCTAGAACAAACAAAAAAGATAAAAAATTAGCCTTGACTTGTTCGTATTTCAATTGTTCATGACAGTATGTGTCCATAGGCCAATGAAATGAATTCGTCCATAATGTCGCCTATATAGTTCTTGTGGAACTCTTTACTTTCGTGTAGGTCCAACTAGACAGCTTAGTGACTAAGGAGTTGCTTTGTTTAGCTGTAGGTCGCAGGTTCAGTACGAGCCACAGTGAGCGCATATCGACGGGGTCGAAATGCGAAAAAGCTGGAGTTATAAAATTTAATCGCATGTCCGAGAATTCAAGGTGGTCAAAAATAAACGGGAGTCTCCATTAGGGCGTTCTTCACAATCAGATCTTGAGCATAGGAATTAAGACTCTTGAGTTTATTATATGTACTACGATTTCACCAGGTTGTATAACGTCGAAATATATTCCCAATAGTCGTCTATCAAATAAATTCAATTTAGCCTATCCCGCCTCAAGATTTCCGGAAGCATTCTTCGCATAAATCTTACAGATGTAAGTTTAAAAAAGAAACAGTAGCGCAGCCACTTCATATACTTCAGAGGTACACACAAGGAGACAACGAAAAAAAAAAAACATCGACAGCCTTTCTGAGAAATTTTCGTCTAGGCTGACTTATTATATCACATAATTACACTACCGACAGCTAAGGGTAATACACAAATGTGCCGTCATACCTGTACTACCTACGGCAGCGAGAAATGGTTCCTCGTGTAGCGGCCCACACAAAACAGTACGTGCCGATAAGCGTGCAAAACAACGATTTCCAGCACTGATCCTATCGGCCTTGATCCTGAAGTGCCCTTCATCGCTTTGTTCGCCGGATTCCGGTAATAAAACACCCACCGTAGCATATGGACAAGGTGCGCAGCTATCTTGCTCCGCTTTGCGATGTCTAACATGACCTTACTGTAAGAGCGGTGATTTAGGGCTCACTAAACAGGAACCCTCATTTGAGGCTATTCCGAAGCTGTTCGCTTGTACGTCCCACACGGCACGCGTATGACGTCGTAATGTATCTGACACGAACAAAATATACTGCCTACAGCGTGTGACGCTATGCTAAAGCCTGAACGCAAAACTCGTTAGTCTAATTCACAAAAAGGAATTTCTGTTGGCGCTAGCTTCTTCTTTGGTTTTTTTTTTTTTGGTGCCGCTAAAACAAGGTTTCGTTTTGCTTACTAGGCAAGTGGTCAAACAGAGAAAAAAGACTGCACCTGTTCTGAAGCCGGTAAAACATGCGTTAGGTAACCAGGCCACGTTAAAATGTGCTCGTCGCGGCTATTCAGGTCACTGTACTTCGACAGATGGACCACTTCAGGCCCGAGACAAAGCTACCCATTGCTGGGCTAGTCGGCTCATGTTGGTGAATCAGCCAGAAAAAGTATGGCAAAGAAATAACGAGGGAAGGGGTCAAGGGGAGCGTAAACACTCCACTGTTTATTCAACAATTTGTGCATTGAAATGCGCAGAAAGCTAAGCAAACTTCGAGCGCATACCACCCTAATGACACCCTGTTATCTGAGAACCTTCTTTCTGTCTGCGAGAGAGGCAATGAAGGGTCACTGATACAAAAAGAGCCTCATGCTCTTGTATGGAATGCCTCCAACAATTCTCGAGCCGTGGTGTCCTTGCTTTTACCCAAAACCTGAACCTCATTCAGGCACGGCTCACACTTATGAGAACTGCAGTGGGTTGGAAAGTGTGCCCTATCTTTACCTTTTAGATAAGGCTCGTGTTCCCGCGCCCGCTAATGCACGCACTTGCCGCAGGACAGCGGAAATTCATAGACAACACCGGTGGCAGATTTTGTGTACGACTTGGCGTGTTTCTTGCCGCAACCTCCTTTGTTGCTCTCATCAGAGAATATACGCGGGCATAGCTGGGACAACTTGAACGGCGCAGAACCTGGTGCATATACGGTGGGACCTCAGGTCTCATCATTCTCGGCTGTTGCTCTACTCCAGTACCATGTTGCTCACTCTTGAATTTCTGGAGGAGCGGCTCGGCGTCGGCGATAAGTCACCTGCGTCACACATTTCCTTACGTCACCACAGCGCCACCCCTACGACCATCCAAACATCCTTAACGCCGTGCGTCCGTCCATCCATCCATATCCATCCATCCATCCATCCATGTATAGTGCTCAGGTTTCCTCATGAAAATGATGCATTCTCGCCTACGCCTCATTGGCGAGCTGCGCAAAATCTTCAAAGCTCGATGACATCTTAAATTCTTCAAAAACCTTATTATTTGAGATGAATTTAGTCGTGCATTGTTTAGAAACGTACCAAATCTCAAAGTCATTGAATTATAGCTCTTTATTGATAAGCGGATAGCTTGTAGATAACGGATCCTGGATAGCTTGTGTGTAATGCATAAGGGACCCTGTGAGTATTTTGTACACAGGAACCGATCACGGCGTGTAGCGCAAGTGAGAGCTTCTCAGGGCACATGCGATATTTGGCAGCGTATGAGGCAAAATTTTCTGCTGCCTGACATCGATACTCACGATATCGTCTGGCTTCAAGCCGGAGAAGCGTCCAACGTTTCTATTGTGACGTCTTTCGACAACCTTACGTGTGCTTCTCAGCTTCTCGGATTGACAAGACATCAGATGTGTAACCATTAGCCTCGAAGCAGCTGCCTCCCTTTCTCATAAATAGGTTCAACCTTAACCGCGTGCATAGCTGCGTACACAGACGCCCCTACATAGTCCATCAGCGCAGTGTGAGCTCTGTCTCCACACACGCCCAACTTTAACGCATCAAGGCATCGACAGCAAGCTTGCGGATCCTCAACCCACCATCGATTACAATCCTCAACAACCGCATAATTGTTGAGCCAATTCATTGGAAATTCAAGGCTACGCTAGCAACTCCAAAACTCAGCTTTCATCTTGAACAGACCGACCATTTAAGTGTGGCCGTGACTTTATCTTTCCATGGCTGCCGAGCAGCTGCCGGGTTACTGTAAACGAGAAGGTAGAGGCGCCTTCAGCTCAATACTCTATGCAAGGTAGGCAGGCAAGGTCACTACGACAAAAAGCCGTTTTCATACTTTTAGCGACAATTTTACCAACTAGTTTGTCCCTTTTACGCATGTTATAAAGCTTTGTAGTACACATTCTCGTCTACAAGCCCATACGGCCAGTCTGAACAATATGCCTCTGCATGCAAGTCTTTAGACATGGAAGAGGACTGACAGATCATTCGTGGAAGGAATGGGGTCGTTGCCGCAGATCTCCAGCAAGCACAAGGTCATCAAATCACTGATTTATTTATTTATTTATTTATTTATTTATTTATTTATTTATTTATTTATTTATTTATTTATTTATCTCTACGCGGTCGCAGGTTCGCTCATTTGAAGTTCAGTGGGAAAAAAAAGGGAAGACAAGAACGTGAACAAGAGGAACGTATTTTCGGCTGCCCTACGCTGAGAATAATGAAACAAGGAAGTAGAAAGATGAGAAAACGAGAAGGAAATGAAATACGTGGTGTATTCGCAACGTTGACGAAAAGGTGTAAACGCTTACATAACGCGCCGCAGCTGTAACGGATCAGCTCGCATGAACAACACGCAACTCCCGCAAACGTTCGGGCCTTACTTTCGAGTTTCCCAACTCGATCACCACCTGCACGGCTTGAGGTTCAACACTAGACCGTTGCTTTTAAATTGAAAGTTTACGCGATGACACAAAAAGTGTCGTAATCGCGGCCCGCGTACCAATGAAAGAATTTAATAAAGTGGGTGGTTCACAAACAACAGGACAATCGATCGTGGACTCCCCCACAGGCGAATGTTGTTCGGCTCAGCTACAAATGACATGCGAGAGTGCAGTTAATCCGCGGATTATCGGTTACATACTACAGTATATTGCCTTTTCCGCGATATTTAGATAAAGAGTGGCGTTCCAATTAAATGCACGCCGTATCGTACAAGTAGTCGCGTTAACTCGCGCACACCATTGTGTCCCCATGTCGTCCTCGCATGCAATGACTGAGGCGCGCAATATAACTTAGATTTACTCTGCCAGCGGCGCGGGTGGGAGTGGCGCTCGAGCGCCGGCTGATCCGACCAGAACAACAACCGCTGTTTGAATATAAAAGAGGCCACGCTGAACGGCTAAACTCTCCCGTTCCCGTCTCGGTATATTAGCCACCTCAGTGAACTCGCAATATGAAAAAGCCCGCCGTCGGGAGATCCCTCGCGCTTCTGCCGGTGACACCGCCGCCTTCACTTCCACCCCTGCTGACTTCGTGTGAACGAGAGGATTTCGGTGCTGCAGAATAAAGGCAAAAAAAAAGTACCGTTCTGGATTGGACCTTGGTACAACCTCTTGCTTTTCGTGCTGCTTGAATTTCCTCCGGCGGGAACAAACAAACGAACACGAGTTTGGCTTGACTCCTCAAAACTGCCCAGTTGTTTATGAAGGACGATCTCGTACAGCGAAGGGCTTCTGGTTGATTATGACCGGCTGCGGCGCTTTAACTTGCGTGTCTGGTAGAAGGCTGGTGCGACTGTACGCTTCTTCCACGAAATATTACATCTTGTAACACGACTTCTCTCCCCACATGACGCTTGCATAGGGTATTTTTCCGCACAACATTCAAGTACTCGCTTGGCTCTGTGGTAGTAAACTTGTCTGCCACGCACAGTGCCTTGGTTCGATTCCGGCTCGAAACCAGTTTTTAACAGCGAAGCTATTTAAGCCGGCCGCAAGAACTTTGGTATCTAAAAGTGTACAAAAAATTTGCAGTGGCTTAGGTCGACTATGTCAGGATATACGTAGCGTTAGCAAGGGTTCAGCTGACTATTCTGAGCTTTCCAGATTGTCTAGGATTAGCTTGATTGTCATGCTTACTGCTGCTCCAATGGCACACATTCGGCCACATCGTTCAGAACCGGTAGACCTGGCGGCATGGCCGGGTAACGATACCTATTGGTAACGCTAAAGAGCGGAATGTTCTGCTTAACGAGAAAGTTCTTGCACGTTGTACAAACCCGCGCCACGGTTTCACCCCACTCAGGCACCGCCACTAAACTCAACGTTTCACGCATGGCACTACTTAGCGGCGTCAAGTCTTTCATGTTCCATAGCCTTTCACACACGTCGCACACGTATCCAAACGGATTGTTTACGAAGTCCATCTCGAAGGTCCGAGTCGCACTGGCGCTTTCGCCAAGTTTCACAGTATAGGCAGTCGATCGGCGAGCCTTGATGTCATCGACGGCGTCTTGTTGTTGCTGCTGCAGAGGTGGTCGGGCACGTCGCTCAGCATGCTGGCGACGCCGCTTTGCTAGACGTTCCTCCCTTTCCTCCAGTGCCTCCGCAGCACGTTTAGCTTCCTCTGTTCATTCTTCGAACTCTGAACCGCTAATTGCCAGGCAACTACTTCGGGATCCGATGACATTAGCTTCTCGGCTCTTCTGCGTCGTTGAGCAGCATTCGCGCTCTCCTTCTCCATGGCGTTACCCACCTGCAAACGCCAGTCAGAGGCGCTATCAAGCGGCAACAGCGCATTGTCCGACGGCGACTGCACAGCGCAGGCGAATAGCTGCGCGCGCCATGGCTACGACGTCACCCCTCTCGAATGCGCAGAGCAGCAGCGGCGGCGAGTCGCGCGCGCCGGCGCCAGTCTGTCTGCCCGGCTACGACGCCACTCCTCCCGCCCTCCGCCACAAGCAGCGGCGAGCCGCGCGCGGCGGTGGCGGAGAGCGCGTGAGATGCCGGCTCCGCACTCATCCTCGCGCATGCGCAGCACGGCTCATGATGACCCACGCGAAATAAGCTCCGGCTAGGCAAGTGTAGCTAACGCTACAAAAATTATCATTATCATGAACCGGCACGCGCTCTCTTTTCTTTTTACAGTGAGTGCTGTTTAAGGTGGATGCCTCAACTGTGCCTCAAGGAAACAAACGTCTCTGCGCGTAACATTGGCAGTTTCAAACTGTCCTAGAATGCCTACTGCAAGTACAGTTGTGAATTGCCCATTAGCCATGATTCTTCCTTTTGTAAATCAGCGAAGGGCCCACCACGCGTCCGAAAGGCAACACGCCAACCTACGCAGCTGCTCACTTTGTTGATGCTTTTGCTAATGATTAAATATGTCTGAGCGCTTTGTTACGGGTGGGCCTTCAAAACACCCACTCGTTGCGCAATTCACATGTTGTGACGCCTTGCGCGATTCTACCTTTCTGCAACGCAATATTACATGCGTGAAGGAGACTCCTCCCACATATGACATTCACATAGTGTGTCTATTTTTTTTTTTTTTTTGAAGCAGCTTCAAGCAATGGCATCGCTATGTGGTAGAACATCTGCTTGCCATGCAGAAGGCCTGGGTTCGATTTTCATTCGGACTGAAGTTTTTCTATTATTTATTTGCATCTATCTCGAATTTTCGCTCATAACCAACGACACCGACACAGGAATTGCTGTGTCGAGTCCTGCATGGCCGCAGCCATGCAGGACTCGTACAGGTAAGCCACGCTAGACATGGTGCTAAGCTGTGGAACGATTTGCCTCTTGAAATAAAACTCGTAAGAAATTTTGTAAATGATGTCGTGGTGTCATTGATTAAAACGGAAGCATTTACGCGATAAATAATTCTATCATTAGCAATAGTTTTGGGTCCATGGCAAACAAAAACGTTTCAAAACGTTGCTGCACGCGCCCTAGTAGAGTTTTTAGAAGAGTCGGAAATATCAAAAAAGATACTGATTCACATTTGTAATTATTCTTCACATTCAGATACTTCTGGTCACATGTCTCGCGTTGCCTCTTGTGATGCAACAGAGCTGTGTTTAAAGTGCGGGCAAGAGCCCAGTGACTGTTGTGTTATCGCATTATACAAAGGACTCTGAGATGAACTCTTCGGCAAAGTGCGAACGTTTCTCGTGTGTCTTGTGTGTGAACATTGTTGCCGACACGTGGGCATTATGCATGACGTGAGAACATACTATTATTTATAAGTTCGTGACGTAAATTAATAAGTAAGGCGATATGAGTAGCCGGAGCCATGTATAGGCACCAACCTCTCCTTAAGCACATTTAATAAAAATTATAATAATATTATGGCGAAGCTTGCACTAAGAGTTCAGAATCGCCCAGGTTTGCTGTTTCAAGCCTTGCGCGAGTTAGCGGAAGCTTCACTCGTTTTTTTTTTTTCTCTCACTCTCTCATTCTATGCGAGAGCTGCGACGGACACCGGCGCACAGCGGAAGCACCCGTGGACGACATCGCCACCAAAATCGGCTGTTCTCGGGGACTCATAACAGCTTGCGCTGTAAAATACGAATGCCCTGCTCCCAACGACGGAAACTTCCGAAGACGCATTGAGCGTTGCGGCAACGAAAAGCATACGTACGTTTGAATGCTCAAAGATTCTTGTCTCTCAGGCTCTTTGAGGAAACTTCCTTGCAAACATAGCGATCGGAGGCCGTCAATCGAACCAGAGACCATGAATGCTATGTTTGTTTACTTCGTCCGCCTTAAGTTCAAGCTTCCCTTCCGTACTGTTGCAATTGAACTCAAAGGGTACATGTGTTCAGATTTTTCCAAGCATAGATCATACAAGTATTCAGGAGAAAACTCGTGTTATCCGTGCGTCTTCAGATAGCGGTGATGTTTCTTAAATAAGTCAGAAATTCAGCGAAATATGGAAGCCTGAAGAGATGAGAAATTCCTCAACAGCGACACCTCGTATTGAATAATTTCTCATGTTTCTTATATATTTATTGCTTTATCATACTATCTCAGCATATTAACAGCCCATAACCGTTCACGAGCCTGCGCCGTTGCTATTTTAGATTGTTTGCCCAAGTCGTTCTGCATTATATACTTATTTACAATCTTAGTGAGGTCCGGGGTAATTCATATTATTTGACTGGCCTGTCCAAATATTTACCACGTGGAAAAGCTAACAAAAACACGCTGGGACGAATCTGACAACAAAGGCAGTCGAGCTTTGGCATATAAAACTTTGTCAATAGTGAACCACCGGTGTGGATATACATGCCGAGAAAAGTAACTTTGTGAAGTCGTGATGCTGTTTTGACTTGTCTGCGATAACGTCACTGCGGATGGAATGTGTGATATTGAGGCAAAAGCGTATGTAGATGCCGCGTTGAACGCGAAATGGGACCGTCGGCGTCGAAGGCGTCAGCAAGAGTGATACAAAAAAAAATTCATCATGTGAAGAGGTCACAGGTCGCCAAAATTTGTGACGTTATTATGATGTCACATCACATGCCGTCGCATGATGACGTCGTCACAAGACATCGTCGCTTGGTGATCGGCGGGCCGATCACGGAGGCACTGCAAAACCACGTTGGATGCGGCAGGCTTCCAATTCCTCCAATCTTGGAGGCAGTGCAAAACGACGTTGGGTGCCGAAGGGATCAATACGATCGACTAAGTAGAAGAACAAGAAGAAGGTGGCACTCTCCTTCCAGTCATCTTAGGCAAATGCGTAAGGAACCACCTTACTTTACGTAAAGAACCACGTTAAGAAGTGCGCGGCGCCGCATTCACTCACAGCAGATCCCTAATATATCATGTAGATAAGGAAAAAAGTCACAGTTTCGCCGCAACGGCGAAGCAATGAATGCGATAGCAATAAATTGGAATGTAACGCGAAGAACGGAAAGCAGCTCGAAATTGCCAGCGCGTCGCTCGAGCCCAAAGGACGCACGAAAAGAACGCACACAGGACGAGCGCGAACTAATGCGTCACAGCTCGACACTTGAAGCGCACTGCTCAAACATAACGCAGAGCGCAAGAAACGAACGAACAGGTACACACAAGACGAGCACGAACTAATTGTCACAGTTGTTACTTATTTCTGTTTGAACAGCGCGCTCCTTTCGCAAACGCCGCCGCCGCAGCGAGCGAAGCGAAGCACCCCACCGGCCTCCCCTTCTTTCTTCGAGATGAGCGCACGAAAGCGACCACGCCCTGTAGAGCGAAGAGCAACGGCGTTCGCAGGAGCGGGGCGACGATCTTTAAAGCGCGCCACACGCGCGCACGTCGCGCCATCTATGTGGCCACTAAGAAAGCATGCTGAATTAAATGGTGTATATAAATAGCTCGCCGTTAGAAGGCTGAGAGACGGTGCTGTCGGGGCCTAACGTCTAACGCGGCGGGCTGCAAAGCGAGAGGTCCCCCGTTCGATTCCGCGCGTCGGAAAGAATTTCTGAATTATTTTTCTTTGTGGCTTTTCTATACATATGCATACTTATACATATACGGTGAATGACGGCGATGGGGACGGACATTTTCCAGCCGAGACTGTCCATATAATTGCTATCGCAATACAAATTTTGGAGGACGCTTGAGCACCGCCTTCTCAATCGATAGCCTACTTCTCTTCTCGGTGGACACCTAAACCATACCGCAAGGAAACTAACATCTGTGTGCCTGTAAATTAGTCTTTTCAAACTATGCTAGAATGCCTACTGCAAGTACAGTTCCGAATAAGTGCCCACTACGACATAATTTTAAATGCGAAGCATTTCTTAGCGAACCTCAGGCACTTTGGGCGTTTCTATCTACGTATCTATCTATCTGTCTATCTAGCCGCCAACGTCTGGGTGCTCTCCTGGTCGTCTCAATAACTTGTAATATACCAAAATTGGCACAGCAAAGGATCAGTGTGTGATGAACACGATTCACCGGTGATAACATGAATAACGCAAAATACCTGTCGCGTACGTCATGGAACTCTTTCCCTCAGTCACGTGTGGCACATACCCGCATACCATAGTTCATGTCATGCGGGTATGTGCCACAGGTGATAACAGAGTCTCAGCCGCGAACGTACACATTGACACGGAAGGAAAGTGATAATAATAGTAGTCGTTGGGATTTTACGTCCCAAAACCCCGATATGATTATGAGAGACGGCATAGCGAAGGGCTCCTGAAATTTGAACCATCTGATATTCCTTAACCTGCACTGATATCGCACAGTACACGGGCCTCTAGCATTCCGCCTCCATCGAAATGCGACCGCCGTGGCCGGGATCGAACCCACGACCTTCGGGTCAGCAGCCGAGCGCCGTAACCACTACACCACAGCGGCCGACGCAAGGAAAGTTAGTGAGCTGAAGACAGAGCACCCCTGGAAGACCCTGGGCTACCATCCACTCCTCCACGTGGTCCACAACGTCGACAACGTGGATTGCGCAACAACTCAGGTCAGTGCTTGCTACAATAACTCTGCCGAGAGGACCATGTCCCTCATGATCACCGGCGACTTCAGCGTTGATTTATCAAAACCCAACAACGCCTCGTTTTTAGACGGCATGAAAGACGGCTTGGATGTGGACAGGGCGTCCGAAGACCTCGGTGCCACGTCCAGGACAGAAGGCATCATACATCACTTCTTCGTAAAAGCCATCCGCGGTTTCCACCAGCTCTACTATACCTCGCACTTCACTACACTTAAACCGTTCGTAGCCGCGATCATGAACGGATCCGATAACAAGTCCGGTACAGCTGCTGGTGCTCACTGATCACGGTGGTGATGACCTTATTGAAGAACTGCCAAGAACCCCTTCCACATATGCACATGCGTTCGTGAAACGTGCGTGCATTCTCCGTCATAACGGAGAGGTATAAGCATAACAACTGCAACGCAGCTCTAACAACTGTCGCTATGACTGTAACGTACGTCTAGTGCGCCTGCGCGTGTCACTCGGCTGTGTATATAACTACAGAAGCTTTTCTGAATAAAGCTTAGTTGCGAGTAGCGCTTGTCCTTTCGCGCTATTCGCGAAAGGACAATACTGAATAGCGCTATTCGCGCTATTCAGTATTGAACAATATAAGCACTACATATCAGCTTATTGCGTTTGGTGCTGGTAACACCTATGTTGCTCTTGGCATCGTTAAGCAACTGTAAACAACTGGTTATATAATACATGTTTGACGCTTCAAAATCTGTGTGTGCGTATACGTTTTGCACATTTCTCTAGCGTCATTCCGTAACGTTTCGCCCAATGTGAAAAATTGCGACACAGTCACCTTCCTGCGCATGCTTCGCATAACATCGATTCCCACGGTACGTGGGATCTGCCGAATTTTTTTCTTTTTGCAAGTTGGCGAGGTACCACATAAGCGTACGTATACGGCAATACGCGCACCGGCGAAGCTGTTCACGTTGTCGATGCTGTTGTTGATCATGATAATTAATTATGCCTGTGTGCTTTGTAATTGGTTGGCTTTTACACCAACCACTCGTTGCGCAATTCACGTGTTTTGACTCCTGGTGTGTTGGCGACACTCCTCGCACTAGACAACGTTCTTATAGTGTTTCTTTCTCTTTTCGAAGGAATTTCAAGCACGGGCGTGGCTCTGTGGTAGAACACTTGCTTGTCACGCAGTAGTCCTGGGTTCAATTCGCACTTGAAGGGAAGATTTTAAGAGCGAAGCTGTTTAGCAAATCGTTCCTTGTCCGACGAACCAAAAAAAAAAAAGCTATCATCATCATAGACTGGTATGAACCACAGAAACTGGGTAGATCCCAGTACTCCCCACTGGTCCAATAAAATGAAGAAGGCAACAGTTAGCCTAAGAACAAATGGCTGCGAAGCGACGGTGCCGAGCCGAAGACCTCGAGTACGTACAACGAGAGAATGCTAGGGAACGGGAAAGGCAACGGCGGCTGCGAGAAGACCCCGAAGCGATGGAAGGCTTATACCAACGACGACGTGCCCGTAGATTCATCTGAGAGGTGCGAACGCTTACTTTCAGCGCGAGTTTATATCCCTGAAGTTTTGATATGCGTGTCGTGTCTGAGACTGTCTGCGGTTTAACTCGAACCTCCCTGCGCTAAGAATCAACCTCGAAACAACCTAGCACCACCTAGCTAAAGCCTAGCAACGACCTAAAAGCAACCAGATTAGATTTCAGAATCGTCCAGTTTCGCTGTTTCAAGCCTTGCGCGGCTTTGCGCCAGCTTATGCATTTTTAAGTACATTTTTCTTGAATCTATCTCGAATTTTCGCTCACGGACAACGCTGATTTTTCGCTCACAACGAATGACGCCGAAGCCTACGCCACTACGTAAAATATTGGAAAAATCCACCCCCTACTCGGCCAATTCCCTGCATTGGTTATGAGCCGTGCTCAAAGGAAAAGCAACAACAACAACCGGAATTTCTGCGAAACGATCTCTTTAACGCTATCGCGTTAACAATAAGACGAAGTAGTCAGTTAATTGGATCTCTGATTCAACAACCTTGCTTCAATATCAGATTTCCTTCCTTTCTGGGACATGCCTGAACACTCGGCTTTTTTTGTTCCGCCCTGTTAACAGTCATCCTGGCTTTGAAAGACCCATGCTTACGTGAAAAGAACAACTGACATTAGCCAAATTACTCGGGTCATGACCATAGGCGTGCGCAGAGTTTCCCATTAGAGGGGAGGGGGGGGGGCAGAGTTTCATCACCCCTGCCCCCCTTCTCGCTCCCCCCCCCCCTCCTCCAGTTAGTCGAGTCCAAAGGACAACATGCGTCACAATGGATGAAAAAAGAAGAAGAAGAGAAAATGAAGGGATTATGTGCTTCTCACAATGGCCTGCCTTTAGTCGTTGGCTTCCGGGAGTAAAGATGGGAAGTAAAAAGTTTTTCGAATGCAACATCAGGGGCCTTCCGCTACCATTATCGTCAAAACCCTGCGTGACAATAACCCTGCTCTTTCAACAATGACGGGATAAGTCAGACGGAGTAAACGTTCGGGGCAGACTTGGCGTCCCCACTTAGGTGACTGGGGAAGGGGGCACGGCTATGTTGATGACCACGTGTGTCGATGGCGCCAAAAGTAATGGTGCTGCTGCTATTTAGGTCTTATTCACACAGGTGAAACCTCAGAGGTCGCGTGACTGGGTCGGTCGTAAACGTTCAAGCACAGCAAAATCGAGAAGTGAGCGCTCTAAAACAGTCGCGTACAGTTGCGTTTGGTGAAGAAAGAAAGAAAATCTCGACTGTCTCGGATCAATCGCTCACTGCCGGTATATGCGGTCGCGCTACGCAAAATATACCAGATCGACCGAGAAACTACCAAATGAGTCTATTTCGGACCGCTCGCTTTGCGATTTAGGTGTGCTAGAATATTTCCGACAACCTTGATCGTGCAACTGCTAGAGTAGCCTGTGTGAAATGGTTGGCGGTGAATGGGTGTCAGTATGGCCTGAACACCTTTCCGACAAGAGCACTATGTTCTGAAGCTATTTGCCCTCTTCGTCTTACGATAATGATTTGAACAAAATGCTATTAGGAGAAAATGAAAAAAGGCACATACAACATACTACAGCAAACAAACTTATGAATCACATTTGGAACTTTTTGCTCCTGTGTCCTATACGGATAATGGCTTGAAGGTTGTTCTTGTGTTTGTACGTTTACTTCGTCTTGTTCTTGTCGCGAGATCCTCTAAGAATCAATCCAAAATTGTATTTCAATACAAGTCGACCCACGCGCCTTTGAGCGCTGTTACGGCGTTGAATAGAAAGAAAAGAATCAACGAATTTCCAAGGTTTCCTAGAATGAGTTACCAACGTGCTTATAAATTAGCTCGTAAACACGGCTGACACGCGGCTCTTGGATCGCGCGGCGCGTACGACCCCGTGATAAAGATAAACGCCCAGCAAAAAAAAAAACAAAAAACGTATATATTCTTTACGCGCTTTGAAGTGCGTCTAGACGCCGTCCTTCGCGACGAGAACCCGATGCCCGTATTTCCTGATTTGGCTCCAAAACACGGAAACGCTAACCATGCGTGCCTAGAACGCGCGCGCATCTCTCATCGATGCATCATGCTAAAAGGAATATCTTGTATACGCGGGGTACTCTGTAAAGGGGCCGACCGTTTTGTTTAAAAGTAAAAAGGAAACGGGTGTTTCGTTAATGACGACGGTAATGTTGATACAGGCAACGGAGGTAAATAACTGCCACGCTCTTTATACAAGCTACTTGAATGCCCTCGCTACGTGGGACGTCATTAAGTCCCCCGCGACACCGTGTTTCAGCGGGTAGTTAACCAGATGTAGGCGACTACTTCTTTTCGAAACTCTGACGCCTCGGTCTTAAACTTCCCTGCCTTTTTAAAGTAGTACTGCACGCTGTAACGAGATGGCCGTCGTAATTAATATACTCGCTTCGGCTCGATTCCTCTTCACGAAAATGAATGGGGAAGCCTCACTCGCGCAGCTACGCTCGCTAGCCTTGAAGCGGAGGTTCTGAATGGCCGCGTAATGCATAGCTAGATAGTTAGCCGCCTTCTTTCTGTTTGTTTGAGCTATATGCGTACCGACTTTACTCGGTCCTTCTCCCACAGCGTATCTTACTCAGCGGTGCGCTATTCAAGCTTTTCATTCTTCATTACAACGTCAGGAGTGCATGGAATTTCAACTTACCAAGTGATCAATTAGCGAGCTGATGCGGGGTTCCGGAAAGGTGGTACAGGTGTTATTTCTGCTTCCGTCGATCAAGGAGTAAACATGTCGCTCTGGAAATATGTACTTCGATCGAAGGCCGTTGAGTAATTGGTGGTCTCTAGCAACTTTAGCTGCCTTTTAAAGTGGTCGTTAGGATTTTCCTGCACTGATTCGCCTTAATCGGCAGACACACCAAATTTGAGAATCTGTGGGAACAATTATACGTTTTAGAAGTTTGTTTTCCAAAGGTACGAGCCAAATATTTCAATAAGCATTGAGGAAATGTGGTATAAATTCTGCCCACAGTATTGCAAATTTTCTGAAGCCTTATTTGGATAGTGTTGCTTCATTATAGAGGACTGCACATATTCGGCGTCAATTCTACACTTGATTCGCGGAATACTTTGATGATAGGTCTGAGAGAGTTCCTTGAAAGCACCGCCTAGGAGGCCCCGCAAAGCAGGCCGCATTCATCGTCATTGTGTTTATGATGCTGCCTTTAGTTCGCTCTCATGCTGCATCTAACTGAGTCGACACCTGCGCTGAACGCAATGACATTATTAAACGGCACTCGATGCAATTGGTCAGAGGCCTTGAGTTCATAATTGGCACCCATTTCCTGTTCATATTATCTTTATCTTTAATATCGTCGCTACACGGAATTCGCACCGTAGTTTTGCTACCCCAACATGACTTCATTTGTGCCGACTCCATAGTCCAATAGCTGTCAAGGTAACCCTGTGGCCTACAATTCTAAAGAAGAAAAGTGTACACAGTGCTCTTAACTAGACAACAATCTAAATCATGAAAGGTTACAGCGCACCAAGCCATCGTCGTGAACAATCTAAATTCGACCGATTTTACAAGCGACCTTAATGGTTCCTGAAAATCAATGGGCAAATGAGTAATGACGACAAAGAAATGCTATAATTTATTCGCAAAGCCTACAATAATCACTCTAACTTTTATTATGCCGTGTATCTTCTCCAGCCTCCGTAAGCAATATTTCTACAAAAGTTCCAAATTATTCGCTTTTACCAGCAAAGAGATCGAAGATGGGCTATTTATTTTTAGTGCGAAATTTAGGGCCCATAATCGTCAAATCCCAACGACGTCTGACGTCGGCACGCATTCGTTCCACGAAACACCGTATCTTGGGTCGAGTATCCTGAATTCCGTAGTCCGCTAGACTGTCGATCGCATTAATATTTAGGCGACTATATTCACTCTAAATAATGTACAACAAGGACACCTATTCAAGTGTAAGGCGCAGCGCCCCGTACAAAGAAATGACTGCCCACGACGTGACATGCACCGCCTTCGCCAAAGCGCAATTTCTTATTCAACGTCACCGGTAGCGCAGATCGGACGTGCCTTCGTATACAGCGGGCGTGCGGGTCGTCCGTTCTGAAAAGAAAGTTCGAGAGAATTGAGATAGAAACTACAAATTTGTCTGAAAGTGCCGCTCGCGTTCGTGCGCCAGTTGCCAGACGAAAAGAAGTGTCACGATAAAAATGTTCAAATCGAACACCCGCAGTTCTCGCCCTGTTTTCCTATCACGGCTCCTTCGTGATATATCAGCGCAGCAAGAAAAGCAAGTGCTGAGCGCAATTTCTGAAACTAAAAACAAATCTTTGTGACCGAAATAGTAAGTCATATACATATAGCAGCGCTGACTCAACACGGGGAGGCGAAAAAAAAAGTGACAGTTTCGTGGCGAGGCGAGGGCGCAGCAATGAATGCGATAACAACAAATTAGAATGTTATACGAAGTAAGGCTAGCAACCAACTTATTCAGCCTCTAACGTTGCGTAGCTCAAAGAAGGAGGAGGAAATAACTTTATTCCGAGTCCTGCGAGTTGGTGGGGCGGGCCGATGTTCCCGCCTAGGAGACGGCCAGGAGTCCTTGAACACTGGCGGCTTCCTCGGCCCGCTGGACGGCCCAGAGCTGATCCTCGAGGTCGGAGCTGAGCAGCGCGGCTTCCCAGCGTGCGCGAAGGCTCTCACTAGGGGCCGCGTTCTCGGTATTGTGACTAATCCCTCGGCATTCCCATAACATATGCACCAGAGTGGCTCTGGATTAAAAAAAAAACGCCGGCGCAAGGAAACATTGCCGTTGAAGCCGTCGAGGCGACAATCGTACTGAAGAGCACATCATCGCAGGCCGAGCAGTACGTACAGATGTACATACTGCTGATCCCTGTCAATATGAAGCGACCGCGCCTGGCCAAGCTCCGTACGGAGTTCCTACCGGAGCCGGCGCGTTTCCCTTTGGCTTGAGCCGTGATCGTCGTAGTCCCTCCCGCTCTTTCATTCGCGCACACAACATACGACGTGCGGGGCGATGTTATCGATGTGGACTTATACTGAAAGTCACGGCGACGCCAACGCCGACGGCAAAAACTCGTCGCGAGTGTCCACATAATTGCTATCGTAATAAAGAGCGGAGAAGGGCATACTCCATGTATATCACTGTGTTTCCTTAGCAAATCATTTATATATAAAGAATTTATTTTAGTGTCTGTACGTACAGAGCAATGAAACCATTATCACGTCGAAGTTATATGTGTAACAAAATGAAACAATGTACACGCAACTGCTTCTCGACACGACGCAATACGGGCTCGCGAGGAACTGACTCTGCTGAGCCGCTTCATTGGCGCTTGACCACTGAGCCACTGAAATCGCGGACTGAAGGGAGCATGACGCATACACAAGCTCAAATCACGGTACATGTATTCACATATGGTACGAAACGCAATCTTTATTGAAAACCAGCAGATTAAGGTTGTGTCAAACAAAGAAGGCAGCCCTCAAGAATTACCTTCCTTCATTCAAAACGCTATCGTTGGCGCAAATACGTCTTGGGATTTGTCACGGTTTACGCTGTTTGTTTTATGGTACTGGGAGGAAGCCAACAAAATCCTGACGATTGAAGCTTCCATTTAAATATGACAGTAAGCATACGTAACAGTGTGGAGTTACGTTTAAGAATACGAAAGGAAGTACATTAATGTCGAAAATTAGTGTACTACGGTTGCGTAATGAGCTCCAATAAATGCTTGCCAGGAACTTGTGCGGTTTGATGAATAAAAAACGCATGCACCATGGCCTAACTGTAGCAACCAATGCCATTATATCTGACGTAAAACTTCTTTGGAGTTGTCGCCGCCAGTAAAATAAACCAGGGGGTAAATCGGCTTCGATAATATGGTATCTTATCATATATGAAAAGTAAAACAAGACGGTACCAGTCACGAAACAGCACTAACGCCATGTTGTTTTAATTTATCTACGATAGATCCCGTCGAGTAAAACAGGTCACTTCGAAGATTTTCCTGATAGGTAAAGAGGCAGAAAAACCCTTACACGTCTGCAAAAAAAAAAAAAAAGAAAAGTGCCGAATTATATCTAATAATTTTCCGTTCGAATTTCATGGAATTTACAAAACGCGAAATTTACGCGTTGGAGAGAGGGGGAGAAATGTCATGGAGAAAGCCGGGAAGGTTAAACAAAAAATAAATATCCGGTTTGCTACCCTACGCTTGGGAAAAGGTAAGGGGAGACAGAAAAGCGAGGAAGAGAAGAATGAGATAGGGAGGGAGGGAGGGAGGGAGGGAGGGAGGGAGGGAGGGAGGGAGGGAGGGAGGGAGGGAGGGAGGGAGGGAAGCAGAAACACACACCCAAACAAACACGCAAATGTCATAATCAGCAGGAAGTTCACGAAATTATATTAGCAAGAAGGTTAATCCGTGATTGTGCTTATGGTGTTCAGTATTTAAAGGGAGTGAATCCAACCTTTAGTGTCAAATAAAACAAATTTATTGATCCAGTAGCACGAATCCAGAAGCAAGAATACATAATTACCACATAAAAGTTAACACTGCGTATTACGCGAGTGCAACAATTAAGTGCACAATAAGGTATGGTGCCGTACGTCTCACTTATGGTTTAATGTATGGAAAAGTTAGTAGAGATTCAGTTGCATTAATCAACATGGAGTATTTAAAGAAAAACTTCTTGAAAACTTGATCAAAAATTTCAGTTGACGCGGTTGTGGCACCCTTTACACGAAAGCGTCGTGTTGACCTATACCAACTAGCGCACGTAGTTGGCCTTCGCAATCGTGTGTCCAGCGTGCCTTCCGAAACATTATGATGTTCCGTTTGTGATCCAACCCCCACGGATGGGCAACTATATTAAGTCAAGCAAGCAGACCAAGACAAATACGGTATTAACGCTTCAAGCCCGAAAGCTTCGTCGCTTCTACTCTTGTAGTACAACGTGACAACAAGGACCTCTAGCGCTTCACCCTCTCTGATCGACTCCTGTCCTCTTTCTCGCGGCTCGTGCTATCTACCTCCTGCGGCGCATTCCCGAACCGCTTCAGAATCAACCGTGCCCGAAAGAGCTTGCCGGAACAAAACCCTTCGTACCTCATTTAAATAGGACCGCTTCCATCTACTCCCTTGCTCACGCGCTCGCTGTGCCTTTGTGCCTGCCTTTTTTCGTACCCTTGCGCCGACAACTCGGCGCTCAAACTAGCCTCCTTTTGTTGGCACACTGCCGTGACCCCCCCCCCCCCTTCTTTGCTGCTGAAGCGCGCTTTGCCGAACTGAACGAATGAACGAACTCTGGCGTCAAGGCGCAACTCTGCGTGAACACCCCCCTTTCCTTCGACAAGTTTCCCAACGAACGAGCCGTGGTCCCCACAGCGCCGATTTTCGGCCAGGCGCCTGCATCGGATTCGCGCCACGTCTGTTTGGAAAAGAGCGCCGAGGGGCCCCGCGTCGCACACGTGCGCTCGACTTTCTCGGGCATTCTCCCGCGTCCTCCTAACCGAGCCTCTCCCTGTCTCTTTCACTCCCTCTACAACCTGACATTGCTTCTTTTGAACGTACACGGGTGCGGCTAGCGTTGCCTTTGCCCTCTACGTCTTCCTTTCTACGTTAAAGCAAGCCTCATAGCTTTTAGTCCCGGAAAGTGGACTCTCGCAGCGGCTTGACCTCGGACGAGCCGGCCGAAATCTCTGGCTGCACTCGATAATTCCTTGATTCTTGGTGAATCTGCGTTCACGACGTCGCGAGGAAGCGAGAGATACGAGGGAATAACAAAATGGCAGAGGGATCAATGAGGCGCGCGTCCGGTAGACTACCCTACACCGTGGGGAAGGTAGTAAGAAATGAAAGAGAAGGAAATAGGAGGACGCGTTATGTAAAAACGCGTTACGTAATTCGGCCGATAGATTTCCTGGGGAAGATACAAAAGTCAGTAGCTTTTGACCGTCTTCCTTGTAGAAGTTTACTGTACAACCATTAATCTCCATGCCCAGTAAAGTAAAAAAGTTGGGCGAGTTGGTATTTGGCTGCGTTCGGCGTTGACTAACACTCCTAGGTTTAAGTGCACATATATACACCATAAAAGTGGACGGGGGGATGACCGTCGCCGTAGCTGAGTGGTAGAGCATCGGACGTGTTATTCGAAGGTCGCAGGTTCGGTCCCTGCCGGCGGCAAGTTATCTTTTCGTCCACTTTACTTTCTTCACATCTATATTACAATTATTACAAATAACATCTCCTATACTTTCCTTTGCATTACTGTGCGTTAGTTTTCATTAATATTCACACATCTTGTCATTCAAGAAATGAGGGCGCGATTCGCTTTCAGGAGCTTTAAGAACATGTTTACCACACATATCTAGTTATATAAAAAAATACGCGGCAGACGTTCCCAGAGAATTCGCAGCTCGGTGCGTGCTGCGTTACAGAAGTACGAATACGAGCAACAACAACATGTACGTCAGAAACCCAACCATGAAACGTAAGCCTAATGGGAAGTGATTGTAGTGGAAACGTTGTAGCAGCCAGTTTGGCGTCAAATTTACGCCAAACATAATAAGAGCAGCCTGGCAACCTTCTCCGGCAACCACGTAAAACAGGCTAGACTAGTATAGGGGTGACGTAAACATTTCCAAAAACAACATTTGCGAGTACTCGACGAATCGTTTACCTCGCGATTGCGGGTATCGTTCGTGGGAACAAAATTCCTCCCGCCGTCTTCTGTGCGGTCACACAGCCCATCGCTTGGATTCTTTTTTTTTTTGCCGCTATCGAAAGCAAAGTGCGTTTTGCCCGCTTTTCGTCGGTTGCTGCATCCGAAAGCGAAGCACCCAGGCATTCTGCGATGTCCTGATAGGCTTGTTAACAATCAATCGTAAGAACGATAACGTAATGTTCGTGTAAGCTTTTCTGAAGTTTTAAAAACAATCACCCTCCAAAGAAGCGTGCGTCGGCGGCCGGCAGAAACAAGCGAGGCGAGTGAGCAGGACCGTGTATGGCGCGAAGTGACCACGTGACCACGGAAAACGAATCGCTAGCGCGCAAGCGAGGCGGAGGGAGCGGGGAGCGCGCGGCGGCAAAGAGAAAACGAACGCGGTACTTTTCCCGTTCCAGTGATTTTACGAAGAAGGAGGAAAGAGCGAAGGTTGTGACGTTCCCCTCCTCCTTTTCCTCCCCCCTCACATCATCCTCATTTTCCTTTCCTACCACTTGTTACACTATACTATACATGGCTGTGCTATGTTTCACCCTTTCCCCTTCTCCTTTCTCTACTCTTCATCCTCACTTTCTTTTTCAACGCCTTGATATATTATACTATACGTGGCTATGCTATGATTCCTTTCTCTGTCTCACTCTTTCTGTATTTACTTTTCTCTCTTTATTTCTCTCTTTCTCTTTCTCTCAAGCTCTCTCTATTTCTATCATTTTTTGTGTGTCTTTCGTCCCTTTCTTTCTGTGTATTTCTATATTTTTGTTTCTTTCTCTCGCTTTCTTTTTCTCTCACTCTCTTTCTTTCTCACTCTCTGTACTCGCTCTCTCGCCCATCCGACTTGCATCCCACGCCGGACTAATCGGCGCCTCCTCAGCCTCACTTCCCTTTCCCACCCCCTTGCGATGGTGTTATACAAGGCTATGATATGCTCTGCTAGCGTGCCTGGATAGCCGAGTGGTTACGATGCTCGCCTTCGGACCGTGGATACGCGTGCTCGAATCCCGCCTCGCCAAGAAATTCTTTTCGCCAAGAATTTCTCTCTTTCTCTTTCTTCCTCTCTCTCTTTCCTTCCTTCTTTCTCTTTCTCTCTGTACTCGTTCTCTCGCCCGTCAGAGTTATTGCAACCCACGCCGAACAGATCAGCGCACGTGTTCTGGGAGCGAAGCAGTAGACGAAGAAGAGGACGAGGAGAGCGCGTGCCGCTTCACGATGAGGATAATTTCTGTTCGTCACTAACGGGGATACACCGAGCATGAACAGCTTCGCTGTGAAAATTAACAGCGTTGATAAATGGGCTAGTCGTGCGAATGAACCTTCTGACTTGCTTGAAATGTGCTTGTGGGCTACCATTACGACGCCGAACGACAGATTCTGAAGGAGGCACTTCATTTGCAACACGGCTCGAGCTTGGAGCTGCGGCACATTCTCGGCCCGTGGCAAGACAGAAGTTGTGCGATGCGCAGCACAAAAGCGCTGTTGGCGTTCTTGAAGAACACTCAGCTTCACCAAAGCTTGTGAAGGACTCTTCTTATGTATATATGTGTGTTTGTGACTGTATCTACTATTTGTGTGTATATGGTGTATATGTGATCATTGTATATACCATAATCACCCGACACCTGGAGTAGCAAGCCAGGCGACAAACCAGGCTAACCTCTCCGGGCATTTCATTAAAGAATCTTATCTCTCTCTCTCTCTTGTGGGCTAGTTCGTTGATCATTCCGGCATATAGCAGCGCATACTGGGTGAAATGACGGACACGAAAGCAAAAGGACAACTCAGCGCTTGTGTTTTTGTTTTCGTGTTTGTAGTTTCACCCGGTGTGCGCTGCCATATGCCGGAATGCTGCAACAAACTGCAGTTGCTCAAACGTACGAGTACGTACGTACGTACGCACATACATACATACATACATACATACATACATACATACATACATACATACATACATACATACATACATACATACATACATACATACATACATACATACATACATACATACATACATACATACATACATACATACATACATACATACATACATACATACATACATACATACATACATACATGTTGCGATCACTGTGTCGGGGTGAACTGCCAGACAAATTATTTTGCAGTAACAGTAATAACAATAATATGTGGGGTTTTACGTCCAAAAACCAATATAAGATTACGAGAGACGCCGTAGTGGAAGGCTCCGGAAACTTCGCCCATCTAGTGTTTTTTAACGTGCGCTGACACCGCGCAGTACACAGGCCTCTAGCATTTCGCTTCCATCAAAATGCGACCTCCGTTGCCGGGATCGAACCCGCGACCTTCGGGTCAGCAGCCGCTGCTGCTGCTGAAAAACATTTATTTACAGATGTTATTTACAGGGAGGGTGGGAGCGGTCCTTAAGGGGCCGCCCCGTACAAACACTAGGTGGGCTCCCTCTTACGGGAGCCCATTGGCGATGGCCGCGGCCCGGGCCCGCTCGACCAAGGCCCGTTGGGCCGTCAGGTCAGAGCAGCCGAGCAGGGCTGCCTCCCAGTCCTCCCGCGAAGGGTTGGGTAGTGGGGTAAGGTTTGGAGTTTTTTGGCAAGCCCACACCATGTGGAAAATGTCACAGGAATTTTCCTCACAATGCGGGCACTTCCCCGTGCAAGCGGGGTCAAAGTGTTTTATAATTGCCGGGCACAATAGAGTTTTGGTATAAAGGCGAAGGAGGATTCGCTCCTCCGCCTTCGTGAGGCCTTTACAGGGTTTTGGATAGATATTATGGCCGGATTGATAAAATTGTGTGACCTCCTTAACCTCGTCCCCTACCGATCCGGACCTCGAACCCAATCCCAGCAGCCGAGCACCATAACCGCTGCTCCACCGCGGTGGACTATTTTGCGGTAACAAGTTTGCTTTGTCTACAAACAACTGCGTCTAACAGGCAAAGCACGCTTTACAGGAAGGACATGCTGGCAGAGCTGTTCTTAGTATCCACTTACGACCACAAGCTTAGCAATAAAGTGACACAGTGATAGAGTATACAGTCAGAATGCTCGACGACAGCATAACAAAATTTTTCAAACAAAAATTTCGCAAAGGAACATTACATACATACATACATACATACATACATACATACATACATACATACATACATACATACATACATACACACATACATACATACATACATACATACATACATACATACATACATACATACATACATACATACATACATACATACATACATACATACATACATACATACATACATGTCTAAGGAAAGAGGGAGAAGGCTCCGGGAACAACTTTTTCAGTGTGTAACTGGGCAATTCATCCTAAGTATACTAGTGCTCGACCCACGTAGCGACACCTGAGAACATCAAAGCTTTATGGGCGTGGCGCAATGTGTTTGGGTGTCTGTCGCTTGCGCAATGACGAGGCATTTGAGCAGGTACACGTAAAGTACTACAAAGCTGGCGTGAGAAGAAGAAGATGTTTAATGACGAGAAGGAGGAGAGGTCGGCATGGAGAGCGGTTTTCTAGCCTGCTACTCATCACGGGGGTAAGGCGAAAAGGGACAGAAAGAGAATGAGGGAGATATCAAAGCTGGTGTAGAGTGCTACAAAAGCAAAGCGGGTGCAGTGATGTCGCTTCGAGGTGATGTTCAAGAGGTCAATAAGCGTTCGATCTGTCTTTTCAGCAGAAAGAACAAACAAAGCGCAATAAATGCGAAAGACTAAATGACACAAGAAAATTTGAAAAGACGCAGGCCCGTGAGCCTTGCCAAGAATTCAGTAATAAGACTGTGGAGCCGTGTTCCCCTTAAGGCTTTGCCGCAGTGAGATTAAGGTGGCCTCTATCGACGGCATTCCTCTATTTTTCTGTACATAGAAACATCAAGAAGTTTACCAACTTTCTTCTGAACCCTTACTAGATGGAGCCGAAAAGTTCAGCGGTAAAACCGCAAGCAAAAGATGTTACTATCAATATAGGTTGTGCTAGCATAAGGGGATCTAGAAATGAACGAGTTACTAACACGGTGATTTGCCTACGGAATATCTGCTTTTCGCGGTCACTGTGTAACCCTGCAAACAAGGAAAGACGGTCATGTACTTCTCAGTAACCTTTATGCCAATACATGTTTTAAAGAAAATCATTATAAAGGCAATGCCGTCGCTCTTCTTCAGGCAAAAAAAAAAAGAAATTAGTTCAAGATAAGTTCGCGCTTAAGCACTTGCTATTCAGATTCTAGAATTAATCTTGAACCCTCTAGAGGCACAGAGTGGGCAGTGACCAGCAATTTATATGCAGTCAAAACGCTTGAAACAATTATTCGACCGGATACAGCCACTGATGGATCGCCCAACAATTTAGGTAATCCTCACAGCATCATACGACCTAATCCCGTAGAATCTGCGAATGCATTTAGGAATACGAAATTGATCTTGCTTTTATTTCGTCAAAGGTGACAACTAATCCCCCGCATCCCATTATGTCGCCGAAATGAGGTGATTTCGTTGTGCCACCTGGTCTCGTTTAAGCACACTAAGCCAGCAAGGTTGTCTTAATATTATTTTTTTTATCTGTGCGCACTGCAAGCATGGGCATGTGACAAGAAACTACAGGTGGAGATTTTGCGGTTTTTCTCAGCAATTTCGTGAAGACATAATTAACAGTCCTTCACGCGGCTCGATTATAGTATATCACGTCTGTTGCATGCACCGACGGCTTGATATAAGTTGTTTTTCTTATAGAAAAGTTTAATGCGTTTCGTTGTTTCCCGCCCTAAAGCCACATAAGCTATGAGAGACGCGATAGTGGAAGCTCTGGATCAGTTTTGATTACTCGGGTTTATTTCACTTGCCCGCATGGCTCGGCCGAGTACTTTTCTTTCGCATTCCGTCTCCGTTGGAAGTGTTGTAGCAGCGCTGACGAGTCGAAGGCGCGCTCAGCAGCCAAAAAGCATGACAACATACACGTGTATTTACTGACGGTTTACATTATGCCGAATAAATTTCACACAGAGCAGAAGCATCATAGTTGGCTGCGCCTTGTATGATATAATTCGCAATCGCGTGTGTTGGAACAGCGTTATTAGATGCCGCTGCAGCTCACACAGCGACATGGTGGTATCCTCCTCCGACATGCTAACAATAAGATTACTACAGCGAAATTACCTATCCCAGAGCTAGAACTACATTTTTACGCATTTTTACTTTTACATATGGGGCTAGCGCTGCGAAGAGTGAGCGCGAACAGCCATAGCTGAGAACATGAGACGTAGATGTGACGGCGCAGTCGTTGTTCGAAAGATTCGGAGACATCGACAACGTTCGGCCCACAGTTTTTCAAAATGTTTCTTTAGCTCGCCGTAACACTGATCTCAACAATCACACCGTGCGTTTGCCGTCCGATCACGTCATAATCGTGCATCATTACCCGTACATCAACGCACGTGACACTCACGTATTGTTTCGACAAACTATTACGCATACGTCACTACGTGCATGTTTGTTGTGGTAATGCTTAGAGAAGAGCTTCATTGAACTGCGAGGCATGACCAGTGGCCCTTGAGGCACACGCACGATTGCATATGTTTTTCAGAGTTGACTATCTTCGTGATAGGAAACTCTAAAAACCCACAAAGAAAGATCAGGTGGGGTATACACATAGAAAAGAAAGGTTATCTAACTATCGCAGTTGAGGTGCGAGCTTATGTACTTTCAGCAATCAGCAATTGATAACTGGATCTTCTAGACGCTCTGCTGCATCCCAGTTCCAGTGTTCTGTAACTTGGGTGGTCTTCGTTAGTAGCGATAGCAGTGTGTGTATTTAAAAAAGCTTTTCTCAGAGCTCAAGCTCAAGCATATAAAGGTCAAGCGCAAGAATATAAATGGCGCTAGAGAGAAGGGGTCTATTGAGGAAGGGAGTAGCGTTGCATGGATACTCTGTGCTTGCCCAATATACGTTAAGCGTCGCTCGACCTCCTTCCCCGCTCAACCCACTTCTGAGACTTGGCGTTCTACATGAACGCACGTACAAGGGAACCCTTGCGTAGGGTAACAAAGCAGCAACTGTTCAATAGTGCTGCCGTGCTGTCTGCGTATGCGATAGCGTTAGCGCAGAGTCTAGACAGATATTGTTCCCCGATGATACGATAACGCTTAAGGAGGCCCCACGCCTCTCACTCGCCAAATTAGGCGGTATATAATTCCAAGACACGTTGAATCAAATCCCAGAAGATCGAAAGAGATTCACCGGCGGAGATATTGCCGGGCCCGACAATCAGGTTTACCCAACCTTCGTACGTAACACCTCACTCAACCAATTAACCCAGCCGCGAACAGTTCTTGCGTGCATTTTACGCAGTACTAAAGCTATCTAATACTGTAAGGGATGAGCACAATATTACGTGCTGGCAAGGAAAATGCTAATCTTCGAAAGGCTGCGGTCAGGGACCGCTGTGAATGCCTGTCGCAGTCACAATAAACCACTTGGGAGACAGAGGCAATGCAAAAGCCTCTCGATTTGTTTTATTCTTTCCTTATTGCGAGGAGCAGGTGCGGTAATGAAAATACGCTTTGCGCAATACCTGTAACTTCAGTCACTCGCTCCGAAAGCGCACGTCGTTAAGGCTGTCATATCTGTTCGCGGGATTCTGCGCTTACGTAACCAGCACGAGATGGGAAAAAATGTGAAAGCGCACGCGTTATATAACCTCGCAATTCTTTTTCAGTTTCAGGCTCAATCGCGTCTTGTTACTACACGTGGCACTCCTAAAAATATTACTGAAGTTGAACTGCGCTTTCACAGAACTGTCGAGGATTCGAAATGCTGACAGGTTTCTTGACATACACTACGTTAAAAAAGACACTAATCTGGACATGCATCACTTCCTGTTTATTCCGACACGGTCGCCTCGTAACCTCACAGTTGAAGGAAATCTAATTTTTTTTTCCTTTTCCTACATCACTGACGCTGACTATTTCCCTCAGAGAGGACACAGTGAGCTGCGTGACATTCACTTTTGAGCAATTTTATTTCTGTCTTGCATTTCCCAACTAAGTGACAATATATTGAAGAGTAAAGCCTGTGTAGATTTTCTGACACTTCCCGCATTGATTGCTTTCTGGCATCAGTTTCTTTATTCAATTTATGGAAGATGGGCTATCTTGCGTCATGGAGTGTAGATTCTACTTAACGCGCCGGTTATATCACTGCAGCAAAGAGCCCCTTTGGACCAAGATTTGTTTATTTATTTTATTTATTCGTTTACACATACTGGAGCCCTTCATGGGCTACGGCAGGAGTGGCGATAATATCACAAGCGCACATAATTTCTGTCGCAATTTGTGACTCAGTCTTTACGCGGAGAACTTTGAGATTTTGCTGCGCATTACAAGGACTATTGGCGCAATCACGAATTACCTCATTATTGTAAGTGTGCACGTTTCGTCAAAAGTTTTCAAGTCACTTCCCGTTTGATCGGACCTCCCGTTGGATCGCACGTTGCGTACATAAAGAAGTTTCACTATACCGAACAATGAAGCTGCCGAAATTTTGAACACGTGCAGACGTTTCAATCCCTGTCATTTCGCCATATCGCTTCGAGGCTTTTGCTCCTATTTAAAGCAGGAACCAGCTCCCCCAGCACAAATAGGAGAAAGAGGAAGCGATATTTCGAATATTGAAAGCATCATAGATTTGCCTGACTGATGGCCTGGTAGGCTATTCTAAGTAGTGAGTGACGCACAAAATGTGCTTAATAGTGATCATTCAAACTCACAACGGCCCGCGCACTGATGCACACGTAGATCGCAAATTGATTGCGATGCCTAATGAAAATTTCTCCATCAACCATTACCACAATTCTCCATTATGAAGCAACGTTTTCCGTCCTAATAGTGGATTATGACATTGTGCAGTGAAAGTGGGTGGTGGTGTGTGTCTCATTGAATGCGCAATTACTTTGGATTAAACCGTCACCCCCCCCCACCCCCGTTCCACAAGCAAATGAAAAAAATTATGCGTCTGCGCGCAATCGAGTACCCTGAGCGGCGATCGAAATAGAGCAGCAGCTCACAGCAACAGCTGCATACGGTAAGCGTCTTCTCTGGGCCGGAGGAGACGCCTACCTTGTGCATCTGCTGACGTGATTACTGCTCTCTTTCAGTTCCGGCTCAGGGTAGTCAGCAGGACGCAAAGGCAAATGTTTCTCACTTGCTCGGAGGGGGACGCATCATCACCTACCCTGAATCCGCCATGTCCACTACTGCATCCATCATTATAGTGGAACACATTTCATCATTTTGGTGGATTATCGTAACGGATGATGCAAAATTTTTCAGTAGGGCATGTCTAATCAAGACGGTATTCCCATCGGCAGCTGGTATAATTTCGCAACTGGTTAACTAGGAGCTGCTCACAGCGACAAAGGTTCACACTGAAAATCTTCACTAAAGTGTGTTATAGAGAAGGGTACAATCGCAACGACACAAGAATAATGCGAAAGGGAAAAATGTGAGATATATAAATTGTGAATTCTGATTCGTAGATCACATTTCTGTAATCACTGAAATAACAACGCATCATACGTCACATATGCATGTGGCAGAGCTAGTGCTAACGCGTTCCAAAAATTTAGGTGCAACGTTTACTATGCCAGATATGGAAAGAGGGTTCTGAGCGACGCCTTAGTAGAATGCTCTGGATTACATTTTGCCCACTTGGCTCGAAATAACGTGAAACTAAATCCAAGCACACAATGTGTGCCCTACTAATTCTTCTTATCAAGTAACACACACTTAAATATTTCAGTTGACATCCTAATTCTGCCGTTAGGTTTATGATCGTGCGTGGCCTATACAACTTCAGGTAGGAGCTACAATGATACAAAATAGAGGGAGTGATGAGGTAAGCTGATCATACCGGAGCCTGTCCGGTCACGAGGAATGGCCGTCAAGTGGAACGGCAATGGTGAATTACTCGCAAGTTCCTTTCTCTTTTGTTAATTCGTTTTTACTGCACTAAACAGTTGCGTCATTAGTGCCACCGACAGAGGCGGTACGTTGTTTTCTTGTACAATATTTGTGTTCAACCATTTATGATACTGCTCTGAAGTTGTATCGCTTATTGGGAGGTCTAGATGGCGAAAAGTCCCGGCCTTTCAACGGGAATTCCTCCGCGACTCTCTGTCGCCTGGGCTGCTAACTTGTTTCTTCAATCCCGTCATAGACACTACGCCAAAATCATAACCCGCTTTGTCGTTTACAGCTAGGAATCGCCTTTTCAAAAATTCTTTTTACTTTCCTATTGGAATGGCTGGAGACAATGCTCTTTATGATTGTGACCATGAAGGGAACAGTGTGTCTATGTCTTGCGCGACTGTCTTTTACGCATTAAATTATGATATATTCCCAAGCGACTGCGCTAGTCGTCATTAATGCCCCACCATTGTTAGAAGAAATTACACCTATATTGAAATTCCGACTTCATAAGGCACCGCAACATGTGACTGCGAAGGCGCTGTCATGATTTTCACGGGCAAGAAGCCTGCACATATAGCACAACTTACCTGAGCACTGAGAACTGCCGAGTGTAAGTCAATGCTTTCACCAACTGAGATGACACGCACGTGCTCTTTTTTTTTCGGTTTTCCATTTCCTTCTCATCTTGCTACTTTTTTTTTGCTAAAATTATCTTTCCTGTCCGCCTTTTCTTTTTATGTGTTGAGCCCGTACCAGTTTTTCTGTGCCGTACTAATTTGTGGCTGATCGGCTCGGTAATCGGGCACGCCCAACAAAGTCCAAAAAGCCGGACTTTCCATGACCGAAAAATTTTGTCTGAAAAGAACAGTTTACTCTCATTAGACCACTATCGTTCACTCGAACATAATTTTAAAGTCGTCATAGACAAAGAGACAGTTACGAGTTCCTTAATTCAATGATGCAAGATAAAGCGCGGTTGTAGCCGGCTGACTCAAGACGTCCTCTTCATCGCCTCTCTGCTACACGCATTAAAAAAAATGGTCACCTACATCACTGATTTTAAAAGTATCTTAGAACGTCTCCCCACTCCACGGTAGAGTGGTTCCGGTGACAGAATAATGTGGGACGTCCAAAATTACAGCCTTCGAATGCGAAGGCCAACGCGTGGTCGAAGAGGATGGAGGTAAACTACGGCGTTCCTCTCGAACCTCCGTAAAGTATCCCTACATAGGCACGATGATAACGGTCGTTGCGATATCGAGGCGTAGGAAAGGGGGCGGTCGCTCGAGGGCTGAAGTAAGGTCGCCGTGATTAACCCTGGGACAAGCGCGCGAAAGCAACAGCAAAGAGAAAGGCAACCTATCCGCCAACAAAGTACCAACTAGCAAATAGAAGCACAAGCGGGGAAACAGGAACGATCGGGCAACCCTTCAAGGGAGCCGTCCCCCTTATAACCACGCGCGTACGCTGATTGGTCCGCGAGGGAAGTGACGTCGCCAAGAAGGCCCGCTCGCGCGCGCGCGCCCGCGCACGCACGCACGCACGCACGCACGCACACACACACAAAAAAAATCTCGCGACGGGGCGAAGCGAGGATCCCGGAGCAGAAAGAGACAGGAAGGAGAGAAAATTCAAGCGGCGACGCGGGTTTCCAATATGGCGTCGGGCCCACTTCCGGCAAAACGCCCACGCGCCCAGAGCGCGCGCGCGTCAGCCGTACCGGGGGGTACAAAAGCGACCGCCGCGAGAGGCTCCGATCCCGACTCCGGAGTCAGGACCTCCCCAAACTCGTGCGCGGGACGCTTTCGAAGAGAGTGGAAGGCGCGAACTCTGAGAGCAAAGCCGAGTGTGCGAACCCAATAGAGAGGCCGCTCTTGAGAGCATCTTCGAGCGAATAAGAAAGCGAGTAGCTATAGGAAGCGAAAAAAAAAGGAATACAACAAAATCTACGGGAGCAGGATATCAGTTCTGAGTTCCGACTTCGTCGCGTAGTTGTCATTTGCCGCTCGTTGAGTAGCTCAACCGGGCAATATAAGCGTTAGCGATTGTCCTTTTTTTAGATCGGCAACAGCTGTGACCGAAAGCCGGCCTCTGACTCCACTTGTGGAATTAGTGAAGGAAACAAAAAAAAAGTCAGGAACGAAACGACCGTTGCAGCGAATTCGCCTTGAGACATCCCACTCCTGAGTGTGCCCCTTCGTCCGCTGTTGGAGAAAGACCTGCCTAAAGAGTGAGTTCCTCTATTGGTCTGACTTCCTAACGCAACCTTAATTCAATAATTCACTTCACTGCATGCTGAAGGTTCTTGTACGCTTCCATCCTAAGGAGCCAACTTACCAAGCTTGATTTACAGTTCTTTTCACAACGCAAAACAATCTTGCGAAACCGGGCGCACATAACGTGACGCTTAGGTGTAACGCATTGAGTTTGTAATGCTAATGTCCCTCGTGGGATATTTAGAAGGAACGAGACTTGACAATTAGATTTTGAATAGCAAGAATCGAAAGAATTGACGTACCTGAAACCTCAGTGTTGGTAACTGATTAACACGGATGTAGTTATTTGCTACATTGATTCTCGGGCAAGTCAAGCGTGATGGTCAATAGTGAGAGAGGGCAAGTGTCCCTTGCTCGTGTTTTAATGGGCCAAACGAGGATAATTACGCCTGGGAAATCACACCACGTAATGAATAACCTAATCATGCTTGAGATCCGCAAGTCTGTCAAATTTCGGTTTTGTCAACTCTGGCTGGCGAAACTTGCGCAGTCGTGCGTCTGTAATAGCAGACACACGTTAAAGATGCCTTACAGTAACATTTCACGCTCCGGGAGTACATCAACTTCATGCACACTACAATAAAATTTTATTTACTCTGAAGATGACGCAAATCGTTGCTTATAGCAGCACCCACGGCCTCTCACCCTTTATGTATAATGTATTACGGTTTCCAAAATTTGAAGAAAAACAAACTCTTCAATCTAAGTGCACCAGAACCTCTTTATTCATATTTTAACGTCATTTTTTACGCGCCCGTCCATATCACAACTTGAAGCTTAATGGCTGCCTTCAACAACTACTGTGTTTTTTAAAAGAACAAAGAAACGTCGCTTTTCTACCTCAGTTGTTAACTCAACCACCTCCAATATTTTTTCGTTGAAAAATGATAAACGTAACTGCTTAATCTTTGTTAGGCTTCTTTCAAAGCTGCCGACTGCGTTTAAGTACCCACTTGTTTAAAAAAGAAAGTAGTAGAGCGAGTTAGAGAACGCGTTTAAGAGGCGTTGTTTGTGATTGTTATATCAGCCAAAGGGATTCATGACATAGTGTTCCGGCTTATATGAGCTAAAACCCTTTGTTTAAAGACGTTGAGCCTGCTCTAGAGCTTATCAGTCGATAAATGTCTACTAGAACATTTGATGGACACTTGTTCTGCGTTTTACGTTTCTGCAAAACGAACTTACACCCAGGAACTGCGGGGGTCTCCGAAAGGCAATGAAAACGTGGATTGCGCCATTAGAGCCACGGCCTTAAAGTACACAATCGTTTGTGGACGTGCACGCTTCCGAGCACGAAAACGCCGAGGCACCGAGTTCCGCTTGGTTCAGGTGCTCTGAGAACTCGTTGCAACCTATCAAACTTCACGTGAACGAAATACAAGGCGCGTGCGAAGATACTACGCACCCGGGATAGAAGTAGCATGTGCGCCGAACAGGATTTGGGAAAACAAAAACGCTCGCAACTGCGATCCTGCTGTTGCTGTTGCTGTTGCAGCGTTCACAGCCAGCTGTCGCTGACAACACAATTTCTTTTAAATGCAAGACAGTGATCTAGAAATGCAAGGCTGTTCCATTCTACATTTTTCGGTCAGGAGGTGTGAAAGGCGAGTGCTTTTTTCTTTCTTTTTTTTTTGGAAAAGAAACGACTTTGCAAACGCTCCGGTATAGCATTACGTTAGGATTACGCTTGCAACAAAATCGAGCAAAAAAAAAAGGAAAAGAAGGGAACTGAGAAAGATATGGCGCATTTTGTTAAGATATGAAGCACTCGCATTTTCTTTTGCGCTTCGCCATTTTACGATTTCTCGCGCCTTACAAGAGGAGAGGCACAGCGCGGCAGCCGCTGCAGTTAACAACGTCGTGACACTGAAAAGCAGCGATCTGTCTAGGTGCAGCTGTCATGTGAATTGCGAGCTACTACGATGCGTAACATCACGAAACCTAGCACTGGAACGCATAAAAAAAAATCCTATTTTTAGAATTTTCCCCGCCACCTTCTCCTCCGAGCTCTAATCCGTTTCCTGTAATGTAAGCTCGAATGCGCACGCAAATCTCCAAGCAACAAACGAATTTCACTTAACGTTCAAGTAAATCCTTACTACAGTTTCTCTCACGCAAGCAGCGGCGTTTCCCAGTACGCGAAGAGACAGAGACAAGGAAAGGTTCCTGGTTAACCAAGAGAAAGGCTTCTGGTTTACTACCCTAAACTAAGGGGATGGGGGAGAGTAGTAAAAAGAGGCAAAGGACAGCGAAGAAAGGTAGAGATGATGAAGACGTGGTATGACATTGCATAGGTGATTGGAAATTTTGCGAAAGTTGGTAGGGTTGAAAAGCCGATTGCTTGCATTCTCATTCGTAACATTTGCTAAGAGGTTTATTGGCAAAGAATGCGGAAGAACGGACAGCGGTCAGCAGCGTTCGGCCGAGCGCCGCAACCACGAGCTCACGCCGATGGCGATGTCGCAGGTGCTCAGAGCAATACGAGTGATTCCATTCCTGTTGCTTTTTCAAGAGGGCAGGTAAGACCTTGTGAAGTCATCGATAGCGGCAGCGAGAAAACGCGGAATATTGCTCTCCTTAAAATATAAACGCCGCAATTTTAAAACCCTGGCTATAACATGTGCATCGTGTCAATACTATATCAAGAAACAACAAAGTTATATAGAGTTAAGTACTTCCTGGGACATCGTCTATTCTTCTTGGGAGGCACTACGTGGTGAACTGGATCGATTGCTCCATATTTGCTTGAATTTATCTACTCTTATTTGGTCCCTCCTACAAACTCGCGTTCATTCGCCGGCACAAGGGGAAGCGCTTCTCCATCTCACCCGGAGCGCTCAAATGGCGAAGAACCATTCGAGCCTTCACTGATTGCCCTTTCAATTTGCAGAGAGTGATGTGCTGCTTCTCTCCTTAAGAACCTTCCAGAACAGGCCAAGGGCACTTTCAAAATTAAAGTTTCTCCAACACGCTGACAAGGTTTTCAGCATTTCTTTTCACTGGTGTTCCTTTTTCCTCAAGGGGTCTTCTCTGTTACGTAAAATGAAACTGCTGTCGCTTCCAGAAAGTCCTTATAGGAAATGCGATGTATAGAAGTTTTCTGCAGCAAGGTGACTTGAATGCTTTGTCAAGGTTTCTGGACATCACTGCAGTTTCCATGCTCTAATGACTTCCACGTATCAAGTTCTTTGTCAGTCAATGAGCCTGAGCTATTATCAGCCGGTACAAAGTGAAGTTAGATGTGCAACAGGACGGGTGTGTTTCCACATCTATGTCTATGCTTGTCCGATTTATTTGCTACCGAATTGTTGCGCTTATTTCATCAGTTTCGCTGTTCACATAACTATGAATTGCTGTAGTTGTATGAGCATAAATTTCTCAAATAACCGTTTCCCACACAACCGTTTCTCGTAAAGAGAAACAAATTCAGGCCGCTGTTACTTTGCTTGGTCATCCTCGAATCATTCTTTTGTGTCTACGTTTGTGTTTATGATTGTACGTACTATTTGTGTGTGTATGTGATCACTGTATATATCATAGTCGTCACCCGCCACCTTGATTAGCAAGACAGGCGGCAAACCAGGCTAAAGTCTTTGGGAATTTCGCTAAAGATTATTACCTCTCTCTTGAAGGTATGAGATCTTCAAATTCAATGACCTAATCGCCATCAGATCAAATTTCCCGGCGTCTCGCTAACTTATTACATGTGGTGAAATCTGCAAGTCCGCCGCCGTCCTCTGCAAGCCACCTTTTCATCACCGTCATCATTTATTTTATCTACGGGTCTTTTACACGGCAATACACAAGGGGATTGGGGCAAAAAAGTAATGCAAAGGACAATTCATAGGACGAACGCAATATTTAACAGGAAGGCGGGAAACAGGGACACAGAAGGCAGGGAGCTTAACCAGAAAAGCGTCCGGTTGGCTAGCCTACCCTGGGGGATTGGGAAAGGGGAATATAAAGACGAAGAAAAGAGAGAGCGGGGGAAGCAAAAATTGAGGATCTATTCAACTCTGCGAAGGCAGACGATCAGCGAAGCTGTCACACAACCGCTTCGCTGATACATAGGTGACACCGAATAAGCACGTTTGCCGATAACACACCCCGCAATTAAATCCGAAATCTCTGTCCAGAAAGCCTCTATTGAATTTAGCGTATGCTCCTTTAAAGCTTTTCATTTGAGCGCCGCGCGTCTTTTTGCCGCGACATGCGTCGTCTCGTCTGGCTTGCCGCATGCGCTTGGCGTTTCCTGCACGATCTTGAGGAGCCGTTTGAGCGGCATACGTCTCTTTTTTTTGCCGCATTCTCTGTTTCGCGAGACGCGTCGTTTTGTCTAGCTTGCTACATGCGCATGCAGTGGGGAGTAGTGCGGTTTGCCCAATTTGTGAGGCACATGCGTTGGTGTTTGCCGTCCATGTGTTCCTTTCTAAATTTTTAGTGAACCAGTGGTGAGTAGTGGGGTTCGTCCAATTTTTGTGGCACGTAGCTGCGGTGGTGGTTTTTGTACGTACACAGACACTGCCTACCCATATACAGCTGCACTGTACACAAAGGGCATTGGCTTCGCTGACGCACGCGGGACTGCACCACACGTCATATACGTTCGCATGAGCCTGTCGTCCTCGAGAAGCCCGAGAGTGCCTTCACTGCCTTGTGGGCCGACGAAACATCGGGACGGTGCTCTAGCAGCACCCGCAAGGAAAGTGGTCGAACGTTCAGTCGTCGCACCGCGTTATAATGTGTTGTACTTGCTAGACAAATCCATGAAGATGGTCGATGTTTTCTTCAGTGCCGCAAACATCGCATGCCGCACTGTCGGCCATTCCGTTTAGCAATGCAAATGCTTATATTTAGTGTTAAGCGCAGAAATGTTATGGCGCGACAGGACACAAAGGAACGCACACACAAGCGCTATATGTCGCACCATCAAGGCCAGAAATCTACCGTTGTAAATGTCTTCGTAAAGGCAACTCCCAAGCAAAGCCGACAGAGAAGCGAAGTTCCCGTCGACGAAGGCCGTGTGGAGGTCGTGTGAAGCGTCTGTCCTTGAAAGCGGAATATGCGTCCAGTTCTGGCGGTACGTTGGTTGTAGCATCACGGGGAGTAACACTACGGTTTAAGACATCACATGTGACGATGTCTAAGGAGGTAAAACTCACTACTCTGCGCAGTGAGCTAGAATTCATTAGTTCTGAGAGACCGAGTAAATGGGCCGTGTTTTCCGACTCAAGACCGGATTTACAGCACGTGCAGTCAGCTCTCCGACGCGGATGCCACGAACAGTTGACGTACGAAATCGTCACACTTCACCACCACGTCACACAAGAAGGCTACGAGGTTAAACTTAAGTGGTCACCTGGTTCTCATTGTCGACGATTTCGCAGATAACGCTGCTCGTGAACCACAACAACGAAGGCACAGCGTTCCAGTATTTGACAAAACTGCCGAACAAATTAATAAGGAACAAGACGATATAGGAGGAGGAAGGAAAGGCAGGGAGGCCAACCAGACGCAGATGCTGTAAATGATAGCAGGGGTAGTAATAACATTTATAGAAAATATTAAGGACTAGGATGCTGACAAGAATAAAATTAACGTACAGTCACATACGTATCGACACTATTACACGCAATGAGAAGCGTTTCGCGTACAGTGAGGAAGAAAAATGCATGTTCTTTTAATCCGACATGCATACATATCAGTAAAAAAAATAGTGATAGAGCGTACACGATTTTATTCAAAAATTAGTTGCTATAAGGACCAAACAAAAACAGGTGACAAAGGCCCTTCAAATTTAGCCGCGTCACGCTCGACAACAACAGCTTCTGGAAGACGGCAGCAATCTTCAATAGCTGGCGGGAAGAATATTTTCTTGAATGCAATTGTTGTGCCATGAAGGCGTTGGACGCTTTTGAAGTCAAACGAACGGTATACCAGATGGCGCAAAGAATAGAATACCATGCAGATAGCGTGAGGAAATATAGCGTGTGGAACCGACTGATGCGTCCTACTTTTCGTCTAACAGCCAAAGAGGTTAGTTCAAGCGAAAAATTAATGTGAGTGATGCTTATATTTGTATCGTATTTAGATGACACGAACAGGGCCGCCCGAGTTTGTACCGACTCGAGAGAGCTAATTAGGTTCGTGCTTTCCATTGTGAGCCAAACTAGCTCTAATTTTCAGTAACGTAAGCATCACAGACGCCGCCTTATAAGCACAAGAATGCTAGTTTTCGTGGTGCCTGATAATGCATCGTCATTTCAGAAGAACGGCAAGAAAACACGAAGAGAATGAGAAAAAAAACGCTTATTGTGTCTAACTTCCTGTTTCTCGGGTCTCTCTACTGCGAAATTATAGCCAATTATGAAACACATCGTGGTACCTCTCTTTTTTTTCTACAGCGTCGTCCGCCCCACGCTACTGCACATTTTCAAGCCATGTCGAGTCAGTGGGCCACTTCACATATCGAAAACAATCCGAAGGAACTTTTCCGCCGTTTTTCGATTAACGATACGAGACTCGATAATCTACGTATCCCCATTTAAGATTTAGGACGTAATGCGGATTGTTTTGTCAACGAGGAGATCGAGAAGTGAGCGAGATCAAGCCGCAGCGCATTAATCTTTACGCGCGGCTGCAAAGCCACCTGTAGCTGCGCTTCACTTCTGCTTCGGCATCGAGCAAGTTCATCTTTTACAAGTACACCGCGCGCGTCTTCCTACCGGAACACGCCGCGGAACAGAGTTTGTTCCTAAATTATGACTCAGTTCGCAGAACGAAAACCGACAGAGAGCCAATGCCGCCACTTTTAACGGCCTGTTTCCCCGCTAAACTTCATCCTCTCTCTGTGCATCTGGACGAAACTTTTGACAACCTTCGGCTTCTTGTTTTCCTTTCCTGTGGCCAATCGATCGCCAGGTTTGCACACCGGCAAGCCCCCCACTGGCGATGACAGCGGCATTATTAAAGAACAAGCGTTCCCACGTCATTTGGCAAATGCTAAATGATGCAGGGATTGTTACCCGCAGCTTGTACACTGGTGGGCTTGTTCCACAGGGCTTGCGCACAAACTCCTCAAGAGAAGCGCCTGTAATTGACGTTCCGCGAGAGATTGAAGGGCGCGTCGAGGCAATTGAGACGTCCTTATTATAAGTCGCAGAGCCAATCCGCGGACCAATGGTGTTTGCTTTGGTTCGGCGCGAAAAGATGGCAAGATCGCGCGTGGCGAGACCCTTATTGGTGTGTGTGGCCCCGGAGTAAAAAAAAAAGATAACACATCTATGGGTTCGCACGTACATCATGAATGCACCTAGAGATGGGAAAGGAAGACATAAGACTCTATTCTTTTCAATACGTAATTGTTGTTCGCCGTGTGTAATGTTTTTCAAAACAATATCTCAATTTATATTCTACAAGCGAACACCTAAAAATATCAACTTCTGCCGGTTTTGATTCTTCTGAAGGAGGAAAACGCCGCCTGAAAGCGTTGACGCAGTTTACAATTGAATCCCTAATTCAAGACTATAATTTTCGATGGAAACACTTCGAAGTAGACTTTAGCTAGGTTGTATGTATTCAGTAGCACGTCGTCAGAGTCACAACAACCAGGGTGTCAGACACGTGGTGGGTGAATTTCTTTCGGATGTAGCACTTTTAGAAATGGCGAATTGTTACGATTAAATCTCTGAAGATCCTTTTTCTTAGCTAACGTATACCCCGTAATCCAAACAATAATAGATAATAGTAGTATGTGGTAGTAGTAAGTAAGAGTGCTACAGTATGTAACAATAATAAATAAATAAATAAATAAATAAATAAATAAATAATAAATAAATAAATAAATAAATAAATAAATAAATAAATAAATAAATCTATCTATCTATCTATCTATCTATCTATCTATCTATCTATCTATCTATCTATCTATCTATCTATCTATCTATCTATCTATCTATCTATCTATCTATCTATCTATCTATCTATCTATCTATCTATCTATCTATCTATCTATCTATCTATCTATCGTTTATACTTTTCGATTGGCGACAAATGACAAAGCAGTAGCCCGAAATAAGACACAGGCAGAAGAGGCGAGACATCCCTAAAGACATCCAAAGCTGGGCAATGGTGTACGCTACAGATATGTCATTCGCAAATCCCAAAGCCCAGGGGACAACAGGTACCAGAACTAGACCGCAGCCCGAATATTTCTCCAGAGTGGTTGCAGGGGTGGAAACCGACGTACGCAGGGAACGGCTGCACGTGCTTCTTCGGAGAATGAATTTCTGGATTAGTTAACACTTTAGAAATTAATGTGTCCCATCGGTATCGACTTCAAGGTGACGTAATGGAAGCGAGAGTTTGAAGTATGTAGAATCGATCACGAAAAATATCGAACGTGCGTGGATGGAGTAGACGCAAATAGTGGAATGGTGTAGTTGTCAATAATAAACACAGGGAAGGACTTGCCGCCGCAATTGCATAGGCCTACACATATCTTTTGCCCATGTCTAATATTCCGAAAAACTTTCTTTGTAGCGCTTTTAAAGTGAAGTGCGTCGGCAGCGAATCAAGACTAACGAGGCACGTCAGGACAATTTCAGACACATTACTGGCCCCTGATAGGAAATGTCACCCAATATTTATCACCCAATATTTATCACCAAATATAATATTTATCACCCAATATTTATTTCTCCTCAGCAAAGAAAGACTGTCATGTCGCGGGTACCGACAATTTCTAAGCGTCAACGACGTGTACTACACTCGTATGCTGCGCTAGAATGCATTTCCAGCGTTTCGTTAGCCCTTTCCTCTGTATCGTAACACCTGTCGTGAGAAACATCTCTCTCTCTTGACAACTTTTCCAGAGCGATGGCTCACTAACTGCTCAATATCGAACTCTCTATCTGGATCGATTAATCCATGTCACTCATTGCTACGCTATACGCAATTTCCTTGCACGTACGTGGGAATTTCTCATTCACGCAAACTCGTTAAAGGTTATGAAAGCAAAAAATCGCCATCCACTGATTTGAAGCAGCAACCTGCGAGTGAATCTATCCGGATTTTTTGTAAAGGAAAGCGTGTTAGTTAAAAAAAGTCACAGTTTTGCGGCAAGGGTGAAGCAATGGATGCGATAGCAACAAATTGGAAGGCTGTACGAAGTAAGGCTAGCACATAACTCCTTCAGGATCCGAACTGGCGCAACTGAACAAAAACTCTGACCTAAGGAAACGCGGCCTCTGCAACGAGCGAACGAACATTCGTGTTGTCTATCGCTTCAACACAAAACTGAGCGGTGATAACACAGCGCGTAAGACGGTATGAACCGTCTGATAATACCTGTCAAGATAGGGCGCGAGCGACCACGTTCGGCAGTTCAATGTACGTAGTTCTTGACCGAGCTACGCAGCGACCCCTCAGGGACCTCCTCATGGGCCTTTTGTGCGAAGAAAGACGGCCGGTGATCTTAATCTACGCTTGATCCGCGATCATCGGCTGCCTTCCCACAACGTGCGCATAGAACACAAGAAGTGCGGGGCGATGTTATCGCCCTTGGACTTTATGTGGTAAATAACGGCGACGCCGACGCCGACGACACACCAGAAATGCTCCTGGAGTGTCCATATAACTGCTATCGCAATAGAGCTCGTCCTGGCCTGGGGATTGAACCCGGCACCAAGGCCGTTCGGGGCGGTCGCTTTGCCAAGTGAGCTAACCAGGAAGCTAGCAGATGGCAGCGCGAGGGTGATTTATTCGACAACTCGAAGCACTTACCAGGGTGAATTTTTCTAAAGATATTTTCTTTTAGATAAGAAATCCGAATGGATTTTCTTGCAAGTTTTCCCTACAAACGGTTGAGCGGCGATTTGTTTTTCCTTCGTGAGCGTTCCTCCACGTTGCGGGATTCCACGGGACTAGTTTGTCATCGCTAAGTGTTCTTTTATTTAAAAAAAAGCACTTATATGAGCGAAGAGTTTTCTGGAAACGTCACCCTTCTCTTTGCGAATATGCAGTGCGCAGCCAGAACAAGCCATATCGAAAAACAAATCACAACTTTCGAACACTGAAATGTTCATCAATCGTACCAACGTTCAGCAATAACGAGGATAGCCAAAACTGATCAAGAAAACTGACTCATCCGTCCTCATACCAAGCAGGATGAACATTTTTGATGCGCGTGTTTCCACTATAGCGGGTTGACAGTTCTCAGTGGCAAGTTCTCGATATTTAAGCTTAGGATATTACTCGGAATGAATGCATGGTCACCGCAGAAAAATATCAGCCCAAGCGACCATTGGCCGGAACGGTCGCTGGTGCTGATTTTTCCTGCAGTGACCATACGTTTGCTTAATCAAATGAAACAGAGGGAGGGAGAGAGAGAGAAGGAAGAAGGAGAGAGACAGAGAAACCGAAGACAGAGCAAAGGCTCCGAGGTTAACCCGGCATATTACATTACACTCAGGAAAGGGGGAGACTAAAAAATTCACCGACGATTACGATACCGCCTAATGCGAATTCCGAGCGCAGCTTCGTGTTGGGGCAACGACAACTGTGTTTGAAGTTTTGGCTATCCGCAGTTGTAGCAATACAGCATTCGTTACATATTACCACAGAAACTGCCAGCGCTCGAGTGCTACGCACACCACTCTGTGCATTGCCGGCGTCGCGAACCAAGCGAAACTCCGACAGCCCCGTTACGACAAGCGAAGCCAGCCGCAGTGCACGTACCAGCCCTGCATGAGCACGAGCTCCGACCAAGGGACAAGCGCGCGTGACGGAGGAAGAAGAAAAGGTTAGAGGCAGTGGCTCGTGATACCGACAGACTCCGCGTTCACTCTCTTTCGTTTTCGTTCGCTCTACCGGTTACGCTGCCGACGCCAGCCAACGGCGACACCGCTCAACGCAGAAACGGGCGCCTAAGAGCTGCGATCTAAAGGACAATAGAGTAGAGAGAGATGAACGGCGATCAAAGACGAGCTATCAAAGACGGCCCTTATTTCCGCATATTCCAAAAAGAAACTTTAACATATGAGTGCATAAGTTTCTTTTCAGAAACTGAAGAGCTTGAATGCCATATTTTCATATTAAGGTTTTCCAATATACAAGAGGGTGATATATGGGCCAAGGGTTTTTCGCGGCATTCAATTTATTAATTGTGATGTAGATTGATGAATATGGCATGTCACTCCTCGACTAAGACGCAACTATCGCAATTTACGATAATTTATGAATCGAAGCAACTGTCTGTGCTGTCACCTTTACGCGTGCGACACCATGCATACTTAGTCTTCATCGTGTTTTTTTTTTTACTGGGCTGAGACTTCAAGTGTTATTCTGGCCCATAATTTTCATATCACAACTAGCGATTTCTCACATTGCTGCGCCAGCGTCAACCCTGGATCCTTCACAGTTTGAACAAAGGAAGCTCTTCATTAAACGACGTTCTTTCACACGGCTTTTGAACGTCGCATGTAGAGCCCTAACACAATCGCGCTTAAATGCCAAAAAGTTTCGCGTCAACCTTATTTTTTGTACTTTGCATTGACGAGAAACTTGTGACTTCAATGCGCGATTCCGCTCCTACGCAAAGTCAAACTGAAGTCAACATCGGCTTCCCGAGGTAGTACCGTGAAGCAGGGTACAAAGCCTCATCAGCCCTGACCATCCGTAATGTTTAAACCAAGCACTCGCTCCCTTCGCCGCTCCGAAGCACGATGAGTTTGCAGAATGTGCTAGGGGGCTGGAGGAGCAAATGAACACGGGGAACCGGCGCTGAAATCACAGAAATGTTTGTCGTCGACGAGTCGCATTCGCTAATGATACGTTTACTGTGGTCATTGACCGAGATGGCTGTCGAAAGCCATTGTAGCTTGCCGGAAGCTCACTTAGCAGAAAACCTTCAGACTAGGCTAGCCCCGGTTCCGTATAAGGCAAATATTTATTTCACTCTATTTTATGTATTTCCATATCCACCGTTCACGAACAACACACCGTAATGATAACGTAAGCGGTGCGCCACTCAAACCACCGACAAACAAAAAAAAAGCCATGAAACATGTGATAGAACCGGTAAATTATCCCTGCCATTGTTTGTCAGTCGAGGTAGTTATAGTTCACCTTCTAAGCAGCACGGTAATCATGTTATAAGTGCAAATGCGACAACCCTGTAGTTGCCTCACAGAGAATAAGGAGGAAAGCAAAAATACTTGCAGTTCTGCAGAGTTTGCAAGGAATAATAAACTTCTGGTGGAAGGCTTGACAGGCCCCTTGCCTGCTTCCCTGCCTTCTGCCTTTCCGTTTCCCTCCTTCCTTCCTGAAGCCCCACCTTTAAGGTACTGAATAGATAATAGCTCACGAAATGAAATTTTTCGGCACACAAGTGTGCGCCTGACAGGAGCATTAGGTAATTTGCATTGCGATCTGAAAATTGCGCGTCTAAACGCTTCTTTTTCGTGTAGCCATGAACACCGTGAAACAAGGAAGTGTAACACATTTCACTTGAAGCTATCTTCGCTATCGCACTGGAATGCACACATGAGCAGTTTCACCCACGTGTATTGACTCGGAGCGATGTAACGAAGACAATTTTGCAAAGACACTCATGGAAAGTGACAACATTCAAATTGACCTACAGCTACTACACACCTCGAAACATTCTCTCCTACCATCCTGATAAAGTTTTCTTTTTTCAGACATTTGCAAGAAGTTTTTAAGTAGGAGTGAAAAATGAATGTGCTCGGAATGAGTAATCTTTTTTTCGGAGTTCCAATTGCAAGCGTGAGCAGCCTATTACACTCCGACGCCCCCGCGTAGAGATTTAAATTCCTCTAGCACAAAATAGCGCGTTTGTATTGTATGTTTCGCGTCACAAAACACAGGCACCAATCCATCATTCGCGCAACTAGCTTTTCTTTTTCTCGCAGCTCTTTTCAACTCGGAGCACCTGCTAAATGCTCGTGCCATTATACAAGTGGGCTTAGAAAAGGGACGAGCTCTCAGTGATTCGCCGTGAGTGTATCGCGATTCTGACCCACTTATTTTAGCACTCCGGAGAGAAGTTCCCGCGTGTGTGCGCATATCGTTTACTGCGCTTCCTTGTAATCGAGGCACACTGATAATGCAAGATCCTGTTCACGATTCCTCTATCAGATATTAGTCTAGATTTTACGAGCAAAATTATATTCACGTTCTCTTACTCTGAAGTGTACTTGTTTGAAGAAAAAAGGCGTCGGCAAGTGTAGATATATTCAATGAAAAAAAAAATCCACCCACCTCAACAACCGTTTTTTTTTTCTTTACAGCCGCAATATTGCGCACAAACGTGGTGTGCGATAGTAAAGATAAAATGCAACTCAGCAGAAATGCATCCCCTTGCCACAGTGCCATGTTGAGCTGGTCCGAACATCAAAGCTGGCAGATGCAATAATAGCGCCATAAAGTGAGACGTAACAGTCAGTATCAGATTCAGTTACCAGGAAGGAGTATGATAAGAGAAGGAAAGAAGAAGTCTACTGGCAGTCAAACCTATTGCAGTATCAGATTCTGTAACGCGTCGTAGGGCACAAATTGAGCTCACTTGCAAAGTTAGGGATCGTGTAACTAAAGTTCACATCGCCGAAAGGTTATAAAGAATTTTTTCAATCCTGAACTGCTATTACAAGTTTTCAACGAGAAGCAAATGGTACTTTGCGTGCCCAAAAGAAAAGAGACCCCCGAACTTCCATACAACACATCTTTGTCGCACAAATATGTTCCAAAACGAAAAATATAATAAAAGAAAATACACCTTTCGTGTGCCTAGTCGAAGTCGGCAGGCTCGCGTACGAGCAGTCATCTGCAGTGTGAAATGGGAAACCGGTGTAGTGTGTTGCCACGATTTTACATGTCGGCGACGTAATTGACTAAAACGTTGCTCGTGTTTCCAGCAATGCGGATTGCGCAACTGTAAAACTATTTCCTGCTATAATGCACCCTTGGCATTTTTTTCCTATTTTTTCTTTTAGAACTTTTAGTACGGGTCGCGACTGATTTCACTGCAATTTAGAAACGACAGCGATTTTCGATAAAACAGCGCAAAAGTGATGTAAATCATTTGAGGCAGTCGACAGCGCCGTTATGCTTTCAAGGGAAAACGGCCGCGTACTTTGGGTTTTTTTTTTCTGTCAGAGGTATTTCCTCTAATGTTACCTCAAATTACATTTGAGGCTCACCTTTCGAAAACTCCAACTTTGGCGTTGGACTTCTATAAGGGTTCCATGTTTCCCCTACGAATTGCTGAATCTGTTCTACGTTTCCCATGCACTACTATCTTAACATTCAGGGGCAATTTTAGCATTCAAATAGCGTAAAAGTTGCGCAGTAGCATGCCATTAGAGTATGCGTACGCTTTGTGAAGGTAATTATATCAGTCTTTCTAGCCCTTCGAGTGGGGCCGCGATTAGGTCGCGCGCCACATGAAACTCAGGGTCAGCATGGCAGTTGACAAATACTGGGACCGCAGTTTCGACCACAATCGGCATTTAACTGGGCCGAAAAGGTCGTGGCGAGCTACTTGCCACCACCATTCGAACCACCGGCAGGCTAAATTCAACGACCTCGCTGTGCCGTCAGTAAAGTTGTTTCTCTCTCTCTCTCTCTCTGCATTTCTGGCCATAGGAACTCTGTTGCACTTTTTCCAAGCAACTGGAGGCTCCGAATGTATTTGATGGCTCGACGAACGCTATTTCGCGTGTGCGTGCGTCACTTGTTATTTCTTTCGTTCTCTCTATAATTTGAGAGATTACGATACGTCGTCTAGTTATCCGTAACAAGCTAAAACGGCACAGGAGAAACACGAAGAAATACTCTTTTACACTTCTTTATTCCAGAGTATTTACCGCAAGGCATTATAAGATCGGAAAACGGATCACAAGAACATTACGTATATAAAATGACCTGACGCTTTATAAAAGTTTGAAGCTTTCTGCCAATCAGGAACCGCAAGAACATCCGTGAAACTGAATAAGCCACTCAGCGGTCAGACTTGTCAGGAGGCTTCAGCTTAAATCCAATCTTTTCTAAACATTTCTGACCACAGTAAAATATCCAGAAACTAAGATGTGCAATTTTTATAAGCGCTCGCGTAAAACGCGAAAACTCGTCCTGTTCTCCTGCGGCTTTCTGAGCTACATATAAACGAGAATAAACCCGTTTGACCAGGTTACAATAGTTGCATTTTTCGTAAACAGGGGGTGTGCTGGAGACGACGTTTCGACAAGCGGACTTGTCTTCTTCAAGGCGGCAAGGACTTGTCTTCTTCAGTGTTGCAGCCTTGAAGACAACTCCGCTTGCCGAAACGCCGTCCCCAGCACACCCCCTGTTTACGAATTTGTCATCAACTAGAAATACGCCTTTTTCATTTTCCTGTGAGGAGGTCTGCCTTTATGGTAGGAGGGCGGAGCTTTGCGGGGTGATCCGAGACACGCGGCATCGCCAGAACAAAAGGCTCCGAGATCGGAAGGCGGGCGGAGACCCTACCACAGCGTTTTTCATCACAAGTTTCTATCTTCCCCTGATTCCTGTCTTCTTTCTTCTTTTGGTATTCCTATTTGTGAGACAAGCTTGCCGATTGCTGATGTAGATCCTGTTGGCCAATCACGCGCGATTTATATTAGGTAGCTTTACCAGGTGGGTTCATTGTTGCACAAACTTTAACTCCTCGTTACCGATTGCTAATTATCCTTACCGCGCGTGATTATTCGTAAAAGCTCTGGTGGAACACAGAAGTCCTTTGAATCTGAGCGACGTTTATCTTTCAAGCTGGATTGCGGGCCAGAGGACAAACGCGAAAAAACTGCGAGAAACTGCCAGTCCAACGAGCCAGCATTCGATCGCCTCCAGGCTTTTAGTGCCTCTTACTCCGACCCTCCGCTCTGCAGATCAAGTACGTCGTGCGTTGTAGGCTGAAAGGCGAAGCTTTATTTGGGAGCAGTCGATGACGAGCAGGCGCGACGGATAATGAGGTGCCATGCGCGTGCGCGGTGGGGCTTTACACATTGGTTTCGTGATACGCGCGTTACTTTGTGGTTAACACGGTACTTCTCTTCTTTTTTTTTCGTCATTTATAGTAGCCTGGAAGAGTGGAAGCGAACACATTGCGCTAACTAACATTACGTTGAGAAACTAACGCTGACTAACATCAGACTTCAGAAATTTGAAAAATGACCACTACTGCATCAGAGTCCTGTAGAAATGCGTGCAGTACACGTTTGAATTAGTACATTAGCAAAGAAGCAGTCTGGCTCCTCGTATTGTAATATTGTAATATTCTTTTTTGGGGTTTTACGTCCCGAAATCCACGATATGATTATGAGGGACACCGTAGTGTAAGGCTCGGGAAATTTAGTCCACCTGGGGTTACTTAACGTGCATCTAAATCTAAGTACACGGGCATCTAGCATTCTTGTCTCCATCGAAAATGCGGCCGCCGCTGCCGGTATTCGATCCCGCGACCTTCGGGTCAGCAGTCGAGCACCACAACCAAAGACCGCTGTGGCGGGGTTTCGCATTGTAAGCCACGCCCCGATAGGTGCCAACACCAGACACACATTTGTGCTGTATCGAAGAATTACGAGCTAGGGGTTAACGTCATCATATGGTATTAGGAAAATTGTGGGGTTTGATTTCAACTGCGCACTCATCCAAGCAGTGCTGAATCCCTTTCACATATCTTCTTTTTGAAAAAAAGAACAAAGTTCGCGATACTGATTCGCGATACTGATCGTCCCGACAATATCAGCAGCGCTCTGGCCAATCGCGAACCACTGTCAGCAAAAGAAAAAAAAAAGAAAAGATAATTAGTCTTCTTTCGACGGTGCTTAATTCACGCGTAAAAGACATACGAAACCGCGTCGCGGTAACTCACCACGAGCAGTCGAATCGACCAGAAGCCTGCGAACTTACACAAGACACTGCAAAGGTATTCGATGTATGAGAAGATGCCGGGGTCTGAGTCATTAAACTTTTTCTTACGTAAGAGACGTTTGTCACTGCGCCGTTAACTTCCATAATTACACGTGCCGGACCACGAGAGAGTAGCGGGGCTCCTATACTTACAAAACCACTTCAGCGTGAGAAGAACCCGCCGACTATGGCGGCGCCAGAAGACTGCGTTCACATTCATTAGACGTGCATCTCAGTTAAGTTTAAAGCTCATTTAGCGACGGCGCAACGTTATACAGAAAGAAACTTCACTCGCATTATTGGGCGACCGCGTCTGTTCGCCACGTTGTCAGGCATCGCTTCGAAATAGAAAACAATAAAGGAAGTCTGATCTGGAGCAATATCAATAGTGCACGCTAGGAAATAGCAGCGCCCCTACGCGGGAAGCCGGCAAGACAAAAGCGAAGCGTCAGCAAGCGCGGGGAGATTTCATAAGCCTTACTGCACAGCGCCGGCGGTTTTTAAGTCACCTAATAGAGACATATTGCCTCCCATAAGCTCTCATAGAGAAATCACACGCGTAATTTACTGCAAATTAAAGAGGCATTGCGACAAGGATTCCTTTTGCTGCTATTCAAAGAAGCGCGGGAGCGCGTTGTTAACTCTCCCTGTCATTACATGTTATGAGAAATGAAAAGGAAGTTGCGAAGCCATTTGTTGCCGTTTAAGTTTCATTCGGTCTTCCACTCTACTTTCTTCTTTCTGCAAGTGCATTTAACTTACACAAAACAATTAAGGAAATTCTTTAGCGTAAGAACTCGATGTAAACTAGTCTATGGAGCTAGCTGCTATGTCGGGGTAGAAATCTCAAATATTGTAAGCATTCCACGACCTAAATAACCGAGGCTATGCTTTTCTGCCTACGCTAAACTTCTTTCCTTCACTTAAGTCAACAAGCCGGGATCATTCCGTATACTATCGAAAACAATGCTCGTTCAAGCGCCGCAATCGCCGGTATCGCTTGGTGAACGAAATGAGAAACTTCTCAGAAAAGCTATAGTAATGAGTGTATTGAAAGGCCTAAACGCTCGGCTTGGTTATTGGGTTACTGGGTTTCGTTTCGCAGTAATAATATTTACGGGAATGCAGAGCTCAAAGCAGAATTTCATGCTGTAGCACAAAGAGAGGGCTTTTTTATGTCTGTTTGTTTCAGTGCAATGTTGATCATCTATGACAGACGGGGAATTGCGTAGCCTACGAGTAATATTGCAATATTTACCAGTTTGTTGTTACAAGTCGACTCGCCATGGTGGTCTAGTGGTTAAGGTGCTCGACTGCGGACCCGCAGGTCGCGAGATCGAATCTTGGCCGCAGCGCCCACATTTTCGGTGGAGGCGAAAGTGCTAGAGGTCCGTGTGATCTAGGTGCACGTTAAAGAACCTCATTTGGTTAAAATTTTCGGAGCCCTCCACTACGGCGTCTCTATAATCATATCGTGACTTTGGGACTTTAACCCCAACAATTATTATTATTATTAGAAGTTGTAAAACTTTTGTTAGTGCTAAAGTTCGATCGCGATTTTTGTACAAGCGACGCGACAAAATGGGCGAGACATGAAAGACAGGAAAGCGCGAACTGCGAGTGACGAACAACTGCTTATTAACTGCAGTAAGTGCCTATTGCCACGCACGCTTCTTTTTTCATTTTTCATGTGAGCGGACCCGTTGCACGTCTAACCATTGGCCAGCGCTCACCGCGCGGAAGTGTCGAACATTCCCGATTGTTTTAGATTGTTCTTACAAGCGTGCGCGCTCAACGCGAAGGGTAGAGTTTATTCTGGAGCTAACGCGGAGATGTCACGTGGTCGTGACGTTGCCAAAAGCAGTAGTCGACGTGTTCAAGGCGAAACTCTTTATTCGGGCGAACTTGTGCCCGGAAAAAAGGAAGACACTCAAAGTGCACCGGTGTCGGCGCAAATAGTCGTCGGGCGTCGAATAATCTGATCAGCGATAATGCGCGGCGGCATTTATACATGCGGCATCGAAGATTCCAGGCTTATCGTTGGCGGCCGTGTTAGTTGCAGAATAAACTCTACTGTTCGCGTTGCGCGCTCTAGCTTCTGAGAACAATCCAAGACAATCGGGAATGTTCGACACTCCAGCGTCGCGCGTGTGAGACAGTGGTTACACGTGCAACGGGTCCGGCCACATGAAAAATGGAAAACGCGTGGCACTATTGAAGCCGAATCGCCGAACTATCGCCCAGGAATATTCACACGGCATGCGCAGCGCAACGAAACAACTTTGCAACGTTTAGATGTCAAGCAGCACCAATTCTTTCACCAGATTCGAAGAAAAATCCTTGTCGCTCCACTCTCCGCACACTCTAAGAAAAAAAAGAGTATGCGTGACTCTTTTCGGAGAGTTCTGACTTGCCACGTATAGGACTCTCTTTAAATAGTCACGGTGACTCCCTTGGTGGGTCAGGGTCGGCTCGCTCTAGGAGAGTCCCCTGACCCTCTAGGAAGAGTGCTAAGACTCTCATCGGGAGGATCACGTTACCACTTATAGGGAGTCAGACGACTCTTGCCGATAGCACTCCTACGGGGGCCAAGTGACCCACACCTAAGCGTCAAGCGACTCCACGAGTATTTTAAGCTACTCATTTGACCCTTGCTCTACTTTTGCGCGACTATTGTTGAAAATAATGGAGTATTCATTTTAAGCATGTCCAATAATACTTGCCGTTCTGCCCAGCGACTGCAAAAAGGGAATAGTTCAGTTTTAGCATTATTTTAATAAAAATCGCCAAAACAACACATATTTTCCAGCAAAGTTATATAAAAAGCGCGAAAAGATGGTATTTCATTTCCAATTAAGAAGTTTGGGTATTTCTCGTTTACATGCTTCTATGAGTATAGCCAACTAAAATGTGTGACTGATGTGCATAGTGTCACATAGTGCAAAATAATCTGCAGAAATGGGCATCATGTTTCAATCTTTATTCCTTATGATTAAGAATAAATCAAAAAGTGGTGACGGCTGGAGGTCTCAGACTTGTGGCTTGCTAGGTTGTCGCTCCTGTTCAGCGTGAGCACCATGAACAACGGTATCTGAAAAGCAGAACGTGATATTATGGTGAGAAAATGAAATTGCAGTAATGGTTTGCAAAACCTACAAAATAAGTGGTTCACATAGACACAATGAAGGAACGAAAACAAATTTTCACGTAAAAGGCAGCGGGAACCTCGTCTCGCAATAGGGACTGGCTATATACGAATGAAAGCACTTTTTTTCTGAGAAATCGCTTCAAAATTTGGTTTCAGAATAAACACGGTTTTGCGCCGGCTTACCCCGACACACAAACACCTCATCCGGCAGTCAGGGGCACGCCATGAGCGGTTACTGACCGCATGTTTTACAAACGTAACCCATACTCAGATAAACACATGCGAGTACGAGGGCCCGAACGACACCCAGCACGTGCGGACGCCGTCTACGTCGAGATCAGGCATGTCATATGCTAGAATTAGCACACATAACTCCCACAATCACGTACACTCACTTGATTCCGTTATAGCGTCATCGCAGCTGTTGGCAAACCATGAAAACAGCAAACAGAAACGAAGGAAAAAAGTGCACGGCGACGGCCGCAACAACGGGCGCCGTCTAAAGTCTAGCATTTTCGCCTTATTTTACGGCGAGACGTGTCCAACTTGAATGACTATCGCATACGTTCTGGAAGCCACCGTACCATATCTGCACCTCAAGCTACCGTCTTTAAGCCAACAAAAACCATTAATATAGCGCGTCTGAGCGTTCTGTACACAGACTTTTTTTTTTTTTTTTTCACGTTCCCACGCGCGGAAGCACGCAGCACCCTCAAGGTCGATGGAAATGTTATTATGGAGTGTAAGTGAACTAATGTGCATCTCAAAACGACATCTTGCACCTTGAGTAGTGCAGACACGACGTGCGATCAGCAAGAAATGACCCTCGATTATTGTTTCCATCGCTCACTTTATGGGAGCTTGTACAGCAACGCGCATAACGGTGGCAACTCGTTAACCGACAGCTTTAGTTGGGCATCCGCAACAGCCCCGCGGACACGGGCTGCTGTTGGAAATGGCTGGCAGATAACTTCCGCAGAGCTGCTGCAGACGGCCAGCTAAAGCTGTATAATTAGTGCCTACGAAAGCAGTACACTCACCGTTAACTGGCGCCCGTTGTCCGTATCCGCAGCTCCATGAATATTCCGCCCTGCAAGCGTCACTTCGTGCGCGGAGCCGGCGTCAACACCCACCATCGAAAACGCGCATGAACATGAACTGATGAAACCTGATGAAACCAGAGAACATTTAATGAAACCAATGAAACTTCAAGACACGCAACCCGCGCCGCCCGCGCAACCAACGCAACGCATTCCAATAGCATAGACGAGGAGACGGGAGACTGAGACGACTGAGAGAGAAGGCAGAAGCGGCGCGTCACCCCGGCGCCAACCCCGTCTCCGTTGGCGAGCAACGCGCCACAACGGCGCCAAAGGGCAAGCGCGCGATATGTATGGCGTATACGGCGGCTCTTTCATGACGGAAGCCAATCGAAACGCGCTTCAGGGGCGTCCAGTGACTCCTTCCGAACTGCTAACTCTTTTTCTCTGCCTGTACCTTCCAAAAGGGGTCACATGGACGCCCGAAGAGAGTCACGGTTCCATGACCCTCTTTTGACTCTCTTTTTTCTTAGAGTGCACCACGAAAGCTTCATCGTAACCTGCCGCTTACCATCGGTAGTAGGCCTAGTGATGGCAAGTGAAACGCGTGGACAAACATTTACCTACAAAATTCCGCATACCCACCACTCCCTGCGGTAACTTACAATATTTAAAGGGATATATTAAAGGCAAAAAAATATCGTAGATGTCGTGTGTTAGCTTTGTATTTTAACTATAAGGACAAAGGAGATGTACAGAAGTTCTGCGCAAGTAATTTAGGCTAAAATTAAGGTTACACTTGAGAGGACTGTATCAACCTTAACGTAGCAGATTGGATAGATTTGATATCTTACCAATGGGTATTTATTCACAGGTAATATAAGGACATCCCACTCGCTTTAGGGCGCAAGTTGGTGTTTAAGTCTCCTCTGACCCCTCCCCCCTTCTCTCTCCCAACCCGTGGTAATGGGAAATCAAGTATAAGGACCGGCCATCTCCTATCCCTGTATTTCCGTCTATTCCCTCCTTCCTCCTAAGCCTCTGCATACGATCATAATTCCACGTTCCCACCAATATTTCAGACGAAGTTCTAATAATATACAGTACTTCCACGTAATTGGAGGCAGCGCAACTTGCGTAGTTACATCCCATTCGTTGAGGTTGGCTTCCCGCAAAAGCGTAGCTTCTTTCAATCGATGTTTCTCACCCCGTGTTCCGGAGGCTACATCAATATTTGAGCGATGTTCACTCTACGAGGATACGGCCTCTCCGCGAAACTGAGAGCAGCGTGTGTTATATATAGAACAAGACGTCGGGGTCCGTGAAGCCTGCAGAAACCACGCGGCTCTCTTTACATGAATGCCGCCTTTCCGAGACGTCTTAACGCCCTCCAGAGTCTGATTGCAGTTGTAATGCGCAGATACTGCTTGTTTGCTTTTTGGTTCATTTCAGTAACATTACGTCCCATACTAGTGTTTAAGAACGTTATAGGTCTTAAGATGGCTCTTTAGAGAGAATCGAATTGCTTACATGTGAGCCATTTGGTCCACCGAAGGTTTGTACGTGGGTGTTGCGACTCTGATGCTGTGATCAAGGATGCGGCACGATGCTGAATATTTGAGGCCGCAGGCATTGCGATGATAGCTGTTTGTTAAGAGGCGCGTTTATTTTTGGCACCAGGAGCTCAATGAAGAAGCTGTGGTTGGCTACCTAAAACTAGCGATTATCACCGCGCCTTGCGAGCAAGAAACAAACAAACCTGTAGTATAAAGGATAGCTACATGTAAAAGCGTTGTACGATGTCCGTGATGTTTCCGTGATCAACACGTAAGCGCGTTGCCACATTTCTTTTGTTCCACCATTAAGCCGGCCTCAGTTCATCACGCCGTATACGCACTGTCTTGCTAAGCAAGACTTAAGCAAGCAGTAGGAGCCATTACTCCGATTTATCATACGCGCGTGGTTATTTACACAAATATATATCCGCCACTGGTGAAGGTACCAGAATCTTGGAAGAATACTTAAATCGTCTTAGTCCATAAGAAAGGGGATGTCAAGGGTTCGAAAACTTGCAGGCCGACCAGCTTACTGTCCGTTGTCTACAAGCTATTTACAAAGATAATAGCTAATAGAATCAAGACCACCTTATAATTCAATCAACCAAAGGACCAATCAGGATTTTGTGCAAGCTACTCGACAATAGACCCTATTCACACTATCAATCAGGCGATAGAGAAATGCGCGGAATATAACCAACCCCTATAATAGCTTTTATAGACTACGAGAAGGCACTTGATTGGGTCGAGATACAAGCAGACCTGCAAGCACACCGCGGAATTGGGGCGTCGACGAACCATGTATAAAAAAAAACTGGAGGAAACCTACAGCGGCTCCACAGTCACCATAGTCCTCCATAAAGAAAGCGACAAAATTCTAGTAAAGGAAGGTGTAAGGCAGGGAGACATGATCTCCCCTATACTATTCACCGCGTGCTTAGAGGAGCTTTTCAGGGTCCTAGATTAGGAAGAGATAGGGATAAGAGTTAATGTAGAGTACCTTAGTAACCTGCGATTCGCTGATGACATTGTATTGACGAGTAACCAAGGGGACGAATTGCAACTCATGATTATTTAATTGGACAAGGAAAGCAGAACGGTAGGCAGGAAAATTAATATGCAAAACACTAAAGTAATGTGCAACAGTCTCGGAAGAGAACAGCTATTTGACATAGGTAGCGGGGCACTGGAAGTGGTAAAGGAATACGTCTGCTCAGGACGGGTAGTGACCGCGGAGCCGAACAATGAGACTGAAGTAACTAGAAGGATAAGAGTGAGGTGGAGTACATTCGGCAGGCACTTTCAAATCATGAATTATAATTCACAACTATCCCAGGCCCATCGAGCTCTGCTGACCTTTATGGACCAAACAGATCTGGCCACCCGTCTATAAGCGTTCCTTTTTTTTTTTGTGTGTGTGTGTGTGTGTGTTTACCTATTTTTGTCCAAGTCTTCGTCAATTTTTTTCTTCACTTTCCTAACTCCTTTCCTCTTCTTCTCCTCCTAACTTCCTTTCCTCTGCCTCTTCCCTCCTCCCGAAAGAGCAGGCAGGCGTTGTGCCCCTTCTGGTGGCAGTTGCCAGCTTGCTCTCTCCCTCTTTTCTCTGTGTCCTTGTGCTTGTATGAATACAAATCAAATAAATAAATAAATCCCTCAAGAAGAAGGTACGTAACAGCTGCATCTTACCGGTACTTACCAACTGAGCAGAAACCTGGAGGCTTACAAAGAGGGTTCAACTTTGATTGAGAACGACGCAGCAAGGAATTGGAAGGAAAATGATAGGTGTAACCTAAAGGGACAAGAAGAGAGCAGAGTGGGTCAGGGAACGAACGGGTGTTAAGGACATCTTAGTCGAAATCAAGAAGTATAAAAGGGCATGGGCAGGGCACGTAGCGCGTAGGCGACATAACCGCTGGTCATTAAGAGTAACAGGCTGGATTCTAAGAGAACGCAAACGCGCGAGGGGGAGACATAGCAAGTTAGGTGGGCAAATCATATTAAGACGTTCGTGGGTATGACGTGACCGCAGCAAGCAAAATACCGGGTTGATTGGCGGAACATGGGAGAGGCCTTTGCCTTGCAGTGGGCGCAGTCAGGCTGATGATGACCCGCCACTGCTCTATTGGAGCCTCCTATGATAACACATTTTATTTCTTTTAAATCAACGAAGTCCCACCAACATCGGAATCTCTAATCTCAGGCTTCCACTAACATCCCAATTCATAATAAGCGCAGAATAATAACGAAAACCTCATGTAAAGAGAAGAGCAAATTCATTTAGCTCACAAGAATTTTGCGCTGCTTGATGCTGCCACTTAACTCTTGTAGAGGTATCGTGCCATCCTATGGGCGACGCTTATTCTCCAGCGTAAGCCACTGGTGTTAAATAACGTAATTGCGCCACATGTGAGCGCGGAGCCATCGCAGTTGCATTATCGTATCTTAGTGCAACAGAATTAACACAAAACGAAGGCAACGGGTAGACACAAACTTAGCCCCTCGCCTGTGTGGTACCTCGCCTAACACCACCTTCGCGTTCAGTCGATAACAGCATAGGCGTGCACACGGTTCGCCATTGTAGCAAAACAGCCATTTAGGCTAGTTGGTAAGGGTTCATCTTAAATGCGAAGAAGAAGCTGGGGGGCGGGGGGGGGGGGAGCAGTACAAAACAGAGACAAAAGAAGAGAACGACGACGCAGTGCGTCTGTGTCGTCATTCTCTTTTGTCTCTGTTTTGTACTGCGCCCCCTTTCTTTTGCATTTAAAGGGACACTAAAGAGACAAAATTGATCGGTTTAGATCGATAAATTGTACTCTGAGAACTCTGATGTCGTTAATCTTGCCATAATAGGTTTATTAATAGAGGACAAAAGCAAGTTCAAAGTTTCATTTTTAAATTTTGCGCCGAAAACTCCCCGCGTGACGTCACGGATTTCAAAGTGTACTTATCGTATTTTGGCGCCATTGGCTCAACAAAATTAACCCAAACTTGGTATGTTAAGTCTAAGGCCCCCTCAGTTGAAGAGAGAGAGAAGAAATATTAGAGAAGGAAAGGCAGAGAAGGAAAGGCAGGGAGGTTAACAAGTATAGGACAACTGGTTTGCTACCCTACACATGGGGACAGGGTGGGTGAGATTAAAGATGGAGAGGAAAGCGCATAATGAAGTGCTCAGATGACAATGTACTTCATTATTACATATTAGGAACTACGTAGTCCCTAGCAGGCGCCGTCAAAACTTGTGACGTCACGGCGAATAGTGCGAAAACTTCTAGGTGGTGTCGCCACCCACATTTTGTTTTTGCGCGTTTTCTCGCTTACCAAGCGTCTTCTCGCAGCAAGCGTGGTGTTTTTGGCATCGGGAAAGAGTACTTTACTAATATGAGAAAAACCGTTTTGCTCTTTAGTGTCCCTTTAAGTTCTCCGTTAAGTGTGTGTGTGTATGAGTGAGGGTGGGGTGGGGGGGGGTCAAAGTGTTTCTGTAGCGCGCCCCGCTCTTCCCGACACCCTCCCACTGAGGCCCCCATATCGGAATGCAGTGCAAATTTGGGGTATTAGAAAGGCGCCCCCTGCTCTTCTGAACTGCCCTTTGTGCGTACCTCTGGATAACAACCAGCTCAATTTTGTCCTGGTCTTCTAAGCAATAGTCACAGTTCACGCCTTTGACAATGTACGCCACCATGTACCCGAACGAACTTCTTCGCAGAGGTCACATGCGTTCAATGCCGTTCAAGACTTTTCTAATAAGGAGTCATACGAGCGAACAATCCCGAACTTGTAAAAATAGATGACACCTCACTCAACACGGCACTATACTAAGCAACGAACTTCAAACCTGTGAAGAACTTGAGTGGGCGATTTTCCACCGATTCGTCTCACTTAAGGGCCGCATCAGCGAAAGTGTGATCACATGTTTCGGCGATGACTGCGCCGTCGTGCTATCACTGCCGAAATGAAGGGCTTTGAACTTCGCGCGCACACGACATCCGTTCCCTCGTTTATACGCTGGGCTTCCAGCGCTGCGCTTTACTTCACCACACTGAAGTTCCGTCTCTCGTCGCGTACTTTAGTGCATGTCGCCGTTAAGTAAAGCATCCTGACCGTTTGTTTGTCGGTTATTGTTATTGCTTTGCCAACTAAGACGGCTATACCTCTAGACCTTGTCAGGAGGCAAAACACGTGCTATCCATTTAATAGCGTTAACTTTAACGAAACATATAAACTCCGAGGCCTGTAAATGATGCATCAGGTGTGCGCAGAGCATTGACTACGCCTTTTTTGTTTGTTTTCCTAATGCGCAGTTGAATCTTCGCAAATTTCGGCCTTCGATGCTTTCGAAACTCTCGTTCTAATTTCGTACATTTCAAATGCTTCCGAAAATAACAGGATGACGAAACAATTCACCGCTTTTCGTACGTCACCAGCGACTAGCATTCTCTTTCAAATTGGGACACACGACCTTTGAACAAGCACAACGGTTGCTTATAATGAGCAAAAAAAAAATTGTCGTAGGCAACCTCTTTTATCGCCGAAATCAGAACTGATGTCAAGATGAACTCGTGGAGTGGCGAAGGTAAAAGGCAATAAAACGCTCTCTTACTGCTTTTGTTACTTGGTAGACAAAAAAAATTGCAGCGCTGTATCAAATTTTTTTCTTTCGCCGAACATTCGTTGCTTTCATAATGGTCACAAAAAATTCTATTTAAACAGTTCCCAAGCGGAACTGAAGCGAACGATGAAGAAGCTTTTTGCGTTCCACTAAAGTTTTTACGTAGAAACAAAAGATGCTGGCCCGTTCAAGGGTGCTCTGGAAAAAGCGTGCCATCGATATCGCACGCCCAGCTTTTGCTAGGGTCTCCCTGTTGACACAGCAAGTAGACGTAGTGCATGCTTGCTCTTCCAATATACCAAAAATGCGGCGAACTCGACTGATGCGAAAGCCGCGACGTCGCTTCCGCAACTAAGAAGCAAATACAGACAAACAGCGGCACAGAACATGAATCTAGGCGGCGTGTTGTTGCGTCAAGAGCAAGATGGCCGCGGAAGTTCCGTTTCGCGGGCTTGCTTTTAGACGTTCCGCCGTGGCGGTGTCATGTGAAGCTACAAATGACACCTAAGTACAGTGCTTTTATTCAATCTATAAAGCGTATTAGCGATGCTGGGATCTTTCGGAATGGAGGGTACACAAACACAGTGTCCTACGATTACATTCACTTTCATTCTCCTTCCTCGCTTGTATGAAACGTCGTCTGGATGTCTCGAGAAAGATGTTGCGTGGAGATAAAAATAAGTGGCCGCTTTCGAAAACCTCGGCCGTCAAATACGGAGCCCATTGTTTCTCTCAGTTATCGCGTATTGTGTCCCTGAAGACAAACGGCCGAACTAATCGATAATGTTCTGTACTTTTGGCAGAACTCCGCCCGTTATCTCCTTATAAATAGAATAGCTGTCTGAAAACGGGGGGAAAATGAAGTGAAGTGTGTACAACGGAGCTCGCGAACCCTTACTGCGCGAATTTCACAATCCACTGTAAACTTATCTCACCTGTTTTGATATGTGCCATCAACATCCCGCCCACCATTTCGCCCCATTAGTTAAAGCCAGTAGCACACTAGGGCTTAACGGCGCATGCGTATCTGGCCTAATTTAGCTTCTCCGTTCATACTCAGCACGACGAATATCATAATAAAGCGTAACAAAAGACTGTGTATATGGGCAAGTGTGACAGTATGTAAGACAGCGCAAGACAGCCCTAGGCAAAAGCAGAGACCACGCAGCATAACTCTGCTTTCAGCAAGGCTGCAATATTGCGCCGAATATGAAACGCAGAGATGGGATAGACGCCTTGCAACTGTCATCAGTAAGGTAGTATAGTACAATATGCGAGTATATGTCACTAATAATTAATACTGCTTTCCTCCGACTGCTGACCTGCAGGTCGTGGGATCGAATCCCCGCCATGGCGGCGGCATTTTCGATGGAGGCGAAAATGCTCTAGGCCCGTGTACTTAGATTTAGGTGTACGTTAAAGAACCCCATGCGGTCGAAATTTCCGGAGCCCTCCACTACGGCGTCTCTCAACCCTCTCAATCCTCAACACGGGCCTCTAGCACGTCAACAATAAGAAAATAGTCAGGAAAACTGCGAACTCATTGAGTTTGTGCCTTACAGCCGCCTAAACACACAGATCGCCTTACACAGTAAAGACTACGGGAACGAAATTTACGAATCCTTGCTCTGCGGCACTCTAAACTGTCCTCAAGACTGTGCTCTATACTGGAGGTAGGATAATGCAGCTGGAGGAGCTAGACACTAAGCCTTAAAACGGACGCTGCAGACACAAAAACGCGATGCCATTAATTAGCCCATCCTCAGCGGCACTCCAGTGCCTAAATAACGTGAAACAATGTATTAGTAAACCCCTAAATCGCCGGTATGTTGATGTACTTTGACTGTGTATTGCGCCATGTTTGGAATGGAACACGCTATGCTAACTGTCACGCGCTCCTATGCGCACTACAGTTCAATGTTTGTCGAACACTATCTCGCGCGTCGAAAGCGTGACGTATGTGCAAATGTTCTTATGCGTGGAGGTTTCCGGATGTTTCAATTCAAAGTGCCAAGCAGGCGTGCAAGTATTACGAAAAAATGGAACACTTCGTGCTCGATAAAAGAAAGAACTCTCGGAAATGATTGAAGTGTCGCGATTAGCGAACCACAATTCACGGGTCGATACGAGCGAAGCGTAGTGGGACGGTCTTGGAAACAATAACTGTCACCGCGAACGTGGAGGCGATGTTCGTCCCTGCACTTATTTACAGCCGACGTCAAACATAAGGACCCTTAGCATACAGTGCCGCAGCAAGAGTGCGTAGTGTTCGGGCCGCTTCGGCGCGCGCACCAGCGCAAAGGCGCGCCCGCTTCAGGTTGAGAGCGCTGCAGCAGCGGCAGCGGCAAAGAGGTACGCAACGAGCGAAGCGAAATAAATGGCCCGTAAACCGTCACGCGCGCCGCAGTAACTCTCGCGCACAGTATAGCGACCCTTCATCGGGCCCCCAAATAAAAGGAACTCGGAGACCGAACGTGCTCAGAGCCCGACTCTGTCCCTTAACCTCAGAGCACGGTCGGGAGCATTTCTTTTTTTCTTCTGTAGCTCGTGTGTATGTGCCGTGCATTCGTGACAGTGCGAGCACACGGCCGCCTCGCGAAACGGGCACGTGAACTCTTTAGAACGGAAACGAACGACGCACGTTCATCATTTGGCTACAGCCGCTCTGAAAGGGTAACGACGCTGTTTGTTCGACGTAATGCTTGTCTTCGTTGCAATTCCTTATTCGTATTGCATGCCTCCCCTCGTATTAGCCAACCATGTTCTTTATTTCTCTTTTTCCTTTTTTTCTCTTTTTCCTTTTTTTCTTTCTTCTTCCCCGGTCTAATATAAATTCTACAGATGGTGGTAAAGGGGCCCTTGTTTGCTTGGATTACGAGGCCCTCGGCGAATATATATGTATATGCATACACGTCAGCCGTACTAGCACGAACGGCGCAATTGTTAACTCGCTCGTGTGCGGGGGGGGGGGGGGATTTTGTTCAAGGATTTGTTTATTCTGTCGTTACTGCGACATATTTATTTTTACCGTCTCGTCTAGTGCGTGGGTTCGCGTAGGTGCAGTTGACGTCGAGAATATACACCGCAGTCATTTCTAGAGCTCGTTAAGCGGCGACAATCTCGGTATATTGCGCTGACAACGACCGTAACGTCGCCGGTAAAAACCAGGAATCTTGTGGGAGAATTTGTACCGTTAATAAGGCCTGCGCTGCTTGGGTTCTCGCAGCCGCAGACGATGAGTGTTCACCACCGAGTACTGTAACGCTTAATATTATCTGGGATCAACAAATCAACAAGAAACAACCCACACTTAGTGGAGGTAAGCGCTCGTTTGATCACACATATGTGAACGTTATGGTCCGGTGTACCATAACGTCCTTCCAAGAGCGTGTATGGGCGTCTTAGACAACGGCCTTTTTTTTTTCTCCTTTCAGCTCATGAGGATTGTTCAGCGAAGACTCTATGATATGCCTGCTATAGGCGCATCCCCTCTTACCAGGTAGGGGAAATGGGCACTGTTGCCCCGTAATTGGAACGAGTAGGGTAGAAGAAAATAGCGACGCTTGGGCGACATCTACGTAGTCATAAAATCCAGACGCAGAGAGCGTGCGAGTAAAGGACCCCGGAAATATGCGCCTCCGTTTTCGAAGATAAAATGGTCGCTTTGCCGACCAAGTGTCTTCTCCAACCCTCCACCTCTTCTCATTACACGCATCTATTAATGCGTAACGAAATAAGCAAAAAAAAGGCTTCTTCGTTCGTACAAGCTATACAGTTTTGAAAGGACTGTGACGTCAAATTACACTTGAATGTTGAACCTCGTATATACTGTATCTACAGGCAATTAAGCATGCCTCCCTCCAGAGTCACTGCAACGTGACTGTATCAATGAACGGACGTGCGAGGAATGGTATAAGTACTCGTGTACAGGATCTCAAGTGTTTTTTTTTTTGCATATTTACGATTAGCTTTAATTTTTCTTTTTTTTCGCTTTGTTCCATTGACTTGTATGCTGCTGCATTGCCGTTATTCCCGAAACAGGTTACTAGCTCAATAAAAGTATGCCGGTAATAAAATATTACCGTTCTTTTGCAAACCCGGCACCCAGTTATTCTTAGCGTTCTGCTTGAGTTATTTGGTTTTAATTTACTCTAATTCTATCTTCCTTTCGACTTGATAAGGTTTACAGGGTATTCGGTGCTTTTAATGGCGCCACCTACACCTCTTCTGACGATACACATAACTAAAAGCATAAAAAGGTCGAAAAGAAAAAGATACAGTGCAGCAGACTGCTCACAACTTCCACCAATATCCGCACACGTGAGGTACATTCACTGAAGGGGCTCGTACAGCTTTGTAAACGTGATAAGTTGCAAAGGAGAATCTGTAAGCCCACATATAAGCCCCGCATATATCTACATAACGCGACGCCCCCAAGAGCGACAGATAAAAATATCACTCTTGTTTTTTGTTTGTTTTTTTTTTTTGTCGTCTACAGTCTACGTGGTCCAACAATATAAAACGGGACCCACGAAGGCTTAGTACTTGTGTATTATTTTTGTGCGCTAAGAAATATTTTAGGCGCCCTACGTCCTCTTCTTTTTTTTTCTGGTAGAATTGTTGGCCGTGGCCCAGGCTTCTTACTTGTAATTTCCGGCGTTCGGTGCTCCTTGTAATTTGCGCAGTACGTTAATTGCTCGATGTTTCATAATTTAGTGGAAGCTCCTATTACTGCTCCCGATGTCGTCCCTCGCTTATTCAAACCTGAATAACTTCTTTGGGCTTTCTTGTTCTTTATAAGAGAACAACGGACTGGACAGGAACGAAAGCCTACAGCAACTGCAACTTTGTGGGATTTCAACAGGTCCATTAATCTAATCAGCGGCATTCACAGTGACCGACACAACTTTATGTTCGCGTGCCTTACGTAGCATATGTTTTTTTTAATAAGTTTTCAAAGCTTTTACGAGTGATTCAATAACGTAAAAAAATGTGGTAGTGGGAAGGTATATGAGGGCTGTGAATCGTGAATTACGACGTGCAAAACACATACGCGACCTTACAGCAATTTTACCACTAAACTGAACAGCTTGAAACTAATAATAATAATATATAATATCTGGGGTTTAACGTCCCAAAACCAAGATATGATTATGAGAGACGCCGTAGTGGAGGGCTCCGGAAATTTCGACCACCTGACGTTCTTTAACGTGCACCTAAATCTAAGTACACGGGCCTCAAACATTTTCGCCTCCATCGAAAATGCAGCCGCCGCGGCCGGGATTCGATCCCGCGACCTTCGGGTCAGCAGTCGAGCGCCATAATTACTAGACCACCATGGCGGGGCGAACAGCTTGAAACTACACAACACGAACTCGCGCTGTTAGTTCACAGGCGCTCATCCTTTCTTTACTATTATTCCCCCTTCCCCCACCCCAAGTGTAGGGTAGCCAACCGAGCCAAAGCTTGGTTAAACTGCCTGCATTTCCTCTTCGTATCTCTCTCTCTCTCTCTACCATTAAACTGCAAATAAAGCATTAATGTTATTCTTTCAAAAAAGTGTCTTTTCTTAAGAAACAAATGCAAGAAAGCTTTCTTTAGTCGTCGTGCGTCGCAGTAAGGAGAGCCGTAAAGACATGTCTTCCGTTAGAACGAAAGAAGACAAAATGAAGGGCTCGTTTTTCTATGTCATACACAAGGTACACAACCTTAATGAAAATCAACGGACAACGAAGCCAAGGAACGTATGGGCGACGTTATTTGTAGTCTTAATTAACTGCATTGTAGTAATTATGCTATAAATGTAAAGAAATCAAATTGAACGAAAAGACAACTTGCCGCCGGCAGGGATCAAACCTGCAACCCTCGCATAACGCGTCCGATGCTCCTACCAATTGAGCTACGGCGGCGGTCATCCTCCCGAACGACTTTATCGGGTATTTATGCGCATGCAAAACCGGGGAGTATTAGTCGGCGCTGCTCGCAGACATGGCGGCGAGTGTGGAACACACTTGTTTCTTTTTTTTTTGCCACCTTCTGTTAGAGTCTTTTGTGGATAGGAAATGGAGGAAGTCGCCTGAAGCGAATCGCGGAAGGAAGACGCGCAGTTTATCATTCCGTCGACGCAGATGTCATACCTAAGACCACTTCCCTCGCACCGTTCCCTGCCGAGGCTCCACCGGTCGCTTCCGTTCCGGAAGTCGTCCGTAATCTTGTCTCCCTTGTTACATTTCCTTCGACTCCACCCGTGTCAGAACGTTACGCTAACAGAAAAGTCAAGGTCGGCCGTACCCCCACATGCCGGCTTTCCCTGGCCCGCTACCGCCGCGCTGTTAGGATATTGCCCCATGCACGTATAGGATTTCGCTGCCGGTGGTGCCCGCAGGCTACGGCGAAGAGGCTGGATGACGCAGCCGGGGGGGGCAGTGGCTGCGGTTCGCGAGTATCGCTTACGGTTTTTGAGGAAACCTAGAGCAGAGACTTCGGTACGTGCGGGAAGGATTAACGTTTTCCTGCGCTGTTGGCCAAAGCGTGAGCGATTACTTCTTTGCTACGGTAATGCATGCGAGGTGAGTGTGAAAGTTTATTTTATGAAACTTGCATTCGCGAAGAAAATGTTTTTGACGCTCTTTTTATACGGAGCTGTTCCGTGGCTCAAGTGTAAGCCACTCACGCTGATCGATATATTTGCGCCAATGCGACTGACAGTTTGAAAATAGCTCTTAAGAACAAAACGCACGTTTATTAACGCTTAAACTGGATCGCTCTTGCAAAGCGGGTGTCTTCGCACCACGCGCGTTTCGTTCTCGTAAATATTTTTGTTTTACTAGTTTTCTTCATCATTATACTTCTATCTACATTTTTGTTTTCACCTTTCACCTAAAGAGTATAAGGGCCTGTATTCACAGAATGATTCCTAAATGTTCTTAGGAAGCTGACACATTGATAACGTTAGATGAGAACAAAATGCTGACTGTTACGTGTGTTACACTCCAGATAATCCGCACCACACCCTCTGCGTGTTTCCTCGATATGCCGCTGAGCGGAGCACAGTTATATGCGTGGTCGAAAGAAGGGGAGGTATTGAGGGCTCGTTTCTTTGTTAGACATATCCTTATGAAACAGACAATGAGGCAAAAGAAAATATAGGGGACATTGTAGTAATTAACTGTAGTGCAGTAATTATGACATAAATGAAAGGGAATAAGACCAGGCGAAGAACCGAACCTACAAAATTAGAATAACGCGTCCACATTACAGCGTATTTCTGCGCTTGTAATGCAGGGAATTTTAGCCAGCGCCGCGTGCAGCCAAGGCGGTGAGCAGCCACCTCGCCATCGAACGGTTTTCACTAAAACAACCCTATGCCACCAACAACAGACTAGCGCTTAACGGAAGGCACGTTTTCCGTCGAATATTGCGAGTCTTGCCGAAGTCGATAACGGCAGGGGGAAAAAACTCAAAAGCAAATGGCAGGCTGTTTGCAACTTCGCATCACTTGCATCTAACGAGACGCGGCTGGACCATCGCTGCGAAAATTCTCAGCATATCGCACGCGTTCCCCCCCCCCACACGCACAAAAAATCGAAGATCGCAAGCACTGCAGCGCGCTCTTAGGAGACGGCGTAGATAGTCGCACCTATGATCGTACGCGATTTGTATTTCAGATAAAATTGATCTGCTTTTTGCTCTTAGAAACCAACGGACGCTAATCGCCCGAGAAGGCAGGCGTGCGATGGGCGTTAGCTTGCGAACGGGAGCGTAGTTTGTTCCGGCCCGCATGACGGACATGTTACAACGGTAATGCGCGCGCAATCGTATCGGCCATCCCTCAACAATAATTGCACGATTATTACGGAGCGGCGCCACGGGATAAGAGAAGAACACAGAATCACGAACGCAAGCGCCGAATAATTATTGCGTATGGCGCCTCGCTACGTAAGCCGCTGGAAACTTAGCTCGGTTTTGAGATTCACAACCGAGCGTTGCACGAACGAGAAAAAAGAAAACCCTAAAACAGTGCACAATGTAAAAAATCACCGCCCGAGGGCTCTGTAGAGGCTGTTAACCAGCAAAACTGCACGCGTGCGGGCCCGGTGTTCATCACTGGCTTAATCCCGACGTTTAACTAAAGCCTTTCTTAATTATTGGTTACTTTCGTCGAGCGATATTATTTGGTGTTCCCTTAATTGGTGCTCCCTTAATTTTTAGTGGATCGGTGATGAGTAGTGGGATTTGCCCCATTTCTGTGGTAACATGCGTTCTTTTTCCAGCGCACAACTTCATTATTTTTAATGGACCAGTGGTGTATATTGGGGCTTTCCCATTTATGTGGCACATCCGCGATAGAAGCTTTTGCGAACATAGTAGGGACGAATTTTGCTTTCGCCTAACCATAAGCGGCTTCGCTGCAAAACACTTACAATGAATGTCTGGCGCAATGTGTCCATTGGAGATGGCGTTGGGTAAGACTATCGACACATACCAAATGTCCTCACAGAGGGTCTGGCACGCAGCTGAGAGCCGGTTCTTGTAAAGCTAACAAGGCAAGCAAGATGAGAAGAGTCAAACAATTGTTAAGGTTCAACGTCCCAAAACCACGATATGAATATGAGGGACGCCATAGTGGAGGGCTCCGGAAATTTGGACCACCGAGGGTTCTTTAACGTGGACCTAAATATGACTGCACGGGCCTCAAGCACATTCGCCTCCATCGAAAATGCGGCCACCGCGGCCGGGATTCGATCGCGCGACCTTCGGGTCAGCAGTCGAGCACCATAACCACTAGACCACCGTGGCGGGTCATAAGAAGAGTTTTGGCCTATAATTCACCAGAATAAGTTACTCTATCAAATTGTCCTTATGACAAAATTTCAGTCAGTTCCGACGCTGTACATATTCATAGCGAAGTCTGGTGACTAGTGGCAAAGTGCACTCGTACGTAAAACAAAAGGGCATTTGTGAATTAGGCCTCTTGCGAGTGATAAAAAGGCGCAGGACTACAATTTCGTACAGTGACATCACCTGCGAAAACACCCCGGCACCGTCCTGAATGTGTGCATGTAGTACGCATGAAGCCGTATGTTAGGGAGTGACCGTGCGAGGCACTCTCGTGTCCGCAAAATCAATATTATGCTGATCTAGTTGTAGCGTCGGGGCGACGCATGTTTGTAGAGGGCATCATATGCAGCGCGCGCTACCTTGAGGCGACAAGGACGATGGAGGCCTTACCGGACTCGGTCTTGCGGAACAGTGGCTTTCGACAAAGAAGAATATGATTTATTTTCTTTCCTGGTGGCTTGAACAGGCTGTTCTGCTGTCCTTGTGCGTCTCGTTCTCTTGTCGTGTTCAGGCTGTACCGTGACGAAATGTGCATCATTTTTTCATGGCATCACCGCGACGGCGGTGATGCCATCAACATACGGGGAGAAAGTCTGTAGAAAGAAATGAGGAACATAATAGAGGGCGGAAATAAGCGAGAAAAAAAAAACACAAACGAACAAAGGCAGAAAGGTAAACCAAGTTAAAGAGCCCCTAAACAACTGCTGAAGATAAGAACGAGCGCGCCATTCTGTCATGGCCTTTCCCTTATTTTCGGCACAATTCGTGACGCCATAGCAGTCTGTTCACCTGACGTCATGAGGAAATACGCCCTCGATTGGTTCATATACGAGGGATATGAATACTGAACTGTCTCGTACCCCGCTCTTCCGTTATGTGTTGTCTCGCGTGACTATCATGCGCGATCAACGTATTACACCTTTGTGCGTTTTGTGCGTTTTAGACTGCGCAAGCGTAGATACCAGCGTGTAGCCGAAAAGCACGAAATCTTGATAGGTTCAACGCTTAGTGCTGGCATTGTCCACGTGTTTCATGAAGAACTCAGTGACGAGGAGGAGACAGCGCCTCTAGGAAGGGCAGTGAAGGCGAGGAAGAAATCACTCTCTCCTCTTTGAAATAGAAATGACTTAGGAGCCCTTTAACCGTCCGATTGTCTACTCTGGAATTCTGTATGTAGACAGTGCAAAAGAAACATTAGGAGAAAACAATGAGAAAGAATGTCTGTCCACACACTGTAGTCTTTCTATCGATGCTGTAGTTTTTGTTAAGCGTCGCTTCACAACAAAACACGCTTTTCGCCCGTGAAATTCGGAAAATATTTGTCGCACATAAGGCAGTATAAGGGTCCGACACATTGACAGGGAAGGTACAGTGCTTTCGGGAGATTATTTATAACGGGTGTTTGCAACAATCTGCGCTTGAGAGTGAGCAACGGTGCACTGCGACGCAAGAGCATTGGCTGCGACACGTCTTCAGCGAACACAGAAAAACTTCTCAACACTCGCGATGCCTGGGAACAGGGAACTCCTGAGACACCGGCCTCAATCTCACCATAGTACAAGAGCTTACTTACGTTTCGGACGCTCGATGTAGACGCTCTTTAATTGGTTTGTTTTGTACGGTGCCCTCTTTGGCAATAGAACCTCATTACCCCAATTCAGTGGAATATCGATCTGCACCAGAACGCTACTTAAAGTACCACCTCGCGCTCTTAGCTCGATTGTTGCTCTTGTGGAGTAGATCACAACTGGTATAACAAACACACGGCGCCGGCATACGCAGATATAAAAAGCGTGAGCGGAGGCAACTGAATGTCTGTGAACAACGCGTACTTTCACGCAATAATGCACGAAGCTTCGATTTTTGAACAACTATCTATTCCACTTATCTCATACGCTCCGAACGACTTACGTTGCTTTGAGTTTGACGTGTCGGAGTATGAATTTAGACCGCGTTTCGTGCTTTAATTTTTAATTCATTGCTAGGTCCCCTTTATTTTTCATCGTTTTGTTGGTGATACGCCAGAAACGAGAAACGCAGTTTCGAGAATGTAACGTCTCCGTAATTATGGAACAGTGACATTGGGACATTGGAAACAGTGACATTGGGAAATTGTGGAACAGTGACATTGGGAACGTAACGTAATTATGGAACAGTGCGGTTACGAAATACCTATCCGCTCTTATGAGCGGATACGTATTTCATTTAGAACCTGTTTGTGATGGCTTATTCCTCTAGGTGACTGATGAAATGGAACCGTATTTTTAGCCCTTGATTGTAGTGCCCCGTGGTACCCTGTAGTGCCCTGTGGCTGACATACTTCGTCGAGAAGAGCATTTTCAGAAAGCGGGATGTCCATACAGCTACTTTCAGAAGTTCACTCACGCATCCCATGATTACAAAATTGGCAGATATGATAAACTTACGAAGGGCCGTAGCATGGCTGGACTAGAAACACCTTATGGTCCGGCTACGGCATATGCTTCGTATAGGTTCACAAATGACGCGCTATCTAAATTCTGCATCATGCTTAAGCTTTCCAAGTTACTTTATACCATCGAACAAGTTGAATTTTGAACTTCAATTTAATTCAGTGAATACAAAACTTGAATTTGAGTCCTTGAACGACCTCCCGCTTAAAAAAATACAGGGCCTCAGTCAGTGTTTCTGAGGTGATCCCCGAAGCAGCGACAAAGCATAGCGGCGCATGGATTGGCAGTTTGACACGATATGACGGACGTGTTCAGCACGCCGCGGCATTTGGCTTATAATCAGTGCCACACTGCCTCACTTAGTATCTTGACGACTGCAAAAAAAAAAAAAAGTTTCATCTCGGTCCTCTGCCCATATCTTGCTCAAATTTCCTGATCAGACCAAGAATACTGCCTAGGATCAGACTATAAAAACGGCAAGAAGCAATGTCTAATTTCTCTTCCCTGCCTCAACACTAGAGAAAAGGAAAGGCATTCGCATTCAATAGCTGTAAAAGGCTGCGTTAGTTGGCAGGCCTATGAGACTTGCTTAGCCACATACGTAGTCACAGTACTTTTCAAAGTGCCTCTGGGTTCAGTTCACTCATGCGGTGGCCAGTCTAGCTATATGTGTGCTGTCTAGGGTAGTTCAAGAGCTAAAAAGAGAACGTATAGACGCTTCAATGAGTGTAAGCAGAGATTACTTGAGTTTGGAAAGAGGCAATAGAGCGGACTGATCGAACAGCGGATTGCTGCTTTAGGGGGTCGTAAAAAGTTGGAAAAGAGAAAGAGAGAGCTGCTGTTTTTGGTTGCGAAGGTCTGCGGGCAAACGAGCGAGTAACGATCTGGCGCAGGCTGCAGACTCATTGTCAGCGTTCTGGCGTCTAGCGCTCACCTTCTGACAGAGTTTTCTTTTTTTTATTTACTATTACGTGTAGCGCAGGTTTGGTGGCATCAGCCTCGTAACTGGCCTTCTAACGACGTTTAGTGTTTAGGGTCTCTTTCGTGTCGACTATAACCACGCTTACGAATCCGCTCCTCTTAGGGTGAGCACACAAGAGACAAATGCACTCGGAACACGGCTATAATCATCCGTAAAAGAACATGTAGTGAACCAGTTTTTTACGAAAAAAAATAGCAAGAAGAAAGTATTGCTGGAAGCGATCGAATAGACATACAGGAGCGCATGACAACGCGCAAAAGAAATGTTGGCATTGAAACAGGACAACCATTTCAGTGGGCGAACATACAGAAAGAGAGAGTACGGCATTGCGTACCACTTACACCTGATTTATTGAGGAAACGCAGGTAACATCCTTGTCTCTTTTTGCTTGTTGCCACGTCCTCATCCTGTGCGCACAAACGTTGTGTTTTTTTGATGAGCAACCAGGCCCAAACCAGCCCTTTAGCCCGTCGTCATGAGCCGCCGCTATTTTTGTCTTGATTACCTTCGTTCCCTTAGTCTTCTTCCTAGGCCCACTTTATGGCATCGTGACGTCAGGTATACAGGCGTTTATAAAGCACGGCTTTAGCGATAAAATAAAATGCCAACTCGCCGCGGCCTTCGCAAACACTAGGTTTGATTTGAGGCCTGAAACTCAAAGCTGTATCTGCATGCAGCATATTGCACGTTAGGGAATGCCTAGCTTTATGAGCAGTCAGGCGTGGCGACCTTTCCTTAAAATGCGAAGAGCGTTGCTTTACCTAGCACGACTGGCCTTAAGTGGGTGGTCAATCTAACAAGGGTAGATTCCATGGAAGCCTCGTCGGTTCGACATATTCAGTGTTAAGTGCAGCGTGTGCGTGTTGCATTCTGTCCCGCCCCGCCATATAAGTTCGGCGCTTAACACTGAACATGAATATCTAACATCCTCTATAGCGTCACCTCCCACTGCATGTCATTTTCGCAGCTTTTGCGTAGGAGCCGTCTGCGGAGCTTTGCTGTAGGAGCACGTGCCATAACGGGAAGCGCTAGTCACCGCATCTATTGCCAAGGCCTTGATCACTTCAAAACGTTTAGGTCCATTTGATAGACCTTAAGTGTGCGCTCTCGATTACTATTCGTTAGCAACTACGTATAAGGAGATCATAATGACAAAGTTGATATAGTTGGCCGGCCTCATCATAAAAGGTAAGGTGCGCGAACACAGACACAAGAAAGGAGAGAGAGAGATAAACATTTTAATGAAGCTGGAGATGTTTTCCTGGCTGTTCGCCTGACATGCTACTCCAGGTACTGGGTCACGATTATGATATATACAGTGATAACCACATAACACATACAGTCACACAAGTTTACAAAGTTTCGTTCAGACTCGTGGCCCGCAAGAAAGTCAACAGCGCTTTCGTGGCACGTAGCGCACAGGTGCTGCTTTGCCATGGGCCCAGAACATGTCGCAACTCTAAGCACGATCCCCGTTGAAGGTGCAAGGTCACCTTCAGAGACCTTATATAACATTCCTAAGAACGAGTCTATTCAGCATCGAAAGCGTGACTTGTTTGTCCTTTTTCTATCGGAGGAGGTTTTTTTTTTTCTCTCATACTTAAGAGTTAATTCCCTTTGTTATTAGACGCACTTTATACGGGCGAAAATACTTAAAGCGAGAGCTACGAGGAATTCCGACGGACATATATGGAGGAGTCTTAGGATTCTTTCACCCTACGAAGTTAGGTTCGGATTCCCGAAAGTTCACGAAGTCTTAGAACCAGCATCGTTTCTAACCTTCGCAATTTATCGTTTTCACTAAGATGAAAAAAAATTGCAAACACTGAAGTATAGTCTGGAATGTACCTAACACACTCCTATACCTGCACATTCGTCGACTGAAAAAAAAAAAGAAACTTCGCATATGAGCGAGCTATTTTCGCACTATAGACGTATATAAAAGGAGAGACTAAAATGTTATCAGATCCTAATTAATTTTTGAGCGGGGCACCAGAAGAGAAAAAGAAACTAAAGTTTGCTTTTCTCTAGCGTCTCAGAACTAAAGCTCTTTCATTTCTTTTTTTTTTATGGTTACGCTTCACCTTATTGTTCACCTCTTCACCTCTTTGTTCTTGTGATAACTGTACAAGCGATAGAAAAAAACGAACTTCACGGCACACCGCTTGTAAAGGTGGCTGTGGATTCACGTTCGCATCATGGCTCTTAAAACAGTCCACACTATTACGTGTTATTACCAGCGACATCGTTTACAGCGTAGTAAAGATAGCATAGTAAAACCTGTGCAACGCATACTCGATATTCTTAGGTTTCCATCTTTCTCTCCCTTTTCCTTTCCCCTTAGTCTACGGTAGCAAACCGGATGCTACAATTCTTGTTGACCTTCTTCCATTTCTCTCGTTTTATTCTCTCTCTCTCTCTCTTAGGTCTGAGCGCGCTGTTTCATGTTCAAGATGTACCAACTGGCCCGCGAACAATCATTGTGAGGAACCGTTGACAAATTCAGCGCGCAGGGCTCTTCCGCCTGAAGAAGAACGGCGCTGTGAGACAGATATTAACTTTTTTTGTTTTATGCCGCAGTAGACAATTGCAGTCAGCAGCAACAACCAAGCCCTTTATGGCGCTCTCACGCTAGCAAAGTTTCAATAAATGGCACAGCAACGGCTGCTGAAATAAAAAAAAGACCACAGCGTACGCTCCACGTACGCGGTTATTTTGAACAGTACTCAAGGACCTGGTAGTGAAATCAACAGCGCATTTCTGCAGTAAAACAGTGTCACGAAGAAGTGGATGCAACTACATAGGAGCGCTGGCGCATGAACTCCAAAAATGAAAATGACAGCTCATATATCATGCACGTGGTGCTTTTTAACACTTAACGACCACACCATTAAATACTAGAGCAGTTTTATTTATATCTTTTTCTTTGAATAAATAATGTATAAGCATTGATTCGGAGTATCAGCCGATGTTCAGCGTTTAAACTGTATTGAGACTTTCGTGCGGACGCTTTTGAACTTCTCGCGTTTTGTAAGACCAATCTAATAAACTCTATTGTGACCAACACAGCCTAGTTGCCGTCGAGCTGTCCTACCTATAACACACTCAGTGGGCACAAAACAAGATTCGCAAAATTAATGCGACCGCACAATGTCAGCATAAGCGTTCGTTAACAGCAATCTTCAGGGCTGATGTTAAAAGCATTTTATATTCGCAGTACAGCATGAGTTCAAAACATATTCAAGCGAATAATTATCAGCATTTCCGGCTTTGTTAAACAAGGCTTACTTGTTGCAAGTGAAAAAAAAATTATACATACTTATACATATACGGTGCATGACGGCGACGGGGGCGGACATTTTCCAGCCGAGACTGTCCATATAATTGCTATCGCAATAAAAGCAACACGTTTCCTTATGCACTTGCCTGAGATGACTGGAAGGCGAAAGCCATCTTCTTTTTCTTCTATGTCAATTGTATTTCCACCGCCCTAAAGCTTTCGGCACCCAACGTAGTTTTGCACTGACTCCGAGATCGGAGAAATGGGAGGCTTCCTTCACCTGACATGGTTTTGCCGGGCCTCCGTGATCGTCGGCCCACTACTGACCAAGAAACGATGTCATGTGATGACGCCATCATTTGAGGTCACGTGATGTGGCGTCATAACGACGTAGCGATGACTCCAGAAATATTGCGACATGTGACGTCATAATAATGTCATAGGGTGCCATCGTCACGTGATCTTTATCACCACTCGCGTCGACGCCACCGACGCCGACAGTCACTTATCGCGATTGATGAGGCATCTAAGGATTCCGCGTTAAAAACTCTGAAGCTGAAGAATATAGGTGGTGGTGCTGTTTTGTGTGTATTTGTATCGCTTGAAGACCGGAATTCGGGCGAGTTGCTATATCTAATTATTCAGAACGTGTGTGTTTTCCTTCCACATTGACTTCATCAGTTGCGTGCGCACTACAGTACCGCTATGAATTGTTTGAATGTAAATGGGGCTCAGCCCTAAGGTAACGAATACACAGAGAGTAAAAGTCATAACAGCAGGACACCTATGCTGCATAACAAAGCCCCTTTTACATAATACATGCCAGCTCTAAATACATGTACACAGCCTTGTTCTTAACACTCGTAAATGTATGCGAACACTACAAAATAGTAAGCGCTTTAGTCTACATAATCGAAATACTGCATTTAAATACCACTAATTCTTACCCGCATACTATGTTGCATTGCTGCCTCACATGAAAAAATCGGCAGATCCCACGCAGTGTGGGAATCGATGTAATGCGAAGCAGCCAACAAAGAGCTGCATACATCGTCTTGTTTGTGATTGAGGCTAATGAAGTCATTCATGTCGTGACATCTAGTTCGCCATATATCGCGAGATTGTCATACATGCATGCGTGTACAATCTGGTACATGCCATGCTAATGAAACATATATTCTGCTACATATATATAGGATGCGTGACTTGCTATTTGTGTTCGGCACTCCTGTCATGCTATACTAATTTAGGTATATATCCAGTTAACAAAATGGCCACGAGTGCACCATGAGCATGGCGTCTAAATCATGCCTACATGACATGCATGTCATGATTTTCATTTTACCACCTGTTATTTGTGTTCGTCACACAGTCACGTCGCGCGATACCAATGTTGGTGTATATCAAGCTAGCGAAACGGCCGCCAGCGCACCATGAGCGTGGCACGTAAGTCATGCTGTACATGACATGCGCGTCTGTTGCATTGCTGCCTTACATGAAAAACACTCGATCTCGCGACATGTTAGTTCCTGTTCCACGAAATCACAGTCGTTCTTTTCCTTAATGTGAGCTTCGTAAGCAAAGTGTATGATTTATGTACCGTCAGGAGAAAATGGCCTTTGAAATTGTCGATCAGATACGCAAGTGTACAGCTGCGTTTTGAATCCTATCTTTAGCTACACACAGCTTTCGCTGCAAGGCTTGGCGTGCTCTTAGGCATACAAGACCGCGTGAATAATTAAAGCCTCGTGCATAATGAAATGTATGCCACCGTTTTAGAAGAGCAAGCTGAGAGATGCTACGTGTATAGTGTGTCGATAGCTTTTCGAACAGCAAAACTGAAGACCCCACTCTCTCTACTGTAAACTTCTATCGGGCGCACAATCTATTGAAAGCGGCTGGCGCACTTTCGCGATAAGCTTAGTAGATTTTACACCCTTCCGACAAGACGACATTTGAAGCACGCTCACTCCAGCAATATCTCTAGTAGATAGTGCGTTTGTAGTGCTCGAAGGTTTGCGGTTCTTTGCACAGTAAAGTGGTCTGGTCAGTTCGATCTGATTTCGTCTTTTAGTTCGTGAAATATTGATGCCTACACTCGGCTTCCAGACGTTGTATTGGGCTTAGAAACGCACGCGCGAAGCAAACCGGTCTATCCCATTAATAATGGTTAACCATTACTGTGATGGTGAATGACATTCGTAACTACCAAAAGGAAAGGAAAGGCTCAGCATAACAGGAACTCTTGTGTTTTCGAGATAGATAATAGTCAGCAAAGATAAAAAATCACAGCATATCCACGGAGTGAATGATGATGAGTGGGCGAAGCTGCGGAGGTTCATCGGTAAACCGTGAATCTTCCGTGAATTCTGCCCAACCGACGTGAGATCGGGCGCGTTTATACTAAAGGTTCGATGAGTTATGACGACTTGCAGCTCACTTTAATTTTACATGTACGCTGTGAATTTTCATTGTTTAGAAAACCATTGCTTTAGAAAAATCTGGCGTCTTTCGTTAAGCAGCTGGCGTCTTTTCGTTTTGCTTTAGAAACATCTGGCGTTCTTTCGTTTTGCTTTTACAAAACATCTGGCGTCTTTCGTTGGTTTATTTCATCAATCAACGGCGTTTTGAACAAAATTTTTATTGTTTAATGACGCACAGGAGAAATCTCACCAGGCACTACCTTGGAGGTAAACAATGGCTGCTAATGGGAATGAGAGACAGAAGAAGTCGGCTTTTAGCTAACACTTACACTTCTACTTCTACTAACGTTTCCTACTGGAACATGCCAATGGCTGCTAATGGGGAATGAGAGACAGAAGAATTCGGCTTTTAGTTAACGCGCACGCTGCGAATTTTTTATTGTTCAACAACGCACAGGAAAAATCTCCCACCGGTACCACCTTGGAGGTCAAAGCGTAAGACTTGTTACGGACTACGACTACTACTACTAGCTACTACTACGACGACGACGACTACGAGGGACGAACGGGTGCCGCCTTAAGGAGCTTCGCCCCTAAAACAGCGACAGCAAGGAGATGCCAGGGACACGAACAGTTTGTCGCCGTAACTAGTGGGAAGAATGCTAAAGGGATAAAATTAGAAAGGGCGAATAGTACACAAAGAATCGTTCGCGTTCAAATATCAACATCGAGATAAGCCTATCAGTATGAAGTCGGGGCCAGTAAGCTATAAACGAATACGAATCAACCATTTCTGGGAGCTCAGACTAATTTCTTGACCTTAATTCCTCTAACACACGCTAGCCACAGTATGCAACGCTTCTTCAGCACCCCTCTATTAAATTACAGCCAAACAGGGGATCCAACCAGCGACCTTACTCTCATTAACCGAGCATCATTGCCGTAGACCTACCAGCGTCAGTACATAGACGAGAAATCCCATTTTAAATTTAAATGTTACTCTCTTCAACCTATTTTAACAGCGAAGGTGCTAAAGCTGGCAGTAAGACGTCCGTTAACAAGAAACCTTTGCTGCGCCGTGCCTGTGCTAAAAATAGCCAAGCCGCCGCCGCCGCCGCCGCCGCCGCGAGGAGCAGCCGCCGCAGAGCCGTCTCCATAGCAACCGCCACAGTTTCTTACACCGTGGCTCAGCGACAGTGCTTTCAACACAGCCAGAGTGGCAAGCTTTGAGCGTATTCCGGATGTGCCCGTCGCCGTCTCATGGCTGCCGCTTCTTCGGCTAAGCACGCTGGATCCAACCACTGCGGACGTTGTGATTCCCGTGCTGTAGCACGACGAGCTGAGGGTCGACCAGCTTCGCATGTGCCAAGGTTTGCGCAGCTTAGTGCAAACTTCCCGCATTTTTTTTTGTTTCACTTCAACGTTTTCGCACCTTCTTTAAAACTCATCAGCGCTGTGTTTTTTTTTTAACTTTCCCCGGCCAAAAATACTAAGAGAACATGTTAATCAAAACCTTGCTCCGCGTTTCCTCTTACTTCTCGCGCCCAAAAACAGACACGCTGAGCAATTTTTTGCTATTAAATTCGTACGAAAAGGATGAACTACAGAGGGTGGTCATTTAGCTGGCTCAGCAGACACGTTTAAAAACGGCGTATCGAGGGCATGTACCTTGTTTCAGAAACAACCTCGGCTTAAGCTAAAGCACGCCGCTGCAAAATGTTTAGGCTGAGATGTGATGAGGAAGGCATCAAGCTACTTTATTCGTCTGCCTATATAAAGACTTTATAACTTCACTACTAAAAGTGTCCAATATCAGAAAGAAGTATGCAATGATGTCCAAAGTTTAGTTACACTTCTGCGCCCACGTTCCTTTGCGGTGTTCTAAAAGAGCTTCCTTTGGACCTCGTATAGGGCTTTCGGTGGTGTTTGAATTCTGTTTTTGAATGCTGAATAGCTGCGGTCTTCCCTTTCCTTATCCCGCCGGCGTTTATTAAAGATGGGCCAATTACTTCGCCATGGCCAGAACTGTTCGTTAAGTAGTCTTTCTTTCTTTCTTTCTTTCTTTCTTTCTTTCTTTCTTTCTTTCTTTCTTTCTTTCTTTCTTTCTTTCTTTCTTTCTTTCTTTCTTTCTTTCTTTCTTTCTTTCTTTCTTTCTTTCTTTCTTTCTTTCTTTCTTTCTTTCTCAAGTGTACTGACTCGAAGAGTTTACCCAGAAATGTCAGAGATTGAACTCAGTCAGTGACCTCGGTAATTGTACGCGTAAGTTTGCTTTTTATTTTGTAAAGCTAATTTTGGCACCATTGCCTGGTGAAGGATAAACTTATGCGCGCGATGTTCACACATTTTCTCGAAATAACTGAATTCCAGGTATAGAGGCGATTCGTCATTCATTGGCCCTCAGCCTCATTCAAGAGCAAAGAAAAGTTTAAATATATATATATATATATATATATATATATATATATATATATATATATATATATATATATATATATATATATATATATATATATATATCTTTTATCTAGCCAGCCCCCGCTTTTGGCAGCGGATAACATTACTGTTTACACGAGCGATAAGACAACCTCCCTGTACATGTTTATGTATGAACGCCAAGAACCGCCCACTCCGGAAACCATAGAGCTCGCGAAAGTCTTTCCTGAAGCGGAAATTTCCCGCCGTGAAAGAAATTTTACTTAGTGTAAGCGCTATTTTGTACTGGCCTTAACTTTATGCACGCTTCTTGCTCTTAAGAGGTCTTCCACGTCTAATAGTTGCTCGTATCGTAAAAGTACCATACGGAATGAAACGCGACATCCGGTTTGGTGGGTGAGCGACACCACGTAACGTATCTGCGTCGCAGTTCATTGAACTCAAGGGATCAAAACTAGCGCGTCTTTCTGACGGCTCAATTTAGCATTAGATACATTTACACCGAATGAATAGAAGATGTCGTGGCTATTTTAACGCGATAGCGTTAAAGAGCTCGTATCGCAGAAATTCCGCCGTCGGCGTCGGCACCGTTGGTTGTGAGCGAAAAATCATCATCTTGTCCGTGACCGAAAAATGGAAAAAGCTGCAAATAAAATAAATAATAAGGATGTTGGGTTCGAGTGAGAATCGAACCCAGGCCGTCTGCGTGGCAAGCAGGTGTTCTACCACACAGCCACGCCTCCGCTCGGAGCTGCACTGAAAGTAGCTTTCATGCTTCCCAAAAATACGCGTCCTGTATATGGGTGTCACAGTACAAGATGTAATATCGCAGTAATATTGCGTGGTACAAGCGTACATTGCCATCGGGCGTCACACCATGTCAATATCATAACGACTTGGTGGTTTAAAGACTGCCACCCATTACAAAAGGCACAGACATTACTGCGCGTATTCCCTTATAAGACCACGTAGTGGGTGCATCGCAACTTCGAAAAAGTTTCTCGCGCATAATTGCTCCTGGTTTAAAGCATGCTACCCATTACATAAGGCACACACCTTAGTGCGCGCATTCTGTTAAACACTCGTAGTGTTCGAAGTGCGCACTAGGGGCAGGATATCGCTATCGCGTTCAGCTCTTAAAGGCGAAGCTTAAGCGTCCCCCAATTTTTGAAGTTACAGACCTCACATGTGACTGAGGATGAGTGACACTCATGTTGGCATGTGGTGTGGTGATATGGTGGTCCGGCACAACACTGCATGGGGGATAGATTATAGGCCACCAGCATGTGCACTGTTGCGTCGCGCTACGCGCGACTTCTTGGTAGCCTGTCCGCGCTTACTTAAACATAACCTGAAAGGAGGAAATCGGGTGGGGCATTTGCCTGCAATTTTCGCAAGGCTAGATCTGCCCGCATCCTACATCATGATCCTCATGATTAGGGTGCACGAGCTTCATATTTTCTGACCTTTTTGTACAAAGGTAGGCATTAAAGCGTGCGTTTTCATAGACGTTCTAATCACTTTGGCATATCTTAGCTTGAAAACGAAAGCAAAGATTCACGTCGGCGCGGTTTTCTCCCTCAAAGGATTGGTTTGCACTTTCAAAGCGTGATACGGAACACTCCTCTATTCAGTGCCGTTTCGCAGTAAAGTTCAGCCATTCAGTTACAGTTTACTGCCATTCAGTGAGAGTCAGTCAGGTGCGGTCGTCGAAAGTGGTTTCCATTTCTACGCATTGGTTACTTGCATGTAAACGTGGCACGAACGTCGCCCCAGTGTGGACGATGTATGCCTTTAAGGCGAAAACCTTAGATGCCTCATCAAACGAGAAAAGTGACCATCGGCGTCAACACGATCGATGCAAAAAATAATCATGTGATGACGCTCCCTTTGAAGCCATCGTGACGTCACAGGTCGCCAAATTCGTGACGCCATCGCAACTTCATTTTGACGTCATCATATTACATCGCCGCTTCGTCAAGGGTGGGCCGATCTATCTTTTGCACTGCCTCCGATAACACGTTAGGCGCAGATAGATGGCTGTCACAAATGCATAAGGGAGCGTGGGACACTTACGTTCGGCGCTGATGAGCTTAGATCATATCGAAGAACATTGATGGCGAGAAATTATTCAACGCGGCCATAGCGTCAGGACAAATGACGTGAGGTATTGTAGTCGACAATGAAGGTAATCCGTTATCGATCGTTTAAAACAATACCTAGCTCGTGGCGGTCTATGTATATTCTGCGAGATAACCGGAACACAGCAACCCCGAACGGCCGTGCCTTAACGCGTTCTTCGCTTCTCCCAGTCATTTCGTCACGTGTGTACTTCAATATTGTTTTCCTGTTTTACACATGGGTTTCGCCTTGTGCCCTAATTTCGTAGCTTCTAAGCACAACCATGATCACGTTTCATACCGCAGAAGAAAAAAATAAGTAGGAAAGTTCTACATATCTTCGTGCACGATTTCAGTCGCGTGCTACTGATCCCTGAGACTTTCATGCTCCCTTTTGGTCTTTACTGATGATCTTGTCCCCAACGTGTCGGAGTCGTCGTCTTCGTTCTTGTCGAGTCAATGTAGCGGTGTCGCAGTAATTCTGTCGTAATTGCTGCCACCTTCGTAACTAAGCATCAAAGCGGATAGCGGTCGGTCGTCTTAAAGGTCTTCGTAACTGTAACAAGGCCGGCAAAAAGAAAGCTTCACGAAGACAGCGCCGAAGTCAAAGCCAAACAAGACGGCGGCAAATCAGGATGCCTGGAAGATCGACCAAATAGACGTGTACGCACGCGCGCGCGCGCGCGCGCGCGCACACACACACACACACACACACACACACACACACACACACACACACACACACACACACACACACACACACACACACACACACACACACACACACACACACACACACACACACACACACACACACACACACACACACACACACACACACACACACACACACACACACACGTCGTAGTCAGTCTTTTATGTACGCTTAATGTAGGCTACATTTTAGATCTTGCATGTTCGCGTAAAAAAAGTGCGTCGAAATAATGAGAATTTGCGCTTTCATAGCTATCTATTGTCGACGCGTAAAGTAGCAGATATGTCGTCCCTACTCTTCCTACTAATTGGGCTCGATGTTTTCATAGCTGTCAACAAGGAGAACTAAGATGGCAGACAAGACTTGAAAGGCAGTCCTTGTTGTCAATGGGCCAGCATATCGTGTTGTAGATGACACATCATACTTCCTCTTCAGTTTATTCTGTATTTTGTGTTACCAACACTGCCTACAAAAAAAAAGAAAAAAAAGAAGCGAATCGGTCCTTTGTTCTGATATCTCCTGTAGACTCTAGTCTCGCCCGCGATATTCCATGTCGATCGCTTCCCCCAGCGCGCAGTATAGTTTAAACGATCTGCAGACGTCACACTCGATAGCAAGCGCCAACTCAGTAGCCAATAATAAAAAAAGGTCGAGTGAAAAATTCGCCCTTGATAAACATGTTTAGGCTGGTCCTTCCCGTGAGACGTGATCGGGATACTACGTGGTGTACCGTTTTACTTTTTTCCTTCTGTCTTCAGAGCTCGTACTTTACAATATCGATGCGCCGACGATACGAGGTATAAAGACGAAGCGTTAGCGATTTCACAGAGAAGGTGCACGTTCTTGTGCAACCATATTCTGCTAGCCCTCAGCTACACATTAACCACATATTTATGACTGATTGAAAAGTAGATTTTCGTTTTGAAGTATTTGAACGAAGTCATCCATCAGATGGCAGTTTATTTTTTTTCCTACACAGATGTTCTCAAACCACATATGCTTTACAAACTTTTGTCAGATATACAGAAAAAAGCACGGCTCGGGAACGGAAATGTAATAAAACAGTTTACATCTGTAGGTACTTCAGGTATTTAAAAAAGAACAACACTGTGAACAAAACATTTGGCAGATCCCGCTCCTTGTGCGAATCGCCATCATGCGAAGCAGTCAGCGAGTAGTTCTATGCTGCATTTTTTGGCTTTGAGCCAAGCGTTACGAGGTGGATCGACGAGTTTTTGTAAGTGTAGTAGTTGTGTGCACATCGTGGGCTTACCAGGCACGTCGACTACAATGGCGTTTAACGGGTAACTTATGGTCTGACGTAATGTCAGCATTCACGTAGAGCACATTCGTTTGTATTATCGAAACGAAGCGCATTTTACGGTGCGATGATGTGAATATCATACGTAACTTTCGTTAGCGTATTTATCCGGTGTCGAGCGACGCTTGAACTTAGCTTGCTGATTCAAGGGAATACAAATGTAATGTTTATTACACTGCTCTTAAAGCGGAGCCCACACTGAAACCACAGACGTTAACTTGACATCACACCTGTATCGTAAGAGTACATATTTAGTGTTTATTGCTTTCTTGTAAAATTAGATAGCCAGCTCCACAACCACAATTGACGTTGCACCGCCGTTACGCCTGTACAGGCTCTTTTTCCAAAGCAGTTTCTAGACCTGGCGTGGCTCTGTGGCAGAATACCTGGGTTCGATTCCAGCTGGGATCCTAATTTTTAATATTTGCATTCGTCGGGTCAACGCTGATGATGCCAGTTTTTCTTAACGCTCTCGCATTTAAATTACCAATGTCTGTTCTCGCCATTCCTGGGTAGCTATAAACTGTCAGTTACCTGTGGCGCATACGCGTACACCGGGGCCCGTGGTAAACGGGTATGTGCGATACGTGTCTGGAGGAAAGGGTTTGACGACGTACTCGACAGGATTTTCACGTTATTCATGTCATGACCAGACAGTCATATTTGTCAAATCCTCTTACCCTCCCATGCAAATTTTGGTCTACACCAAGTTAACGAGGAGACAGACAGATAGATAGATAGATAGATAGATAGATAGATAGATAGATAGATAGATAGATAGATAGATAGATAGATAGATAGATAGATAGATAGATAGATAGATAGATAGATAGAAACGCTCAAAGTACCTGTAGTTTTGTAAAAACACCTACTTCACCAACATTTCCAGCCCCCCCCCAGATAGATAGATAGATAGATAGATAGATAGATAGATAGATAGATAGATAGATAGATAGATAGATAGATAGATAGATAGATAGATAGATAGATAGATAGATAGATAGATAGATAGATAGATAGATAGATAGATAGAAACGCTCAAAGTACCTGTAGTTTTGTAAAAACACCTACTTCACCAACATTTCCAGCCCCCCCCCCCCCCCCCCCCCCCTGGCTACGGGCCTGATTGGTGGTGAAGAGGAGGGAAATTATCTTTAGTGGATAATATAGAGGTTTGCTTGTTGCCATGCATGTCATGCTACTCCAAGTGATCGATGCGGTAAACGTAATAATACGAGCAGTATGCGCGATGGGAACCCACGTGACGCGAGAAAAATACATCACGCAAGGAATTCAAACTGTCTTCCTTCAGGCCGCGAGTCTTTCCACACGAGGAAGGTGTGACACTTTCGATTGCTTCATTTTCGAACGTTGTCGCCACCTTCGTTTGACTTGTTTCTGAGCTCTAATACTTGTAACACGAAACATAAAAAAGAAGCCACGCAAGTCTTGTACCGAGATTTTAGTTTGGCCTGGTCTTTAATCAAAACCGTCGCCATCCTGACGGCCGCGCGGACATGTACGAGAAGTGCGTCCTTATTAAGACAACTGGCCACGTGCAATGTACGTGATCGCTGCACTCGCGACCGAGACGATCAATAGAAACATCCGGCACGCCTTGACAACCGGCCCCTTGCTGAGTCTCCATTTAGGTACATGACCCAAATAAATACTCCGTGTGTCAGACAACAGAAACCGATAGTTTTGTTTGGTTCTGTTTTTTGAGAATGTGCATTGCCTATTCAACTGCAATAAAGTTTTCTCATCTTTTTTTTTCTTCATGAGCATCTGCTTATGTTTCTTGATCGTGTTCTCTCTCTGTCGTGCATCTTTTCTTCCTTCTACTCCTCACCTCAATGCCGAAAAAAAAAATATACAAACGAATGTCTCAAAATTACTGATTCAATTACGAAGCCCGTTATTGTGGAGAAGACGAATAAAGATTGAATGCATCAGTTTTTCGACGCGCACCTACATCTATGTAGACGAGCAATTTTTTTTCCCTCAGCTCCCCATCAAAACCATAATTAATCATCTCTGGGGTTTTACTAGTCCAAACCACGATATCGTTACGAAGCGCGTATCCCGAAATTTAGACCATCTGGTGTTCTTTAACATGCACTGACATCGCACAGTACACGATCTTCTAGCATTTCGCTTCCATCGAAATGCGACCGCCGAGGCCCCCCATCAAAACGACGTCAGCGGAACCAGTACCTCGAACTGTTAATTAAACCTGTAAGGTTAAACCTTATAGTTAATGCTTGTGAAGCAGAAGCATCGTCATGAAATCAAACGTTCTTGCATTATACAAAGAAAAGTGGTTAATATACCAGTGGCTAATTTTTTTAAAATAATACAACTATTTCTCAAATTTTAAGGCAGGGAAATAATAAAAGAAAAAGTGAGTGCTCACTTCTCTTACCAAGTTACACATTTCTAAACATTTTTTTGCATTATTTATATTTTCAACATATTACACTACACAGACCAAAACTTCTTAAACAGCATTTTAGGAATTGCTATATATCTTTTAAAAACAAGCTTTTGTTGAGAAGCAGTTAGTTGTTGCCTAACCAAAAAATTTCTGCGCCTCGCGTACCGCGAAGGCAGGAGTGTAAATAGGTTCCTAACTACAACGCCTGCTCATCGCATTCAGCGCGTAATATTCGGAAACGAAGTTTGAGAAAGTAAAATAAACAGTACATACGTTCAAACCGCGAAGGACATTGACGCAAGTTTTGCAGCCGTATATATTAGATAAGAGGTTATCATAACTTCGTTCTCATAAAACCGCTCACTACATAATTACCAAGAGCTGCCCGGTGGTTCTTGTGCTGCGTAATGCAGTTCGTGTAATGCGTCCCCATTGGCCTATCAAGGACGTTATAACTATGTTGTGTTTGAAGATAATCGCAACCAACTCGTTGTTTCGTAGTCTTGCATTCGGCGCATGCGGGGGTGACGTCCGACAAGAAAGTGAAACCGCTAGAGCCACGCTTTCGTGCGATAGGACCAAGCTTATCTCTGCCGGTGCCGAGAAAACTTCTGCATCTCGGTATCAGAATTCCCTAATGACCCGCGCTTTACTGCCTCTATCTCCAGGCAGCAGCGAAGCCGCAAAGGTTCATGTTCTGGGAAGATTTCGGCACGCTCCTCGCCCTTGCATTTGACTGTGTGTATCCCCGTGTGTTTTGTTTGTCTCTATTTGAACATAACTTGAAATCAAAAAGAAAACACTAGCTGCAAGGAAACAGCGCGGAAACGTGGTGAAGAAGCGAAGGGGCACGAAGACGATATACAGAGCTGTACTTGAAAAGCATCTCTTATTATGCCGACACTAAGAATTCTATATTTATCACAAAATAAAAGGAGTAAGCAAGTTTTACGGGTACATTGACATCTGATGTCACTGTCGCGCTTTAGCGGAGGTTTGTAGAAACGTCAGCCCATTTTGACACTACGCTACGGAAGTCCAATTATAACGTTTTCGTTAATAGTATACAGATCTGTGTGCGTCTTTTTTTTATCTTTGCCTTCATCACACTTTTTGTGTGCTGTTCACCTGAAAATATAAACAAGCAAGAAGGCCGACCTGTAATGCTACTGGGCATTATTTCTAGTAGAGTCCGAACACCTCGCGGAACCTAAGAGGCGCAAAAAAAATTGCACAGGATCCTTTAAGCATAGCTTTACGAGACGAGGGCACGACAGCGTTTCTCTTGGCTTGGTAGTTGTTACGGAGGGCTGCTGAAAAGTCTGCTGCGGGGGTTCCTCTCTCCTACGCCGCGGCCGCAGTCGGCTGCTGCGGCATATTGGAGGGCACGCCCATAGTGTCACTGTGGCCTCCCCCTCCGTGCAAACTCAGGATCGCACAGATTGGTTTTGTTCGTCACTCACTTCTTTAACCTTATATTTCTTTTGATATATTCTAATGATACGAATATCTGAGATTAAACTTGTCGATCACCTAATGAGCGTAAGTCTAACTGAAATGACGCAAGTTCCTCGCGCGCGTTTTTCGAGCGAAAATTGAGAACAGCACCAGTGCTTGCCTCATCTCTTTTATGTGATCCGTCCAGGTTTGCGCTGAAGTTTCCACCTTGAAAGTTACGTATCGATATGTACCAATTTATACGTAGCAACTAGGCCCTACCGAAGTTTTGTTGAAAAGCGCACGTTTACCACACCTCCAGCTCATGACGGTGAGGTTACCACAAAAAAGCGATCGCGTTTCCGTATGCACCGATGTCACCTCAAGAGCAACTAATAGAGTAAATGAGAATGTACGATTGCGACTATTTGCAGCCGCGAGAAATGAAAGCAGTGACCAGAAGAGGTTGAGAATATTCTGGACAAAAGCATTCTTTTCAAGGCACCCTTTCAATTTTAGCGCCTGCACGTTGCCAAAAATACTTTTCGAAAACGACCTGCCGTTCGTTGCTTCGTCACTGTTTTGTGCGTTTGCGTTCTTATATGTTGAAAGTGAAGTACAGTGATACATTAGCAAAAGACAAGTTGTTTCTTTGTGAGTGCCAAGACTAATTTCAAATGTAAGACAAGTGTAAAATACGATTTGCTACTTCCGAAAGGACACCGTAGCTCTTCAGCACGCGCTTCTAACTTTACTCCTTACTTCCTGTGCCCCATCCTCCTTAAAAAAAAAAAAAAAAGAAGCCAAAGCGCACGATGAACCAATGAGGCGCAAGTGCATACAGCAAAAACAGAAAGAAAGAAAGAAAGAAAGACCACGCATTGCAAGGACGAAGAAAAGAAACGCATCAGGTGGCGTGGGGCTTCACCTCGAAGCGCGACGACGCAGAAAATAGACTTACTCCCACAGATCGGCACTGCTTTCTCTGTAACATTGACCATTCTTCGTTGTTCTGTTTTTTTTTTTTCTTGTAGAGGAACAAAGAGAATAACACGACGATTCACAGAGGTGTCACGAGCGATTACTCGTCTTCATTTTCTTTACAAGAGCCGCACTACACCAAAAAAAGAAAAAAAGTAAAAAAAATTACACGTTGGCCCATTCGTGCCTCTTCGATAGTAATCCAATACGGCTTGTCTATGCTCCGCACTCTCCCCTGCCTAAGCTCAAAGCGCCGTTCTCTTCATCGGTTTCTTTTTGTCTTCCTCTTCTCCGTGACATTGACAATCCTGCCATAAGTTGTCAGGGCTGTAGTCCACTCGTGTACTGAACGAAGTCGGACAACGCTTTCGCATTGCCCCACAACTGCTGGTCCCACGTCTTAGGACACATTTCACGCTAACCCACAAGCATAAAGGCTGACGTAAAACAAAAAGGAAAGAGGGCTGCGCTGTGACAGAATTGCGTAATACGCAAAAGCGTACAAAAAAGCGACAGAGAAACGAAGGCGGCTGAGATCTTTCCTTTTCCTGGCAGATCGCTCGCTGAATTCTTTTGAATGTCAAGTACATGTTTTCTATGCAAGTCGATAATGCCTACGTTTGTGAGTAGCTTAGCCGCTATGGCGTCGCGGCGCTAAGTGCGAAGCCGAGGATTCGACTCCCAGCCCATGTAGCCGCATTTAGATGACAGCTAAATGCGCAGCGCACCAGTTAGGTCTAGGAGCACGTTCAAGAACCTTTGACAATCGAACTTAATGCGTAGTCCCAAACTACAGTGTGTCCGGCGGCAAGTTATCTTTTTGTTAACGTTCGTCACATTTATATTCTAATTACTACAAATAACATCCAGTGTACTTTCCTTGCCATGGTTGTCTGTCATTTCTCATTAATATTGTGTATAACGAAGAAACACGAGCCCTTAAAAAGTCACCTTCTTTCCTTCATTCACAGCGAAGGTCTCGTTCTCGCAGACTTGATGCCTTCAGGTAGTATGCGAGGGATTATCGGTCAGCTGCAAGCTCGTAAAAAGATCACGTGCTACGTGACGCCAACAGGCAAAAAAAAAAAAGGGTGTTCCACACCCGCCGCCATGGCTGCGATCGGCACTGACTAACACTCCTAGGTGTAAATGCACATATACACCCCATAAAGTGGACGGGAGGATGACCGCCGCCGTAGCTCAGTGGTAGAGCATCGGACACGTTATTCGAAGGTCGCAGGTTCGGTTCCTGCCGGCCGCAAGTTATCATTTCGTCCACTTTACTTTCTTCACATTTATATTCTAGTTGCTACAAATAACACCCCCTATACTTTCCTTGGCATGATTGTCTGTTCTCATTAATGTTGTGCCAAACGAAGAACAACGAGCTATTGAAAGTCATCTTTCCTTCATTCATAGTGTGTCCCATAGTCACATTAAATGCGACGCATCTCTTAGCGAACCTTTGGCGCTTTGAGCGCTTCTATCTATCTATCTATCTATCTATCTATCTATCTATCTATCTATCTATCTATCTATCTATCTATCTATCTATCTATCTATCTATCTATCTATCTATCTATCTATCTATCTATCTATCTATCTATCCGCCTACGTCTGGGTGCTCCTGTGATCGTTTTCATAACTTGATATATACCAATATTGGCACAGGAGAACATGAGTGAATGGGGGCGCATACCTGCCTAACCCGGCCCGTGGTACGCAAGTATGCGCCAAACGTGAGTCGCAGTCTATATCCACCTAGGAACGGCGAGAAGAGACATCGCAAATTTTGTAAGACGCCCTGCGATGGTTAAACGAGAGAAATACATACCGTTTTTTATAGTTGGCGATATTAATGTAGCAAACAAAAAATGACAACGGTGCTGCGACCACCCTCAGCCAGCTACCACACGGTACAGATCGTAAATGTATTACATCAACGGTTGGCTAATGAAGACCCAGCCATGGGGATCTGCTTTGGGCCGTCCAGAGAGCCTACGATGCGCACGTCGCGTCTCTAAGGGCTCTTATTAAAGTTTGACCAACCAACGAACGGTTGGCTAACATCAGTTGTGGTGGCGGTGCTTGTCTATCGTCAATTGTGGTTGCAGTGTTTGGTCATGCGCTTTATAATAATGTAATAAACACTACATATCTACTCATATGACTCAGCAAGCTGTATTCTAGCGTTGCTACTCCCCGCAGGAATACGCCAACTAACGCTGCTTACACCTCGGGTCGATAAAATTGACGTCTGCGCAGTAACGTGAGCGCCGGCGCTGCGTCAGACCATGAGCCACCCTTTACACGCCAGAGTAGTCGACGTGCTTTGTAAGTGCACGATATGCACACAACTACTCAATTCGAACAAAACCATCGATCCACCTCGCAACACTTGGGTCAAAGCCAAAAAAAAAATGTGGCGTTGGCAACTACTCGCTGACTGCTTCGCATGCAATTGATTCCCAAAATGCATGGGATCTGCCACATTTTTTTTTTTAAATTCTACGCTGTCTAGGTGCACCTTGAAGAACCGTAGGCCTACCTGTATTAATCCCACGTTTCGCACTAATGCGCGCCAAGGTTTAGGCCCACGACACGCTAGACCTTTTTTTGTGCGCGTGAATTGGTTTTTATTCCACAAAACCATTACGCGAAGCAGCTCCAGATATATCATCAGAGACGCGATTTTAGTCATGTGCCCTCTCGCGAGGCTGGAAAACATTATTTTTCTTCTTTGCGTCTTTGTTTATTGCAAAATCAGAAAAGTGTCGGGGAGAAAATGCGCCCCTGAAAAATTGTGAAAATTTTCAGGCTGTGCTATGTAGACAGATCACAACCTCTCTGTATTGGTCCTTTGAGCCACAAAAGCGTTGGCTTTATGCTGCGATTCATTCAATATGCTGTCAGAAAAAAAAAAAACTGGAATGCTGAGACAAAACTCCGGTTGCACGGGATAAGTTTCAAACTTTTCTTTCTTTTCTTCTTTCTTTTCTTCTTTCTGTCTTATGCTTTTTTTTTTTTGCCAGAGGCTATGAATGCCTCTCAAGTTACCTAGAATTACCATAAGTTCGGTGAATTTATTTTTCAGGGCCGTTGACTGAACAAAGTACAGTCCAGAAAGCCTGGTTGTAGAACTAATGGTTCTGTATATTAATGGTCTAGGTAAAAGCTGCCGCTGTGTTAGATCTCAGCGTCAAGCCTCGTATGATAGGCTCCATGTTTTCGGATAAATCCGAAAAAAATATGATAAACACCCGCCGCTAAAAATTTTTGAGAATTTGGATTTATCCGATAAACTCCAATTTTGATGGCCAATATGACCTTGTTCCGTTCTTTATCGAAAGGGAATGTTCTAAGCGGTCGTTGATACATACATCGGCCGTTTTGGCCAATATAAGCTTTACCTTACGTCAACAGTATCTGGTAGACTGCACTCATCGCCCATTTAACAAAGGGCTTGTCGCACACGGAGCAAGAGACGTCAACGTGCGTGGGGCCACCCGGAGCGCGATACGACTTCTTGATATACGGTGCCCTGGCGGCACCGGGGCGCACCAGACGACGTCGTATGTACGGATCTTGTAAAGTATGCTTTGCGTCTATTACATCAAGCTTTAAGGTTAACTATTTGTGATTGTGTGTATATGTGTTTGTGCGTTCAAACCTCCCAAACAACCAAAATATGCATCGTGTTTTCTTATCTTCTTGTGTTCAGATATCATTTCATCAAATACATTGGAGTATCGAGAATAATGAAAAATTAAGCTCCGAATTTCGGAGAATCGGGGGACCTTTGGCGCTGGGAGAAATATAAAAACGCGACATCACTTCTTTGAGTTGTTCTTTATTAAGGCGAAAAAAGCCTTATAGCGTCACGTGGCGAAAAGCCAGCGTATGTACAAAAAAAAAGGCAAAAAATAAAGAAAACCTGGAGCCACCCGCGCACCTCCTATAGATCCATGAGCGCAAGCTGCGTGGTCACTACATCCTTGCGGCTCGCGTGATTAAAAATAAAAAAAAACAGCTTTCGCATGACCATACAGTTTCTCACAATAATACTTAGAGGGAGATCTGGCGCCACCATTTATGCGAATTTCTTAAGGGGCGCTGTGGCGTCAAGGGAATGACGGGATATGTGTCTGCGAGGCTTGTGTAGGCTGGCGTTGAGCGAGGCTTGGCTACAAACGTAGACAAGGCTACACAAATAAGGCTTTTCTAAAACAAAACGTTTATATGGATCTCATTTTATTATATTTTAGAATAAAAGTCCTCTCACCTGTATACGGCATAACCAAACGGCGAAAGAAAGCAAAAGACGGCAAACTGTCGCAGAGTGAACGCTAACCTTGTCGTATGCCTTCCGACTCTGGAGGTCGCTCGTTACTTCTTACGTTTCGTAAAATTGTACACCGAAGCAGAAGTTTTCGAAATTAAGTGAAATTCGTGTCTATGTAATGCTAAAGAAGAAATAGCTTACTAGATACTGATTCAGCAGGAAATCAACCATTTTGATGCAAAGTACGCGTTGTAGCCAGACGCGTCTCCGAGGAGTCCGGGCTCTTCATGAACGATGTCAATCCGAATCCGAGACATCCCAGCATTCTCATGCGTACAACAGCGTCGCAGCGCCAGTTTTCCTTCCAGGTAATTGTGTGAAACTCTATGCGCGTGGCTGTCATTTCATCTTTGCGAAAGCATGAAACCAAGGCGATAAAGAAGATAACGAAGATGATCCCCTGGCACAGCTGGCGTCATGTAAGATCAAGGAACAAGCAAGCAAGTAAGCAAACAAGCTCCTGCATATAGGCGGCAGCCACTTCATAAATAAAAAAAATGCGGCGTTATCGTGAGTCAGCTTACTGGCGTCTAGGGGAGCGAAAGCCATACATAAGCGAGCGAAGTCATGACTACGCATATATTTATATGATGATCATCGAAGCAGATCAAGTGACTGGTGAGTTCGTTTTAGTGAAAGTTAGATGTAATGAGAATCAAAGACAGAAATAAATACTGAGTTAATTAGTGGAAGTAAACTAGTGAAATTTATTTAGCGATAGTGGCCTTAAAGGGACTCTCTACCGCTCGGAAAAAAATTTTCTGATTGAGGTGAAAATGAGAAGATAGTTCGTCACATCGGCAGCAACGAGCATGATTTTTGCCTCATAAAAAGGAATTATATTTTTAATTTGATGTTGAAAGTCGTGAAAGAATAACCGCGATCGTCACCCAACGGCGATGTGGTCAATCTACTGGTAGGACAAGAAATACTCGCAGGTTGACTCATTTCGCTCAAAAACAAACATGTATCACTTAAAATTGTATTTTACGCACTTGAGGCAGCTTTCGGTTGCGTCAGAGAGTAATTTTTTGCTTTTAAATGCTAAGCATATCTTAGCGAACTTCTGCGACTTTGAGCGTATCTATCTATCTATCTATCTATCTATCTATCTATCTATCTATCTATCTATCTATCTATCTATCTATCTATCTATCTATCTATCTATCTATCTATCTATCTATCTATCTATCTATCTATCTATCTATCTATCTATCTATCTATCTATCTATCCGCCTACGACTTTGTGCTCTCCTGGCCGTTTCGTTAATCGGATGTATAGCAAAATTGGTGTGTCATAACATGGCCTTATTACGAACATAAATGACAGGTCATAACATGAAAATCATGACATGCATGTCATGAACAGCATTATTTACATTCCACGGCCTTTGGGCTCTTGCGGCCGTTCCGTTAATTTCATATATACCAAAATTGGTACGGCGTGACAAGAGTTCATGACGAACATAATGACAGGTCCTAACATGCAAATCATGACGCGCATGTCATGTGCAGCATGATTTTCATGACATGGTCTCGGGGCGCTCGCGGCCGTTTAAATGAAGGGATACATACGAAAACAGGTATGACGAGACATTTCTGTATGACGAACATAACTGACACGTGGTAACATGAAAATCATGATATGCATGTCATGTATGACATGATTTACATGCCACGCTCATGGCGCACTCGCGGCCGTTTCGCTAGATTGATATACACCAAAATTGGTACTGTGCGATGTGACTTTATGAAGAACATGAATAACAGGTGGTAGCATGAAAACCATGACATCCATGACATGTATGTCATGATTTACATGCCGCGCTCATGGTGCACTGGCGTCCGTTTCGCTTGCGTGATATACACCAAAATTGGTGTTACGCGACACGACAGTATGACGAACGTAAGTGAGACGTGGTAGCATGAAAATCATGACATGCAAGTCATGTACGACCGGATTTACATGCCACGCTCATGACACGCTAGCGGCAGTTTCAGTAGATTGATATACACCAAAATTGGTATTGCGCGATGTGACTGTATGAAGAACATGAATGACAGTTGGTAAGATGAAAACCATGACATGCATGTCGTGTATGTCATGACTTAATTGCCACGCTCATAATGCATTCGCGGCCGCTTCGCTAGCTCGATGTACCCCAAAATTGGTATTGCGCGAAGCGACTGTATGACGAAGGTAAATTAGGCGTGGTAACATGAAAATCATGGCATGCATGACATGCACGACATGATTTACATGTCATGCTCATGACGCACTCGTGCCGTTTCGCTTGCTTGACATACACCAAAATTGGTATTGCGCGGCGCGACTGCATGACGAACGTAAATGAGAGGTGGTAACATGGAGATGATGACATGCAGGTTATGTATGTCAGGATTTACATGCCGCGCTCATTGTGCATTCCCGGCCGTTTCGCTAGCTGGGTATACACCAAAATTGGTATTGCGCGACGCCACTGTATGACGAACGTAAATGAAAGGTGGTAACATGATAATCATGACATGCATGAAATGTACGACATGATTTACATGCCATGCTCATGGCGCACTCGTGGCCGTTTCGCTAGATTGATATGCACCAAAATTGGTATTGCGCGATGCGACTGTATGAAGAACATGAATAACAGGTGATAACATGAAAACTATGACATGCATGCCATGTATGTCATGACTTACATGCCACGCTCATGGTGCATTCGCGGCCGTTTCGATAGCTTGATATACACCAAAACTAGTATTGCGCGATGAGACTGTATGATGAACATTAGTGACAGGTGGTAACATGAAAAACCATAATATTCATGTCATGTATGGCATGATTTACATGCTCTACTCATGGTGCACTCGCGGCCATTTCGCTCCTTTGATATACACCAAAATTGGTATTGCGCGATATGACTGTATGACGATATGACTGTATGACGAACATAAATGAGAGGTCTTAACATGCGAATCATGTTATGCATGTCATGTACGGTATGATTTACATGCCACTGTCATGGTGCGCTTCCGGCCGTTTTGTTAACGTGATATATACCAAAATTGGTATGGCATGACACGAGTGCGTGATGAACATAAACGACAGGTCATGCATTGTATATACCAGAGTATGCGTTTCATTGGCATGGTGTATACCAGATTGTGCATGCATGCGTGCATCGCAAACATGCGATATATGGTGGACTAGATGCCATGGCATGAATAATTTCATTTGAGTCAAAGACAAACAAGGCGATGTATGCAGCTTTTTGCTGGCTGCCTAGCATTACATCGATTCCCACAGTGCGTGGGATCTGCCGAATTTTTTTTTCTCACGCATCCAAAAAGGCACCCGGTGGCCCTGCTTGTGGCGCCGTCTTCGATTTCGTCTGCTTCAACCCATGCGCTATGCCATGAGGCCCTCCGCGCTGGTCGTACTGTGCCAATGTATTGTTATTAGGATGTCTCACATGTGCTGCGCTGCGAAGGAGTGCATTTACGTCTCTTTTTGATGAATGAGCTTGGCTTGGGTTGCGGCAGCAGCGCTAAAATAAAAGCATAGACTTCGACTGCAGCAAAAGAGGTGTTCTATAATAAGGCTTCATTTAACCGTTAGCGCGCTGAAAACGACTGTTAAATTCATTACATTAGTGTTCAGCGAAAATAAAGTAATCCTACAGAAATCACATGTGCTTTCGGTTTTAATTTTTACCGGCACTACAATCGTCATCGCGTCCACCAACCAGTGTTGTGGGCATGTTTAACGCCAATGGAAGAACACCAAACGCAGTTCGAAATATTCTGTTATAAAAATTTCTACTCATTTTCCAGAGAAACCGCTGCAAGGTTAGGCACTTCAGATGGTACGCTTTCTATTGCGATACAAAATAGAAACGCGATGAAGGACGGTAGGCAGTCCCTCTAAGGATGGTTATTTAGTGAACAGTGGGCGTCGATAGCAAGTGCAGGGTCATATAGTCACAGTAGACGGCTTTCGCCTTCAAGTCACCTTAGGCGAATGCATGAGGTACCCCATGAACTTTTGGGTACTGTATATACCCGAGCATTCAGAAAGCGTTCCTAAAGAAGAGGACGCCCTCTTTTTTTGTGCCGTTGATCTCATATAGACCGGATACCTGTTGGAAATGATGTGGACATTTCTTGACCAAGGAAACTGTTGCTTAACAGATCGACCGGAAATTTTTGTTTTTGTTGTTTCAAACAATAACCATGCCCGTAAATATAGGCAAGGAAATTAGGTATAATCACTTTTACCGTAGAGTTCAGTTGTTCCTTTTTCAATAAAACACAAAAAAAGACCCATTCCCTGCACGCCTATTTTGCTTGAATGGCCGACCTAAATTCTACTACGCGTGGTAATTTATTATTACTACTAAGCGAGAATATTGTTAGGTTATTGTGCAATGTCGTATCTCTTCTTTTCCGTGCGCTTTCCAAAGTAGTTAAGCATGCCTGTGATAACATCTCTTTCGGAAGCCCCGCGCAGAAAGGTCTTAGAATACATACGAAAATTTCAGACATCAAAGATGAAGGTACTACAGCTTCCCCTGTCTAACCAGAATGATACTAGCCCCTTAGTGCAGAAAACTACTTCGATTAAGTAATCACACGGCCGAATAACTATTGAACAAGTGAAGTATAAGGTACAAGTTGTGATTAGGAAATGTTCCTCGTTATAAGCACGTTATAGGCATCTAGGAGCAAAGCACCGCGGCGAACACAAAGGGGCCGAGGACTCCCTACGGTTGCCGTTAACCAACTTTTAATTATTACTCGCTATACGGGAGAGAACTCACAAAGTGAGCGTGTTAGTTTGGGCGCGGCCTTTCAAGTGGTGAGGACTTTTTACGTGATTTGGAGGCTTTGTCGGCGAAAGCACACACGCAAGCGCCCACGCCCTGAGAAAAGAAGCCTGAGATTCGATAGAGCAGCGGGCACACAACAACCGCCTGAAGTTCCGCTTCTAGTGCTGTTTACGGTGTTGTCGAGGAACGTGACCTGACCGGCTTGACAGAAATGGCGCGACACCAACGAGCTGCCGTTCACGGATGGCTGAGCAAAACAAAGGGGCAATTGAAGCGCATAACTATATAGAGGGCGCATCTACACCAAACGACGGCCCTCATGGGCATAGGGAACGAGGAATAAGCAGCCGGAGCTTCTCTCGTCATGAGGGCAGCATCCCGATTTCGCAATTCCTGTTCTGGGAGTCTCACCGGAAGATTCAATTCGTCTCGTGCGTTCTTTCTTTCACTCTGGATCAAGTAACCGGGCCGATGAGGAGAGGAAAAAAAGGAGGAGAGAGAGAAACAACTTCGTTGAAATAGACTGTTTGGTTACTGTGGGTATGGCCCCTCCACCAGGGCTCTGCATCGAGCTCCATTTCTGTATGCGAATGCGCGAAAACAAAAATTTCTAGCAGCGCCTGCAAGGAGCGTTATACGCCGAGAACTACGTGATACAGAGATGGAGTGCCATCTTGTCCCTTCCAAACACTCAACATCTCCAAGGTTTCCGTTTCAGGTCCGAGGCTCTTTAGGAGTTGAAGTGCCCCGCAAGAGGTCCCTAATTTGGTCGTAGTCCTTACCCAGGAGGACGGAAGACCCTCTACATACCTTTTGCATGAAGCTTGTTGAATCAACGGTTTCTTGAGACAGAGGAGGGAGGGCACTTAAGGAATGAGGGAGAGCAATATTCTGTACAAATAGCTTTTCTGTCTGTGCGGCCGATGGCGGCTCGTCTTTTTTGTGTTCCAATGCGCATCGTTATATATAATTTAAATAAGTTTGTCTACGGAAAGGATGACATACGGGATGCCGACAAAACACCGCAGTGAACTGTAATGTTGGATGCAAGAGGGCGTGGTAAAATAGAGCAACGAAGACGCAGAGCGAGAACTGCAAGAACTTTCGTCACGTTCTGAAGTACGGAGATTAGGAACAAAAAGAAGTTTATGCGTAATACAATTTCAGGTATGTGTGATAGGAAGCCGTAAAAGAGCACCCAAGCGTCATTGCGCATTCAAAGCCCCAAGCCGTCCTTGCGGCGTTCTTTTGTACTCGCTTAGCATTTGTTCGTTTGCGCTCACGCCTTTTTTGCGATTTGCTATGTCCAGCTGTTTAGTGCGAAAACCCTAAAACTTTCTGACAGATATTTTAGAATTTCCCGTGCATATACGTTTAAAATATACAGTAGTATAATAAAATTTCTGCGAATGAGCCTTTTAAAGAGCGACTGCACGTACTTGACCAAGCGGGTTCATATGACCTGGGCCACAACCCCCCCTTCCGCCCTGTTTCTCTTTGGATAACTCACTTATCTTAAGTTCGCGAGGCTAACTACTCTGACTACGATATTGTTGGCCCTGATATTGAAATATAGGTTTCATTAAATCTGTTTATAACGTAATTTAGTGATTTTTTAACACTAATACAGCACTTTGACGACCAAATTCTTTCATCAGCCACTTTTGTTCCTATGGTATTCCATTTTATTTTTAATCTTTTCGAACCCCAACCTGCCCCTAATGCGCTGTAAGTGAATAATGAAATAATATTTGGTTTAATGATTTGAAATTAGCTAATATATCACTGCAATTCTTCGTGCAAATAACCTTCGCCGGTTTGTGCAACCCAGTTGTGCTCGTCGCCAAATTTCGCTGTGAACGCCGCGCGATTTCTTTAGACCGATAAATGCAAGACAACACTCTTCATTTCCCATTGGGAGATCCTAATTACTATATTGCCGAAACTGGGGGCTTAGGCATGACAGCGGCACCGATACATTCAGCGCTTACCTCCGGAGAATACAATGTCTTTGAGGTAGCTAGCAGCACACCGTGTCGAGGGATTGTAGCTTTAAATCGTCGTATTGCGCTAATTCGTTGATTCTGACGGCGAGAAAGGCTTCCAGTAGTTATTTACGTATTTTGGTGCTTTAATGACCAGTTTTACTTATGCGACAGCTTCTGTGTGCCTTGTGGCGGATGAAATAAACACCTCGTGTGACCCGCAGAAACTCGGTTCCAGAATACAGAGTGGTTCGTTCCGCTAACGGCGGAAATGGACGAGATCTTTCCTCGTATCCGACGAGCCTGAATTCCTGATGCACCACGGCCAGTGTCCCCCTTCCGGAAACTCATTTCCGCTGCACCATGTCTGGACAGCAGCTCCCTCTAGCTGATCATCAAATTTAACAAGCGAGCATTTCAGATCTTTTTAAAGTAGAAAAAACAAAGTACAGGACAAACATTGAACTTGAGGTAAAGTCTTGATTACTTTTCGTGAGCCAGAAGGGCTCGCAAACAGTTGCCTTGTAGCAAGGTAAGCTAAGTTAACCTCTCTGAGTTGAGGTAACCTCTCATGTGTAACTTCTCTTACCATGGGGTAACCTCTCTTCGGCCTCGCAAATCTGTCGTCAGACAACGAAGGCTGCAGAGAGTGGTTTCGAAAACTCACAGGCTCATTTATGACGTCACCGACTTGAAGGCAAAAACAATCTTTCTCGTCAGTCGGTGTATTGATCCTCCCTCCTCAAAGCTTGATACACCTCAGGTGGTTTTGCACCGCTTTCGTGATCGGCCCACCTTTGACCAAACGACGATGATACGTGATGATGTCATCATGTGACGTCACTAATATTGGCGATCTGTAACGTCATGATGATATCATATGATGACGTCACCACGTGATGATGATCTTCTGCATAACTCATGTTGACGCCGCCGACGGTCAATTTACGCGTTTTATGAGGAGTCTAAGGCTATCGCCTTCGTAAATACTGTGCTTCAAACTCACAAATCAGTGGCTGTATTCACCAAGTTTCGTGTGTGTTGGGCGCTGTTGGCAAACAGCTAAACGTTTTCCCTATCAATACCTCCCACGCCAATGTTAAATGCCGTCGCCTCATATTAAGGAAAATCCAGCGTAGAAAAGGTGCTGTCGCGGCTGCTCATGAGCCTCGAACTATTTTTTGTACGAGTAATAATTTCAATCTTCAAAAAGCAGGGATGCATATTGTGACAATTATTTTCTTTCTTCGCTCTTTTTCGTCCTTTTGCATTGAGCCTAGCGGAACTTCGCATCCAGCATAACTAAAATCATCCCTTCTTTTGACCAGCGATGTTAATTAAACCAAAGGCACAAAGAAAAAAAAGATATTCTTTACGATGCCCGCACATGTGCAGGCCGAATACTACACACTGTACAGCAAAAGGAGTTTTCAAAATAAAAGCTTAGATTCAGCTAAAAAGTTCCTTAGCATGCACCAAAAGTAGAGGAGACACCAGATGCCGCATCGGAACAGCAATTGACCAGTACATGGTAGTTGAAGTTTAGCAGGACAATACGACGGTCGTAGCAGAGTCACTACCAATTCCACACTACCTAAGCGAGGTTCTTTTCAATTGTTCTCGATATTTATATAAAAATGTAAGTACTCTTGAATCCTTTCATTTCTAGCGCTCAAAAATCATGCGGTAATATTTATACGACAAGAATATATAGAGACCCCCCCCCCTTTTTTTTTTCTCTCGTCAAAGGTCAACCTCCAGTATGTTAAATTTCTCAAACGATCTCAATTTTACGAACACGCGAAGCAGCCTACGTCATCTCGGCTGAAGACAAGCTATTCATATCGCTATCTCTTTGCAAAGGGTGAGCTAACGAAAGAGAAAGGACACCCGAACACTGAATGGCTCATGAATAACGCAGGAAGGCGCCTCCATAGGCGTATTTTCAACGGCCGCTGTGCACTCGCCAGACCACCTGTGCCGCCGTATCGAAGAGGCGGTCTTCGTTGGCTCGGAACCGACGCTCTGTGTTTTTTGAAGTCAAAGACGTGGCCCTTCTGCGAGAACTCTTGTGTTATAGCGCGTGTGAGTGCGTAAGACAACACAGATCAGTGTGTTCTCTAGCGGTCAAGCGAACTGCAAGTTGAATAACTATGAGGGAAAGGCAAATTGGACAGGGTGGCAACAGCTGGTTCTGTGTTTGAATATGGTAGACGGAACAGCGATCGAAGCGTACATGCCTTCGCAGCTGCGGTCCCGTTGGTTCCGTGTTGTCATTGCATTTGAAATCGCGGCGGCGACGCTGATCGAGCCGTGTAGTTTGGCAATACCAACTTTCGCCCGAGAAAACTGTGGGTGTGTGTGTGTGTGCAAAGGCTTAGAGACACTTTGGTCTCTGCTACATCTCCACATTGCATTTGTTCTTGGCCTCTGTAAATGTGAGTTGGTGAACAGACTGAAGACCGGCTGTAACTGAAAACCTAGACATCACCGCCAACTGTTCCTTATTTTTATTGCGAAATCTGCGAAGTGATGCCTACACTGTTTTGTTTCTTTTTTTCTTTATGTGGCAGTGATCTTTATGCCGATGGAATACATTGTCGTAGGATACTGAACACTTTGTAGGCACACATATGTTTGTCTGTAGTTCTGGATTCTTGCACGCTACATATAGCCTCGAACTTATACGGTATCGGCTAATGTTTGTTCAGCGATTTTTTGAGCGAGCGACTTCGCTGAGCATCCTGCGTGGGTCTTGCAGCCTTGCGCAACTGTTCAACTCATCATGCTATTTCTCCGTCCGCATTTTTTTTTAACACGAAAGTGTTTCATGCCGGGGTCAACCAAGACTTCAGTGACGTATTTCCGTCACGGAAATGACGTGGAATAAATGTACACGATCAGATGGCAAAGAAAAAAAATCGCAGCATTTCCACGGAGTGAATGATGATGAGTGGGCGAAGCTGCGGAGGTTCATCGGTAAACCGTGAATCTTCCGTGAATTCTGCCCAGTACATCATCACCGACGTGAGATAGGGCGCGTTTATACTAAAGTTTCGATGAGTTATGACGACTTGCAGCTCACTTTAATTTTACATGTACGCTGTGAATTTTCATTGTTTAGAAAACCATTGCTTTAGAAAACATCTGGCGTCTTTCGTTAAGCAGCTGGCGTCTTTTCCTCTTGCTTTAGAAACATCTGGCGTTCTTCCGTTTTGCTTTTACAAAACATCTGGCGTCTTTCGTTGGTTTATTTCATCAATCAACAGCGTTTTGAACAAAATTGTTATTGATTAATCACGCACAGGAGAAATCTCACCAGGCACTACCTTGGAGGTAAAGAATGGCTGCTAGTGGGAATGAGAGACAGAAGAAGTCGGCTTTTAATTAACGCGCATGCTGCGAATTTTTTATTGTTCAACAACGCACAGGAAAAATCTCCCACCGGCACCACCTTGGAGGTCAAAGCGTAAGACTGGTTACGGACTACGACTACGACTACGAGGGACGAACGGGTGCCGCCTTAAGGAGCTTCGCCCCTAAAAGTTTCGTCAACGGGCATCGAACCCACGACCACTCGGTCCTCACGGCAAATGCCGGGCACGCTATCCACTGCGCCACGGTCACAGACTCTAGAGGCTTTACAAACGCGTCTTTTATATCGACCACTCTCCCGGCCGGCGGGGTGGTCTAGCCCTCTGGGAGCGGTAAAGTAATTCGTCATTGCTGTGGCCTCCGCGATTAGCACCTGCAACACGTTACACGTCCCTACCATTCGGCGCGTTTTCAATAGAAGTTTAATTTTGTCAATGCCTTAACACACCGCGAGGTGGCGACCTTAGCCAAGCGTCGTAAAAGCGTTGCCTCTCATAGCTCTGCGACGCGCGCGTGCTTCACCTGGCTGTAACACCGCGTTTCCCGCTCACGCGCTCGCCCCTAGAAAAATCGCGGCCAGGCTACCGGGGCGGCACGACGGCGCTTTGCGTTTCTCTCTAGTCCGGCCGTGGTGTTCAATCAGATTTCAACATGCCGCGGGATGGCGACCAAGTTCTGCGTCCAATATGCGACGCTCTTCTGGCTCTCACACCTAGTTCTCTGATTACGCTTTCACCGTTAACTACTACACCATAAGGGTTTGTTTAATAATTTAGCAAGGACGTTAGTCGTCGGAATGGAGATGTACCACCAACCATCAAAGTGGGCACATCCACGTTAAACGGTGCCATAGCTGCCAGACATCAATATACATTGTGGAAACTCTTTTTTTTATTAAATGTATTTAAGGAGAGGTTGGTGCCTATACATGGCTCCGGCTACTCCTCTTCCCTTATATCTCTTATATCAATGTAAAGTAACATTCAGTTACTTCTTTAAGGGCAAGCTTTACTTTCGTGTTATTCCGATTCCTATGACGGAGAGATCAACCATGTTTTTTTTTTTTTTTCTGCCGTATTTTTCTTACCGCTTCTCTGTCTGCCATAGTGTGTAGCAGAGTTGCGGAACGAGGCTTGTTGAGTTCAGATAACTTCAGATTCGCCTTAAATACTGGAAAACTCGGTATTGAAAGGGGAGGAAATGATGGCGACCAGTCATAAATATGAATAAAAAGGGCATGGGAAGCGTGAGATTTCAAGAAATAGTTTTAGTGGAGTAGGCTCAGGAGTGCTACCTGGTTATTTTAGACGGGGCTTCGAAAATAACGTTTGATAATTAGGCTTAACTAGATCTTGACAATATATTACGATCTTAATTGCTTAATGGCGGCTCTTTTAGGATACACCTACCGGTAACTGTGGCTGCGGCAATATTTTCGAACTTCACGGTATTCGACGTGTGCTACACATCTAAAAACCTAGAATCTAATTCTGTTTTACCTTGTCGTTTAAATCCATTTGAATCATTGCCAATTTTCCTAGTAAAGAATGATTCCATTTAACACTAATATGCAAGGATACGGAGACCGAGAACTTCGTTGTAAACACTTCCACGCTGCGCGAATACACGGTGGTTTGGAATGCGCGCCATGTTTCTGTCTTTTTTTTTTTTAGTTAACACCGTGTCGAGTATCCAGGAAGCGTCATATCAGGCGGGCAGCGAGATGTGCTGAGAAAATTCAGAGCACTTCCACGTTTGCGAAGATCGAAATCAGCGGCTGCGGCTGCGCGTTCTACGGCATACGGCTTCACGTCGTTTTCGCGCCCATTCAAGATTCTGTGCTCGTTGGCGCTACTTCTATCCCCGCTCTTCATCCGAGCGAACGACACGCGTCCATTCCATATCGAGTCGAAAAATAAACTCCTGATAACAGCGCTAGCGCGATCTCTACGTCACGAGACAAAGGGGCACAACGACTGGTGGGAAGTGCCGCCGCCGAGTAACGCGACCCTTGTGAAAGAGGCATTGGCGGTGGCGGGTGTGCGAGGGGCACCTGTGGCGATGGGGCATGAGGCGAGGGGCGCCGAAAACTGTTCTACGCGTCATTCCGTCTGCAGACGCGATCAGCCAGAACCTGGCAATGTACTACACGGCTCCGTAGGGAAAGTGTGGCTTGTGAAAGTGTCAACAAATGTGATACAAAAAATTTTGCAGTGGCTTAGCTCGGCTATGCCAGGATAACGTAGCGTTATCAAAGGTTCAGCTAATTATTCTTAGCTTTCCTGATTGTCTAGGATTGGCTTGATTATCATGCTTACTGCTGCTCCAATGACACACACACGGTATACGTATTATGTGGCACATGTATATTTATTTTGCCAGGCAACTACTTCGTGATCTGATGAGTTAAGCTTCTCCGCTCTTCTGCGCCGTTGAGCAACATTTGCGCTCTCCTTCTCCATGGCTATGCCACACTGGCAAACGCCAGTCAGAGGCGCTATCAAGCAGCTCCAGCGCAGTGTCAGACGGCGACTGCACAGCGAAGGCGAATAGTTGCGCGCGCGCCGGCGCCAATACGTCTGCCAAGGCTACGACGTCACTCCTCTGGAAAGCGCAGACCGGCGGCGGCGAGTCGCGCGCGGCTGCGGCGCAGTGCACGGGAGATGCTGGCTCCGGTGCGTGACATCACTGATCCTAGCGCATGCGCAGCACGGCTCTTGAGGATCCACGCGAAACTGCCTTGGCTAGGCCAGTGTAGCTAACGCTCCAAAAGTTTGCGTGGCTTCCACTAAAGGCGCAACGCTAAAGAGACAGCGGACCTGATGCGCACCTATGTAGTCCTGGCTTGGGCTGTTTTGCTAAGTTTTGCTAATTTTCTTTCGTTCTTTCTCTATTAGTTTTTTCTTCTCTTACTTTTTCTGTCTTTTTTCTCTGTTTATTTCTATTTATTTCTCTCTCTCTCTCTCTCTCTCTCTCTCTCTCTCTATATATATATATATATATATATATATATATATATATATATATATATATAAGTGGTGAGAGGACGAAAGACAGATATATATATATATATATATATATATATATATATATATATATATATATATATATATATATATATCTGTCTTTCTTCCTCTCACCACTTTCTATCTCTAACTATATTTCTTTCTCTCTGTTTCTCTTTTTCTCATTCTTTCTGTGCTACGCCTTTCTATCTCCCCTCCCCCCCCCCCTTCACATCCCTCCTCCTCACGCTCATTTACCTTTCCCGTCCTCTTGCTACACTATACTTTAAACGCTACGCTATGCTCTGCTAGCGTGCCTGGATAGCTGGTACAGAAAACTGCGAAGTTATCGGCGTAAGCAAGAAGGCTAACCTCGGCCTTATGTTAATTAAATCCGCGTATCGAGGTGTTCTTAATGACGCTTAAGCAGAATGGCTCAATAAAAATAGCGAATAGTAGGGGCGATAGTGGCCATCCCTGTCTTACTGATTGAAGCACCGGTATACGCTCACCCACTGATTTATTTATAACCAGTTGTGTTGTGCATCCTGTGTAAGCCATTCGCACTCCATCGCATATCAAACTACCAACGTTCACATACTCGAGTATTGAAAGAAGCAGGTCATGCGGCACACGGTCAAATGCTTTCTCAAGTTCAATTTGCAACATGGCAATATTGAGATTCATCGCGTCACAGCACTCAAGGATTGATCGTGCTTTGTGCATTATTTAAGGTAAAGGGGTTAATTTACTTGAATTGGAAGAGTAACGGATCTCATCGGGCACTAAAGGATCGGGAATGGTTCGAATCTCTGTCGCCATACCGATGAATAAAAGAGTGCAGCCGGAGAAATCTTCACACAGCGGAATGAACTGGGAATGTAGCGATGAAGAGCGAACTCTACCACTCTGGCGTTCTCAATTAATTCTGAAATTCAACAAAGCAGTCCCGGTAAGCAATGCAAGATTATTTATTTATTTATTTATTTATTTATTTATTTATTTATTTATTTATTTATTTATTTATTCGCATTCTTCGCGGTATTGCGGCCGCCGCGGCCGCAATCGAACCCGCGGCCTCGAGCGCAGCAGCTTGATGGCATAGCCACTGACCTACCACGGCAGGTCAGGCGTACCTCGTAGAAATGTCGAGACACAACAACAGACAAACTTTCCTTTCTTTATTTCTTTCGAAACGATGTTTGCAGCCTCCGAGGAGAAGCAAGCATGGAAACGGACGTTCGAGCATAAATTTCTCTCTTTTTACTTTGCGCCAATAAATAGCGGCTGTTTTCGAGAGCCAATAATAAACGAATCGAGGTTCTGAAAACAGCCTCCCAGCCGTGAGAGAACAAAAAGATACGCGCGACTTTTTGCTTATCAAAGAGAAACAAAATTTCAACTCGAAGCCACCAGAGGACCACCTTTTTGAGGCAAGGCTGGCGAACGACGCCGCCAATAGAGCCATCGAGCCTCGGAGTGATACCCGGGGGACTCCTTTTCTACAAACATTTAAAACGAGCTCGGCCTGCTTTTTTGCCTCGACGCGGCCGCACGACGTCGATTGCTAGGTTTCGCGCACACCGCAAGTCCCTGAGGCCTCGTGCTATACGTTGCCGGCCGACCATCGTAAAAAAATGATCGCATGTCCCAAACGTTCGATTACAATACACCTCCGCATTCGTCTCTCTCTCTCTCCACCTCTACCCTCGCCACTTTATCAATGCCGATAAGGACGCGCCGTCAAGTTTTACCTGCTATCTTCAAACGCCTCGCGCAACTCAGCAGAGCTACTTACTACCAGAGGAGCGAAGAGCAGATTTACGCGAACGGTTTCGTTGTCTTGATTTATTTGGTTTCTCATCAGTGGAGGCGTATTCTTGATGAATGGATGGCCTGATAAAACGTTACTCTGCGAATTGTGCTTCGTTCGAAGGCACGTGCAAGTTGGTGTTCTTATGAGGAGCCTACGGGAAAAAAAATCTGAAGAAAAAAAAAATTGGGACATTTCTATCGCAGCCGCGATTTAAATCTGGCCCTGCGTACGCGTACGCCATTCACTTCTTCGCGATTGATGCAGTCTATCTGCGGTTCTCGGGCTCCCAGTGGGAGAGCTCGTTAATCAAAGGTGTGCGCGGGCGCAGCCCCGTATACTAATGGAGCCGCGACAAGGCGCGAAAGCGTCGCGACTCAGAAGCCGCGTATAAAGATCGAACATGCACACGGTGCTGCTCGTGTTCGGCAACGTCTACAATGATTAAAGTTCTCATATCCTTTCGTAAACGAGGACGAATATGCTAGACAAGTTAGGAAACCGGCGTTTGAAGATGCGAGTGAGAATGCGCCATCATGCAGGGCAAACGGCAGCGTGGAAACTGTAAAGGTATCTTTAAAGTCTGCATTTTACACGCGGGAATTGAAAGTAGCATCTGCCACTAATCCGTTTTGATTCTTAAAAATGATCGAGCCTTTTCGGCGTAAAAGAGAGAGAGAAAGAGAGAGATCGCAGAAAGAGCAAGAGAACGAATGCATAGTCAATGAAATCTAAAATTTTTTTACGCCTCCGCTACGCGGATACGCAAGAGAAATAGAATCCTTTTAATCACCGGCGCCACTGGCGGCAGATCTAGAGAATCTTCGAAGTTTACGTGCGACAGTCAAAAGCGTTAACCTTTTAACACCCTCGTAAAAACCGGGTTCCCTTCGAGTCAAAGTGAACATGTTCAACGGGGTACGCTGTGGAGGTTTGGGCAGTTTCAAAAATGCATGGTGTTGTTCACTTATACGGATGCCTGCAGTAGATAAACGATGCGAAAGGCAATACGGCTATGAATCTGAAATCGCGGCCCTCCAGGATTGAACTTGCTCAGTTCAGAGGTTGGAATACTGAATAAACGCGTATGCGGACAGGATCAGGTCATGATTTTCGTTTTCTTGTCAGAAGCCCGATAGAGTTCTTTGAAATCTTCGATGGCTGGAAACCTTGTCTGTTCTTCGAGTCATGCGACCCCGCAGCAATGTAAGATCATGTGGTGAACGCGCTAACTTTGTTATACCTGCAATGCAGTAAACAGAAATCCTTCATCAGGGGTTGCCGCTGTACGACAACGTTTCGACATGCTGACTGGTCTTCGTCAAGGCAGCAACGAAGACAAGTCCACTTGTCGAAACGTCGGCTCAAGCTATGTTCCCTGTTCAACGATTTTTCATCATCCCAAGCCTCCACGTTGCCCTGAAAATACGTCTAGTTTGAACCTGGAAATCAGGAGAGATAGCTTCAGCTCGTGGCGTTCATGAAAACCTTCCATCTGTACAAACGTGTAGCTCTAAAAGGCGAAAGATGCAAAAGAACTACAAACGCGGATACACGTGCTGAAACAAAAATCTGTGTGGGCGCGGCAAAAGTTGTCGTAAAAGACATCTGTGTAACACGCATGAATGGACTTGAATAATAAGCAGTACTATCGCGCATGCGCTCGCCGTCACGCAAACAGTGACGCCAATACCCACTCGGAGCCAATCAACGTGATCTCGCATCTCTGAAGCATCATGAACTTTCTCGGTAGACCCCTGCCTTTCCTTCTCTATTATTTCTTCTCTTCTTCTCGGTAGACTACCTTGAACACAACACGTCTGCATGTGCGATGCGCCACGAAACGTGTTGTGACTGTCGACAATGACGCTATTTCGTCTGCGAATTTCTTCGAATGTCTGCGAATCTCTTCGATAGAAACTGACGTTTCATTTCTGCTCACGAACTCTATACAGACTCTGGCTATCGATATCGCTCCGTAAACATGCGTATGTTCTAAACATACGCGTATGGAAGCTAAAACAAGACAATTTGTAAATGCAAAATAAACGGATAAGCATGCTACGACACTGCGAGGTGGAGTAAGCCAGTGTGGTCTTTCTGCCACCTGCAAATCAGTCATACAGGGCCACGACGAAGCCTCTATATTCATTTCATTAAATGCAAGTTGCAAGCGGACGCATGTGCCGTGTGCTCTACAATTGTCAAAGTGAACTGTAGCGTTAGTGTGCTGTCGTTCTGGCCTGTAAGGCTATTTGTGTGCCGCTGTACGTACGTAAAGCGACGGTGCAGTTCCTGTTGAACTTCACTGAACTGCCGAGAAGTGTACGACAATGAAGTCTGACAGACTCGATAATGCTTTGAAAGGTTCTGACAACGAACCATAAAAATGTTTTTGTTCTTTTCTTTAAACTTCTACTGCAATAAGTTGGAGAAGTCCGCTGCCGTGAAATATACTATTTAGCGTCAAACGTCATTGTCTAAAAATTCAGTTCTTGTTAGCTTTACGTGTAGAGGCGACTGTTTAGAGACTTACGGAAACAGAAAATTAACGTGCACGACTCCGCCAATACTGCGCCGTGCAGTCAGGAATTCGAAGCCCTTCATTTTTCTTTACTAGTTGTCGAAATTCTAAATGCGCCGAGGGCTCAGGTTAGTTTCGCCCCAAAGTATAATAAGATGCGTTCTATTTTTCTCTGAAGCGAGATTCCAAAAGCGCATTATTGTACATGCAACCTTTGGGAACTTACGGTTCAGTTTGATGCATTGTCGGTTCGGTTTGACGCATTAACGCTTTTCTCACCACGTTTACATACATTTGTATTGCCCTAATTGAAAACTTCGTGAAAGACCTCAAACGGGCGAAGTTGCAGACGCGCTGCTACACAAAAGTGTCCTTCACTGGATTTCATTGTTCTTAACAACACGCTTCTTGTCACCGCCGTATAGAAATCATTACAATGACGTTCCTTCAGATGACTATCAAGGCCGACATGACGTCGTTTTGTTTGTTTCGTCGCCTACTGTCATTACAGACTCTTCCTCTACTCTTTCATTCTTTTGCATCCCCTTTCCCCTTCCCAAGTACATGGTAGCAAACCGGGGGCTTCCTCTGGTTGATGTCCCGGTCTTTTCTTTATCCTTCTCTTTCTCTCTCTCTCAAGACAGTACGCAGCTCGATGGCGTAGCCTTCAGAGAAGGCGAACTGTTCGTCTTATTTGAAGCCAAGTTGTGAGTCTTTGGGCGCGACGCATTCTTATGTCCTATATAGTGGTGTGCAGCGCTAGGCTTCTCTTACCACTACCTTTCCCAACGCCCAACACCTCCACCCATTTGTAAGACAAGCCTTTTGTAAGACAAGCAAATTGATTCTCTTGTGTCCACTGTGCACTGACACAGCGCACGCTGCATCATGTCATATTTAACAACACATGATTTTTTCCTTAAGTATAACGAATAGTAAGTAGCGTACAGTCTGTCCTGTAGCCTCCTCTTGTGTCCGCGTCGTCTTTTGCGCAATAGTATTCGGTAATGCATACCCAACTCGCCCAAACTGCCGCTTCGGCTTGCACAGGTTACCATTACCATCGAAGTGTGTCGGGAGTGTGCCAGGAATCAGGAGGACGCGCGTAAGATATCTCTCCACGTGTCCTGGTGTGCCCATGTTAGCTCCATGGCAAAAGAAATAAAGAGAAAAAGAAAGTTTATATACGAAACAGCTGAAACGAAGTACTAGCATAAATTGCTTGGCGTTCGCGCCTACTAGCTCACAGCGCATACTTCTCACGCTGCTTGCGGAGACTAAGAACGCTGAGAATGCAACAACCCGTTATTCTCACAGGTGATGGCGCCCGCGGTTAGTCATGGTCTTGCAGAAACGAGGAGGACAATGACGTGGAACACAACAAATGACACACACACCTAGCTGCGCACTGCGAGGACGCCGTGGCTGAATCGCGTAACCCGATTAAGGCTAGGTAACACGTCAGCAGAAATGAGCCGCGTTGCGCGCTAAGCGTGCCGCCATTGACGTTAATAGAGTTAGCGAAAACTTCCAGCCCTGGAAAGAGGGGCCATCGACCCTCTCAACTCGGAGAGTCCTGTTCCAAGAAGTGGTCTGCAGGAATCTCAGGTGCTCGTCGATGGCTTGAGATACAGTCCTTTTGCTGGTAATCTAATATGGCTAATAGATCGTATCCATGCCTGTGACCTAAGGCCGTCAAGGAGCACGCCGTTTCTGAAGGATTACGGCACATTGTGGCTCAATTCATCTCGTTACATTTTTTGTAGCCTCCACTCGATTCTATAGTCCCTTATTTCGAGTCTCAAGTGACCACCTCTTATGAAGACAAATCCGTGCGAAAGGTTGCTACGTCTTATTCATTCTGAGACGGCGAGTTCCATGCAACAAACAAAGATCCACACGTTCAAGGTCTTCGCTAAGGCGGTCGTACACATCCAAAGCAAAGAGAAAGAAATGTAGCTGAGCAGCAAATACCAGTGGTTGACGCTGAAGAGGGCATCGTCAATATGAACACAGGGCGCGTTACACGAACACACAAGAAAATGCTTGCTCAGCGATAACAGAAGATGCAAAGCATCGTAATAGGCCTCGCAGGCTGCCCCATATGAAGTTAACAGGATTGAACACGGCATCTTCCGGATGCCACTAAGAAAAGCGGCGCTCCAGGGTACTTGCGGAAATGCCTAGACGAGTGCGCAGCTGCGTTATTTGGTTGTCAGTATATAAACATCGTGTCAACGTAATACGTTAGTAGCGATTTGTTACCATCTTCTCTCGCAGTGTTTAGGCTTATGCTTCGCAGAGGTGAAAGTGACATTGATATAAAAGAAAGCGATCTTGGTAATTTCCCCTGAACCAGGCACACTTTCGAATTTTAATCCAGTCGGCAATCTCATTACGTATTCCAGCGTGGAGGAAATGTTGCTACGAACAGCACGTCGATATCATAGACAATCCGGGCTTGTAGAAGAGTAACACTTCATCGTAATATGTCCCGGTATTTCCTCATTTCTCGCTCCCTCTTTCTTCTACAAATGACTGGCACTGACGACGCCATCTTGCAGTGCGTACCAGCGTGGTGGAAAGCCGGAGTGCTGACGTCACAAATATCATCGGTAGATCGCACGGCGGGTTCTCCGGTTATGACGTTGAATCTGGTTACCTACAGTAGAGGACGTGTTGCGCGCGCCTCATCGCCGTCATTATGACGCATTATATATACCTGAATCCCACTGGTCTATAGAGCAGCCAGTCGGCCGCTTCCGCTGCTGTTCGTTTGCAAAAATATGCACACCGACGACGCAATCATACCAAACATAGTTATACCGCATGCCAGGTCCATCTGCTATAATTTAAGCACGAACGGAAGCTTGTAACTAACGCGAGGCAGCATCTGCGGACAGCGCCCAGAGCCACGCGCTCGACCGCTCTAGGCAAGTGTGATTCAAACCGATAAGTTAGTAAAATTCGCCCACGACGTCATTTGAGGACCATCGACACATTCCCTGCCTTGTGTGGCGATAAACACTGCCGACGAACACTGCCCGGTGCTACAGTGGTCACAACATATAAGAACCGTGGGAAGGTAGCTGAGAAGGGAAGTGAGACTGCGATTCCAGATTGTTCTGGCTCGCAGCAATACGTGAACTGCCCTCTGAAGATTAAAGACGGAGCACATTCGCCTTGACACTGCAACGAGCATCAGTGTGAGCCGCGATTTGATGGGAAAAGAATACTTGAAAAAGTAAGGACGCTATGGCGCGTGGGATATTCTTTTCATCTCAGAAAGCGTAAAGGATTATCTATCAGTGACACGTCTTGTCTCCCTTCTTTCTGTCAAGAGGCATTTTGTTGAGTGCACGATGTCATCAGACGGATGCTGCGTTGAAGGTTTTTGCTGTACTTTTACGGCGTTATGGTATATATTGCTTTCGTAAGGCATGTGAGGTAAAAGTTGGGAGCCTAGCGCTTCAAGAGCTTGTCCCCATTCTAATTCTTCCTCTTCTAATCTTTTTTACGCAGTCACCATGGTGTAATGGTCTGTTCAAGCAGCAAATAACGTACAGGCTGTTTCATACTTAGGGGAAATCTCGGAGCGCCTGGCATCGCGGTGCGACTAGCGCTGCAATCGCGCGTCGGCAGCAGCTCGCGCGTGCGCAGACGCTTCAAGGTTGTGGAGTTGTACTACATCTGCGCACGCGCGAGCTGCTGACGGCGCGTGGTTCCAGCGCTGGCCGCATCACGATGCCACGCGCTCCGAGATTTCCCCTAAGTGTGAAACAGCCTGTACATGTTGTCGAGAAAAAGCGCGGATGGAAAAGGAGAGCAGGAGGAAACACTCAAGACGAGCCCTGTGTATTTCCTCCTACTTTTGTCCTCCTTTTCCATCCGGGCTGTTTCTCGACAGCATGTCTAAGATCACGAACTCGCCCAAATGAGCATCCTTCAAGAGATGACATCGATCCTGCCGAGATTGGCTCACGTTGCGATGACGTTCTTTGCCGCAGGCCATGCACGTTGGCAACAGCCGCAAGAGCCCGCTGGCCTGGATCCTGCGCGCGTCGCTGTTACTCCTGCTGCTGGTGTCGGGCCACGAGGGCGCCTACCTGGCCGCCAAGGAGCAGCCTGGCGACGAGGAAGGCCGCGCCGCCGCTGCCGACCTGGGAGAGTTTGCCGGACTGGCGGCGCTGCTGCGCGAGTACCTGGCCGGGAGGTTCCAGGAGCCGTCCAGGACGCACTTCCCAGACTCCGCCGCGTCACAGATCAGCGTCGCCAAGAGAGGAGGTGCGGTCTTGTCTTCCTAGTCGAGAGGGCTATGACCCTCTATGGGGCTATGGGGCTATGCAACGGTCCATATATGTGTGATACACTCATGAGTACGCTTAGCGTGAACACGGGGGGCGCGTGCCAGCGGTGCTATCAGTGACGCCTATCTACACCAACACGAAGCCCTGCGCATGCGCAGTTTGTTCGTGGCTTGGTTAATTTTACCATCCCGCGTATCGCGTCATCGGTGACGCCTTCGACGAAGGTGCGTACACGTTGCGCACGATGGTAAAGTACTCTCGTCGCCAGCGCACTGCGCATGTGCCATGCTTCGCGTTGGTGTAGGTAGTGTCGCTGATAGAACCACTGGTACGCGCTCCAGCGTTCACGCTGAGCGTTCTCAGAACTGTACGTTCGGCTGGGGGCTATCGCACTTTAGCTCGGACCGCAAAGATGCGAAGCGCGCTCGAACTTGGTCAGTGGAAACGCATCTGAGAAGAACGTAAAGCCGCTCGCTTTACGTTCTTCTCGGAGTGGGAAACCAAAAAAAAAAAAAAAAGGAAACGTGACACCGGGTTTTCCAGTGCAATCAAACAAGGCGCGCATGCGCCGAGCAACCACCATACACGCAGCCGCGGCTGACGTCACACAAAAACGAGAGCTGCGGGGTCCACGTGATCAGGTCTCGCTCGCGTTTCGTTCCGAGGTGAGAGCGCGTCGACGAGTGTGTTCAATGGCCAGCCGAGTGTGTTCATAACGGTCGATTTCGACCAGCCGTATGCGACGCGCGCCATCAAGACGATCCGAAGTGCTCGAAACGGAGTTGCCGAATGTACCATAGGCAATGATGATGGTTCATTTTTCATCCCGCGTAACCGCTAAAGAATCACTAAGGAACGATTATTCTAAGAGAGTAAGCTGTCAGACTAACAGATGCAAAAGTATGCAAGATGTAGTAGAGGCTTGAAAATGAAGGCAATAATAATTCTTAGCGTTTAACGTCCCGAAACCACGATATGATTATGAGAGACGCCGTAGCGGATGGCTCCGCAAATTTCGACCAACTGGGGTTCTTTAACGTGCGCCTAAATCCAAGTATAAGGGCCTCAGGCATTTTCGCCTAGTACATCGAAAATGCGGCCGCCGCGGCCGGGATTCGATCCCGCGACCTGCGGGTCAGCACTCAAGCACCATAGCCACTAGACCACCGTAGCGGGTAATGAAAATACGTAAAAGAACAAATGTCGCCGTAGTGAATGTAGAACGAAGTAAATGAGAAAGTAAAAGAAATCTAAACGCGTTACTATGCGAAATCGGCCAAGAGTTTAAGCACTTGCTGGTCCCTTTTATTCCTCCGTCGTAGTGTTACTTATGACTACGCTGCACACACACCCAGAATGTAGATTCTTCATTTACAGCAGAGCTGTTAGGCTTTTCGTTATGCCGTTTATTGCTCGCAAAACTGCCGTTACCATGAATGGCATATACCTTTCTCGTGGGTGCAACGCAATCACTCGACTGGCACGCGCTTTCTTCGTCCTCGTCTTCATCTTCTGGGTGTGTTCAGAAAAGAACGTCGGTACATGTCCACGGACCCCCCTTTAATTTCGCTGAAGAAATATATTTTGCTGTCCGAGTCCCCAGGGCCACGAAGCTATTTTTAGTTTCGCGAAAAGAAATTTTCACTTAGTCAAAAAAATTCGGAAGTCTCCACTCAGCAGATCCCCTTTTTGCGAATTGCGTGAAAATGGGAATTTCACGAGGTCCTACGAGATAATTATTGTAGCTGTGAGTCGTAAAAATTTTTCTTGCCATACTAAGAGTAACGTATGTTACCAAAATCTTGTTATCTTGCAATTTTACAGCCCATATTTTATGAAAAAAATAGCAAATACGGCACATTGCTCAATAATACTCTAGGTTCAGATTTTTTTTCTCCGCGTCTATAATACTCAGAATTTCCAAAATTTGCCAGAGTGTTTCCACACATTAGTTAAACAATTTTGTTAAATATGACTGTCGCGAATGATGTCAAACGCAAATCAAAATTGCATACGTTAGGCACGTCTCTAAAAATCCAATATTTTGAAATGCAATTAAAAAATACCATCTTCGATTTTCTTTAAACTCCCCATAATTAAATCCCAGTGCGGGCTCTAACTTAATCTGTAAAAACATGTTGCATTATTTTTATGAGGTCTCAGTTATAAAGCCGCCAAAGTGTCCGAATTGACGTTCACGCGCAACCACTTAAATGAGCGAGCATGCAGCTATAATTGCCATTGTCATGACTTTTAGGTCTTATGTTCTCTCGTGTTCGCGAAACATCAAATTGACAGAAAAAAGACGAAGAGTCGCTTTAACGTGCAAATTTGTACGTATGCGTGTTCGTATTTGTCGTAGTCGTCCTGTCGAAAGGAATTATCGGGAAAAGTTCGTCTAGATGTACACTCGAGTCAGGCTTTCGCATGCGACAGTTCATTCAGCCCTAATGCACACAGGACGCGAGAGAGGCATTGAAGGAAGACTGGGTCCACGTAGAAAGTGTCGTAGAGACTGCGTCCACGATCTCCGCCTTCTAGCGCCTGGTGTAGGACCTACGGAGCGGAAACCTGGAGGCTTACAAAGAGGGTTCAACTTAAACCAAGGAAGACGCAGCGAGCAATGGAAATGAAAATGATAGGTGTAATCTTAAGGGACAACAAGAGGGCAGAGTGGGTCAGAGAGCAAACGGTTAAGGACATAGTCGAAATCAAGAAGAATAAACGGGCTTGGGCAGGGCATGCAATGCGTAGGCAAGATAACCGCTGGTCATTAAGGATAACTGACTGGATTCCAAGCGATGGCAAACGCATGAGGGGGAGACAGAAAGTTAGGTGGGCAGATATGGTTAAGAAGTTTGCGGGTACAACGTGGCAGCAGCAAGCACAGCACCAGGTCGATTGGCGGAACATGGGAGAGGCCTTTGCCCTGCAGTGGGCGTAGTGGGGCTGATGATGATGATGATGATGAAACAACAACATCATCGTCAACAACAACCTGACTACGCCCACTGCAGGGCAAAGGCCTCTCCCATGTTCCATGATGATGAGACAAGTTGAGCGTTAACTTAGACGCTTCTCTGTGGGCTGAACAATACAATCCCAGCATCTTTTGCGGGTATGACCTCATTTTCCTTTCCCTCCCACTTGTGTTAAAAATTAATTTAGGCTGCACTGAACGAGCTGGCCGCATGACATTTACCAAAAAAAATACATTTATGACATTTACCCAAAAAAGTTTACTTAAACAACCCTTGCTCCGAAAGAACATTCCGGATTACTTTTTTTTTACCTTGTAGAAATTGGTTCGTTCAAGAAGCAGCGCACGAAGAGCCCTGAATGCAGTGACGCGAGTTTCGGTATGGATTCTGCAAGTGCGCCTAGTGGTCGGCTGTCCCCGTTCGCGAAGCGCCACCTACGAGCGAGTACGTGAACCCGAACAAAGAAAGACGGCAAGTTGGGCCAATTGTTTGGGATTCATCTTGAACTCGGTTACAGCGCAACACTGCACAAGGACAATGTGAACTTATGCACCGTGTCGCTCGTTTCTTTCTTTTTGTCCTTGTCTATAGTTGCGCTGTAACCGAGTTGAAGATGAAACCGAACAAAGTTTCGCCACACTCTCGCTCGCCGCGTTGAGTCACCTCTCCTATCCCAGCGAAAAAAAAAAAAAAAGAAACCGGAGCATGCTGGGAATTTTGCCAAGAGCGTGGAGCACGAGCAGGGAGCGGCGTCGGAGTAGGTTGGTTTGTGGACGCAGGGCGCGCGCACTCGTCGATTTTTGTTTTAACAGCAGTTAAGCTTCTCGTTTGTCCATAGAGCGGGCACAGAAAAACTGCCATCATCGTGAACGGCCTCTACTTTATATGGGGCAGCATGTTGCTATGGCCGTTGCTATGGGCGAGAGAACGAGTAAAGAATAGAGAGAAAGAGAAAGTGAAACAGAGAGAGAAAAATATAGAGAGAGAGAGAGACAAAGAAAGAGAGAGAAAGAAACGGAGAGAGAGAGAGAGAGAGAGAGAGGAAGAAAGCGTAGCATAGTCTTGTATAGCATATTATAGCGAGGGGGTGGGATGGAGAGGTGATGATGAGGAGGACGGAAAGGAGGAGGGGTGAGGGTAAAGTGGTAAAGTATTCCATATATCCATGAATAGTATGGTATAGCAAGGGCGTGCGAACGGGAAGTGAGGGTGTAGAGGAGGGAAAGAAGAAGGAAAGGGTAAAACATAGCATAGTCTTTTATAGTACTGTAAAGCAAGTGGTGGGAAAGAGAGGTGAGCGTGAGGAGAAGGTAATGGAGGAAGGGAGAGGGTAGACCATAACATAGTCTCGTATAGTACTGTAAAGCAAGTGGTGGGAAAGGAAAGTGATGGTGAGAAGAAGAGAAAGGAGGAGGCTAAGGCCACCGGCTCCGCCGTTTCCTCAGTCTTCGCTCAACTAGTGCCTAGCTGCCCCATTCATTTTTTTTCATGAGCCTAGCAAAAAATGAAATGAAACAGGAGCATGATGGGAATTCTATCATGAGCACGACGAGGTAGCGGCTTCGGAGGTTGGCTTGTGGACGCTAGGCGCGCTCCCTCCAAAATATTTTTGCCTCCATGCACGCACATCAAAAGAAAAATCAGAGCGTTAATTAAACAAACGCGTCTTAGTTTAAAGGCTAGCTTGCCTCTCGTCGCCTTTGAAGGTCCATCTATTGTTCTTCCTTTCAGTACTTTTCTTGGCTTAATTTGTTTTCTACATTCATTATCCCAGAAAAATTTACCCGTATTCGACCAAATATCTTACTCTGTCAGTTATCTCAGCCATTCATTCGCAGCCTGTAGCAGTCGTCTTGGTCACATATATGTCACGAAAAGACGAGCCAACTGGCTTCCTTCTGTGTCCTTCAGAATGAAAGTTATTAAATAATTTATGCTTCCTGCTACTAAAGTAGTATCGTCTGCACACCACAAGTTGGTGCGCTTTGTTCCTGAAATTCTCATTTCTTATGTCACTCCCTATAACTGATGTTGCAAATTGATGTGTCTGATTGTATAAATTGCTTAGGAATAAGGAAATAATACAAACTTGCTTGACACCTTTTCGCACCTCAAACCAAACTGTGATTCTTATTATTCAGTTTATTATTCAAAGTTATCTCTTGCTTTGCCTTATTAAGGGCAAATTTACCATTACTCGCCTTTTTAAATTGATGCCATCATAAAATTTTGTTTCAAATGAATACTATTTCCGAACATGCTAACTGCAAATAATAAACTGTAATTTACGATGCAACGGCACTAGCTTTAACCCACATAACATTATTGAAATATTTATGCTAATTTTTTGCGGATATATAAAGTACCTGCCGTTTAGAGTATTTTAGTAAGGAAACTACAAGTTTTCCACGTGTCCACGCTTACTTTCACAAAAGTCAGATAACGATGCGAAAACCCCCCTATAGAGTATTGTTAGCCCGTTCACTTGGCGTACCGTATTTTTAGAATTAAGCCGAACGGTTCAACTTAAACGAAACACTTTGTGTAGCTCTGGGAAGACGTAGAAATGAAGGTCGTTAGTTCAAAATATAGATTTTAAGGAAAAGGTGCTACCGGTAGAATGGCTCAGGTGGCACGCTCCGTGACGCTCGAAGAAAGGCACTCGATGGCACTGCCAGACACCCCACCTTTGAAAGGATTGCCTCCTTTTTCGCCAATTTAGCCGAAACGATACCGAATCGTTTTGAACACATATTGAGCAAAGGAAGACCTACCAGCGACAAGGTGCTTCTTTTAATCTGCGAAGGAGGGACAAGCCGTTAAGGCCTAAGTGTCGTCGTGTTGTTATCGTCACGGACGTTGAAGCCGGCAGCTGCAATGTGCTGCACCTGGGCGAATCAAACGTGGGATTCCTTTTCGAGACAAAAGATGAAAGGACCGAAGATGGCTTCGTGTCGATGCTAAAGCTGGGCAACTTCTCAGGCTTCATAGACAGTGGAGCTAGCGGGCGCGATTCCAATAGGACGCCATGTACCTCACAGGCCGAGGCATTTTCTAAGGCATGAAAACCTTCGCTGCTCATGTGTGGCTAAGGGTCTCCGGAAAAGTTTCTTGGGAAACGTTTACGACGAAATACTTTAGAGCCAAGTTTCGAGAAGATCCCTAATATTTGTCGCACACAACGCAGCTCTTCTTGGCAGCGTTTCTCTTTCTTGGCACGTTGCTTAGTGCGATACAAAGAATGTGATACTCTACTTTAAGCTTCAACTATAGGGCCTCATTCCTCTTCCTGCTTATTGGTATTAGATGGATTTCGCGCTTTTTCTAAACTCTGTAGAGAATGTGCCACCTACATACCCTACGAGCCCCATGTTCTTCTAAAGCAGAATGGTAAAAATAGGAATCACGCAAGCCACGTTATCAAAACGATAAGTAATCGAACAAGAAGTGTCGCTTGGCCAACGCCATTGACGTTTCGACAAAGACACTTGTCCTCTCTGTCAGTACCCATCCACGGGCCTTTATTTGTCCTGAATATTTGTCCCGTTTGAATGTCATTGACCTATTGTCGGCCAATTGTGGTATACAAATGCGAGAAGCGTGATACGCTACTTAATTATGGCAGCGCAGCCGGCACGGTGATACAATGGTTACGGTGCTCGACTGCTGACCCAAAGGTCATGGCTTCGATCTTGGCGGCGGTGGTCACATTTAAGATGGAGGTGAAAATGCTAAAGGCCAGGGTACTTAGATTTAGTTGCACGTTAAAGAACCTCATTTGGCCGAAATTTCCGGAGTCCTCCCCTTAGGTGTGCCTCGTTATCGTATCGTGGTTTCGGCACGCAAAGCCCCAGCATTCATTATAATAATTGTGGCAGCGTAAGAGAAAGACAGAAGCATAGCAAACTTTTGTGGTCCACATGAGTTTGAAGGACTGACTGTCTCGCATTTCGTTGTTAACTGCTATAACAACTTTCGGGGTATTGAGTTCCAAAACCCCGATGTGATTATGCGTTTCTCTGAATCCCGCTGTGGGGACCATGTCATATTCACGCACGCAATACCCGCGTTGGATAACACGGGCTGATTGTCGCCTCATTTTGGCAACTGTTGGCCAACGTTGGTTCTTGTTGGCCAGCGGCCGCAATTTTTCGGTAAGAACCAGGAACTATTTTTTTCAGGTAAATTTGGCGAAATAGCCCCTAGTTGTGTAATGTAGTATACAAAAACTGACAAAACTGCAGTCAACACTAAATATACACCGAAAAATTAATTTTGACATAAAAGATAGAAAGCTACATTAAGAGACCATTTCAGAGCTTCCGTGAAGAGCAGTACGCTCTAACACATTCATCATTTTTCAGCCTATTTCTACGTCCATTGCAGGACGAAGGATTGTCCCTGTGATTTCCAACTTGTCCTGTCCTGGGCGAGCTGGTTCTATTTTATGCCGGCGAACTTTCTGATTTCGCCACTTTGTCTAAACCCTCAGCTGCCACCCTTAGTAACGTCTCTCATCCCTTGATATTCATTCCGTCGCTCTAACAAACCAACGGTGGCCTGTCCTTCGCATTACGCGGCCTGCACTTGTCCACTTTTAGCAGCGAAGCTGTGGAAAGCTGGAGGTGAAAGGCGTGACCGGGGAAAACTATCATCGTCATATACGGGCATGTGCCACAGAAATTAGGTTAATCCCGCTACTCATTACTGGTCCTCTAAAAATGAAGAAAGCAACAGTTAGCCCAAGAAATGGCTGCGAAGCGGCGGCGGCGAGACGAAGACCCGAGTACGTACAACGAGAGAATACTATGGAACGGGAAAGACAACGGCGGCTGCGAGAAGACCTCCGAAGCGATGGAAGGCCTACGCCAACGACGACGTGCCCGTAGATCTACGAGAGGCGCGAACGCTTGGTTTCAGCGCGAGCTTCTGCCTCTGGAGTTTGGACATCCGTGTCGTGTCCGTGACTGTCTGGGGTTTAACCCGAACCTCTCTGCGCTGAGAATCAGAGTAGAAACAACCTAACATCAGCTGGCTAAAGCCTAGCAGCGACCTAGCAGCAACCTAGGAACTACCTGCGTCACCTAGCTAAGGCCTAGAAACAACCTAGAAGCAACCAGATTAGACTTCACAATCGTCCAGTTTCCGTGTTTCAAGCCTCGCGCGACTTAGTGCAAGCTTCGCCATCTTCTTCTTCTTCTCAATGTCAGCTAGAATGTCGGGTACCACTGCTTGTCCTATAGGACATACTGATGCTAACACATGTACAAAACTGAGCTAGAAATGTATGCCGGTTTCACCACCCTGACTTAGCGGAGGAGGGAGGGGAGTTCTCGAAAAGTGGGGAACACTGCGCCCTCACGGTTTCAAGGCCGAAGAAAATGCACCAATTCACGCTTCACGCTTCCTGGCGCCGGCGTTGTCGCGACGCTGACTGATAATATGCTTCGCACGTGTGAGAGTTCACCTTAGGGGAATTTGCTGCAATTTTCCTTTTTGTATACGCATACCTGCAGATGCTCGGCCGTTCTTCCTCGGCTTACGCCGGATCTGGTCGCAATTTATGTATTCAGTGGGAGCGTTAAAAATATATTATTGATTTTAGATACCGTAAATCGAGGGGGGGGGGGGGGGAGCGCACTGTAATAACTGACTCCATGAATGTGTGTATATGTTACCGTATTATGTAATTCTGCAAAACACTGTTGCTATTGTGGACGTTGGCTGTAACGTGAAGTATATATCTCCATTGCTTTTTGTTAGTTGTTTTATTTCTTGCACATTAGGTTTTTTATTCTTTTCTTATTTTTATTTCTGGTCGTAGGGGGGGGGGGGGGGCTGCTGAAACATTAGCCGAAGAAGAACGCTAATGAAAAGCACTCCCCGAAAACTCGAGTTTCATTGCACCGCGAAAGCAAGTTACGATAAACCCCCGTTTACTGAACGCATGAATAACGCGCTCCGAAAAGCTCTTTCTTATTAAACCACAGCAACCTATCTGATAATTCCACACATTAGAACGTCAACCAATTAGTCTTCTATATGTAAAGAAGTTTGCTCACGACACTCTTAGCTCATGTCTGCAACTTATAGAAAGGAAGGCCTCTCCTCCTTGCACCAGATCCCCGTCGCGCCAAAACGAGTAGACGATTTGCATTTACAAATTTCGCCTCACAAAACGCCTACCTTTGAATATAAACCTAATTTACTTCATCGAAATCAGTCTGGCAAATTTGTGATAAAAATCTGAGATGGTTGAATTATGTTTTTTGTAATAAAAAGACCTAATATTTTCTTCAACTTTTCTCCCATCTTTCCATCAGGTGAAGTAAACGCCTACATGTTCCTTTGAAGTCACAAATTTAATAATCCATAAATATGTTTCCGCAAAACAATACCGCTAGGCTGGTGTAAGAAAACAAGAAAGGGCTAATACAGAAGCGTTGGCACACGGGAAGGAGTGAATTGAAACGGCTATTCATGGAAAACGTCGCATTCAACATGCGTTCAGAGAGGTCCGTTCGTACATAAACAATGCATGAAATACTCGCTACGAGTTAAAGATAAAAGCCTGATATCGACACAACGCACGTTCCGAAGGGCGCATGATTCAATGCGAGAGCGCGCTGAGTAATCACGTTATTCGCAGGGCCAGAGTTATCGATCACGAACAGTTCCATAGAGAGCCCGAACCTCTTGTCATTTCGGCGAAGTTTTGAACCCGCCTACCCCATTCCCTCTACAACCACCTTTGAAATAGCTAACGTACATTTTTTAGCATACGTTCCAGCCAACAAAAGAAGCATTTCCTTGTTGTTGTTTTTTTCTCCGAGCTCCAGGTAACCTGGTCGTTTGAATAATGGAGCTCTAAATATTTCAGTGAAACCGAAGGACACCTCCAACAAGCTATTCTCTTCTCAAAACTCATTTTCTTTAAAAGCGCTTTTAATATGCGCTGAACTTTACCAAGCTTAACTCAGAGGACACCTCGAAAGCACATCGCTGCGAGTTCTAATTCTTTGACTAACTCAAACGGATATAAGAATTCATAAACACACCACCAGGACATTTTCGGGACAGATTTTTGTCATTTAACGTCCTTCGTCAAAAACTCGCTCTTCCTATAGATCACTGAAAGCCCGACAGGCTCTGAAAAAACCTGCTTGTCGAAAATAAGCGACAAGCCTATTCACCGAAATACAATCGTAACGGCAACAGTTCAGTTCGCACAGCGCGTGGATTTTGAGACAAACAGAAAACTTTCGTCTCCGTTTTCCCGTTGAATGAAATATCAATACGGCTATTTCGACGTTTCGAAATTGCACAGGCGCGGCATAGGTCACAATGCAAATGAGGTCAGCGTGCGCCTGTACTGAATAAGCAAATTTCAAATGTCATATTTTGCTCGTTCGATTTAATTAGGCATCCCACCTCAACTTTTGTCCCAGTGTTGTCGTCTTAGTCAATAGAGATTTCGCTTCAAGAGCGTAATAGAGCGCATATCAAATCTAATTTCACCCTGTTATCGTAATGAAGCAAACAGGGCGTTGGCGCTTCTAGATGTCTGCCTTCTCAAGAAGGAAAAGAGAAAAAGGAAAATCGCAAGGACTTGTCCCATTGGTAGACGTCTGTCCCTCGTGATTGCTGAGCACCTCGATACAGTTTCGTGTTTGAGCAGTGGATAGAGTTTGTTCTCTTAAAATTACGCTTACAATGAATCCCGCTGATATTATTGTTATGCTCGACGTCACACGAACACAAATAAGATAGATAGATAGATAGATAGATAGATAGATAGATAGATAGATAGATAGATAGATAGATAGATAGATAGATAGATAGATAGATAGATAGATAGATAGATAGATAGATAGATAGATAGATAGATAGATAGATAGATAGATAGATAGATAGATAGATAGATAGATAGATAGATAGATAGATAGATAGATAGATAGATAGATAGATAGATAGATAGATAGATAGATAGATAGATAGATAGATAGATAGATAGATAGATAGATAGATAGATAGACGACTACGACGATATCTCTCGTGGTTGCAGTGATGATGGGCGTGGACCTTCCGGACTTCATCCTGAACCGGAACCAGCCATCCCTGAAGAACCTGCAGGTTCTCCGGCAGCGCCTGTTCGAGAGCGGCCGGAGGCGGTGATTCCCAGGAAGCGCCGCGTCCAGGAAGCACCCCCCACAGACTCCTCGGACTGCGCCAGCCGCGCATCCTTTCTCTCCCGCGAGGTGAGACAACAAATATGCAATTTAAGATTCTGTAGAAGGCGTGCTTGCTAAGTATTACCGCTGTTCTGGTCGAATATTCAGAAAGACTAGTCACTTGTGTGCCATGTATGTGTCATGTTTGCGCTGGGCGTGTGTCGTGCGCGTGTTCCCCCACTTTTCGTTTCTTCTCATTTCGTGTGGATCCACTAAATTTTATCAAATCATGTGTCAAACCTTGTTCAACACCGTGTCTTTCCTCCGTCTTTCCCTGTCATAGACCGATACGTGTTCTTGTGAAAATTTATCTCCTTAAAGGGGTCATGAAGCACCCCTTGGGCTGATTGAAAAAACACATCCTGCGGAAAGCTGACACGGCTATGAACTGCTCTGCCAAATATTACAGTCGTGCGCGCCGCGTAATGGCCACAAGCGGAGCGCGAAGTTGCCGTTTCCCCAGGCACCCTCTTTTCAAACAGAGGCCGGTTCTCACTCTCGTCGGTGGGCGGGGCGTCTGTCCGCTGTACATAGCAAGAGACATAGCATGCTTATTGGCCGATAGCCGACGTAAATCGAGAGCGGCGTTCGGATCAGATGCGCTTCTTGCCGCGGGGTGCCGCCACGTGCCGGCGCCGCACTCCTCAGTACACGGTAGCCGCACTCGCGCAAGCGAATCACAGCGGGAGAGCGATCGCGTTTCATGACGCGCGCTGGCGTAACTTCTTTCCCCCATGCCATCCCACCCTGTCTAGCTTCCAGTGCGCTCACCGGCACGAGAAAAGAGAGAAAGCGCTGGGAGCGTGCGCCAAACCCCCGTAACTCCGCTGATTCTTGACGGATTCGAGAAATTTTTGCGGCAATCGATTCGGGAGGCAGTACACTCCGATACTGAGGCCATTAGATCATTACTTGGAAAAGTGGTTCATGACCCTTTTAAAATTTTTGATTTGATTCCCTGTGTCGCCTATCCACTGGTGGAATTGTCAGCCCCGTTCACTTGCTTGTCGCCTCATTACACCAGCCTTAGCATTCTGACTCTGATGTGGAATGTTTCGTAAGAGGGTTGCAGAGCACAATTTATAGTGTACGTGTAGCTCGCGCTCAATTCTTAAGAGTATCTCTATTTCTGCACGTACTGCATCACGATATATTCGTTTGAAAAATTCAGCTTGAAATGATGATGATGATGATGATGATAACAACTTTATTGTTCCGCCAGAAAAGGAGGTCCCCTACTCCCCGTCCTCGGCACACAGGCCTAGGCAACGGGGGCCGGCACCTCCGCGATTAGAAGCAGGCGAAGAGGTCTTGACTCCTCGCGGCTTCTTCCGCCAGGCGGATGGCTTGTTGCTGTGAAGCGGGTTCCTCGCTCCGCAGCAGGGCTTCCCAGGCCTCTCTACAATTGATATTTGACTTAGCCCCTGGGGAGCTACCACACTCCCAGATTATGTGGTCGAGGGTCCCTCTCGCCCCACAGTGCTTGCACCTATCGTTTGGCCTATCATCTTTCTGAACATGATATGCCCAGACCGGGTTTACAAAATTGCCAGCTTGCAGGCGCCGCCATGCGACTGCCTCCCTATTGTTCAGGCTTTTATCCGGTGGTGGCACCACTCTGCGAAGTAGCCGATAATTTTCAACAATTTCGGTGTAAATTTGCAGACGCTCGTCCATGTTCTGGCAGTCGGGCGGCTCCACAGTCACCCGGAAGTAGAGAGCTCGGGCTAACTCGTGGGCCGCCTCGTTGCCAGGAACGGACGTGTGTGCTGGGGTCAAAATTAGGCTGATTTTTCTGTTCAGCCGTCTACCGGACAGAACCCTTGCCGCTTCGGGCGAGATCCGACCTTTTCCAAAATTCCAGATAGCCGTTTTGCTATCGCTAATTATAAAATGAGCTTCCGTTCCAACGCAAGCGAGCGCTATTGCAAGTTCTTCAGCCGTCTCCGTGTTGCGGCTTCTAATGGTGGCGGCCGATACGGGGGCACCTTGGCCGTCGACCACCGAGGCGACCGCCGCGCCCGACATGCCACTTGCCGCGTCCACGTACGCAACCAACTTGTGGTCCATTGGTCCAAAGCGTTTCATTAGAGTTTGCGCTCTCTTTTCCCTCCTCTCTGCGTGGAATATGGGATGCATGTTTCGAGGGAGGGGGGAAATAATGAGATTTTCTCGGCAGTCTTTCGGGATGTTTGATTTGCCTCGTGGTCCCCTATCGGTTTGAAGGCCTACCATATCGAGGATAGCTCTGCCTGTGGTCGTTCGGCTTAGGCGATCGAGCTGTGAAATTTTAACAGCCTCCGCTATTTCGTCCCAAGTATTGTGCCCTCCCATAGAGAGAAGCTTCTCTGTGGAAGTGCTGATTGGTAAGCCTAAGGCCCTTTTTATGCACCGTCGAATGAGCGAGTCGAGTTTCCTCTTCTCCTCAGACCTGATGCCCAAGGAAGGCGTGGCATAGCTCACACGGCTTAATACGTATGCTTGGGTTAGTTTGAGCAAGCTTCTTTCCTTCAGGCCACGACCTTTCAGCGCAACCCTTCTAAATAATCCAAGGGCTTGCGTGGCAAATCCCTCCAGTTTTTTTATTATCCCATCATTATGTCCATTCTCTTGAATGAATAGTCCTAAGATTCTGATTTGGTTCACTTTTGGGACGGATTTCCCCTCTACTTTAATATCAAATTCCGAGCTGTGCTTGCAACGGAGTGACTTTGGGTTATAGACGAATAGTTCCGATTTTTGCGGAGAGCATGAAAAACCCCTACTGGCAGCATAGTTTACGACAGTGTCCGCCGCCACTTGCAGGCGCTCCTCGATGCTTGCATCACTCCCCTGGTTAGTCCAGAGGGTGATGTCATCTGCGTACATACTGAATTTTAGTCCCTCTATGTTTTTTAATGCGTCGGGGAGGCCCCGCATCGCCACATTGAATAGGAACGGAGAGAGAACCGAGCCCTGCGGCGTACCCCTGCTCCCTAAGTGAATTGGTGGCGATTCAATGTTTTGGAACTTTAAGCAGGCAGTTCAGTCTGACAAAAAATCCTTAATGTAATCGTATGTTCGTGCTCCTATCCCGATTTCTTGAAGACCGCGGAGGATAGCTTCGTGTGTAACATTATCAAAGGCCTTGGTCAAGTCCAGGCCAAGAATTACTTTAGCGTCTCTGGAACGCGATTCGATTATATCGTGTTTGAGTCGGAGCATCACGTCCTGCGTGCACAAGCCCGGTCGGAAGCCAGCCATCTCGTGCGGCCACAGGTCGTTTTCTTCCATGAAGTGCGTCAGTCGGGTCTGAACTACGCGCTCCATCAGTTTCCCTATGCACGAGGTTAGAGAAATAGGTCTTAGATTTTCTATTGTCGGCGGTTTGCCTGGCTTTGGAATTAGGATTACAGTTGCCGACTTCCATTCAGCTTGAAAGATGAGGCCCTTCACGCCATCTCTGCAGTACAGACGTTTTTCAGCGAAGCTGTATACATCTCCTTGGTCGGAAAATTTCGTGGCACAAACACAAAACGCCGGGCCCCTAAACACCCAACTGACGCTCGCGCTCGCGTGCTCCTCTGCTTGCGCGCCCCTTGTGTTTTCACCTCGGACGCTGAGGATGGGCATTGGGAGAGGTAGACAGACGAGCCAACCAACGCATTCACTGTAGACTCGTGCACAACTGCAACGCCACAGCTAAATTTCGACCTATCGGTGGTTTAGGGGCCCTTTAACAATTGAAGGCAAACGGCATATCTTTCTTTGCAAGCAGGGATACAGCACAGATCTCAGTATTCGCTTCAATAAAGAAAACCACAAAACAATAATCAAAACCGCTTACTGGATGATAAGGCACCTGTGAACTATGGGAACACCCTGCCACACGTTCCCGGTAAAGATTAGATCGCAGCTGCGTTGCACTTCACACGAGGGCTTCGAATGACGTCAAACGGCCCTTCGTTCTCCCCGCTGGTGTTTCGAGCTTTCACACATAAAAGGGATACCCGTCTAGCAACTCATTTAATTTATTCTAAGATTGCCATGGGTAGACCACGGAAATTATAGACACCATAAGAACAGCGTGATTACAGTGCTGTATCAATGGAACAAATTCGTCTTGCTGAAAATGGTCACAGTCTGCCACAGCGACTACAAAGCGTTTATCACTAACGTTACTCCAAAGTAATAATAAGACCCCCCCCCCCCTTATCATCGGGTGGTGTTTGATACAGCTTCGCTGGACATTCACGTTCGCAGGGTAGGAGAGCAGCCAATTTATTTTATTAATCTTTTCGCTCAAGACTTCTCAGCACAACGACATTTCAAAACAAAAGCCCATCAAGACCATCGTTAAGCGTGTGAAAAATGATATTGGTAACTCAAAATGAACTTTAAATTTATTAAACCTGTGCTTAACTGCCATAAATATTACCGTAGTTGGGTTTCGGTTTCCTATTCTTGGAAGTTTCCTTTCGTTAGTGCGAAGCATGAAACAAATATCTAACCTACCGCAAAAAAAAACGAGAATATCACCGTCAATATCCGAGTGACTACCTCGCTGTATATTATATATATATATATATATATATATATATATATATATATATAGTCTGACAAGGCTTCCCTTACAACAACCCAAACGTCACCGTGGAAGTAGACGCCAACGAATTTTTTGTCTAAATCGATGCGTTGTACATTGTTTGCATCCTTCTACCGAACGTGCATTGACCTATACCACGGCCGCTGCGGCCGTGCTTATACTTAATGGCCGAACATTCGAGAAAGGAGAGCACATGCAGGTCATGTGATTGGGGATTCGCGTGGCATAGAAGAAACAAATGTTGCCGTTCGAACGAACGTATTTCTGTTTTGGCAAGAAAGTGACTTTTCATTACTCCGCCCATATTTCCGACTAGCGCAGCCTTTTTATGCTTAAATTGTTTGCCCGCCTCTTTTTTCACACACTGCCCTGTATGCTCTATGACCTTTGTGAGGATGAAATACCAAAAAATAAAACGGCGTCCGGTCTTTAAAATGGAAAGATGAAAAGGGAAAAAAGGGGTGTTGCTAGCGAGCTCACATAAAGAAACGAAGGAACGACATGTCTGAACGCAATAACGTTTAAGAGATCGTTTCGCAGAAATTCCGTTGTCGCCGTCGTTGGTTGTGAGCGAAAAATCGAGATAGGCGCAAATAAACATATAAAAATTTTCGGCTCGGGTGAGGATCGAACCCAGGTCTTCTGCGTGGCAAGCAGATGTTCTACCACAGAGCCATGCCAGTGCTTCAAACTGTATCAGAAATAAAAAAAAAAACCTATACAAATGTTATCCATTGCGAGTAGTCTCCTCAACACGTGATTATAGCGCTACTCTGCTAAGTAAGTGTTCCGTAAGGCCACCGCGGTAATTTGTTTTTTTAATCAGCTGCTGCGAGGAAGCTATGTGTTTGCAGCAAGCACGCGCATCCTCACGGTGCTCAAAGGTGCGAAGACACCCGGATACACAGACACTGGCAAAGTCAGATCATAACGTATAGTGCTGCTAGGCGGAACCGCTTCCAAGCCGACCTGGTGTTCGCCCGAAGGAACGAAGAGTAGCAGCACAAGGCAACGACGGCCGGCAACGAGTTTTCGATTTGTTTCTGGCGTGAGTGGCGGTCGCGCGCTGCGGCAATTTCCTGTTTGGCCGGCGCCACCGAAGCCGTATGCGCGGTGGTCTCCCAATGCTCGCCGCATCATCGCGTTTCTCCGGCTATAGTCTTGCAAGGCTGTACAGGCAAGTCCGTCTGTGTAAGGCACGCGCATTGCAAGCCCGATCCTCCCAGCTATTGGTTACTGTGGCCATCAAGACTTGCATGTCTGGCGGCGAAAGGGCGCCTCTTTCTTTCCGATTTCTCCTTTCTTTTTGTATCTCGTTCTTTCGGGTTATAGGGCATCCTCTCGTTCGTAATGCAGGCATCGAAAAAACATAAAACGGAAGAAAAAAGAAAGGCAGAGGGGATTCGAATTGCCTTGTTCGGTATCTAACGCGCGCCCGGTTTTCGGTGCACGGAGCTCCCTTTAGCGGCTCGTAAATTGGAGCCGTTACTCGTGGCGCAACACATGCGCTGCAAGGACGTTTGACTCCTTTCCAGTGTCGCGCCGATGAGAGCCTCGTACGAGGATATGTAAAACTCGAAAAATAAATTCTGGCAAACTTATTTCACGGCCAATGCACTGCATTTGTATCATATTTGTTCAAAAAGTAGCGATCTCATTCTTTCCTTCGCGCACGGACGACACTGCAGCTGCATTTTTGGGACATTGGGCATTGCAAAGCATAGATTTGGTATGAACTGAATGATGAGTGCTTTTTCTTGTTGGTTACTGATTGAATGACTATTGCCTATGTAAATGCACGTAGCCATGAATCCTTTTGCATTTTCTGCTATTCCCGTTTTTTTAATCATGCCCGTATACTGCCCTACATTTTTTACAATGTTGATATTTTTTTTTTCCTTTTGCTTCGATGATATGTTGATTTTCAGGGGTGGTTACAATAAAAACTGAAGAGAGTTGCCGATTGAGCTCCTCCGTCGTCCTTACATCGTACTAATAAAGAGAGATGCCACAGAAGTGCTAATGCCCACATAAGCTTTCCTACAACTTGTATTCTAGTTATGGAAAAAAATCCTTGAATAGAGCGTATCGCTAGAGCCATCGTTTCGACGAGTGGGCTTGTCAAGAAGACAAAACCACTTGCCGAAACGTCCGCTCCAGCGGCACATTCGTTCAAAGATTTTTCACCTCTTCAAGCCTCCATCCCTTTCTTAACTTCTGCCTTAGTTGTATTCTAGCTGTATTTCAAGATGTCGAATGTCTATTCATTTTCGCGTCGGAAACAGTTTGGTCTTGTAATGCATACGCTGGCCGAAGAAACGCTGAAATCTTCCTTAAATGCGTGTTACCATGAATATATGAAGTCACAGTCTTTTGCGATAACCAGATTATTCTTCTCTTTCTTTCCAGACATGGCCCATTCCTCGGAAAACCGCTTAATTCCACAAAAAAGAAGGTGTCAACGCCAATCATCGATGAAATCCAGTCGATCAAGATTCTTTACGGAGAGGGTGCTACCCCGAAGAAGGGAAGAAAAACATTGAATATCCACGAAGATGTATACTTAGTCCCTGGATTCTAATTAAAACAAAATACGTAGCGTAGGCACGACAATCGATGCGAGACGAAAAGCCACAGAGCCATGTTCGCCAATAAATGTCGACGACGTATGTGATAAGAGAAAACACATGAAGGACACCTTAAGTCACTTCTTCTTTTCGTAGGATATAGTTGTGGTACAATTATTTCGTTTAAAAGATAAAAAAAGATATAAAACAGTGATGTGTTGTGTCTTGTAGACTGAGTATGAAAGCCTGTTTTGTGCGACTCTTGTATCTCAAATACGTCCTTTACGTTGTCACACAAACAAACAAAAATTTGTTGCGGTGTTGTGTCCTGTCAAGCGAAGTCGCCGTTGTATGCCGTGCTTGGTAAAAGTCATTGTTTCGTTAATGTTTCCATTGCATTGTGAATAAAAAGCACCAATTAAACTTAGTGTTTTCCAAAGTTTCGTCAATCTGCATATTACGCAGTCCTCAATAGTACTGTGTGCATTCGCGTAACGACATTACTGGCATCTGTGAGCTCCGTGTCAGCGTTCGAGAAAATAATAAAAACGGCTGTGCACTCGAACTGCTACGGCTTGTTTTAACGCTTTCCTCTGAACACCGCGGCGTGTCATACAGAGCTCGCCTCCGAGTTCCAAAAATATATACGCATGCTATCAGCCGTTCAGGTAGGAACGGTGTGGCACTGAAATGCAGAAACGATCCTTCCTGCTCACAGTCGATGTCGAGCTCAAAGGAACCCCGCCACTGTCCAGCAACGTGCGTAAACATCTTTCATCTTTCTATAGATACTTCAGGTTCGCTAAAGTTATAATTCGCAACTACGATACGTTCAATAAACAACTTTATCACAAGTACACAGCAAAAAATTCACTAAAGTTAGACGCGAATGCCTGGGAGTTTTTGTCCGGTGATCATGTCGCTGGTCTGGCCAGTCAAGCCAAAGTGACCGTTTCATGAAATATCCTATTGTCAAGCCACGCCAAGTAGGCGGTCAGTAATTACCGCTCCCAGGAGCATCAAGTGCACGGGCGACGCCCACATTCAGTTGTCATTGTACAGTCCACGCATAGTACACGTCAGCCGTCAGGTGGCGCGGCACGTTTTCTCGGCTTCTTTGAGAGGTAAGTGGCAGTGTTACTTCAGTACGAATGTCAATGTTATACGACTTTTGCATCCGCGTATATCCGCTGGTACCAGAATAAGTACGTAGGAGCGGGCATTTATTGTAAAAAAGGTTGTCCTTGAGCATACCACGAAAATAACGCAGAAATTCTGGCGTCTATGTGGAAGGAACGCCGTTGACACAGCAAAAACATCGGCTTCTGTTGGTGCTTGTATGCGATCAAAAGTTCACGTAAAGTACGTAGTAATATGCAAAGGATAAAGGCTGAAACCAACTGTAGAAACATTTGCAGACACCTGTTTACCAGCGCCCGACGACAGAAGAGCATACACTGCCAATACACGAAAAAAAATCTGGAGCAGAAAAATGGAACGTGGGAGTACTTGGCACCACAGTACGCAATATTGTGCCATAGAGACATAAACAGTCCTGCTGATGGGCTGCGCGCATTTTCCCTTGCAGTAGTACTGGAGATAGTTTGCACACTACGATAAAAACCACATTTATGTCACTTTAGTTGTGGGCGAAACGTAGGACAGGATTAAACAATGAGAAGTGAGAAGTCGGTTTTCAAGCGATAGGTGTAATGACACAGTCATCGTGGACGCACTAGTCGGCGTGTTTGCTCTATTGGAGTGGGGAAGTTGATGGCATTGATTCTTGTACTACAGTTGGAGCTTATACGTGCGCACGTGTGGTTCCTTTGAAAACTTGTCAGGAAGAAGTGTCTGCATTCCCGCCCACTTCTTTTCGCTGTGCCCTGTGTTTTTCGCTGGTTTTTATCCTTTGTGACTATGTACCAACTAGCCCAGTCCAACGCCTTGGAAGCGTCTGCATTGCGCGTAAGCCACAAGCACAAATACGAACAGCCTATGAACAAAAAAAAAAACAAAAAAAAACTAAAGTGGGCAACCGTCAAGATATTCCCCGCCAGCTACAAAATATGAGCATGTATGAAGCTTGAAAGATTTTCTTTAACGCCCCTGAAATGTTACGACCAACAGAGAATATTCACACAGAAAAATGTGTGAAGGTTAAGGTGAAAATCCCCGCAGCAAGATCTGAATACTCAAGCCACAATCGTTACCAACAACAACGTATCACAAGTGTGCTCCTAATGGCCTGAGCGCATCAATAAATTTATTGCTACACGAGTCATTTGGTCAGTTAAAACTATATTAATACCTGGGGTTTAACGTCCCAAAACCACTATATGATTATGAGGGACGCTGTAGTGGAGGGCTCCGGAAATTTCGACCAGCTGGTGTTCGTTAACATGCACTGACATCGCACAGTACACGAGGGTCAGTAAAACTGCGATACCTAGATTGACGATATGCTTAAACGAGGGCTCACTTCTAGCGATTTAGAGCGACGTATTCTCAGACTGTTCAGCGCAAAAACACTTTACACGTAAGGACCAGAAAGGGACTGACACAAGCTCTGACTTTCAGCAGATAGCAAACGCACTGAGAATACGTAAAAACGAGATGTGGCTTATAAATGCCCAAAGTAAAACGCCGTGACGTCATCTGAAAAAAAAAAGAAAAGAAAGAGTGTTCCACTCTCGCCGTTATGGCTACGAGCTGCGTTGACTAACACTCCCAGGTTTCATGTGCATAAATACTCGATAGTGTGGACGAGGGGACGACCGCCGCCGTAGCTCAATTGGTAAGAGCATCGGGCGCGTGATCCGAAGGTTGCAGGTTCGGTCCCTGCCGGTGGCAAGTTATCTTTTCGTCTACTTTACTTTCTTTGCATCTATGCCACAATTCACAATTACCACCACACACTTAAAACAGTGCAGTTAACCTCCCTTGACTGCATTATCTGCTGGTTTTCATTAACGTTGTGTCAAACAAAGATACGAGCCCTCAAAATTCCCTTCCTTCATTCAAAGTATCAAACTGGCGTATAAGAAAATATGAAAAGCATGACAAGTCATCACGAAAATCAACGTAGAGTTACACTGCGACGCACAGAAGCGGCGTAGTCAGTGCCTACCAGATTTTTGTTGGAGAAGTGACTACACATCTCACGCTGGCGCCACGCTTTAGAGGAACGCAGCTATCTTTATTTATTTTTTCTAGTCACGCGAACGCCGCAATGACGAAAGAGATGCACAGCTCGCGCTCCTCAAGCCATGCCATATTTCGGTTTGTAGTATTTTTTGTACCGTTTCGTGATCACGCCTGATATTTGTACGACAAGGGATATAAGTCTCACGCCTTAATAACCCTTCCACACTGCTTTGCACGAGCACAGCCAAGTTTCATATGAAGCTTTTCCTTCACCGAATGATACAACATACATTTCCTCTAGAACATAATTAAACTATGCAATACAGTTGAAACTATGCACTATTTGCATGAAGTGCGACTGAGCGGACTCGATCATATATTTCACCGAAGGTTCCACAGGCACCTCGTACAGTTGGAATATTATATGGATGGCGCAGCAAAACATAGACATATTTGTTGCGCTATCCAGATACCATTCCATCCATGACTGACCGACAAGCCCATTTCGCCAGCCTCGCACAGGGCACGAATATACAAAGAAATCAGTTTTTTTTTCACAAGTTATTCCGAACGATCATAATTTAATCAGGATTGTTGAACATGTCCCACACGTCAACCCTAATATTTGATTTATTTACAACGTCAACTCAGTGTCACATACAGTCATCCCAAGAGAATGGAAAATGGCGGATTGCTTTTTTTAGAACGAAACTCTGAGGCGCCCTTTCCTGGGTTGTGCATCGCCGTAACGGGGAAAACGAGCGCATCAAAAGATCTCCTGTCCCGCGCGCATCGATCCACGCGACGCTCTTCATCTTTTGCCGACACCAGCTGTGACTCTCGAGCCCTTATGCAACGAATTTGTCACGCCATCATGACGGAATTACGTGACATCGTTGTTTTCTCAAAGGTGGGCAGATCTTGGAGGTAGTACAATATACACGTCAGGTCCGGAAAGCCTCAGAAAGGTGGGGCAGGAGCAATGCACTCAACTGAGAGCTTCAAGATAATTTAATGCTTGCTTCTCACACTGCAGCTCGCTATACCTTGCAAGAAGACTTTTACTTGTTTGTATCACTTAATGCATTACCGAGTGTACAGCAAGACTTTCACATGAAAGTGTTACAGAGAATGTAGCATGCTACCGAAGTTTTTAGCAAGGCTCATAATCACGATCGCAACGTTAAAGTGTTCTGTCGCCAGGCTTCGTAACGTAGCAGGTGCCTCACTGTTGTCTCATATAAACTCGCTGTGACGACTTTATGAACGAAAAAAAAAAAAATAAATAACAGCCCCACACAGAATATTGCACATCTGTGTGAAGAAAAAAATAACATTGACGACATATTTCAAATTGTCGTACTGCGCATAAAACCGACCTGCCTGCGTATCTGACTGAAGCGTTTTAACGATCTCTTCTATGATAAAACGCTTGCATACTAACGATACGAAGTCACCGGTGTACAGCAATAGAGCACCGAATAATCGAGTCGCCTACGTTCACGTTCTCTGCGTCACACAATTAAAAAAAAACAACAAAAGGACCACGGTAAATTTTTTCCGAACCAAACTAAACTGGGCCATTGGACCACAGAGTCCCCTACAATATTTACTAGAGGAAAATGTGGCGCGGCGATCGTTCAGCCACCATCGGAATGATGGGTGGTACGTGGACTTGCCTAGTGTTCGCGCTTGCGCTTGCAGCACTTGTGGCTTTTTGCTTTTGTTACGGCTAAAAGAATGGCTCGTTGTGAACCTCGCGAGCTTGTTTCGATTAGTCATCCTAAAAGGGTCAAGGTGGTGAAGGGGGATTGCTGAATTCTTGCTGAATATTGTATTGCGACAAAGCGGCTGCAGGCCACATAGAGCCAGACGAAGCCGAAGTAACGAAACTTAAGCAAATCCATGTACTACCCATGCTGACTGAAGCGCCGTGAGTTGAAGCTCCCATAGACACTATATATAGCGCCAGATTTCCCTCTAGTGTACAATGGTGAAATTGAATGGATTGAACCACGCACAAACCGAACACACGCACAGTCGTTGAGCAAATGCCTTATTCCGCAACGCAAACATCGGCAATTTCCAGCGATACCTTACGATCATTGAAACGCGCCGTTACAATGAACTGCACGATTTCGTGCTGGAACAATCAAAACGCGCAAATAATCATCGAAACTTTCCGTTACAAAACCCGTAAACCTTGACGCGATCGATATAATTTCGCTGCTAGCCTTTCTGATGTTTTCAGGACCGTAAGTCAAACACGCGGGCACAACAGGTTTCACATGTAGCGTAGCGTCGACTCGACAGAGAAGCGTCGATGAATACGACAGCGTTTTTGTCAGGTCTGCGCAGGAATGACAAAGCGATCGCAGATCAACTGGTCGGCGGGAGCGCGCACTCGAATCCGCCTGAGCAAGCAGCCGCTTGCTGACGCGCTTCGGTGCCCGCAATGATCGCTGCGACATCGCTGTGCGCGCAAAACAACGCCTATCGGGCTGAGTAGTAGCCATAAATCAAACGCCTACGCGCTCGAGGGTCACGGTTATTTTCGTGCTCAACCCGACAACGTGCTGATGCCTCGTCTATCGCTTCTGTTTCCCTTGTAACTTAAATGCAAGCCAAGGCAGTCTGCAGGCTAAACAATACCGATGAATTATTTATCGCCTATAGGGTTTAGCCTTAGCAGCCAGTGAAGTTGCGTAGTCATACGAATGGGTTGAGTGACGCTCTCTTTCGCGTTATCAGCAGCAGCAGATGCTTGAGACAGTAGTAGGCCTACTCCGTTACCATAACGACAGTTACGGCGCGTTCACGCGTTTAAACAGTCTTTTGAATGCTATAGAATGATAAAACGCCAATTGTTATTTCTCCTTCGAATTGAGAAAGAAAATAAAGTACGGTAAGCGACACTTTTAGCTGCTTGCGCAAGAGATTTGTCCTATAACAACATTCAACCTAAGCGCAAACACTTCTTTCAAGTGAGGCACCGTATTGTTTTAATTTGCACGCTTGACCTGTCTGTACAAACAATTTATGCCCTGAGTCCAACGCTGCGCTCAGGAGGTCAGAGGTCACTAGGTTTGGAGTTGCGAACAAAAAATGAATAACTAGATGCGAAGGTTACGTGGAATTCTGTGTGTCATAAAGAGACAAAGGACTCTTATGTTTGGCACGGTGAACAGTACAGTTTACGGGGCAATATAAAGGGGAAAGGAAGATACGCGTCGACAATTGCACTGATTTAAGAATTCCAAGCGTCGTTGCAAAACAACACCCATACCTAGAGCAAAATTTAAGCAATCTCAATTTAGAGTCAGGAGCTCGACGAAAGTTCCTCTGTTCAGGAACATAATGAGTATTAAGATGCGGTCCCTTACCAAGTCAAGGCGAAAACACAGAGACGTTTCGGGATCCGTACGGGTTCCTTGATCACACTAAGCAGGCAAGATCCGTAAGTCGTTTTCTTTTTATTCTAAAATATGACGTAATGAACGGCTGTAGCTGTCAGGTAGATTGTCATCTGTCCTGCTGATGGTGTCCTCTGTCGTCTGAATAAACGACGATTCCAAAAATAGTCTTGTGGCCAAATTCTTTTTCTTGGCTAGTACAGCGGCGTTATCCCAATCGATGCCATGACCGAGGTTATCGGCGTGCTCGATCTCATTTCGCACCATTCAAGAAATACACTAGGAGCAATTTCCAGAAGAACCAGTGCTTGCGCAAGAAAAAAGTACGGCAGATCCCACGCACTGTGGGAATCGATTATAGTAAAAAACAGCGCGAAAACACGAGGACGAGACAGATGAAACGGGACCAGCGCGAATCGATGTAATGCGAAGCAGCCGGCGAAGAGCTGCTACATCGTCTTGTTTGTCTTTAAGGCAAGTGAAGTCATTGATGCCACGGCATCCAGTTCATATATATCGCATGTTTGTCACGAATCTATGCATGTACAATCCGGTATATACCATGCTAATGAAACGTATATTCTAGAATATACAACGCATGACCTGTCATTTATGTTCATCACGCACTCCTGTCATGCCGTACCAATATTGACATATATCCAGTTAACAAAACGGCAGGAAGCGCACCATGACAGTGTCATGTAAGTCATGCCGTGCATGACATGCATGTCATGATTCGCATGTTAGGAACTGTCATTTATGTTCGTCATACTTTCACGTCGCGCTATACGAATTTCGGTGTAGGCCCATATCAAGCAAGCGATGCGACCGCGAGCGCACCGTGAGCGTGGCATGTAAATCATGTCGTAAATGACATGCATGTCATGGTTTTCATGTTACCACCTGTCATTTATGTTCGTCGTACATTCATATGGCTTCATGGAAATAAGGAGTTCGAAAATCAAGACGACGCACACAGGAAGGAATAACAAATTGGCGGAAGCTGGTTTTCCGTCAGCACTGTAATCACGAGCACTGCAATTTCGAACACATGCTCTGGCTGTGCCCCTTTAATTCGGGGCCAGGATTATCAGACACACCCTCCTGGGAGGCTGCCATGCGCAGCATGGAACTCAAAGATCAACTCCTGGCAGTCCAGAGGGCCCGGGACATCGCCGAGAGGCTCCAGCTTCCGGCACCTTCCTGGGTAGAGCCACCTGGCTGAGCTAGCGGGACCTCCAGTCGCGTTCAGCTTCTGCCACTTTTGGACCACAATAAAGTTCTAACTCACTCACTCACTCCGCAAGAGTTGTTCTCTGCTACTTGCGAGAAGCTACTTAAGAAAACAAAAAAAAAGCCAGCGCCAATGAATCTAAGCCAGCCCAAGTAACAGGCAAGAAAGTCGCTGTAATACCATACATTCATGGTTTTACTCACCGACTCAAGAAGGTTGGCTACCACTATGATGTACGGATTTTGATCTCGGCGCGAAACAAGTTGAGCAGACTGTGTGTGAAGGTTGACCGCCGCGTAGAGAATAAAAGAGGTTGATGCAGGGTTGGGTTGCACTGTTAAGCATGCCCATAACTACGTATCTTGCTGCTCCTGCGTTGTTTATTGAATACCTCTGTCATGTAACCGCGTTTACGTGGGGCAGACGCGGCGGTGCCTTAATGTGCGATTAAGGGAGCATCACAATTCCTTGAAAGGCCCGGAAAGCTCACATTTATCGCTGTATTGCCGCCAGTGTGGGTGTACCCCTGTTTTTGGTTCTACATCTATTTTGTACGAACAAAGAAGCCAGAAAGCACGTGAACTTGTTGAGGCCCCACACATCTCTAAACTGTCGCAAGCATGTGTCAGTCAGGCGTCGGTGACACTACATGACAGGGAAATTTGCTATCTTCAAATAACATGAGACATGTGCCATGTTTGTGCTTTGGTTTTTGAGCGAGGAAATAGGAAATTTTCTTTGCGCATGCACCGTTCAGCGGTGTGTTATATATGTTTTACTTCTGCTTAAAGAAGCTTCGTTGAAAGTAACAGCGCTTGTTCTTGTCATTCCTTCCTGTGCGCGTCATCTTGATTTTCGCGTTGCTTATTTCCATGGATCCATACCAACTGGCCCAGCTATCCAATCTCATTCACATGGCGCAATACCAATTTTTGTTTTTTTTTTTTGCATATCAAACGGGCGAAATGCCACGAGTGCGCCATGGGTGTGGCATGTAAATCATGTCCTACATGACATGAATATCACGATTTTCATGCTACCACCTGTCATTTACGTCATCATTCAGTCGCGTCGTCGCGCAATACCAATTTTGGTGTATATCAAGTCAGCGAAACGGCAGCGATTGGACAATAGCGTGGCACATAAATCATGCTGTAAATTATATGCGTATCATGATTTTCACGTTACCACTTATCATTAATGTCTGCCGTACAGTCTCGTCGCGCTATACGAATTTTGGTCTATATCAAGCGAGCGAAATGGCCGCGAGGGCACCATGAGCGTGGCATGCAAACCATGTCGTACATGACTTGCATGTCATGATTTTCACGTTACCACCTCTGATTTACGTTCATCACACACTATCGTCACGCAATGCACATTTTGGTTTATATAAAGCCAGCGATACGGCCGCGAGCGCACCATGAGCGTTGCGTGTAAATCATGTACGTGACATGCATGTCATGATTTTCATGTTAGCATGTGTCAGTTATGTTTGTCATACAGAAATGTCTCGTCATACCAGTTTTGGTATGTATCCATTCATTTAAACGGCCGCGAGTGCCCCGAGACCATGTAATGTAAATCATGCTGTGCATGACATGCGTGTCTTTATTTGTACTTTAGAGCCTGTCATTTATGTTCGTAATACACTCTTGTCACGCCATGCCAATTTTGGTATATATCAAATTACCGAAACGGCCGCAAGTGCCCCAAGACCATGGCATGTAAATCATGCTCTTCATGACATGCATGCCATGATTTTCATGTTATGACGTGTCATTTATGTTGGTAATACGGTCATGTTTTGTCATAGCAATTTTGGTATACATCCCTTTAATGAAACGGCCAGGAGAGCACAAAGTCATAGGCGGATAGATAGATAGATAGATAGATAGATAGATAGATAGATAGATAGATAGATAGATAGATAGATAGATAGATAGATAGATAGATAGATAGATAGATAGATAGATAGACAGACAGACAGACAGACAGACAGACAGATAGACAGACAGATAGATAGATAGATAGATAGATAGATAGATAGATAGATAGATAGATAGATAGATAGATAGATAGATAGATAGATAGATAGATAGATAGATAGATAGATAGATAGATAGATAGATAGATAGATAGACTGACAGACAGACAGACAGACAAATAGATAGATAGATAGATAGATAGATAGATAGATAGATAGATAGATAGATAGATAGATAGATAGATAGATAGATAGATAGATAGATAGATAGATAGATAGATAGATAGATAGATAGATAGATAGATAGATACGCTCAAAGTCGCAGAAGTTCGCTAAGAAGTGCTTCGCATTTAAAAATTGAAATAAATATAAATGAATTAAAGATATTAAAGGAAAAAATTCAAGATCGACGCAAGCCTGCTGGGCGCATGAAAGCTTAGTGCTTCCTAGAATTGTGTTCTTTAGCAGTTCTGGGGCACTAGACATCTTTTTGATATTACAGGTCAAACAGAAGCTAAACTACATTAAACAAACATAAAGGCATGAAAGAAGCCCTATTTCATTGTTCGGTCACAAATTCAGAAGCATAAAACGAATTGTCTTAGGTACTCCATGAGGCCGGAGTTCTTTGTTTCAGGCATTACAGCCGTATTGCCCACGAGCCAAGACTAAATGAAAACTCCTCTCCAGGTCTTGGTCTCGCAGGGCGTCACAGAAGCAGTGACTCAATATAAACTATACAGTATTCGAACAGATGTTAACATATGGTAAGCATATGTTATAGTTTAAAAAAGCATACCACTGAAAAGTTTTCCAGGAAGTAAACAAAATATAACGATACATCGCATGGCACAGCAAACTGCAAGTGGTCGGTGCACGTAGTCATGCGCGTCATGATTCGTTAACCTTGCACAGCCTGCTCAAGTAGGTGAGACCAACTTCGATGACACGGCACAACTACGAGCCAGTTTTAGTTTCAACGGTCCAGTTTGAGGACGTGCGAAGTATGTTGTAACATAAAGCTGACTGGCTTTGACTGACGAACGGAACGACAAAGCTGTCCGATTAGGTTACTATCCTCGTTCGACCGACTAACTCACGCATCTCCCAATTCCGGTAATATTGATGTCAACGTTCTGGCCACTACGTTCTGTTTAGTGTGTATCATGCTATGTGTTACGATTGAATCTTCTTCTGCTTTTAAGAGAAGCTTGTATGAGTTATAGATATCAGGTGGTGGCGGCGGCGCTGCAAAATGGCGCATGCGTATTCGCATGCATCATTTTGCCGCAATTGATGGTCTCCCGATCGTGGGCTTGTCAGCGATCAGACATTTCCGCTATGGCAATCTGATCTTTTATCGAGGTCACTTGTCATGTCGCGTTGTCACATTGTCTTTTCGCTGTTGCATTTCATTGTTTCTCGCATGACCGTCACTGTTGCCTGTAGCAACAGAAGTGTTACGCTGCTAAGCACATGGATGAAGGTCTAATTCCCGGCATGGAGGAAGGAAAAAGTTAGGAGGGAGCATTGGGAAATGCAACAGAAAGAAAGAAAGAAAGAAAGAAAGAAAGAAAGAAAGAAAGAAAGAAAGAAATAGTAGGTCCGGCACGCACGCGCCAAACTTCGCTTGCCCCCATTTTCCCGATGGGGGAAGCACACCTAATGTTTTTTTTTTCTTTTCCGTATCTGCCTTTTGTTATTTCCCACACGTCATTTTCGTTTGTTTTTTTTTTATTTCTCTCTCTCTCTTGTTCGAGTGAGCGGACAACCGTGTTCTTCGACAAAATTTGCTGCTCGGCTAGTCGGTACAATGTAGCAAGTTATCTAACGCCGCAATTTTTCCACTGGACAAGGGGTGGGGGGTAGGTAGCGTTTGTCCCGTGTCTCGGTTCATTTCTCGTGAAAAGTTTGCGCCGATATATGTACGCCACTACAATGGTGTCCACTTTACGAAAGAATTGCTATCCTACTTCTTTTTTTTTCTATTTCTGGCCCTTTTTGAAGCTTCCATTCGCCCAGTTGCAATGATTATTACAGTACTATGCAGCCGAAGTACTGTAGACTTTTTGGTACTGTGCAATGAAGGAAGGGAATTTTGAGGGCTCGTAGCTTTGTTTAACACAACCTTAATGAAAACCAGCACATAATGACGCCAAGGAAGGTATAGGGGGTGTTAATGGTACAGTTTTAAGTGTATTGTAGTAATTGTGCTACAGGTGTGACAACCCTGCAACCTTCGGATCCGAAGGTTCAGTTCCTGCCGGCGGCAAGTTGTCTTTTCGTCCACTTTACTTTCTCCACATCTAAATCACAATTACTACAATACACTTAAAACTGTACCATTAACGTCCCCTGTGACTTCCTTGGCTTCATTATCTGCTGGTTTTTATTGAGGTTGCGACACTGTGCAAATATTTAGTACGCCAAGCGTTTGTGAAGCAATGCGGTTTGTCCCCAATCATATTCAGACCAGTATTTACAGGGTAACCTTGTAACGCCAAGAACCATCAAAAAAAAAACAGAATTAGTAGTGGCGCCAGCGGGGACAAGGGGGGAGGGGGGGGGGTCAGCCCCCCAAATTTTCACATGCCAGCATCCGTCGGAAAACGAGGACCATCGCAAATGCATCACAAATTACCGAAAAGGTTTGCCGAAAGCCAGACAACTATCAACTGCTATTTTCACTCGGTGAACCGTTCATTTCAGTGGAAGGATTTTACTAGGTAACTACGCTGAAGCACATGTTTAAAGAAACCGTAAGCTCTCGTATCGAGAATAAAATAATTACCATCACGTTTGCCAACTCTTATGAGACATCCCAGATATTTCCAGACCCCTTGTTCTAATTTGAAGGTAAATTAGCTTTGATTTTGAGGTGTTGCAAGTCAACAAGCATGCGTAACTTTTTAGCGCAATACACAACACAAAAACAAGATCGGACAAACGCTACTTTCAACTCACTTCTATAGCGCTACTCTCAACTGTCAGTTGACAGCAGCGCTCTATCCTGTCGCCTCTCTTTTCGTGTGTTTAGCGCGAAAAAGTGATCAATTCGCACAACGTATTGTGTTGACAAACATTGTTTTACTATGTGTAAGCTTAGCTCAGGCAAGGAGAAAACTAGAAAGGAACACATAGCTTCCGCGCCTCCTGGCGCTGACTTTCAGAATCGATCACTTTAACTTGTCACTCTTCCATACCAGGTGGCGTTCAACAACAACGCCTCTATAAAGCCCGTATTTTTTGTTTCGAAAGACAGTTGGTGACAGAATTTACAAAGCTACTATTTCGCAAGTGCATTTGGCCATTGACTGGCTATACGGTCGGTAATAATATGCCTGGCATTAGAGTTACCAAAATATTTTTCTCGCGCGAATATTTTTAGCGTATATAGGAGTTATTTGTGAATACCGGTCCGGGTGTTCCTTCGTCCTTTCAAAAGTAGCGTGACTAACCCTTAACACTGTGATACCCACAGAATTAGGAGAGTCAAATGCAAAAAAAAAATTTCCCGCTCGTAGTGGTACACATTGTTTGGCTTTTAAGTCATCCTCTACTAAAAGAAACTGACGTGGATATACAAAATGTTACTGAAGGCATGAGTCTTTTATATTTTCACATTCTAATACGCTAAGTTCTTCCGGGAAAAAGCGCGACTTCTCGTTAACTATCTGACCATCTTCGTGGACCGATCTCGGAGATTTCGCAATATAACTCGGGTGGTAGAGGCTACGATGTGGTGCGGTGTTATAGACTGCACGTCATTAAAAGCTATAAATTAAGTACGTTAACAAACAAAAAATATTCCCATTCTTACACCCTGTGGAGATGGTTGACCAGCCAAGCTGATAGGGGCGGCCTCGGTGTTCATCGTCGGGTTTATGACGGATCCATTCCGCTCTTTGAAAGTAGATGACCATCGAAGCTGCGTAGCACATGGCACGGATATGACACTTGATTTTGGTGAAAGGTATGGGAAGACACAGAATTTTCATGAAAGGTACAGAAAGTCCCTTTTGAACTTATCGTATGCTCCTTAAATGTTTCCCATTGAAGCAGCGTGTGTCTTTTTTGCAGCCACGGGCGTCATCTTGCCTCGCTCGCCGCAGGCGCTTGGCGATTCGTTCACGATCTCGAGGAGTCATTCCTGCAGCATACCTATTTTCCGTTTCGCGATACTTTAGTGGACCAGTGGTCAACTAAACCACAATTAACCACTGCGTCTTCTTACATATTCAATGCGTATATGGATGGTTGGTTTGCAGGGTATAATGTTCCCAAGTGACTCAGGCTATGAGACACCGTAGTGGATGGCTGGGGATAATTTCTACAACCTGGGTTCTTTTTAACGTGGCTTACATCGCGCAGCACACGGACAAACCAAAAGCAGCGATAATGGAAATCTGGTGGTCTTTTATGTCCTAAATGTCGCGTTTTGTGAAGTGCAATATCTAATTAGTTACGACCACCTTTGTAGTACTTAATTAGTTACCTTCATTTATATTGTTCCTGCGCAGCGCGGCCAGTGGAAAGAGGCCGCACCGCCCATGTGAACAGGAATGTCTTTCAGAGATATTGTTCTTATTTCACAAGGTGTATCGATGTGCACTGTAGCATATACGCGTGGGTGTTATAATTTTTTGAATTTATAGTGCTTAATTTCTGAAAGTCCTATAGTAATTTGTCTGCCTGTGCTTCATGAAATTTCGCCGCTTCGTCAAATCAACCAAAAGTTAATGAACTTACAAAATAAATAAACAAATAAATAGTACTTTTCTCCTCATATTTTCAGCCCTCTCTTTACGTTTCTTTGCGCCTCTTTGAAAGTCTCAGCTGAGAGAGCAAAAGTAGTTAAACTTGCATTATTCCGAAGCAGCTCTGGCGCAAGAAAAAAAAAAAAGACAGGTTGCTTTTTAGCACTACCGCCAGCCGCAGACTACTATTTAGACCCCTACAATTTGATTTTGTTTCTGCACCTCTGGGTTGATTTTCCCGCCAAGAATTTTTTTTTTCATTATTCCGATGAAGGCATCAGGCTTCTATACGATAAATAGCACAAGCGGCAGACACCGCAGAGTCATATCTGTTCATCGGGATAGTGACCTTCAATGAGTATCCCGCTGAGAATCGTTGTGTGTCAGACGTTGTGGTACGGGAGACTTCCAAAGAAAGCGCACTTTAAGCATACATTATCAGAGAGCACACCCACACACACAGTTTGACAAAGGCTGCGGATAGTTTTCATCGTGCAGCTGAAGTGGAATGGTTCAGCGACCTTAAGATAATTTTTTTTCAAAAGCATGCCCTCAAATTCTTCTTTCCTTTCACTGCAATAGCAATTATACGAAACCTCCCGGGGGAGTATTCTGTCGCCGTCGGCGTCGGTGCCGCCGTGAGGTTCTGTATAAATTACAAATCGATAACAACGCCCCGCGCGTCGTACGTTGCATGTGCTGTTGAGAGCGCGTGAGGGCTGCCGATGATCGCTGCTCAAGCGGACATGAAATGTGCCGGTCATCTCCGTCGCTCGAAAGGCGCATAGGAGAGCCACGGAGGGGGGCTGCGCATCTCCGGCATGAACTCCGTACGTTCACCTGGCTGGCATGGTTACCCGCGGTCGCGCGCGACATATCTCTACGGCGAACAGCAGACAGTTAATATCTTTGCACGTATTCTGTTCTCATTGCAAGGTTCGAGCTGAAGCCATAGACAGCCCGAAGGTCGCTTCGCTCGGGGCAGCGTTTTGTTTAGGTTACGTCAGGTCTCATGTTATGGGAGCGATCTGCTAGCCTTAATTAGTACGATATTCCTATTTGTTTCTATGGCATTCACTGCTTCGCCCTTGCGGCGAAACTGTGACTTCCTTCATGTTCTTTCCTTCGACTGACCACACCATGTCCTTGCCTTGCTTGTCAATGAAAAACAACACACAGCAATGTGTATGTAGGCGTGCTATTGCGCCCATCTCCATTCGTACATGAATTTATTATTATAATTCAAATTATTTTCATTACTTCCATTGTCCCATTTTTCCTGATCAGTACGTATGAATCGGTTCACCTGACACCGCTTTAGCTTGAGCAATCGTAGGGTTTGCATGCCCGCCATGGTTGTCTAGTTGTTATGGCGCTCGACTGCTTACCCGAAGGTCACGGGATCGAATCCCGGCCGCGACAGCCGCATTTTCTATGGGGGCTAAACTGTATGAGCCTCATGTACTTATATTTAGGTGCACGTTAAAGAACCCCTGGTAGTCGAAATTTCCGGAGCTCTTCCCTACGGCGTCCTTCATAATCATAGCGTGGATTTGGGACGTTCAACCCAAACAACTAGGTGATGTAGCTTTTCTGCCTTTACAACTGGATAGCTCGTAGCACGTAGCTGCCGCTTTAATGTTAAAGAGGCACGAAATTAAAGTATACGATATGCTTGCTCGAATAAATTAGCTACAGCCTTCCGCACTGCCAGCCAGTGCTGGGCAGTATCGAAGACACATGCATCTTCGATACTATCTTAGATACTCTTTGGGTATCTTGTATCTGTATTGCGATACGTCTCGCAAAACAAGTATCTGTATCTGTATTTCCGATACATTGAAGATTGTATCGTGTATCTTAAGATACAAGATACTGCGATCGCACCACCACCGTGCGGAGGAGGAGGAAGGAAATGAAGGAAAGGCAGGGAGGTTAACCAGACGCGCGTCCGGTTTGCTACCCTACGCTGGGGGGGAGGGATGAAGGGATTAAAAGAAAGAAAGAAGAGGGAAGAAGGCACTGTCAGGGTACATATGCACCTGTCCATTGAATGCCTACAAGCGGTCCTTTAAGCCGGTCGATTTTAAAAACAGCAGTAATGCTCGCGTCGCTTTGCTGGCCTGCGATGCCCGTAGGGCCACGATCCGAGGATCTTCTCTTCGGAAAACGGTCTGTCGTCTAACTTGTTCAGCGCATCGCGCAGAACGTCTCGTTCGTTCACAAAAGGTCCACAGAAACACAGCAGATGTTCTATCGTTTCGTTGCTATTGCACGAGTCACATTTTGAGGTGTCTGCCATTCCTATGCGAAAAGAGTACGCCTTCGTGAAAGCTACTCCTAACCACAGGCGGCACAGTAAAGTTGCATCACGGCGGGAAAGGTGTGATGGAACTTGGAGCTTCCTCGATGGGTCTAGTTCATGCAGGCGACGGTTCCAGACACTGGGGTCACTCAACCAAGTTTGCGTCATGGTGTCAGCGAACGAGCGTAGACCCTTTGCAGCGTCTGTCCCACCACCGTGCGAAGCAGTGAACATTGGCTGAGCTCCGCTTCTCAAGCTGTTACTGCTGCCACTAAGTCACCAGAATAAAACTAAAGGCAGTGACATTATTTTATCTTTCCGCAACAGTTTTCGAGCTAGGATAGGCGATAAACTCTGAGCGTCCATATATATTGGTTGAGCAGAGTTACGAGGTGGTGCTCGCGTCGTCTCGACAGACAAGCGCGCGAACGTCTGCACACAGCCGAATTTTTGTTTAATCTTTATTTTTTTAGTTTAGTAGCTATTAGGGTTACTCGCCGCGGTGCTTCAGGGCTTATGGCGCTTGACTGCTGGCCCGAAGGTCGCGGTAGCCGGATTTCGATGGAGGGAAAATGGTAGAGGCCCGTGTGCTTATATGTAGGTTTTATAACCCCAGGTGGTCAAAATTACCGGAGCCCTCCATAAAGCGTCTTTCATAATCATATCGTGGTTTTTCGACGTAAAACGCAACAATTATTATTAGCTCTTGGGGGTGATTCCTGTATCGTGTTTTTATACTTATTCGCTGTGTTTGATACTGAACGGCTTTTCTATTTTACTTAGATATATTAGTTTTCATTGTTTAGGCTTCCCTGAATTTTTTTACTGTAGCTAATCACCTTGTAATCGGATCTATAAGTGGCAATAGTGTGAATAGTGGCGGTGTCCTGCAGCACTTTGCGCAACTGTACAATACGTCTGAAACGTTTCTGGGCTGCACATGCATCGTTACGGCGAAAACCGTATTATGTTTACCGGCAAGGCAGTACTCGATAGCGGTATTTGCACCATCGTGCGGAGGCTTCTTATTGAAGTTCATATGGTTAGTTGACAACCCGCGTGCTGGTTAGCAAGCAGAGCAGCGACTAGCTCCCATCAATTACAAAAGCTACAAGCAGGAACCGCTACCAGCGAAATGTATAAAGAGCTGTCATGTTAAGCATGCAGTTAAAACAACGCCAATAAGTTGTTTCGGAATGAAACAGATGTACCTTGAACAAGAAGTACAAGGCTTTTGAGAGACTAACATAGTTTCCACTCAAATTAAACACAATTGGTCGCAGCAGTTAATAAATTTTCAAGCGAAAATTTATGTGGATAGGCGTTTATATAGATATATATTAAAAAATTTGAGAATGTATCGAAGTATCTTAAGATACAATTACAATGTATCGTGTCAGATACAATCAATGTTGCAATATCTTGTATCTGTATCTCAAATACTTCTTGCCTGAGTATCTTGTATCGTATCGCGATACAATTTCAAAGTATCTTTTCCCAGCCCTGCTGCCCGCGTTACCTGGATTACTTGCAGAAGTCGCGCAGAATTTGCTTGTTTCCTTCTTGCTAAAAATACATTGAAATACATTATCTATGGTCAGCAAATTATAAGCATTTTTCCGCTCTGTAAATAGGTCCCAACTGTAAAATATTCGAGAATGTCGACGAGAGAACAGCTGTCTCCGCGGCACAATTGCTAGTTTATGGCTACGGTATATTTGGAGGCTGTGGATTCGGCTCCCACCGAAGGAACATTGTTTGTTCGTCCACTTCTACTTCTGTTTAACTTACCATTGCTACATATCATGGTAGTAGAAACGCTTAAAAAAGCTTCTTCTATGCTCTCCTTGTCTTCAGTATCTGTTGGCTTTCTATGAGTGTTCGTTTTCAGGTCAAAAAGGGGTGAGCAGCTCCTGTATTGTCTAATATTCCTTAGTTCCTTCGGCACGAGTACACGACGGCAGTTACATCTCGTTTGCCAACTTCCAACCAGTGCGTCACCGAGGAAGCCTTAGCGGCTCTACTATAGCTATACTCACTAATTTACGCTAACATCCGAAGTAGCAAGTTGTCTGCGTGCGCACGCCGATCCAAGCGTGTGGTGTGATGCACCACCACCGATCTGTATGCTCTCTTCCTAAGGTTGGCAGGCTGCACTTTGTTGCATGGTTTACTTCGTCTTCCGTTGCAGGTCACGTATCGTGCAAGGCAGCTCCGTGATCACAGGAACGTACGTGATTTCCACGAAGCTTTGTCATATAACAAACCCTAGCATAAGTAGGGTCTCTGCTTTCTTCGTGACTCATCCACGCCGCGACTACCAGCAAGTACTGCGCTGAATTAGGCGAACAGAAATGGAGAGCTGCCGCAAGCTGCCCGTGAGGCCAACCAAAATTATGACTCAATAATTGTCAACAGCGAATCTATTTAAGCTATTGGTAACTTGTGCTCCGTCGTCACAAAATCCACAGGCGGGTGTGCGCCACAGGAACTGGGCAAGCACCACTGGAGAATACAGCATGTGCGAGCGTTAAGCGAAAACTCTGCTGGGCGAATGAATGAATGAAAAACTTTATTAGTGCAAAGAAATTCTCCCGGCAAAGGTGGAGCCCTCAGTCCAGGGCCCCTGTGGCCTTTGCCATCTTGCGAGCTCTGTCGATCAGCTTGAGCTGTTCTTCAGGCTTCGAGCAGGACAGCGCAGCCTCCCACTGCTTCGGTGTTGGTGTGTTGTTTATTGGCACAGCCTTTGAGTGTTGGCAGGCCCATGTAACGTGATAAAGTGTTCCATGTTCCCCGCATAGCGGGCATTTGTTGTCGTATATGGACCACGTGAAACACGTGAAGGAGAGAGAGTCTGAATGTATACATGTGAACTGACTTTTCCCATTTGAACTTGTTATACAACACTTGTGTACATATGAACCTACTAGACGTATATATGAACTGCCATGTGATGTTCGGCTGTGCGTATTTTCCTATGTATTCTACTGTATTGCATTTTGTGCCTTATTATTTTTGTTACTACATATTTTGTCTTCTAAGCGAGAAGGAGTAGCCGGTGCCATTATAATGGCACCAATCTCTCCTATTTCATCATTTCAATAAAAAAAGAGAGATAGGAAGAAAGCGAAAGAGAAAATATAGAGAGAGAGAAATAAAGGGAATAAGGGCATAGAAAGAGAGAGAAAGAGACAGAAAGAGAGCGAAAGAAACAGAAAGAAACTGACACGAAAAAGAGATAGAAAAACAGAGAAAGACAGAAAGAGAAATAAAGAAAGAAAGTGAAACAAACAAAAAGAGAGAAAGAAGCGGAGAGAGAAAGAAAGGGAACAAAGAGAGATGAAGATAAAAAGGGTGAGCAGGAGAAAGAAAGAAATAGGCAGAAACAGATAAAAAAAAATAGAAGAAACCGAGAGATAGAGAAATAAATAGAAGAAAGAAAGAGAAAATGGAAATGCCACCCAGCTGCACTCTTCCTTCATGCTTGGCACCACAAGTGCGAAGTGGTCTGAACTGAATAGCATAATTTCAGTTTTGCTCACAGAACAGTTTCGCGTGTATGATGGAGTGTTATGAAAGCGGCCCTCCATTTAAGGCACCAATGTCCTCCGAAACCCACTGTATGTGATCCAGGAGGGTTAGTTGTGCCCCCAGGTCCTAACAGACGACCGTGCGTCCCGCTGCTTTGTACGAACTATTAAGGCGAAAGCCTTAGATGCCTCATCAAACGCGAAATTCAAACGTCGGTGTCGGCGTCCACCAGCTTCAACACGGGTGGCGCCACCATATGACGGGACTATGACGTCATCACATGACATCGTCGCTTCGTCAAAAGTGGAGCAATCACGGAGGCAGTGCAAAACTGAGCGAGTTGCTCATATCTTGCAATGCCTCCGATCCTGGAGGCTGCGCAAAACCACGTTAGATGCAGAGAGCTTTCTGAGGTAGGGGAGGATCAATACATCGACTGAGAACAAAAAGAAGGAGATGGCTTTCGCCTTCAAGTCGCTTTTGGCGAATACATAAGGGACCCGGTGAGCTTTCGCTTGGCTGCCTAAACTAGAGTATCATAAAGCAGAGCAGTCCGTAATATTACCAGACTAGCAAAAACCCTGCCTACTCGTCATGGCTGCTACAATACCTGCCGAAACCTTAAGGCTGCTGGAACCCGCATCGACCAAACGCAACAGGTTTATTTGGGGCCCCAACTACGGTGGACGGGTTTAGCTCGCGAGTTTAGCATCTTAGCGACGCTACATGACCTCAGATCATGACCCGTCCCAGCTCTAGCTAGAGAGATTCCGTTTCATCAGTGCGCTTAGCGGAGAAGAAGTGACCAGTCTCTGAAGGATGCAGACGGGAGTATATTTGCGTCTCTAAGTAAAAAGCTATGTATCCTATTGCTTTACTTGGGTAAATGGCCTTGACTTGCGGGATGCCCGACACCCTACAATGCTTCGCAGGCGTGTACACCGAAGCCCTCAGAAAAGTATCATTAGAGTTGGGATTTTGTCTATGCAACCACCGGCGAAACATGAAAATGAATTGAAATCGAAATTTTATTCTGCAACAAGAAAAAACTTACAAGGAGGAAAGGCAAAAGCTGTGAGAACAGCTTGAGAGGCCCTGACTCCCTCGTATTCACGGCAGGCCCGTAACCAGGAAATTTTTTCGGGGGGGAGGGGGGGGGGGCACTTGCTGAAAACGTTAACTATTTGAGAAAAACGCCTATTTTCATTATTTGTTTTTGGTAATAACGCCTACTTCACCGAAATTTCGGGGGGGCCCGGGCCCCTGCCCCCCCCCCCCCCCCTGGCTACGAGCCTGATTCCCAGGGTAGTACAGAAGCGTGCAGCTAAGCGAGTGCAAGCTTCTAGGATGTATGAGTTTTCAAAGCATTGCTACAAAAAGGGGATTACAATGAAAGCATAAAGAGAAAGAAAAAAATGGTAGTCGACGTATCACATCATTATACAAATACTAAACGCAGTTCTTTCGGTGATATACTAGATATGTTGATGTTATCTTCCTTTATTATGCGATTCAGAAGCGTAGGCAGTTGAAATTTTGACGTTTGATTGGAATCTAGCGTAACATACCTTTGTATATAGGATAGTAGTTCTCGTTATAGACTATTTTACGTAAGTATTGTGAGCGCCGCCACCTTGGGCTGTTAAAAGAATCTTTTCTCATTTTTGTATTTCGCGCCGCGAATTGATAAGGTCAAGAAAAGTCGAATGCACCAACCCAACCGTTATCATGTGTATACGTCAACCCTAGCACTGTTCGTTTATTTGTTAAAGGTACAAAACAGCAAGGTTAACAGCCCAATATGGCGGTACTGAAACCCATCCGTAAGATAGTCTATAAGGGGATCAGAAAAGTTGCAAAAACTACGTCGTCGTCCAACAAATGCAGTAATTGTGTGCCCGTCGCGATATCACCGGGGAAAAAAAAAACTCTATCACTTCAACGTAGTGTTTAAATGTAGCGCCATAGGAACCTTCTAAGACGGTGGTGCCGCATATTGGCTGGCAGTCGCACTGGCAGCTATCGACCAGCTCAGTGAACTCGCGTAGTCGTCGTTAGATGGCGCGGTCGAGCTACTTCGGTTTAACTTCTCTCATGTTCGCTTACAAAGGCTCGACGCCGGATTTTATCAAAGTAATTTATTTACTTTCAACACTACCACTCTCATCTGAAAGCATAGTAGATACATGGGCAATAAAAAGTACGTTTCGCATAATGCTACTTTGCCACTGAGCTTTCAGACATTGTTTCGAAGACTTCCTTTTGCCATACAAGTTATGAGCAGGGTTGCCGTTGGTGGCTACTTTGCGCCAAATTGGCTACTTTACGACCCAGTCTGGCGACAAAAATTTCAGGTTGGCGCCATGGCTACTTTCTGGCTACTTTGAACCTCTATTTTAGCGCATTCATTAGCCATTTTTCTCATTATCTGCAGATAAAATACCAAGCAAGCCTGACGACTACCCTTTGTTTCCAAGATTTTCTGACGCGTCAGCCAGTGTAAGCGCGTGTCCTAGTCCCGCCATGAGTCTGGTGCTCATCGAGGCACCTGAACGCAACGCGCGGTGCGCCTGCCGAGACGGAATGATGAAGTTCTTGTTCGCCCAGTCAGTGTCTCACACCCACTATGGGGGATAGGCCATGAATTCGGTGGTTTTATGAATTTACATAAAAATTAAGAAATTGGAAATATAACTTACAAATAAATTAAAGATGAAATTTAAGTACGCCTTTTGGCTAAGATCAAACTGACGAAGTTGCGCGCATGTTGGCAAACGCGTGCCTAGCACGCTGTTCACGCTGCCCGCCATCGATGCTGACGCTACGAGCCAGTTTTGTAGTGCTGATGCACGGCGCGTGTTTTCGGGTGAACTTGACAGACACAGAGATCCGCTACAAAATGAAGCTGGACCGGTCATCTTCAAGCGGATATCGCTACTTGAAGCTGGTCGTGCTTGAAATCGCAGACTTCAAGCACAACCTTCTTCTACCATTAGTATTCGGTTGGCTGGAATGTTTCAGTCTTACTGTCTCTCTGGCAATTACTATATCTATTCTATATAAAATGTATACAGGTGCACGGAACTTATAATATGTTCATTTATTTGCAACTTGCTTACAGCTTGAAGACCAAGCATGAAGGAGAAAATAACTGTGCTCGTATGCTATTTTATTGCTGACACAAAATGGTATTATATATTGTTCAATGATAAAACCTATTTTCATAATACCGCTTTTCTGCCATTTGGCTACAAGTTTGGCGATAAGATTAAAAGACCTAGCTACTTTGGCTACTTTTAGCTTGAATTCTGGCTCCTTTTCAAATCTACCCAACGGCAACCCTGGTTATGAGTATTTATTAGTTTAGCTCGAAAGAGGTTGAGTTGTCCGCAGGCATACAGGTTGAAATTTGTGGTCAGTGCATCTATCTAAGTAGACGAAACTTTATGAAAGTCGCGTTAGGTCACCGTGGTGGCCAAGTAGTTATGGTGTTCGGCTTCTGACCCGAAAGACGCTGTTTCTATCCCGACCGTGCAATTCGCATTTTGATGGAGGCGAAATGCTAGGGGCCCGTGTACTGCATTATGTCAGTGCATGTTAAAGAACCCAGGAAGTCTAAACTATGCTGAGCCCTCCAACAAGGCGTCTTTCATAGCGTGAGTTGCTTTGGGACGTTAAACCCCACAAACCAACCAACCGAAAGCCATGTCGTGCTTGTCTACGTCACCGAATATGTTCAATGCGTTCGATAGACTATTACGACAAGTTCCGCGCATTTTTGGCAAATTTGAAGATGTTCGCGTAATTTATTTCCGCACATCTTCCTTGCCGCATTATTGTACTAAGCGTTTATCAAAGAACTATGAATACCGGCTCGCGATTTCATCGAAACGCTATTCTTCTAAAAAAAATGGCTTCTGCTTTTGTTTTGTTTTTCTTTTTGAAAGGAATACTTGAAACACTTGCTTCACGGAGCTAGAAAAGTCAGTTTAAATGAGTGCTGTCGTTTTGTGCATTATTCTTCAGAGCAACAACACTAAGTGGTCAAAACAAACCTTTACACTTCCACTGCGGCGCGCGCTTCATAATAATATTGTCGTTTTGCCGCGTAATACCAGCAAAATTAATTTTTATTGGCAACATCCTGTTGTGACTTCACTAACTGAGGTACACACACAGGTAGTCGAGATATACCACGCTGCTTTCGTTTGTATGCTCTCCAATGCTTTGACGCAAGTGTTGGTATTCCATATTATTTATGCATACAAAAAAAAATGTGAGGTATAACAGATGGATATGCAGTGAGAAGTACAAAAAGCGTGGAAGATTTCAGATAACATCCTAAGGATGAAATGCTAGAGGCCCGTGTGGTTATATTTAGGTGCACGTCAAAGAACCCAGGTGGTCGAAATTTCCGGAGCCCTCTACGCATCTCTCATATTCATATGGTGGTTTTAGGCCGTAAAACTGGAAATATTATTATTAAGAAAGACAATTTTGCACTTTACTGTAATGTCCGGCTCATTTAGTACTGTAGTTGATTTATTAATTAAGCCATAATCCAAAATATCTACATTCAGTAACCACTAACAAGTTAATGCCGTCTGAGTGGTTACACCAAAAAAAAAAAGTTTGGCTTTATCTTCGGCTGATCTTATCCTCTCGCAAATTCCGCAGTCGTCTCCATACAGTCTAATAATAGCATTGACTTCAGTAACAATATTATTTGGTAACATAGAAATACAATAGAGAACTCATTGTAAATTCCTGGGGAAAGCCTAGAATTAATACCAATTTTATTTTTCAGAAAGTGCTATTCAGGTAAACATCGGTTTGCGGAAACACCGCCTTTACGGAGGCAAACTTCTTTATTTTCGCCAGTTCTTCCACGAAGGCGCGTTTTTAAATGAAAATCTTGTGTTCATTGCCTGCCCTCTTCCGAGAAAAAAAAGACAGATTCGTACTCTTAAAGCAAACAATGCAACTTGAACGCGGGCAAATCCTAAAATCAGGAAAGGCTCCCACTGAGCGATGGTGATCCAAACGAAAGGACGCTTATGTTTTAACTGGCCTGCAGTGCAAGTTTTGTCGACAGGCCTAAGCTCAGTTCTGATAATACAGCTATAAATACCTACGAAATTACTTGTTTTTTTAAGTGAGACGTCACATTCCTGAAGATACGGTGGGCCATTTCTGCACACGTCATCACATGGATATTCGTAAAACTTTTCACGTATCTATATAGGATCGTTTTACTTCCAACTAATAACAACGTTACCATCCGTTCACAAGTACACCTTCACATATAAAACTTTGAGCGCACATAAACGACGCAGGACGAAGAAGGGCAAGCACAACCACAAACACTGTGTTTACTCTTCTTCGTCCTGTGTCGTCTATTTGCGGTCAAAGTTTTATATGAAAATGTGATATCAACAACCCCACCTTGCCATCCTGTTTCACTTTTACATTTACACGCCCTGAAAATAACGCTTACCACTTCTCTCGTATAGTATCAAGCTCCGTTAATTATTATTAGCAAGCAGAACTTACTTTGTTTGTTTGTTTTGTACCATATGGGATATCCGTGATATCTAATTCGAGTGCTAGCGATTTCTTCACTTTCTTTCTTAACAAGCAAGCGTCGTTTCCAGTTTAGTTTGCTGCCTGTAGAAATGTGCGAAAAAATTTATGAACGATGGTTCGAAACTAAGCGAGGCTTCAGCATTTCAGCCGTATCAAGCTGCTGTTGTATGCACCGCCTTGTTTCCGTCCACGTATTGGCAACGAAGCTGTTAAAGGTGGAGGTGAAACGTATGACCAGAAAAATATATCATCATCATCATAAACGGGTATGTGCCACAGAAACTGGGTTAATCCCACTGCTCACCACTGGTCCACTGAAAATGAAGGAGGCAACAGTTAGCCCATGAAACGGGTGCGAAGTGGTCGGCGGCGAGCCGAAGACCCCGAGTACGTACAACGAGAGAACACTAGGGAACGGGGAATGGCAACCGTGTCTCCGAGAAGTCCCCGAAGCGATGGAAGCCCCACGCTAACGACGACGTGCCCGTAAATCTACGAGAGACGCGAACGCTCGGTTTCAGCGCGAGCTTCTGTATCTGGAGTTCGCACATCCGTGTCATGTCTCGGGCTGTCTGCGGTTTAACTCGAACCTCTCTGCGCTGAGAATCAACCTAGAAACAACCTAGCATCACCTAGCTAAAGCCTAGCAACAACCTAGAAGCAACCTAGAAACAACCTAGCATCACCTAGCAAAAGCCTAGCAACAACCTAGAAGCAACCTAGAAACAACCTAGCATCATCTGGCTAAAGCCTAGCAACAACCTAGAAGCAACCTAGAAACAACTTAGCATCATCTGGCTAAAGCCTAGCAACAACCTAGAAGCAACCTAGAAACAACTTAGCATCATCTGGCTAAATCCTAGCAACAACCTAGAAGCAACCTAGAAACAACCTAGCATCACCTAGCAAAAGCCTAGCAACAACCTAGAAGCAACCTAGAAACAACCTAGCATCATCTGGCTAAAGCCTAGCAACAACCTAGAAGCAACCTAGAAACAACCTAGCATCATCTGGCTAAAGCCTAGCAACAACCTAGAAGCAACCTAGAAACAACCGAGCATCACCTAGCAAAAGCCTAGCAACAACCTAGAAGCAACCTAGAAACAACCTAGCATCATCTGGCTAAAGCCTAGCAACAACCTAGAAGCAACCTAGAAACAACCTAGCATCACCTAGCAAAAGCCTAGCAACAACCTAGAAGCAACCTAGAAACAACCTAGCATCATCTGGCTAAAGCCTAGCAACAACCTAGAAGCAACCTAGAAACAACTTAGCATCATCTGGCTAAATCCTAGCAACAACCTAGAAGCAACCTAGAAACAACCTAGCATCACCTAGCAAAAGCCTAGCAACAACCTAGAAGCAACCTAGAAACAACCGAGCATCACCTATCAAAAGCCTAGCAACAACCTAGAAGCAACCTAGAAACAACCTAGCATCATCTGGCTAAAGCCTAGCAACAACCTAGAAGCAACCTAGAAACAACTTAGCATCATCTGGCTAAATCCTAGCAACAACCTAGAAGCAACCTAGAAACAACCTAGCATCACCTAGCAAAAGCCTAGCAACAACCTAGAAGCAACCTAGAAACAAACTATCATCACCTAGCTAAAGCCTAGCAACAACCTAGAAGCAACCTAGAAACAACCTAGCATCATCTGGCTAAAGCCTAGCAACAACCTAGAAGCAACCTAGAAACAACCTAGCATCACCTAGCAAAAGCCTAGCAAATACCTAGAAGCAACCAGATTAGGCTTCAGAATTGCCCAGTTTCGCTGCTTAAAGCCACGTGCGAATTAGTCCAAGCTTCGCCCCCCCCCCCCTCTTAACTTCTTACATAGACAGCAATCGGAAATGAACGAATGTGGAATTGCGTAAAGGACAATGTACCTCAACGTCATTTCCTTCTTTGCACTTTTCTTTTCTTATTACGATGACACCGCTAATTTGTGGTACCGTTCACTTTCGACGTAATAACCCCCCCCCCCCAAAAAAAAAATAAAAACGAATAAGAACAAGCCTAGAAACTGTATGTAAGAAGCAGGTGCTTGTGAGAGTAAGGTAATCACATGGGTATTGTACGGAGAGACGCCCTTCTAATGTTTTTCTATCTATACACCCAGAATATTCACGTTGTTTTGCAGTTCCTTATGCAGAACCAATTAACCCAGGATTTTGTGGCAGAGGAATAAGCAACACATTCGAATCGCATATGGCAGTAGTTTACTCTTGACGCCATACTATCGCTACAAAAAGCTCAAGATGCATTTGTTCTTATTCATTGCGACCTTTGTGGTGTTACTACGTGTTATTGGGGAAATAGAGTCCTTTCCTCCCCTCGACCTCACCCCTCACCTCCTCCTTGTGGTGGTTAATCTTTTAAACGCTATTATGCAATAGAATGGATCGATATATTTTTATTTCATCCGCAGCCTACACAAAAGAGAGCCTTCCAGGCAGAGATACAGCAAGAATAGACGTCTTCATTTTGGCAATGTACAGCCTCGGAGAGGCGTCCTTAGTCGTGATTGCCTTGAGCTCAGACCGCTCGCGACCTCGCGTAGCTGATACTCAGACCTGGGCGGGGCTATCTCTCTCCCACAAAGCTCGAAACGATACCTGGTAATGAAAGCGAAAGGAGCACATTCCGATTACAATTGAAACGCCGAATGATTGCGCTTGAAGCAGGACGCATATTAAAGCCTGGCCCAATTGAAAATTCGACGCTTCATATGCCGCTCTTTGTATAGGAGAGAACCACCGGTGCTCTCGTACAAAACTCGTCAACAGTACTATCGTGCCTTTCTTTGCGTTTACTTTTCTTGCATATGATTGACTGCGAACTGCTCTGGCACACAGTCATCATCATCATCATCAGCCTGTCTACGCCCACTGCAGGGCAAAGGCCTCTCCCATGCTCCGCCAATCAACTCGGTCCTGTGCTTTCTGCTGCCACGTTATACCTGCAAACTTCTTAATCTCATCTACCCACCTAATTTTTTGTCTCCCCCTCACGCGTTTGCCATCTCTTGGAATCCAGTCAGTTACCCTTAATGACCACCGGTTATCCTGCCGACGTGCTACGTGGCCGGCCCATATCCATTTCTTCTTCTTAATTTCAACTATGATATCCTTAACCCCCGTTTGTTCCCTGACCCACTCTGCTCTCTTCCTGTCTCTTAAGGTTACACCTATCATTTTCCTTTCCATCGCTCGCTGCGTCGTCCTCAATTTAAGTTGAACCCTCTTTGTAAGTCTCCAGGTTTCTGCTCCGTAGGTAAGTACCGGTAAGATGCAGCTGTTATATACCTTCCTCTTGAGAGATAGTGGTAGACTAGAGGAAGGTATATAACAGCTGCATCTTACTGGCACACAGTACTTGCTCCTTATTTCTGATGGAGCTTCTTAAAGTATCAAACTCACTGAAAGGTCCCAATGTGAACACAACGGAACGACGTCAATTTTGTTTCCAAAACAACGAACGGTTCCTGTTCTGAAAAGTTCCACGCTGGTCGAATCAGCGTAGTAGATGAAAATAACAGTAGGCGCACCGAGTGAACCCCTCGAAATTGTTCCCACTCCTATTTCGTAATTTCGAAAACACACAGAATGTATTCTCAAAACCAGTGTTCTTTCATAGTTTCTTTTTTTTTTTGCGCTGTCTTTTTTTTTCTGGGGTGAACTGCGTCAACATCTATCCTTTATACGTGTGCAAGGAACGATGATAGCAGAACCACGACGCTCAGTTAGGCCGCTCTGCCCGAGCGCGCAGTCGCAATGACTTCGACATCCCCGAAAGTTTGCTGAGAATCAACATTTCGTAAGACAGTCGTGATATAAGACTGGCCCTAGAAAACATCACGAGCACTGGACATGAATGGCTAGCAATCGATAGCAATTTAAGGGCATGCGGCGTTTCCTGAAGAGAATATTTCAGGCGGTACCGTTGAAAGAAATAAGAAAATTGAGACGTAGCAGCAAGGAAGATGCAAAGAAAATCCGGGCTAAGATGAAAGAAATGTAAAATGAAGTCCTCGGCCCGTTTACGGTGTGCGTTTCGTAAAGACTTCTTCGGCTTTCTTACGCGCAGTCGACCGAAAGATTTGTGTAACCCCCCAAGAAAGTTCTTTCCTGTTAAGGCACATCGTTCGAACAAATAAAGAAAAAGGGGGGGGGGGCGTACTGAGAGCTAGGAAAACCAACATGTAACAGCATCTGATTACAAGTTCTTTTCTTTTTCCGTTTTGATATCCTAAGGCTGCTGAAGGAAACTGAGATTTAATTGATATACGGAACTGCATCGATTGTAAGCAAGAGAATCGAAAGGTGTGTTTGCTAGTTTGTTTGTCTTGCTTCTTTCATTGTATTGACACGGTGTTTACTTCCTGGGTGTAATCGTAGACAGATATATATCGTGGTCGAAACCAGTCGCAGCACTTAAATCAATATTGAAGAGCTTTGTTCACATTCTTCGAACTGTGGCAGGAGCAAAACGGGGCCCCCCCATAATCATCACTTCTTCAACTTTACAATGCTCTATTCGTACGATACATACAATACAGCATGCCGGTGCTCTAAAACATGAGACCAAGCTGTGTGAAAACGCTAAAGTTCAATGATTGCGAACATGCTTGGGCCTACCGCGCTGTACGTCAACGAATGGAACTATCGCGGAAGCTCGGGCTCGTCCCATCAGTGTCTACATGCTCTACGAGCCACCTGGAGTGCATCTTCGCTTCTTGACCCGACACAGCTAACATCCCCTATCAGCACTCTCCGCCACACACCCATGCTGCAGTTACTCAAAAACAATATCACGGCATGCGAATGTTATACCATCGAGGTTTTCTCTCCCGAGTGTTCCTGCGGAACACCTCCGTTGGTCCTGTCTAAACAATCTGTTTGTCTTACGATTCCTGCTATTACGAAGCAGTCCCTCGTATCACCAAATGGCCTCAAACAACTGACCCTACATCACATTTTTACAACCTACGGCGGTACTGTGCACGTGTACACCGATGGATCTGCCACGGTGCATACCTCAGCTGCAGCATTTATCATCCCACAAATGGGTATCGCTCGACGGTTCAAAGTACACCACAAAACCACATCAACTGCCACAGAGCTTGTAGCTATCCGGGAGGCAATAAGACTCATTTTTGGAGAGTAACCTCGCGCATGTACCATATTCTTCGATGCCAAACCGCTTTTCAAACCCTCAATCGCGTCATGAGAAAAGGCCCGTACTATATTTTAGCTACAGACATTGCAGAGCTTCTACACGTTGCTGCAACAAATGGCCACCTCGTCACCATTCAGTGGATTTCTGCGCACTGCAACATGATGGGAAATGAAGACGCAGACGCGCTGAAGCCAAAAGCACCTTAAGCCGTGGCCCTGAAGTGCGCATTGCGTTTTCACGACCAGACACGAATGCCCTGCTTCGCTACCAAATGCGCACTTTCACACTTGGGCATTGGACCAAACCGGAGCGACGACACCGCCGATTGCACAAATGGGACCCGGAAATGAGGTTCCGCACGTCTCCTAAATTAAAGCGCCATATCGCAAGTGTGATTTACCGGATTTGTCTTGGTGTGGCATTCACAAGACGTTACGCACATATCATCGGCTGCAGTGACACCGGTTCCAATTATGATCACTGTCAAGTGCCAGAAACACTTGAGTACATATTTTGTAGCTGCCCAGCATACACACGCGAACGACGGATCCTTATTTCCTCTACTGAACGATTTCGTAACAGATCATGAACTGATGAGGTTGTGGTGGGCCCTTGGCCTGACGTCAACAGTGCAACTGTGGTCGTAATAGCGGTCATAACCTTCCTACAAGCAACTGGACTGGATGCACGGTTATAGCATTTCGCCACTTTGACGGGACTGTATGTATATACTCATCTCCCTAACTCACCATCGTCATCCATTATTCTTTTTCTTCACCGTTTCCCTCCCCCGGTGTAGAGTAGCAGGCTAGAGCATACTAACGCTATGACCAACCTCTCTGCCTTTCTGTAAATAAACCTCTCTTTCTCTCTCTCTATACCCATCAAACACCAGCTGACTTGACGTCTGCAGAGATGCGATCGGTATATTGTGCTATAAATAAATAAATAAATAAATAAATAAATAAATAAATAAATAAATAAATAAATAAATCCAGCACATCCCACGCACTGCGGGAATCGATTTCATGCGAAGCAGTCAGCGAGTTGCAGCCCATGCCGGATTTTAAGTGCGGAGCACTTCAGGCGCTCGGGCTGACTTTTGCTGTCGTCGTCGTGTCATGTCGCTTGGCGTAACGTCGGCGTGTTCGAGACGAAAAACTTTATTCAGGTGAACTTGTGCCGAGGGTATGAAAAGTTAAGGTACAAGCAATACAGGCATCGATATCATCGATATCGGCGAAGAGAGCGTTGGTCGTCGGTAATCTTATCATCGCTGGTACGTGTCGTCTTTTATGCGTCAGTCATCGAACCTTCCAGCGTTATCGCTGGTGATCGCCTAAGCTCCAGAATAAACTTGACTGCTCGCGTCCCACGCGTAATCGTACCAGAATAATCTCTTCAATAGCGAAGCCTCCCGAACACTGCGATGCACTCTGCGCCGAGCGTTGCTAACAGTTTTGGTGGATCAAACCTTAATACATCAAAATAAAGCAAGAAACGTGCGTGGCAGTAGCCCAGCCATGTGTAGTATAGTATAGCAAAGGGCGGGAAAGGGAAGTGAGAGATGTGAGAGAGAGGATGAGGGAAAGGAGGAGGGGAGGGTAAAGCATAGCATAGCCGTCTATGTTACCGTGTAGCAAGGGGGTGGAAAGGGGCAGTGAGGGTGTGGAGGAGTGATGTGAGAGTGCTGAGGGAAAGGAGGAGGGGAGAGGTTGCCACTGCATCACAAATGAAGGTTTCCTTTCCCTCGATGGACGCCAAGCGGGCTGCACGTTTGAAACGCCAGCGCTTCCTTGCCCGTGAACGCGAGCGTCGTTGAAGGACAGGCGAATTACTGCTCCGCACTCGTTACAGCTTTCACGAGTGCAACTGCATACATATTTTTCGCTTGGAGCTAAGCATTTCATATGAGGTGGACTTACGTCTTTGTGTAAACGCTCTTTGCGATGCCTGTCGCTGCGAGGAGACGCTACACAACATCCTGTGCGACTGTCCGGTATATAATGCTCAGAGACACTCACTGGCGTCCGTTCTAGCGCACCTTGGCAATAGACAAACGTCTGTTGAAACTATTCTTGCATGTCGTCAACATGAGACATCGCAGATGAAGGCGACAAAGGCACTTCTGAGGTTTTAAAGAGAAACGGACTTGGACAAGCGGCTGTGACCGTAATGTGGCGTACTACGCAATAGTGACAGACTGCGACTGACTGTGTGTGCGCTGTGTTATGTACCGTCTTTCTCTCCCTCTTTCCTCTCCATCTTTAAATCTCTCCCACCCTGTTCCCATGTGCAGGGTAGCAAGCCGGTTTCCCTAAACTGGTTAACGTCTCTGCCTTTCGTTCTCTATTATTTCTTCTTCTTCTTTTTTGTGTAAACCTAGTAGTTGTGCGCATATCGTGAGCTGGCCAGGTGGCGTCGACTACGCTGGCGTTTAAAGGGCCGCTCATGGCCCGAGAGAACCTCGGCACAGACGTTAGTAAGTTTGATCGCAACGAAGTACACCCTCCTGTGCAATGGTGTGCATATAAGTAGCGTTCGACAGCGCACGCGAGCAACGCCGAACTATACTTTGCGCAGTCAATGTTTATTAGATTGTTCTAAAAGCGAATAGCCAACACTGCCACCACTGCCACCACTTATGGCGTTGCCCCAACAAGACGCTTGTATAGCGTCTTTTTCCTGAGCACTTCGAAACACTGACGTGGCTCTATGGTAGAATACTTTACTACCATGCAGAATGCCTGGGTTTGATTCCGGCTGGGCTAGGGACTTTCATTATCCGGTTAAATCGAAACTTTTCGCTCATCGACAATGCCATCGACGCCGGCGCCGGATTTTCTGCGAGTCGAGCTCCTTAACGCTGCTGTGTTAAGTTTTCTAATATCTATTCTATGTCCCTCGGTTGATTTAGAGTGTGGATGAATGAAAAACTTTATTCCGGTAAAGGAATTCTCCCGGTGAAGGTGGAGCCCTCAGTCCGGGGCCCCTGTGGCCATCGCTATCTTGCGAGCTCTGTCGATCAGAATCTATAGCGTGTACCTGCCTGTTGGAGTCTGCATGAGTCTCATTTTCTGCGCAAGGTGCGCCTCGATGTGGTATTGCATTGTGTTGTTTATGCCCAGTTTAAGGAATTTCCCCGTCGAGGTGTCGTCCGGTAGTCCGAGGGCGCTTTTGTAGGCTTTCCTACGGATTGCCTCTAATTGTTCCTTTTCCCACGCGAGTGGTGTTTGGAGGTATGTAGAATTTAGAGCGTGAATCACCTGCGGCGCATATTCGTATACCACGGGTCGGGAAAAGCGGGTATGTGCCACACGTGACTGGTACAGAGGGATTCATGATGCATGCGACAGGCAACTAATGTTCATATTGTCACGGGCAATATCGAGGCCTGTGTTTCCCGTTCGCCATACGCTCATGTGTTGCTGTGCCAATTTCGGTATATACCAAGTAATGGAGATGACATCGCGAGCGCCCATACGTAGGCGGATAGATAGATAGATAGATAGATAGATAGATAGATAGATAGATAGATAGATAGATAGATAGATAGATAGATAGATAGATAGATAGATAGATAGATAGATAGATAGATAGATAGATAGATAGATAGATAGATAGATAGATAGACAGACAGACAGACAGACAGACAGACAGACAGACAGACAGACAGACAGACAGACAGATAGATAGATAGATAGATAGATAGATAGATAGATAGATAGATAGATAGATAGATAGATAGATAGATAGATAGATAGATAGATAGATAGATAGATAGATAGATAGATAGATAGATAGATAGATAGAAACTATCAAAGTGCGTTTGGTTCGCTAAGAAATGCTTCACATTTAAAATATCAGGTTTGTTGTTCCTATATGAATTCTTCCATTCCGTAATTATGACTAATAAGCTCTCCCTTAGCAAAGAAGTCATATTGTGGTTTTAGGACGTTAAACCCAAAAATTATTATTATTATTAGCATAAAAGTGAACCAATTTGCTTTGTTATGTGTTGGGCGAATTTTTGCGAAAATGTGTAGACAGTCACATTTTAAGTCGTGATAATCACGTTTGCGCTGACAAGTACAGTGTAGGCATGGAGGCTTCCGATCGACTAGGGCATTCCGTTTGTTAAAGAGCAAAACCTTATGCACCCCAGAAATTGGGAAAACCCTACTACTCAGCACTGGTCCACTAAAAAAAATGAAGAACGGAATACACGGGTGCCAAACAACAATTAAGATTGCGCACGATACACCAAGTGCACGTGGCAAGCCAGACAAGATGACGCATGTCGCAGCAGAAAGACGCGCATGCAGCTCAAACGGAAATTTTTAAAGGAGCGTATGCCAAATTCCAAAGTCACTTTCTGCGCAGGCATTTCGGGTTTAGTTGCAGTGTGTGTGATCGCCCATATTTCTAAATACTGTGCCACCTCCTTGTCGTGTGCTAAACAGATTCACTGGTAACCCACCTTCACAGAGTCGAATGGCTCCACAATGTTTTTTTTCGATTTCGTCAGACCTTTAAAGAGGCCCTTGTAACACTTTTCTAAGTATCCACAGAATGTCTTCAATAAAGGACTTTTTTGCTTCACAGATCTACCGCCGCAAAAAGTTTTAGAATCCGTCAAGTGCGAGCGGAGTTAGAGAGATTTGTCGAGCGCCTTAATTGCTTTCTCTCTTCTCTCGTCCCGACGAGCGCGGTGGAAGATACGTCACGGGAAAGAAGTTACGTCACGCGCGCGTCATGACCTTGAGCAGTTTTTTTTTTTAACGCGAGCCTAACCTTCAGTGCGATCGCGAGCGAGCGCGCGGGCACGTGGCGGCCTCCTGCGGCGGGCGCAGTAACTATGCAGCCCAGGAGGCTGAAATCAGCCAATGGCCGTGAGCTTGGGTATATGGCGCGGTCGTTTGAGTATATGGAATCATTCGTAGGGAGAAGAGGTAGCGACTGTTAGGTGATTTTGAGAATTATTTGTAAATTCCCGGCCGCATGCTGCGCTATAATGTTTGCTCGCGTGTTCTTAGGCGCCTTGACTACCGATCATCACCGTTTTCCGACCATGCTGAAAAAGTTTTGCAGGGTCCCTTTAGCTTGGCGTCTTCAGGTAGCGCTCTCTCTATCTCTCTCTTTTTTTTTAATTTACCTGGTAGTTTACACCCGTTTATCTAAGTTTGTTCTTTTCTTCTCCTACTTTCCGTGCAGTATTTGAAGTAGTGGAATATGTTTTAAACACTGCACAGCTCACATAGCGCTGCCCAGCGTCCTACAGGCGTTCTCCAATTAGTCAGGAAAGCCGGGAGGCACGGGTTTACCACCCCACGAGCGCGTCGTCTCGAAGTTGAGGGCGTGCTCACAGAACTGCCGGAGGGCAAAACACTTCGATTAGAGCGTACTAATTAAGGAGGCAGATGACCTCGCACTCAGACAGTTTCGCCGCGCGCGCCACACATGGTCATTAGACTCTGCGAAGGAGCTACAACGTCGATAACATGCAGAACGTTCGAGATCACTGCAATCGCGGCGCTCAAACGGGCATCTCACGTGTTTTTTAAGGCATCGAGGGTTCATCTCGGAATGTATGGAAAATCATTATGCAACAATTAAGCAGATAGGAACCGTTCCCTAAAAAACACCACCTTCTCTTTCGCACTGAAAGTTCTGCCCTAAAGTTCTGCACTTTGGGACCTCTAGCATTTCGCCTCGATCGAAATGCGGCCACCACGGCCGGTATTCGATCCCGCGATATTAGGGTCAGCAGTCGATCTCCATAACCACTATACCTTGTCGACGTACATGCGGCGGATTCATGCACATATTTGGCTTCACCCTTGCTTATGTTTAACGGCATCCGTGTGTACGTGACATTTTCTCGCATTAAAGTATGTGTTCTTCCTAATAAATTTCTCAGTTGCGAGTCAGCGCCCGTTCCATTGTATCTTTCTTCGTCCTCGTGTGGTTGCGCTGTTGTCATTATGTCTACCAACACACTTCCCCAGATCACTGTTCTCCTAAGCCACTATACCACGAAAGGCGGGTAATTAAACGCTGAAGTCTAACCCCAATACTATCGAAATAAAGTTAAGCCTGTACGGCGAAATTGCCCGTCCCAAACACGCAAAACTGCTTGACTTTCGCGTAATAGATCGATTGTACTCAGCTAGCACATCGGTACAAATTCTCTTTGGTTTGTACCGTGCCGGTAGCCTTATGGCAACATATACACACGTGTTGTAGCTGAATATGGGCAGGCTGTTTATGCATCTTTTTTATTTGAGCTTAGAGGGAAAAAAGCGGCAGTTTAGAGTCCTAGAGTACTAGAGTACTACTAGTAAGAAAGAGTATGTGTGACTCCTTTCGGGAAGTCTTGACTTGCCACGTATATGACTATCTTTAAAGAGGCACGTTAACTCTCTTGTGGGTCACACGACTCTCTGAAGAGAGTGCAATGATCCCCACAGAGAGTTCAGTGTCTCTTTAAAGAGTCATATACGTGGCGGGACAGGATTCCCCTAAAGGAGTCAAATGACTCTTTTTTTTTCTTAGAGTGTATATACTCTACTGGAAGAGAACGAAAAGTTGTCTTTAATGAAGTGCTTTGGTGGGGTAGCTGGTTGATATTCATAATGAAACGGAGGAGCACGACTGAACGCGAACTTAAAGAAGAGGCATACACACTGCGCTGACGTTCAACGTGACTGATGAATAATCTTTAAGTATCGTGCATATAAGCTACGTAGGTTCTGTACTGTTCAAGGGCCAAAGTTCCTCACATCATATTGCATGGCTTCGAGTGAACTATTCCTTAGAAGTTTTAACAGTTGCATGGTGCGTGGAGCAATCGAAAAGCTTTTATTCAAATTTTATGCCTTCTGTCCTGGGTCTTCGTAAAATTTTTTAGAAAATTGCGAGACATAATTAGAGCTAACAATATGGAAGTTACGCAATTATACCGGCCCCGGGGGAAGTGCTCGTTACGAACAGCTGAATGACGCGTTTGCGATGCCACCACAGGCCGGGTATACGGTAAGCGATGGCTGCACTTCGGTTTCAACGAAAAGTTGAGCTAGTTGGGGCGCATTCGCGAAGAAAGAAGGTAGGCCTGCAGACGGCATTTGTGTCGTCTTGATCACTTCTCTTGTGTCCGTGTCTTCCTTCTTTTGTCAACCTTCCGTTTCATTTGAGTGTGAACTTGCCACTCACTCCACTCTCAGCTTAACACTAAGCCCGTGAGTGAAGCGCGTGTTCTACTCAGGGTGAAATACACATACGGCTTACAAACGAACAAACAAACATGGAGAAAGAAGAGAGAATTACGTCACGCATCCAGCCTTAAAAAGTTAACGCTCCGTGAAGCCAGCAGCGTCGGCACAATGCATGACCTTTAGTGTAATTATCACGCTGTAAATTAGGTTTGCCGAGACTTTTGGTGCTTGGTGCCCATTCGTTTTTATTCGACGCGTGCTTATGTGTTTGAGTTCGGCTGGCTCACGGAGGAAGTCCAAAAACACAACTTAACCGGAATTACTAAACCCTACCGCGCGCTCTGACGTTCTGCTCACGACACAGTAGGATTTAGTCACATTGCGCAATGCGCCCTCCTAACTCATTCCTTGCTCTATGTAAACGAGCGAGCAAACAGAAATAAATTCTAAAAGTTCCGTAAGCGATGGTAAGGAACGCGCGTCCTACACACGCATAATCGCAACCTGCTTATAGTTCGAACACCGCTGCTTCAATATACAATATGTACTTGATTTGAAATGGTGATAAACCAGGCTAACATCTCCAGAAATTTCCCTTATGATCGGTTTTTAAATAAATGACAATTCTCTTATTACTGATACATTGAGCTCCACTCAGGCTATGTAAACGTTGCCACGCTTCAATTTTTACTTCAGCAGAGTAGTCTCGATAGCCTCGTGTTCTTTTCTTTTCTTTTTGTTTTTAATGAGATACTCGTGGGACCTTGCAGATTGGCAAATAAATGCTAAGCAAAACTGCTCGCAACGGTCTTCCTACTTAAGACGCTATTAAAATTTCGATTTTCAGATCACAAGAGTGGGCTACAAGAACGCTGTCATTCGAGTATCTTCACAAATGTTAGCGTCTTCAACGTGATCAATGAACGCTAACTACAGGTAGGACGCTAATTGCAGTGCTGTAGTTCGTATATTTTGGCCAACGCTGAAGCTACAGCGTGATAGCTATGGCTCTGCAAAACCCGGTGCCTCTTCCTGAAATCTGCCGGTGCCGGTCGCTAATACAATTTGTCTCACCACTTCGTCGAGACAGTGAAGACATTGAAATTTCAAGCTTTTGCGATTTAGCGCGTTAAAAGCAATATTGAGCTACTCTGATGTGTGCCTTCGTCACTTTTGTGGCATATTATCACCTTAATTTGTTGCGTGGTATGTTTTACCGTTATGAGATAATTCCAGTACATCTTCACAGATGGTGCGCCTTTGTTATGTGCGAGGGCAGGGGGGGGGGAGGGGTTTTATTGAGCCATTATGTCACATTAAATGTGGGAGCACATGTTAACGAACCCTTCCCCCTCCCCCTCTCTTCCTCGCGATATGTGGACGTTGAGCGATAGTGTACTGACAGACCGTGTTTATTTGCATATTGCGAGTACTAATTAGCATTGACCAAAATTGGTTAGTGTCGGCTTATTGTTGACATACAATACGTCAAGCGTACAAAAAACTGACAAGTTTTTTAGAGCTTTCCCTAATGCCACAAACAGTAAAAGCTGAATCAAGCAATGCAGAAGTGAGCGCGAATCTCACCTCATTTTCCTGCAAGTCTAGTGTGTTGGTAATGGCAGCCAAAACTCTACGGGCCCGCCTCACACCGAAGAGTGGGAAAAGTAGGAGAGGTCAAGGAGGTAACAGCACCATGTTGATTGCACAAGCACGAGAAGAAGAGTTTTACTAGCACCCGCAGGACTCAGCGCAAAGGTAGCAGTGGTAGTGCTTGGTAAGCAAATTGCGGATTCACTGTACGAATTCAGTGCAAAAGCCGCAGTGCGTGTGGCTACGAAGCCTACGTTGAAGATCAAAGAATTACCTATTTGGAAGCAACAAATTGCGCTTAACTTAGAGGTTGTCTAACTTTGGCCATTCTGACTGCCTCACTCTACTCCGATATTGAGGTAGAGTGCGCCATACTTAAATTTTAAAATTTTATTTTCATTTGATACTCTAATATTTGACAGAGTAGGAGAGACGCCAAGGAAGAATCTCACCGCGTTTTTCAGTTAACAATAAAAATAAAAATGGATGTCACTGTAAAAATTCTGGTCCCTTCCGAATCGTTACCGCGTATACTTTTTCAAGGCGATTAGTTCGCTTAGCAGGAACAAGCGTACGGCTATTTTGCTTAGCACATTAATATTTTTTTCTCGACTTCCTCAGTTTATACTGCCTTGAACTTTGGATATTCCTCATATTTTTTTTTACCCGCTCGAAATGAAAACTAGTCACAACGAGGCATTAGCGTCCATTGTAATTGCCATCAACTTTGGCAAGAAACAAAGAAAAATGCCCGGTATAAAGCGGCGAGGAAGACGAGAAACGCCACGCCACGAGGACCGTCCAGGGTGGGTGAAGAAAAAGAAAAAAAGCAAAGGCCATGAATCGTTTCTCGTGAGGCCTGCACGGGGCGAGCACGGACTACACGATCGCCGCCTCAGCAGCAGCTGCTTGCCGAACGAGCCGAGAGTGCACAGGTACGTGACTTCACATGCGTGACTTTAACCGCTTTCTACGAGGCGGCGTCCGTCTGCAGGCACCACGCGACATGCGTCCGACGTTTGACATTCCTTTTTTTTTATATTTGGCTCGCGCGGGCTTCGCCGTACCATGCCTCGCCATGCGTGGCGTTCCAAATGCAAAGGCGAGATTCACTCGCATCCGGCCGGTCGTTGCTAGCGGTGTGAATTTCGGGCCCCGCTTCTATTTATAGAACCTGCTCCGCGTTTTGGATTTCGTTCGCTAATTTTCATATCGGGATTTCGTGGCCCATTATTCTGGCGTCGATACCGTTTGTGGACGAGTCAATTTTATTCACGTCTCTGTCTTGGGCGTTTTGCAGAAGGGTTAACGTGAGCGTTGATTGCATCTTTCGTGTTTTCTGCATTGAACAGGTGAATTGATCAGTTTCATGTGGCTTTCCTTTTGACTACTGCGACTTGTTTTCGGAGGCGTCTGACAGGACTCCCGTTGACTTAAGCGCAGATTCGTCTTGTCGTACTTTGTTGATTTTTTTATCGGACATGTGATCGCGGTCAGCCGTCGTCTCGGAAATCTCGGTGCCATTTATACAATCTCCTTCATACCAGCGAGCAGACTAGCCCTTCTACTTTATAAGAGCTTGCGTTGCTCTACATTACTTTCTTTTTTCGGTGATATTTTTATATACCATAGTTATTGATTGTAGGACTAGCATTTCAGCGAGTATTAGGCAGGATTGTCTGCGGCGCTCCAGCCGGCTGGCTAGGAAATTGTCTTCAATGTATTTACTTTTCGTGCCTGATTTTCTCCATCAGCGCTGTAAGAAAACCTGTTTGTATTCATTCAGCGTCATTTTTGTGGCGTTAAACAACTTGCATTTATGCCGATAGTTTTAAGGTACGTTGCTGTGCTGCATTAATGTGCCAACGCTGGTCCCCTCGTGGAGTATTTACCTTTTGATTCTTGGTGTGCAGACATAGGTTTCCACGCTTTTAGATGACTTTGCTTTTCCATTTTGGGGGCTTTTTACCGTTGGCTGTCGAGCCCTTGTGCTAGTATTGTGCGTTTTATGACTTGGGTCCCGCACATGCGTCAGCTGCGGCCTAAGCCTTGCTTCACCTCTTGTGGAAATTTTATAATTTTAGCTTTTATTGAAGTACTCATGAAACGTCCAGCTGTTATTTCTCTCTCAATCGTATCGGTGTTTCCAATAAGAAAGATTTCCTTCTGTATTTTTATTTCGTAATTTTTGGGTTGTTCTTTGTCGTTAAACGCCATCCATCGCAAGTCCTCACCTGATTTCTCTCTTGCTCTGTTTATTCGTGCAATATTTAAGCAGCAATAAGTATATCACACGTGCTGTTATTTCACGCAGTTCTCCAATACGCAATATATTTTACGCAGTTCTCGTTATGCATTTCTCGTATTTCGCCTCTCCGATTCTGTGATGTCGCCGGGAAATCAGCAGACGCGTATTGTCACTCCTGTTACAGCGCCGTGTCTGAAGCTGAACACGAATGAATGATAACATTTTTCTCATAACTTCCGCAAATTCTATTTTCATCCGAGGTCAGATCTCAAGTTCAAACCTGTTCAAACCTTCGGCAAGTACTTTCGTACGTCACGGTTGGGTGGCACCTGCTGTTGTGAACAGTTATAGAGTAGCAAATATTTTGCGAGTGCCAACCCTCGCCTTCTACACTTCCTTTGCATTTTCAACAATGTCCAAGAGACTTGACAGTCTAGAAGTGTTGTTGAATGTCTCGGCGTGTTCTTTCCTTCTTGGGTTATGTTATCACGACTTAACAGTTCACGAAAACTTGTGAATCAAATATGGCTAGCGCAGTTCCGTTTTCTTGTTACGCTAGGCCAACTTGATTTTTTTTTCCGGCAGCAGTGATCTTTTTTCCTTACTCACAGCAGCAACTTGCGGTGATCATTCAAAGGCTTGGTAAACATTTTTTTTTTATGATTCAACTACTATTGTACCGCCAACAGAACGCATGTATCCGCAGTGTGTGGCCATACCCCAACAAACAGGTTCAATTTTGATTTCGTCATATTCACTGCATGTACCCAAAGACTTAAGATGCCAGGCAGTGTTGACTTTTTGGCTAATTTCAGTTTTTCTTTCCAAATGCTATGTTGTGTAGCATATCGCCAACGCTCAGATGTTTGTTGATAGTGTTCGTATTTAGACTTCTGCTGATGGTGTAGGCGTTCACGCGACCCACTATTAGACTTTATTGAGTTTTCTAACTGCATTCGCAGTGACCTTGCATGCAAGTGATTTGCCTCCTTAGTGAAGAGTTCTTTCTAAATGAAGCATTATTTGTGATTTTTCTTGGGCTTTCTTCACCGTGCTGCCGGTTGCTGCCATCTTATCGAGTAGCTCGGATGGGGAACAGTACTGGAATCGACTCATATGTAGTTGACCTCTTCAAGTGTGCTGACTGAAGATTTGTCTGAGGAATTAACGTGTACTGAACCTACAAAGAGTACTATCCTCAGTGCAAGGAATAGACATAATCTAGAGCACAATCATCTAGGGCACAATTCAACTTTTCTCATTCCTTTTGTTATGATATTCGTATTTTCTTCGCCGGAAGGTATTGCATGGGAGGCTTTTATCGTGGGAAAGGTTTGTTAGTTGAGGTTGGTAACACACAGGTAACCACCCCGTTTCAAAGGGGAGGCTCATAGCATCCATCCATCCATCCATATTTCGCGTCCCTTCAATAAATTCTATTTGAGAGTCGGCCCACCATTCGGTTGTTCTCTTATTTCTCAGTCACCCTTCTTGGAACTGTTTATTAATTATGTTATCATACGGGAGTCCGCCCAGCTGTCGCTGCTTTTATAATTCTTGTACTGAAGCAAATTTTTCTATTTCTTCTTTTCCGGGGTTTGTGGTTTGGTGCATCCAGTTATCCGGTTTCCCGCCTGTAAATTGCAGATTAGCATCGCGGTATCACCAAAACAAGCCCACCCTTGTCTGCGCGCGCTCCACCTCTCGAGACAGTCCTAGCAAAGGTGTAGGATCCACAAGAGAATAAACTGCGGCAGTCACGCGGTCTACAAGATGGGAGGCTGCACATCTTGTCTTGCATGGAAGTCACGTACCTAATCGCGACGTTGCAAAACGCTGTGCTAATTATGCGCGTTTGTACAGCATTTCATCAATAGCTTCGCTCATCACATCCCTACATGTGGTTATGCAAAGCCAACTAGCCCAAAGCTTGACTTTACTAATGTACTTACATGTGGGTGGGATCTATCACAAGTTTTCCAAGCGAAGCCTCTATTGCCTCACAAATGTCGTTGGCGTTGCATAGGTGGCTGTAAATATAGAAAAAAAAACTGCGCCGCTAGTGTTCAGCAATGCGGGTGTACACAAATTAGGCCCTCGAAGGTGCGCTGGTCCCGCGCGTATTTGTATGCGTCGTTTTCTTATAACTGATGCCCTCTCGATCGTGGGCTTTTCGGTGATCAAATATTTTTGAAACGGCAATCTGATCTTTTTTCGAGGATATCGAGATGACTTGTCCTTTCACGTTGTCACGATTCATTTTTGCCTGGATATGACTGTGTGACCGTCTTTGTTGGCTATAGCAACTGAAGTATTGCGCTACTGAACACGCGGGTGACGGTCCGATTCCTCATGAGGAACGAAACAGTTAGGAGGGAGCATTGCACAATGAGAAAGAAAGAAAGAAAGAAAGAAAGAAAGAAAGAAAGAAAGAAAGAAAGAAAGAAAGAAAGAAAGAAAGAAAGAAAGAAAGAAAGAAAGAAAGAAAGAAAGAAAGAAAGAAAGAAAGAAAGAAAGAAAGAAAGAAAGAAAGAAAGAAAGAACTACATCAGGCAGGCACACGCCAAGCTTCGCTTGGCCCCATATTTCCGACAGAGAAAGGGCTCCGGAATTTTTTTTCTGCTCAGATATGATTAATTTCATTGAAGAACCAATGCATCCCTTAGAACGCAATTAATAGCCGATCACAGGGTATGTGAAAGCCGATGGATGCTGGACGATACTTAGCATGTTTTAATTAATCGTATATTGAGGTCTATGCGGCTTTCGATTTTCTATACATTCTCCAGCAGTTAATTTGTGCTTTCCAATCGGTGTGTCGAAAGTAGTCGTGAAATATTTCTTTCTAGCTTCGTCGTTTTTTTTTTTCGGTGGACACGGACTGTTGATTACCGCATAACGCGCATTTAGGTGGCTGGTTAAGTGCGCCGCCACTTCACTTCGTCGTCGTGGTTCATGCATATGCCAATATCAATCATTTATTCATGCCCTGTCCTTCAAAACTGACAGGCTTTAACACAACGTTTATTTCGCCATCGATGATTTAGACCACACTGCTGAAGATTTGACCTGCGCGTAAGTCATTGTTGCCGTCGGTGCATCCGCATGTGAGCCACAAAACATAGGTAGTCTAGCTCGGCAAGCATTCTTGACCCACTTGTACCTTGGTGTACCCGTACGTCGCAGGGTGTGAGTCGAGTGCGATGTGCGACAAGGCCGAGCAGGACCCGGAAGCCACCGTACTGACCAGCAACCCGGCCTCAGAGACGGACGACCGCCAGGGCTCCTACCCGGAGTCTGTGGACACCTTAGGCTCGTCACCGGGAACGTCGGAGAGGTAATCCGGCGCTCTCACTACGTACGCTTGTGGCCACGCATTTGTGCAGAAACTCTGTTTTAAAGCCATAAATAGACATATTTCCTATAAAAAGAAACGATTGTAGCGAATAACGTTCCAAAACTGGACTGTATATTGCGAGGAACTCCGTAGTAGAAGTCCGTGAATTTTGGCCTCGTGGAGCTCTTGAACTTGGCATCCAATGGACTGTATGTACTTTCCAATCCCGTCTTTGTCGGAATGCGGTCGGTGATGCCTAGAGTCGGTCCAGCAGCCGGTCGGTTGTGCTCAGCATGAGTTTCATAATCGACTTATCTTCGCGGCGTTTTCAATGTTTTCACCTCGTTCGCCATATCTCCCGAAATCGCCATCACTTTCAATATTAGCCAGCTATTATTCGTAATATTTCTTTTTTCTGCTCAACCTCCGCAATTTCGCCCGTTCAGGTCTTCATTCTATTTCATTGTGCACCTGTCGCCTCTTACAGTGACGTTAAAGTTAGTCAAGCATTGTGGCATATAATTATAAGCCACTGTCTCCTTTATCTCTGCTGAATATTACGCCCTCTAAACGCTATCACGAACGCGAGCGTAGCACTTTACATGCATTTCCCTCCACAGCCAAGGTAAAATGTTCATTGCATCTACTGCATAAGTGCCAAAGACTGCTGAAGCAGAGAAATTGTGTTGCCTTATGCCTGCGAATGTTTGAAAAAAGAGATGTACGATGTCTTTGATTCCTGCCCATGTCTTGCACAACAAATCGGCAGAAAAAAACCAAGCCCAGTGTCTTCATGTTCTTATTATTATTATTATTACTTTCTTTTTTGCAGAACGGCAACTCCAAACACAGGGCCTAGTTGCAGCAGCGCAAGCTCCTCGAGCCCAAACGCAGCAGGCGAGAAGCCGCAGTTCTACATCGAGGTTGACGCCAGCTCCATGGTCAACTTGAAAGCCGGAACCCAGTACACGCTGGTGCCCTTGGACGCAGATCAGGCGACGGCGGCTGCCATACCAACCTCGGGCATTGCGCAGACGCTGTGAGTGTTCGCATAATGGAGCGAGGCACTTATATTGGGGAAAGCGCGTCGTAGCGCAAGTCTACCCCGCTTTCTGACGATACCCTGACATAATTTAACTACTCTGCTTACTCGCATACCACCTGCACAGACTCCTGTTGATTAGCACTGTCCGCTATTGTGGCATCGACATTGTCTCGGGTGTTCGGTTTTTCATTCTCAGTGCTTGGGGCCGCACACTGGACGGACGACTACCTGGGGAAGAGGCAGCCGGGAACCCTAGAGTTGTGTCGAAGGCAAGATTTTTACCATGATTCACAAATTTATTATAATATAGTTACTTAATTACAAAACTGCTGTTTATTTATTAATGTGCCATTCGCTGGTTTTAACATCCCACGCACACTAAGGCTTTAAAAGACTCCATAGCGGAGGACTTCAGGATTGATGGAAGGACGGAATATTTTTATTTCATGAGAAGCATGGGCGGACGATTCCGTTTTGTATGGCTAGCAAGCCAAGGTTGATGGCGACCTGGGGGGCCCACTCCACGATCGACCCTTGTCTGGACGATTGGTCTGAACTGGCCAGCACGGCCTCCCACTGCTCGAGAGAAGCATCGCGCATAATATTCGCCGGCACAATGCTACAGTCCCACATGATGTGACCATAAGTGTTAATTGCCTGGCACCATGCATTTGCATTTTGGCTTAATCTCCTCCGGGTATGTCTTATTCAACACGTATAGGTTGGGAAACGATCTCGTCTGCAATTTTCTCCAGACGAATTCTTGAGCTTTGGTCAACCGCTTGTGCGGAGGCGGATAAAGTCTCCGCTCTTGCTTGTAATTATTGGCGATATCGTGAAAAGACATCAGCCCATCTCTCGCGGACCGGCCCGGAACGGGAGGTTCACCTGCCCGGCTGACGAAACCTCGAGCGTTCGTGTGAGCCGCCTCGTACCCTAGGATTCCCAGAGGGCGCTGGTACCCAGATAATTTCCACCTCCCGAATTTTTCACCCCATGGCTCGAGAGCAATGGTGCTGCCGTGACCAATATTCTGCCCCTCACCAGATTTCGAATGGCTGTTTTTGAATCACTCAGATTGCGAATTAGTTATAGCTAGCGCTATCGCCGCTTCCTCAGCAGTTTCTGAGGAGCGAGGTTTGACCGATCCACAGGTGACCAAGCGTCCCTACCTGTCCATCACCCCAATCAGTCGCAAATGCGTCCTTGTCCTTATGCTCCGCGACCGTAGATTTCTACTTTGACTCCAGCTTCATTATCACATAAGGGTAACGAGAGCCTAAATCTAAGTTCAATTCGGTGTTTCTCTTTGACATTTATCTATAGTTAAAACTGCACCTGTGCTTAGGTGTTTGCAAATAATACAACCATTATCGATGAACTATGCAACTCTGAGTACGAAATCAATGAAACCGACTGGCAACAGATACTAAAGTGGACGAAAAAGCGTCCTTCTCGTCTGTTCGAAGGCTGCAGTATCGGATCCCACCTACAAGAAGTTTCCTTTTTTGCACACTTTAATTCCATTCAATTTAGGTCATAATCATTACACTAGAATTAAAAACGACAGATAATGACCCCTACGTCTTCCTTGGCTTAATTATCTCTTGGTTTCAGTGGCTGTGTCTAAAAAGAAGACCCTCGAACAATTCCCATACTTCGATACTTGAGTAAACAGTATCATTCGTGATACTGCTTACTCGTAAATTGCGCGGTGCCGTCCTTCACCGGCACTCAGCGATTTAGTTAAGGCATGTTTCGATTTCGGCGCTCGCAGGAAGAGCTGACCAGCGACGCGTTCGGCCTGGACCAGGGCATGATGAACACTTTCGACGCGACCGCCGTGGCGCCTGGCAAAACCGAGGAGCAGGACGCGCCCCTCGACGCGGAGTTCGAGGGCTCCGAAGACAAGATGACTTACACACCCCTCATGACCGTCTCTCAGCAACAGCAGCAGCAACAGCAGCAAACAGAGGCTCACGAAGCGACCGCTGCAGCAGCCGCTGCCGCACAGATGGTAAGCCTGTTTTCCTAAACCTCGAAAAACGGTCGGGCAATCGAACCTTTGACCGAGTTGCGTGTTTCTAGAACGTGAAAGTAATTGCGTTGCGAGAATATATGCAGTCTTTGTGCCATGAAAATCCAACATTTCCACTCCGCTTTCGGCTATAAACAGCACGGGAGGGTTCGCTTCTCCTTGAAGTCCTGGAATGTTTTCTGACCAATTTCAAGTTCAGAGGGACTACTAATCACAGTTGTAGCGATTTTACGCGGTAGTTTCGGGTTGGTCAGATTAATTTTTAGATGCGAAGCATCTTATAGCGGAGTTCAAACCGGTGGTGGTGGTGGTGGTGGTGTGCGGCGTGACCACCCTTACTGCGCATGCGCATACCCTCACCACACCCCCCTCTCCACTCCTCCTCTCCACTTCCACTCTGCCCTCTCTCCTATCCCTCTCCCTCTCCACTCTTCCTCTGAAACGCGGTCTAGACATGCCGAAATTCTCTCCTGCGCAACGCCGCGATGAGTGCCAGCGCATGCGCGTCCCCTCCCCCTCTCTCTCCTCTCCTACGCTGCCCCCCTCTCGCACGCCTGTCGATCGCGTTCCCCGCTCGCCCTGTGGAAATTAACGGCCATGCTAGAGGGAAGACAAGACGCACGTAGCGTTACTCTTCGCGTTCCACGACGCGAGGTCGGTAGCATGCCCAACGAACGCCAACGGAACGCGATCGTGCTAGTATTCCGGCTTCGAATTACCTCATGGTCCCCTTTAGAGGGAAATGGTGTAATTTTTTTCTCCCTCATAAAAGCCGGCACTCACATCGCAATTGTGTCCAGTCTGGGCAGCTGCGAACACTGATTATGAGCGCAGCTGTTTCTTTCTTTTCGTTCTACTGTGTCACTCGCGGGGGACGGAGGCTTGAAGCGACTAGAAATGTCGCCATGTCTCAATGAGCTCTCTGTTCCGCATACTCGACGTCTGGCCTGTAGCACACCATGTCAGGTCTAGATAGCCGCGAACACCGTTGCACATAGGGACCGTCTATACCTGATAGAATTCGATACAGGATTAAGGTGTTTAAATTCTCGGGCCTAATGTGTTACCTAATAGTCGTAAAGGTTATCTTATGCAATAATCGAGAGTTCCAAATGGCATGGTATTCAGAATAGATCGCGAAGTAAGACATGTTTGTATTTTTCACATCAGAGCAAGGTTCCCAAAGAGATCTTTCGAAAGAACTGTCGGCGAACCTATGTCAAACCCGTTAACTGTAACCAAGGCACCTTTATTAATAATTTAAGTCACTGTTTCTCGACGCTGAGGGATACTGCAGCAAGGCTTGGGCTTACAGGAGGTTTCCCTTGACGCTTTACTGATGAGTAGTGCTTGACTAAATTGGTTGAAAACAATCCGCACGTGTATGCCCTTGTGAGGAAACGCATGGAGCATTCGTGCTCATACCCTAGGGGTCATCAGCATTGTACTTGTAATAATTGCCTAATCAGCGGGCGCAGCAAATATTGTAGTCCACCTGGTTTTATCTCATGCTGCGTGCTGTTATTAAATTTAAGCCCGATTTGCATAGACGGCTTCTTCATGTCCATGAAACCATTAGAGGATTCGGCGGCTTTGTTAAACGCAGCGCTTTTTCTAGTTGAAAATGTAACCACGTATTTGAAGCACACACGCTACTGGGCATTTAGTGTTTTAGCGCAAATAACCTACTATTCTTATAGCACGTGGTTGACATTGGCACGTAAGGTATTAAAATATGTTCCAAAAGAAGCGCTATGTTAGTGTATGTTGCTTCTCTTCATCGCTAGAAAACGATACTTTAAAAAAAAAATAAAGTGTACACAAAAGCCAGAGATGAATGTTGACTGTTGCCTTGCTATCGTTTTTCGAGGCTGCCGATGCCGGCATGAGTGTGAGGCGCTGATAGCAGCGTGGCTTTGGTTGTTGTCGTGCGATATAGTGCCGTGATCGTCGGCAATAGCTTTTATTGTCGCAGTACATTCTGTGACATACTTTAGAACCTACATTACAAAAAACACCCAAGAGCGATGAACAAAAATTTTCGACGATGCTTTTCAGAAAAATACAGGCGAATCATTGTTCTGTCACAATTGCGACGCAATCTCAAGGCTGCTTAAAAGGTTAGTCCGAAAGAAGGCGATTAATTGTTCGGGCAACTTTTATGAAAGCTGCTTACCCCGAGTCATTTGATGAAACGCATATGGCCCAACGAAGACACCAAAATTACAAGATGTGACTCGTATCGCGCAAGTTGACTTATTGCTGCAATTACCGTATTTTCGCGCATATAACCCACACAAAAAAAACGAAAAAAAAATGTGCTTAAAAAGGGGGGGGGGTGGGCTACTATGCAGGGGTTATATGCATATTTTCTTTCCTTTTGTACAGTTAAAGTTAGGGGTGCCGGTTATATGCAGGGGTGGGTTATATGCGAGAAAGTACAGTAAGATAAGCATTGTCTACGTAGCGGGAGAATTTTTTACTGCACTGTACGGAGCACTATTCCTTTCGCGCAAGTCAAGGCCTTATTCTTAGCGCAGAACGACACAGGAAACACTTGCATTAGGTGTTTTTAGGCTGCGAATGCAGGGTCTGATGATAAGACACGTCGCACTGGTCGGCTCTATATTTATTTTGACAACGTTGGGATCATTACCACGCGCTAAAACACAAAGAAACTTACACGATTCGCTCTGATCGAAATGCAGTCACATCGACCGGGACGAAACCGCTATGTCGGGCTCAACGGCGCAACGCCATAGTCATCATTAGGCTCGCATTGTAGGTTCGTGAAAGAAACAACACAATATAAAATTTCAAGCCCCAGCTCTCAATAACCGTTGGTTGGAACCCCTGCCGAAGACAACACATACGAATAAAACACGAGTGATTTATCCAAACAAAAACACTTGGACATGCCTGGAAGACGAAAAAAAAAAGCCATGTATATGCTCCGTTTCATACATAGCATGCAGAGCTGTGGAAGCTATACATGAGGTTCGGTGAGCATGAACTCGCAGAATATCTTATGCATTCGCCTAAGGTGACTCGAAGGCGAAAGCGATCTTCTTCTTATTTTCCTTTTTATTCGATGTATTGATCCTCCCCCCTCCATTCGATGACGTCATGGCGTGACGCCATCACGTGATCTCTTACATCACTCGCGTTCACGCCGACGGTCACATTTCGCGTTTGATAAGGCATCTAAGGCTTTCGCCTTAAACAAGTCTCAGTAGCGTTGCACTCTGTGTCTGAAACGGAGTATACGGAGAAAAACAACCGGGAAAAGGAGTTAAACAGCTCCCATCCCGGCTTTGAGAGTCAAAGACTTCAGCCACCAGCCACGCTGCGCATCGGAGAGGACATTTCGTTCCCTGTGCATGCTGTGAGAGTCTTAAGAGTGAGTTGCAACGCCCCCTTCCATCTATTAATTACAGTGCTCGGTGAAGAAAACGGTAGTTAAGACGGTGGCAACGCGTTCTCCGTGTGTGCGTGCTTGCGCGCAGCAACACGCCACAAGCGGCTACGACGCCGCGGCGCTGCGCTACCGACACCCGACGTCACCTGTGTACGTGGCGCCGACGCAGCACACGCTACAGCACCAGACCACCACGCCCTTCCTGGTGCACCCGAGGGGAAGCTGGACCCCTTTCACTGGCACCACGACCGCGCAGGCAAGTATGGCCTCAGAGGCTCGTCGGCGCACCAGCCATCCTATCTCGGAGGCTACGCTGTCAGTAACGCTTTTTATACCAAGAAAGCGCTGTAATCGTTCAGCCATCGTGAGAATCAAGGGCAGGGCAAGTACTTCTATTCGGGACTTGGTATTCATTTGTTCATGACAGCAAGCTCTTTCTTTCTTTCTTTCTTTCTTTCTTTCTTTCTTTCTTTCTTTCTTTCTTTCTTTCTTTCTTTCTTTCTTTCTTTCTTTCTTTCTTTCTTTCTTTCTTTCTTTCTTTCTTTCTTTCTTTCTTTCTTTAAGTTACCAGAACTTCGTTCATACCGGAGATTGAAGCGGCTTGCCGTATTTGATATTCACGTTCTTTATTTCGGAAACGTCACTGCACTGCACTTGCTCAAGTGATGGCTGAACAGCAGCGCATGTGTAGACTTCAGCACCATATATTTTTTTTACATTATTAACAGTAGTAGTAGACAACTGGTATGTCGAGCGGGCACGCTTAGCGCATGTACTTCACAAATTACGCATAGTAGATCAGGGTGTGCTCCTGTACGCTAAGCATGATTAGTATGCCCTTAAGCTATGAAAATTATTGAGCCACTCGCTTCAGCTGAAATACCTCAACGTAACATAATAGGCCAGTCGGTATATGTTATATCTGACTGAACTGCGACAAAATTGGTACTGCCAGTGGAAACGGAAACAGGAATAATGTGCCTGTCGTTGCAGTTAAAAAAAATAAGTTCACCTCAGCCACCCTAACACAAATAATGTGTTGGGACTCAACTATTTGCTTAACTTACTTGATTTTTTAATGCAATTTGTACGAGAAACGTTGCAGAAAGCTTAAGTTTTGTTGATCAATTTGGCCGGCGGTACTAGTACATTCACATGTGTCAAGTGTTAACGTGCGATTTCTTTAGTATCATTGTGTTGAATGACGCCCTCACGACTTCTCCCTTGTCTGCAAAAGTGTTTAAGCCCACTGGCAAATGAATGGTACTAAGAATTGGCAAGTCCTTCTCGCAGTGATATGCTTGTCATAGTGACGTGACTTCGTGTGCCCCTGTTCAGGCGTGTACGGACGTTTACTCGTGCTCGTCCAAACCTATATAGTGAGAACGTGCCGGCGAGTACATGGCTACCCCGATTTAAATCGTGCCCAAGGCATGTAAACGTACGTTTGCCTTTACATAATTTTCGATTAATCACTTTAAGGAAACATGCCTCTGTTCAAATGTGTGTCAGACATTTACTGCTATTGTGCTCTAATCGTGGATGTTTTAGCTCTCTGACTTGTAACTCATGGGGGCAGAAAACTTGCTTTGCTCAAGAAGTACATTTGCACAAGTTTGTTAAGATACCATTGCGTTGAAAGCATGGCGTCCTTTCATCACGACGTCGAAAACATAATCTGAACAAGTTCAGATTATGTTTGACTGCCAAACCGCATATCACTTCTTGTGTCTTTCAGTGCCACATACATGTCTTCTGCCGCCAAACAGAATGTGCTTAGTTGCCACAAAGCTCACGTGTTCTAATGTTGTTTACTCTATTTTTCTTTCTTCTTTTCTCGATATCTATAACCTGCCCAAAACTTCCTAACCTAACCTACCCAAACAATCCTGACCTTACCTGACCTCAGCTAACCAAACCCAACCTTCTTATACGTTATTCTTTTGGTTGGTATTGTTCCGCACAAGATGTTAATGTCGTGGCTGCGCGTTAGTGTACGCGTTAACGCGTTGACTACGCGTCAAGGATGCGACAGCTTCCAATTTGCCGCTTAACAGGATACTGCTAATCGGTTCTACGGGATCCCGCAAAGTGGCAAAGGAAAATAACAACCACCCGTATGTAAAATGAAACCACGAGGAAGTCCGTATGGATGTCTCGGGAAAGAAAGCTTCTTAGTTACTGAAAAAATTCGTCCTGGTCCTCTGATCGAACCCGCGACTGGGGCGGTATAGCTCTGTTTCAGCTAACAGGTTCATACTGAAATTATTGCAGTTGTAGTGATAAATACTATCATAACGCATATATAATAAACGCATACTATCACAGTGTCCGAAATAATCGGAGTAAGATGCGGGACTTCAAACGTAGCTTTCCTTTCTAAGGCATTTATTTTTTTTTTCTTGGCGATGGTGTTCCGAGTGTCTCAGAGGCGTTTAGAAAACGCAGTCACGCCCATTTTAAGAGCCGTGGTCACGTTCCATTGCGTAAATACGTCTTCGTTACCAGAAACCACTGTTACTTCATTTCGCTTTAATGCGTGTTAATCGTTCTCCTGCCCCGTCGTATGTGCAGGCGTCTCGGTATCGTCACTCAATTGGCGATGAGTTTGCATGTATCTCTATGCCGTATCATTCTTTTCATCTCGGCATTCAAAATTAAAGCAAATCTCATTTCTCTGTTTCGTAATCCTCTTTCTTGAACCTTCACCTGCTCCCTCCTTTCACCCTCACCTCGTACCTTTCACAAACACTGATTTCACGAAGCGGTACTCACCAGGTTGGGATTAGGCGGCGGCTAATGAGAACCTACACGAAACGTCGGACATCACTGCAGGGATATCCATGTTGCCCTCATCAAACCACTGTAAGCTACGTCTTTTATGTGTTTTTTTCATGCACGATATTTTTCCTTTACATTTTGTGCAATACAACTCCATGCTCCCCACCCCCTTCAATAATTCATTTGCCGTGCTTAAATACAGTGTATGAGAGACTCGTGACTTTCAGATGTTATATGGCCGAAGCGCTAGAACAATTTAGTATTTCAGTTGTGAATTTGCCAGACATGTCATTTTGTTACCTAATTTTCGCATTGTACCTGATTTTCCAATTGAAGATCGGTGCCCAGATATTCACAAGTTCGTTATCTCGCTAGAACAGTACGCAGAAACAGACACCGCCCAGTCGTGATATCAGGTTTGATGTCAGTAACGGACGGTATCTACGAAAGAAAACATTCGTCAATCAAGCTCCACTGACATTTTCTATGTTTCTCCTCTACCTTCAGTTGCTATGTTGCTTACATTGTGCCTTCAGCTTAGTATGAATCCAGTCAAAGCTCGGTCAATATGGAAGAACTTTTCTTGGCTCTTGTTGTCTAAGCTTGTTTAAGCTGTTACTGACGCAATGTTTCAAACACGGCAATAGGGGACAGGTAAAAGGCAAGAAGTAAGAAGAGTTGGCGCTCCTTTGGCTCTTACGCGTCCCCTTTTTTTCTCATGTTTGAAACTTTACATCAGGCGTAACATGTTGAGAGAGCTCAGGTACATGTTTTTTCGAAGTGTTCCTTCAGACTTGCTCGAACAGGCTCAGGTAGTGCAGCTTATAAGCTGACTCAGGGTTGTCTCGTTTGTGAACGCTGTGAGATCTTAAGTGTGGGCTAAGATCGCAATAATAGAAGGAAGATGAGGAGGGCAGCTAGTTGTATGCGGCTAAGCATATGAGTCTGGATAATCACTGACTAGATAGAGGTACATTTGTTAAAATGTCACGAGATCTCTCCATGCACTGGAAATGCATTTGCGCCACCCCGCGTTGAGCCGAGTCACGCTGTCTTCACGCGCATGCTCAAAAACGCGGTGTCATGGTCCGCACATTTCATGCTTTCCAAGTGTGCATGTGTTCACGCACACATTCCATGACGCTGAAGACCCTTCCTATTGAAGACGAAGCCGGAGTGAGAACACTTTAACTCTTATTACCAAGCCCACACCCCTCCCCGCATTTATTTAGATAAAAGAATCGGATGGGGAGGGGTGACAGAAAGGGTCTTCTCAGTGTGGTGTTCTGCAGAGGAGCAAAGAAAAGATCACGAAAACCGCTGATTATTTATTCCATTGTGGGGCACCGGAGGTATACATGCATGGACTTGTCCTGTCTATGCATGTCTGTCAATAATATACGTATACAGAATTCATCATCTCATCACTTTCCTCCATTACCTCAATTCCGAATGGTGAGAGCTACTTTCGCGTGCCGTCATTTCTTACTGCAGAGTCGGAAGGCAGAAGATCATGAGTGGCTCATTTGTTTTCGAAAGGTAAAGCCTGGTGAGCGAGGTGGTGGTGTGACGAGGCATTTATTCTTTATTTCCAGACATTACTTCATAAGATGAGTTAACAAAAACATTGGCACAGCTTCAGAGCGCATAATATGCCCTCTGAAACAGTGCTGGAAAGCCTCAATGCCTGTTCTTGGGCACCATTAGTCTGAGAGCTACCTCTATTTACCTCGTCGCCTTCTGTCCCCGCGCACGTCCTGTGAGCATTGGACTTATAATCAGTCACTATCAATCATTACACGGCCTACAGTTAAGCCGTTGCGGCAGCCATTTCGGAGGCGGTGATGTGCCGCACGCTACCAACTTCGATGGTAAAGTAAATGACGGCTTAGCCGGTACTACGCTCGCCCATGCTTATATGGCGGAGCGAGATAACAGTGCCCCAATGTCGATTTACTGGTGGGATGACGTAGTGATGGATGAACAGTGCAATACGTAAATGGGCTTAGAGATATGAACGTAACAAACACTAACTGAAATCCAAAGGTTTCATCTCGGCGAACTCCCTAAATTAAATCGAGTTGCCTACGCGAGAACGCTAGAATAGGACGTGCTAAGACGTATAAAATGACTTGTGCGTTGCTTCATTAAATCAAAGCATTTTTAATTTTCCTTAACTGCCTCAGTCCTTCTCAGCGCTCATTGGTCGCTACGCACGTACAATAGCTGTTGCGATCTATGCATGGCGTTGTATCATCACGTGGATGCTTTTAAAGATGGACAGAAGAAAGAAATTAGGGGAAAGAAGCTGATTTTTTTGGTCCCTCTCGTAGAACATTACAGAACCAGTGGCCACCATACAGAGCTTCTTGTTTCCGGACAACATACAATATACTTGACGTTACCATCGGTAACTGACGTACTTCTGCAGGATATATCAGTTGCGAAAGTGGTTGGCACCCTGTCTGCTCTGGTATCAACCAAAGATACGCTTCATGCGACACAACCTACCAGCTTATGTATATTAGAGTTTCTAGCTCTGTCAGCTTAATCATTTGTCCCCACGAGGAATACGAAACAGTCGAGCGTACAATGCGATGCTTAGACACTGATGTTTGCGTCACAAGCTTCCTTGATTCTATTTCGATTGACGCTCGATTAGGCATTCTTTACGCTACGATGCCTTCGCGCCATAAGACACCCCGAGGTATCGTAAACCTGGCGCTGTTGCAGCTGCGACTGCTGACAATGCGCGAAAGAGGCGGCTTGGCTCTGCGAGACTTGGGCGTGGCCCGTTGTGTGTGCATGCTCGCCTTTTTTTCTAATGAACCGGCCCATTCAGTGCTGCTGGCGTACTGATTGTGGATACCCCGGAGGAGGAAGCACCGACAGCCCATGCAAGGTCCCACAGAATTGGGTATGAAACTCCCAACAAAGCACCACAAAAAATGTGTGGGCAGGTGAAGGCGTTCAAATGCACACAAGCTCAGTCGGCACGCTGAGCATTTGTGCGCGGCATGTCTTTCCAACTGTATGCATTTCCCGCTGCATGTCTGTCGTGTTCGACTTGCTGTGACTTTTGCGCGCCTTCACCGGCCAGCACCACTTAGGTACAGGCATAGGCAGCTTGCACGCGACGTCACGAAAACCACGCTGAAAGTCTCCCACTCATACCTGCTATCTTGCGATTGAAACAAATACAGGTCTGCGCTGTTTGGTTGTGCATCTTTAACTGGAACGTTTGAAACAAGATCACCATGTGCTTGTGTCTGTCTTTGACCTGTTTAATCAAAACTATCGTCTCCTGGGTCTACACGTTTTTTTAGCATGGTGACTGTGTACGTGTTAGTGCAAGCAGTCTACGTTGTTCCAATAAGGCCACGGACATTTCGTGTCTAATTTTTGTTTTTCTTCGGATACGGTGAGGTCATTTACAATTGTCTATTGTATCCTCGCTTCTTGCAGGCCTACCTCCCCCTGACAACGGCTGGCCACTCGAGCGCCGCCGCTAGTGCAGCAGCCGGTCTCACCGGGGGCGCCGGCAGCAGCAGCGGTGCGGCGACGGCCGCCGAGAGTGGCCTGCACGCCTCGCTAGGGGCGGACGAGGTGACATCGGCCGGAGACTTCGGCCGCGGTGCGACCGGGGAAGCCACGGGCGGCGACATCATGAGCGGCGTGACCCGGGTGACCAACATGGGACAGATACAGCACATGGTGGGCCCACTGGACAATGTACCCTACTACATGCCCTTCAACGGCCGCGAAAACCACAACGAGAAAGAGCGAAAAAGGAGGTGAGCCCGACTGCATGTCTCACAAGCAAACCTACGTTAACATAGGCATGCACACAGTGGGTGGGTGGATAAATCTTGACGGGAACTGATGCGCACAAAAGAGAAGGGCACAAGACGGAACAAGGTGGACAGACGAAGTGCGACTGCGCTTCGTCCGTCCACCTTGTTTATTCTCGTGTCCCCGTCTTTTGTGCGCATCAGTTCCCGTCAAGATGAATCCCCAACAAGCCCAAGTCGAAACCCTCCTAAACGGTGGATAAAGTGGGGGGGGGGGGGGTGATAGCGGGTCAGCCACTGTCCCCCCAGACAAGGTCAGCGTGTTTTCTCGCGGACACGACCAAGGCGTACACTTCGTCATGATTTTGTTTTCCTTTGAACTGAAACCGAGCTGTCAGTGCACTATACTGTAAGTAAGCGCTGTTATTTATATCCACGCTCACCTGTTATTACCGGGAAGCATGTATTTCGTTCCAGTGCGCACAGTTAGTTAGTTTGCCAGTTTTGCAGAAAAAGAAATTAATGCATACATCACTCTTCATCTGGAATTCCGAGCCTCGAACTAAATCGTTGAAATTCTTTTCTCTGATAATTTATTATACCAGCTTGCATTTCTGTCGTGTTAAGACGAAGGCCTTATCCAGCGATTTCCACTTACATATCTTGAGCTGCCTTATTCGAAGCTAGGATAGCAAGTTTCGCAATTATATCGCACCTTACATTCAACTGCCATCATCAACTACACCAAATTTCCCTTGTCACCTGTTTGTAATTATATACACCACCGTCTTTTTTTTTGTTCTCATTTTTTTGCGCACGCATAAAACCTGTTGAGGATTTATTTTTCTAGTGCTGACTTGGATATCGATCTGGCTCCGTTTGTTATGTAATCCACATTGCTGTTTTCCCGTCTGTTAACGTAACGTCTAATTTATTTGTTTTCGACAGCGCTAACGCGCTCATCATGATTTGATAATGCTGCTGTTTGCACTTCAACCCTATTTTTTAAATTTCAAAACACATTTTTATCTTTGGAAACCGTCTCTCTTTGAGTAATTGACATGAACGCATTCATTCATTCATTCATTCATTCATTCATTCATTCATTCATTCATTCATTCATACTTTATTCAAGACAATTTACAATTGTCTTAGGAGACGCAGCAAAAGGACCGAAAGGTGCCTAGCTAGGCTACGTCACCCATGCAGACAGCAGCTGCAGCAGTGCGATATCTGTCATTCACGTTTACATAACTGCAGGAACACATGTATGGTACAATACAAGAACAATAAAGAAAGCTCTCTTTTCGCTTTGAGATGAAAAAAAAAGAAAAAAATGGAAAGCAACAAACAGATGTACACATGTGGCATTATCTGTTTAAAGAGATTGTGCAATATACATTATACGGGATTTAACAACACATCAATACATAACTTAGCACAAAAACCTAAAACTCATGAAATAATAATTCTTTTACCTGCATTTTAAATTGTGTTGGGGGGATTCTGTTTTGCAGTAGGTTTATTATACCTGGGCATTCGTTTAAGATGTCTGGTAATAATGTTGCCAATTTTTGTGAACCGTAGTTTGTTCGTGATCGGGATTTGACTATTTTGTTTTTACGTAGTTCATAGGGGGTTTGCTTGGTCTGATATTTTTCCTCGAAAAGCGTTTTATTACCTGTATATTGGCGCGTTACCACCAGTGACAACTTTAGTTTGAGTAGGCGCTTTATCGGCAATATATTATAGTAGCTTAAAGATTGAATTCTTCACATATTCTAGAAACTAGCAGCGAATAATAAATTCCTACTTTCTTTCTAGTGAACATCAGTTTCCTTGTTCACCTAAGTACTTCAATCCTTTCTTAATTTCATCTTTAGTGTTTCTGCACATCGTAATGTCATGGAAAAACAATAGGCTGACGAGGTATTTCACGCTTGGTCCTCATAATAAATATTGCGTCTCATAATTGATTACTGAAGAAATTAACTTGTTCATAACTCCCCACTTTATCAGCATTTATCCGATTTTGTTGTGAATAATAGAGATAGCTATGGAGGCTTCCCAACATAACGTACTTACTCGCGTGTAACCCGCTCCTGCATATTGTCCACACCCCCACTGCAACCCGCGGAAAAAAGAAAATGCGTACTAACGTCAATCACTGCAGTGAAGCCACCTTGCACACCTAAATTCGCGTATAATCGGCATCCCGAAATTAGCTGCGAAATTTATTTTATGGGCGGCTAACAAGCGAGAAAATACGGTACTTCCCCAGATGTCTTGGTATGCTCTCTGTACTCCACGATTGTGCAGCGCATCCGTGATATCTTGTGTGCCCAGTGAATCGAAATGCCTATTTTTATTTTGTGAAATTCATTAGAGTGTGATTGAAATCCGCAATTTCTCAATTACCTGACTTATACCATGTGCTCAATTGTAGGATACCTCTTTCTATGGGCCAATCTGCTCTCTGTTGATTGAACTAATATGTCGGCTTTATTCTTTTGGAAGCTACCCTTTGTAAACATTTCATACAGCACTGAAAGCAAGCCAATCAATGCACTCATTCCGCCTACTTCAGCCGCGTTTCCCGGCACACGCTTCAATATTGACTGATTTATGCGTTACAGCGCCTTTTTTTATTCTTTAAAATCTTCTTCTCGTGATCAGGCTCCTATTTGAGTAAGTAATCAAGATAAACGGATTCTTACGCATATTTTAAATGTTAGCTGCCAATTGTAAATTCTTGTTTCTTATACATACAGCTTTTGGTTACATTGACCTTTTCATCATTCACTGTATACACCTTTATCCTCCTTATGCTAAGTTTCTATCTCAATAATTTCTTGCTACTGCCATTTTTCATGCTTCCTCAATCTTTCGTGTTTCATAATTTTGTATATGACCTAAAGGTCGTCTTGTTTAACACCGTTGACAATCCAGTGAATGCTACCTTATTGCCTTAAGTTACACTGACCTCGCACTTGTTATTTCACCTTATAAATCACGATCACATCATGTTATTCTACCTGACATTTTCACATCGTGCACCTTGATGTGGTCAGCACAGCGCGCCAATTTTATTCTATTTCTTGTTTTCTCTTTAGTACTTCCTCCTATTGTTGACGAGTTTTTGGAACGATAAATTTATTATCCAGAGACAATTTCTTTACGCGAATCCGCGAACATACCTCCTCTCCTATTTCCAGGATCGATGCCATAGTCGTCAATTGCGTGATTTTTCAGCTTCGTTCTCACCCCACCACCGCATTGAGTTCGCCAATGTGTACATTACTCTGAGCTTGCAAATTTGTAGTTGCTAATCCAGCGTACTCCGTATAGAAAAGCCTCGTTTCTTGATCTTCATGACTGGACGTCGGAGTGACGGCTCAGTGAACAATCATTATTACTAATCTGCTGCCTAGCTCTGCTACCCTTTCAGTAAAAGGTGTAAATTGATCAATGTTGCTAACAGTATTGTTATCAATAACTAGGACACGAATCGGGTATACTTCCTATAAGATAAATATATTGCCTTCGTTGCACAATGCCTTTGTTGTGATAATCACCCGTCAATGTATTTTGCTTATTTGTTTATTTTTGTGGCTTGAAAACTAACGTGACGTTGACTACGCGACATTCAGACAGGTCTGATCATTCAGATAGAAGTCTGATCGGATGCATGGGCTCTTATCACCCCAGCTGTCAAATCTTCAAGTCAGAAGCGTCAATTAATATAGCACGTGTTTATTTTGCACTCGTGGCGCGCATGACAATACATTTCGGTGTATGGGGTTCCCTTTGCTCAGGACTCGCATCAAGAATGCCTGCCAGACCCTGCGGTCGCTAGTGCCCGGTCTGAGCGATAAGACGGACAAGGCCACAGTGTTCGAGTTCACTGTGCAGTACCTGCTACATCTGCGCAGGCACCTAGGAACCAAGCATGACAAGGTGTGTACAAACTAGGAAGCGTATCCTATCATGAACACCATAAATGACAGCCGTATGGCTGCTCGCCGTATTAATGTCTATGTCGTACTTCACCAAGTCTTCCCGATAAGTTGCGCGACACACCGGCTTTTTACGACATTATGTGGCAATTTTGAAATTAGAATTCATACCTAAATTGCGAATAGCATGAATGATTATACCACTGTAATACCGGTGTCACACAGGCACTTTTGATCGCGATTAGGACCGATCCGGATCGTATTTCTTGATCGCGGTCAACAATCGTCGCTGCTACGCGACAGTTGTTGATCGCGAAGTTTGATGCAGACGTTGCTTAAATCGCGCTCTGGCCGCCAGACCGCGATGAGCGGATCGCGATAGTCTTGATCGTGATCGGAACTCATCGCGATTAAAAGTGACTGCATAGCAGCACCTGATCCTGATCTAGCCCGATCTGATCGCGATAAAAGTTACCCGTTTGACACCGGAATATAAGTCATGGCTTTGTAATTTCCACCAAAACACGCGACACCAGTTATGAACGGTTGTCAATTACATTATGTGATAATACACTTGAGGAAATACATAAAAGGCAGAAGTTCAGGAGATGATGGAGGCTTTAAGAGACGAAAAATCTATGAACAGGCGGTGTCACCCAAGCCTTCGTTTCGAAAAGTGGTCTTGTCCTCTTCAAGGCAGTTGCTGACTTGAAGAAGACAAGACAGCATGTCAAAACGTTGGCTCAAGCGACACCGCCTGTTGAAGAATTTTTCAATTTTTTTCAATTTACTTGAGGGTTATAGCGCGAAGAATCATGGAATATACAGAGTATGCAGGGTTGCAGCGCAATATATAACGGAGTACCAACTTGCCCAAACCACCAACCTTCTAAGTCACAAGGCTGGCAATATTTTACATTAGCAAACTGCACTCGTGATTTGTGCTTCTCGAGTAATAAACACAATCTATGGCCATGGCTTTACTGGAGACCACAGGCCGCGGCGGCTGCATTTTCGATGGAGGCGAAAATGCTTGAGGCCCGCGTGCTTAGATTTAGGTGCACGTTAAAGAACCCCAGGTGCTCGAAATTTCCGGAGCTCTCCACTACGGCGTCCCTCATAATCATATCGTGGTTTTTTATTATTATTATTATTATTAGTGGAGACCACAGTGTTCTTATCTACGCACATCTCGGTGGCGTGAGTGGCTGCTAATAGACCTAATACGGTCCGCTACGCATAACAGAAAAATAGGACGTTGCTATGCGAGATATTCCTTGCCGGTGTTCGGTGATGTCGCCTGGCCCTCGTCAGAGTTAGGGAAATTTGTGGTCATGCGTAATCGACCACGTGCTTGTCATTCAATCGCTGAAGTAAATATTCATTTCTTATTTACAGGGCAGTGCATGCAGTGATTCAACTAAAACAGCCTTGATTGTAATTAAACATTTCGATGATTTGCTTCCACCTTAGGAAGTTGATGTCACCCTACGTCACTTAGGTATTCTTGTCGACTATTAAAAACGTTGCTCGCTCAGGTTATACTCCCATCCTTCAACGATCGTCATAATGTCTGTCGGGTAGTTTTATTGTAAAAAAATGGTATGGCTCTGCGTCAGTTCGTCAACCTTTCCTAACAGGAATCCACTCTTTGCGCTGCGTTCAAGCAGCTGTCCCGAGAATTGTGATTGCTTAGTAAAAGTTTTAAAATAGAGAATAAAATAAACGCCAACTGTAACAAAACTGTAGGCGACGTAAAACTACAATACCCCGAAAATATAGGTACAGAAAATTCATCGTGCAAAATTTGAACGCTTAAAAATGAGTGGTTGCATTACAAAAAGCTCGTAAGTACGTAGTTTTTGCTACCGAACCTAAAAAAGCAAATGCGCTGTCATTACCGGTTGTCGAAAGTTACGCAAGGGGCAGCTCGTGTAACTCCTCGGCTTCGAAAATTATGTACCGCCTGCGGCGCTCTTATAGGATCTCGGAGGCTACATACTGGGACGTAAATGCCGATAGTCATCAGGCACACAAGTCGTCTCCTTAAGATCCTAGAAGTGTTGCTAATAAAAAAAAATCATCCAATTACCAGCCTCTCAGTCTTGGCAGAATCGTTTCTGTTGTTTATACGTTTTATAACTAATTTAGGCGAAGTGAACTACTGCTGCAGATGGCATAAAAGAACATTCTAACAGAAAAGTTTCCTAATTTTCAGTCCATTTCCCAGGAGTTCATGGAGAAGTACTCGCCGTACTAGCAAAGCAAAGGTCTCGGGTTCGACACCACAGCAAGCGGTCGAAACAACAAGCCAGATGCGCAGAAGAGCGCAGCGCAGTAGGCTGCAACTGCAGTGCCCTAAACAACCTCCTCACCTGGCTTGAACGCAAAGAGAAGCTCCCATGTTTGTGCCTTCGGACTGCAGTGCCAAAGTCAACGGTGGTTCGACTGTGACGCTGCTGAACTCTTTTACAGTAGTTTCATTTTTTTGCAAAGACTTTTTAAACCCCGTGCTATTTATTGTCCAGACATTTCTTTTTCTTGCTTTCGTGGACGCAGCGTAAAACGTGGTAAGCACAGGGCCCAGTGTTGTACCGACAGTAAAAAAAAAAGTTTATTCATGTCTCTCCTTAAAGGTGTCGTTTTCGTGAGTCCTGCATAGGTCTGTCTCATCATCTTTACAATGTAGATGTCGACGACTGCTAAGAACTGCGAAATTTGTTGCAGTGTTTTTATATAACTGATATCATCCGACATCCCGAAAGTGGGGGATGAAGAATGCATGCAGTTTATAGCCTCGAACTGATTTGGACTGCATTTAATTATCCCTAACGTTCACTCCATCTTTAAAAACAGCGCACACACCCGAAGACACGAGCGCTGTTGCTTGAATATGGTCTGCGTGGCAGGAATGATATCCTGTGGCATCGTGATCAGCAGTTTTAAGCAGCATTACACTGATAACCATGATAATCATGATCACCGTAGTGAATACTGCTGCACAATCGGAAGAATACGAGAAGGTGTGAAGCATAATGCCTTAAATATGTCTATATCCCGCTTAGGTAATGAGGCTCACGAATGTAAATGTGAGGATATCGTTTCCAGCTAGTGATATCGCGACGTGTTGGAGCGTGAAGACTATTTATCTGCAGCTATTCATTACTGTCCATAACCACTTGGTCAGTTTTTATGCTTATTCAACAACACAAGCGAACCACATTAACGATACACAGCCGGGAGCCGTCGGCCCATTTGTCTGTTATTTATGTTACAGTAGTTCAGGGGTCGCAACATTGAACTATAAGCTCGCGAAGCCTTTGCCTTCAAGATAAGAGGCAATCGTGCACTCTTAGAACGTCACACAGTAGCGTATCGCGTGCTTTATCGGCGGTCCGTGGTCAGCTTCGCTGATATGAAAAACCCGCAAGTGTCCTTTTCCCACTAAAGTTGCTTTATGTTGGGAGTATGGTCATCTGTTGTTCTTGGAGCTTTGGACAGCGATATCGCTATTTGAACAATATATGAACAAGTCGTGTCGCGGGAAGGTTATAAGGACATGCTGCCCTAAGGACGCCAAGGGTTGATTCCGGCGGCCCCTGATGACTGCAATGGCAGGGGTTTGGCGAACTGCTGCTGTCACTGCCCTCGTTCTCGTCGTGTGCAATATTCGAATTGGATCATCGAGCCGTGCGGTTTCCACACAGCCACAACAAATTCACCTGTCGTACGGAGGTAAGGATAGCGGTATCTGGTTGAATCCGATCTTTAAGGAGTGAAACGTGCCCTCGTGTGACATTCCTCGTGCGAGTATCCATTCTTGGTTCCTTTCTATATAGTCAAAAGCAGAGGTTGTTTTTAGACACGCATTTATTTAACGGAACAGGAAGCGCAGAATTCTACTATTACATAACGCCCAGTAGCATGTCGCACACTTTCTCTTCATTTCTTCGCAACTACCACTGCTTTCATTTTATCTGGAGCCGTATAGGGTATGTCCATTTTCGGACATGGAGGGTATATGGTATCTGCTAGTTTTACCCGTGTATCGGGAGGCACTGGACACGCCCATATTTTGCTTTTGCGATGTGGTACGCCAACAGAGCCTACAGTGTCATTATACAATTTAGTCAGACGCTCTTCCTCGGCTTCTGATAGAGCCTCTGGCCTTTCCATAGGATTTGTACTCGGTATTCCGAATGCACGCCGCTACTTGACACACCTACTGGCTCCCCCTTGTGGAGATCAGTGGCACACCAGCTTGGCCATTTACAGACAATGCGGTTCCCCACTCTGTTACTTCCGTGGTGATATCGTCGACATAGATCATTTCATCTGGCCGCACCCGCAATTCGATACGGAAAGAAAAGCAGTGGTCCACGGCTTGTAAAAGCGTTTAAATAAGCAGGAACAAGCTGGTACTAAGTAGAACGCCTGCTTTTGTTTCCTTTCGCACCGAATAGTATAATGACGGCACGCAGTTCGTCTGGTATTCACTTAACCTACATTTACTTCGTCAGCTGCCATCTTTTTTCGCGCTTTTCCTGTCTCTTCTTTCTCCTTACAATATAGTTATTTTTTTAATTATGCTCTCCTTGCCAATATCGCTCATTTATCTTATCATCTTATGACTTCCGAAATGCTATCACTTTCGATATGTTCTGACAGCTCCAAAACCGGGTTCTTTTTGTGCGAAGAGGCTGGCGACAAGTGCAGGCGCTGTGTAAGTGTGGCACTCCATAGCGTTAATGAAAGCCAGCAGATAATGAAGCCAAGGAAAGCGTAGGAGACGTTACTTGTACTGCTTTGTTGTAATATTGTTGTGAAGAAAGAAAGTGCAGGAAACGACAACTTGCCGCCGGCAGGGACCGAACCTGCAACCTCTGCAGATTCGGTCCGTGCCGGCGGAAAGTTGTCGTTCCTCCACTTACTTTTGCCGTATATATATATATATATATATATAATATATATATATAATAATATATACTATATATATATATATATCATATATATATATATATATCGCAATACTACAATATACTTAAAACAGTACAATTAACGTCTCCTAGACTTTCCTTGGCTTCATTATCTGGTTTTCATTAACGGTGGGTCAAACAATGAAACGAGCCCTCAAAATTCTCTTCTTTCATTCACTCACCAGCGACGTTGCTTGCGCCGTCCTTATTAATCTACGATAAATTACAACCTCAGCCGCGCTTTGACTTCTTACAACCACGTGTCCTCGTCAGGGAATCAAAAGCTTCCGTTCTGTTATTTCTTAACAAACAATCGATTATAAATTGAGGTGATGACCTCGCGTTGGAATATGATCGTCGAGTTTGCAGCCATCGCAAATGCACCTGCGATCGATGCATCGCTGGATCAAGAGCTGGCGCCAGTCTATTTCGTCCGCTTCTTATAAACGCATTCCAAGATACTTCGTGCTTTCTTGCTGTACTTCGAAAGCCTCGGCACTGCACTAAACTGTTCTCGTCAGCTAACGTGTGGATCCCTCAAGCAAACAAGTAAATCTCCGAGCTGCAGTTCGAAGGAATTGTTTGCGCCAGCGTTCGATGCTTTTGCTCGTGGAGCCCTCGTGTGTTGCTTCGCTTTGTATTTCAGCCACGCGTGGAAAGTACTACCGGCGCGTCCTTCGTAAGGCTGATGTACTACGTCATAAGAGGAATGCTTCCGTGTACAAACCCAGTTGGAAAACGGAAGGAAGGAAGCCTAGAAAAATGTTCAACGAGGCAAATAACTTTCGTTGTCGCATTGTTTCAACAGACCCAATTTTGTCGCCCCGCGTTGCAGAACAAAACACATGCAGCTTCGTTTCAGGTCGAAGGCAAGAACTTGTCCATTTGTTTTTAGTTGCTATTTTCGAGAGCTTTCTTAGAGCAGGAGAAAGACATTCTCTTGAACAACTTCCGTAAATCTTAATACAAAGAAAATGCTCGCCAGGGCTCTAGTGCGAAAAATAATAAACACAAATGTGAGAAGACAGTGGGCACAATCTTTTATCTTATACTAAACTGTCTTGTCTCTGGTGAGCACGCGTGAAGCACCCAAGGAAAGTACACATTCATTAGCACAGAACGCTTGCCTCAGGTTTCAAAATCTGGGAATTTCGCGTTTTTAAAGTAATGCCATCGAGCGGGTAACGACAACTCGCCATCTCAGCCCGAGAATGCACGTGCGCCGATTGAAAACTTGCAGTTCAAATTTTATCTCTCCTTCTTGCACTTGCTTACGAACAACGCTTGCAATCGCAACTGTCTTAGAGAAACACGCGGCTGCTCGAAATTCGCTGACTCCCGCTGTTAATTAAAGCCGGTATTTCGTCGCGCTAACGAGCTTCCCTTGCAAATGTTGACCCTGCAAGGCGCCTGTCGAGATGGCCGCGGGAATCTGCTGAGACACCGATTATTAACCTCGCGCCGCGGCGGCTTTGCAGTGAACGTCCAACAACGCCTCCGCTCGCCGCGTGAGGCAGGCCTTCGGGAGGGCTCTCCGTTTTACACGTATCCAGCTACCTTCACCCCCCCCCCTCCCCTTTACCTTCTAGAAACGCCTTCGTCGACACAGGACACCACTTTTGGGCCTCGCGTCAGGTCTCGAGATTACAGGGCGACGCAGAGTTGGGAGGCAGTGGGTTTCCTGCGAAGTTCGGAAACTCGTGGACTCCATATTGAGGCCAATTATGACGGCGCCTCAATGGTTTTAGAAACGGTAATCCACTCAAGGTGGATGGAGGAAGCGAGAGCCCACTTCGATCGTCTCAAGCTCCTTTCCAAGAAAATCTGAACAGCGGACGTTCGCGATCGCAATGTCCCTTAATCCGCGTAATCCTCAATGCGCGTCTGCCTTTGCCCTCAACTGAAATACAAGTCCCTCTCGCAAGACAAATACCAGTGAGAGATTAATTAATCTTCGGTGGGCCCATTCTGAATTGCCAGTACAAACCAACAAAAGCGTCCGCGCTTGTTTCTGGAAGTGCGACACGAGTACTTTAGAACGTGATGGCTCGTGTTCAACGTCGCTGTTTGCAGCATCAAAGAAGGAGCGTAACTCTACGAAGAGCCGAAAGAGCAGAGAGAATACCATCATCATCATCATCATCATCATCATCATCATCATCATCAGCCTGTCTACGCCCACTGCAGGGCAAAGGCCTCTCCCATGTTCCGCCAATCAACCCGGTCCTGTGCTTTCTGCTGCCACGTAATACCTGCAAACTTCTTAATCTCATCTACCCACCTAATTTTCTGTCTCCCCCTCACGCGTTTGCCATCTCTTGGAATCCAGTCAGTTACCCTTAATGACCACCGGTTATCCTGCCGACGTGCTACGTGCCCGGCCCATATCCATTTCTTCTTGATTTCAACTATGATATCCTTAACCCCCGTTTGTTCCCTGACCCACTCTGGATCCACAGCCACTATAGTCCTCCAAAAAAGAAAGCGACAGAATCCCAATAAAGAAGGGCGTACGGCAGGGAGACACGATCTCTCCAATGTTATTCACCGCGTGTTTACAGGAGGTTTTCAGGGCCCTAGATTGGGAAGAATTAGGGATAAGAGTTAATGGAGAGTACACATGCGATTCGCTGATGACATTGCATTCATGAGTAACGCGGGAGACGAATCACAGCTCATGATTACTGAACTGGATACGGAAAGTAGAAGAGTAGGTCTGAAAATTAACATGCATAAAACTAAAGTAATGTGGAACAATCTTGGCAGAGAACAGCGCTTTGCGATAGGTGGCGAGACACTGGAAGTTGTAAAGGAGTACGTCCTACTTAGGACAGGTAGTAACCGCGGAGCCGAACCATCAGAGTGAAATAACTAGAAGAATAAGGATGGGTTGGGGCTCATTCGGCAAGCATTATCAAATCATGAATGGTAATCTACCACTATCCTTCAAGAGGAAGGTATATAACAGCTGCATCTTACCGGTACTTACCTACAGAGCAGAAACCTGGAGACTTACAAAGAGGGTTCAACTTAAATTGAGGACGACGCAGCGAGCGATGGAAAGGAAAATGATAGGTGTAACCTTAAGAGACAGAGAGAATAAAAAGAAGTTAATTGGCCGATTGGATATTTCCGATGGAGACAGTGATCCGTCGAAATGACAGAGGGACGGCTTTCAGTAGAGATTGCTGCAAGAACACAACTTAATCACCGGAAAGAAAGGTTTTGATTCACTGGATCGAACAACTTTCTAAACGAGGTTTAAGCTTAAAAATGCCGCGTTTAAGCTGAAATGCCGCGATGTGATATTGTCTACATGACAAGTGACTTTAACACAGCCTTCTTACGCACGTGTATGCGTAAACAGAAAAGGTTGCTTTGAGCTTCAAGGAGAGATGACGAATTGGATGAAGCTGATTAAACAGTCTGCATCTGCACAGAATATTAACCTAATTGATTTTATTACCAAGCGAGGTTAGCTATGAGCTAGCTAGAGAACTTTCGTCAACAAAAAACGATGCGAAATGATTTGTGTGAATAAGTTCAACTTGTCTATCGAGTGTAGTTAGCTATACAGTACAACCACAATGAACGACCTATTGAATGCTTGACCCGCAGTGACATTCACCATTGTACTTGTCATAACAGAGTCGTAAAGTACTTGCAAGGTAAAAAATGACGACATAAAAGTGAATTAGTTAACAGTGATCGACTGTAGAAGAAAAGCGTTCCCTCGAAAGACAAAAGAAAACATCTACACAAACGCAGACTTTCAACTGAAAGGTTGCACGCTACGTGGCACAAAAAGAGGTAGGCATAACGTTTATCGGCGCATGCGCAGGAATTACCGCTTTTCCCGTCAAATGGTTACGTACGCGCATTTACGCCATACTTTCTTCTGTGATGAAAAAAATTACACCATCTCCCGCTAAAGGGGACCATGAGGCGATGCGAAGCCGGAGCACTTGCACGATCGCGTTCCGTTGGCGTTCGTTGGGCATGCTACCGACCTCGCGTCGTGGAACGCGAAGAGGGACGCTACGCGCGTCGTATCTTCCATCTAGCCTGGCCGTTAATTGTCACAGGGCGAGCGGGGAACGCGGTCGACAGGCGGGCGAGAGGGGGGCAGCGTAGGAGAGGAGAGAGAAGGGGAGGGTACGCGCATGCGCTCGAGCTCATCGCGGCGTTGCGCAGGAGAGAATTTCGGCATGTCTAGGCCGCGTTTCAGAGGAAGAGTGGAAAGGGGGAGGAGAGAGGGGTATGGGAGAGGGGTAGGGGAGAGGTAAAGTGGAGAGGGTGAGTGGAGAGGAGGTGTGTGGAGAGGGTATGCGCATGTGCAGTAAGGGTGGTCACGCCGCACACCACCGGATTGAGCTCGGCCTTAAGATACTTCGCATCTAAAAATTACCATCAATGGTGCACATAACGGCATCTCGAAATGTTAAGGCTGGGCGCGTTAGTATATCCAAAGTGAAGTTGGATAGTGCAACAATTTGACAAGACACACGGGAAAGCGCTACGTTTTGCGTCTGTTATTTCATGTGTGTCCCGTCGAATCGTTGCCCCATCCAACTACGGGCACATGGAAAACGACGGAGGTGTGAACACGAGTGTCATTCGCATCGTGAATCTGACTGCCGACTTATTTCATTCGCCTTTTCTTTCTTTTCTTTTCTTTTCAGCAAATGAATACGAAAGAATGGTCACCTGGGTAACATTTGATCCTACAAGCACCCCCACTGTTGAGTACGGTCCGTCGGGTTTTTACTACGTGGCTCGAGGCTCCACAACTCGATTCCTGGACGGAGGAAAGAAAAAGAGGGTTCTCTATATTCATCGAGTCTTGCTTAAGGACCTGCAAGCCAACACTGAATACAGTAAGTGAAGCCAATATTTCGTTGCTGTTCCTGACTTTCTTTTTTTTTTTTATTTCCCTTCCCCTCGAGTCCGCTTGGTGGCATTTGTCATCAACATGAAAAGAACGCTGTGAGAAGGTGTCTTTCTGGGAACACGAACTCTCAATAAGCGTGTGCTGGAGTGCTTTACATTTGCGCGTCAAATCGCACCTTATAGCCATTCAGCCAAGTGTACCTTCGAGGAATCGATTGCGTGCAGTGACGGCAAAGTTCTCAGAGATTTAGCGATGTTAAATTCGACGAACCGAAAGACCTCACGTTTCGCTCGAACATGACGACTGGGACTGAATGGCAGTACAGGTAGCTTGGCGAACTGTAATTTATAAAATTGAAAGAAAAAAAGGAAAGGGGGGTGTTGCATTTCAATGACGAGAGGTGCCATTTGCACTCACGCCTGTTTCTGGCGCTTGGCCAATGCCGCTTCGAAGAATCGCTTTGAGGTTCTGCCGGCTTAGCTATTCCGTGCCATTTACTAGATCTGGAAAAATGTTTGCCATGCAGCCAAATGCAGCGCCGAAGCTACAAAAAAAAAAAGAAAAAAAGCCTTGGTTGCGTTTCTCGCAAGAAAGGTTTCGTAGCTGAAGAAAAATTTGTCCTAGACAGAATTTTAATACCGTGACCAACGCCATTACGGATCCCTCGGCCTGCCGTCTAAGCTGACCAAAATAATAAGAGATAGTTGTGCCTTAGTAATGGGTTATTTGCGTTTCTACTTTGCGTGTTTCTGAAGAATTAACATGGACTTTTATGAATTGTAAAATACAGCGAGCACTCGCTTCTACAAGCGTGTGGTTAATAGCGCCAGTTCGCATAGTCTGAACCTATGTTGTAAACGTTTTCTTTGTTTAGGACGGGATTATAATTCCTTTTTTTTTAATACAGTGTATCACTGTGGGAGCTCCGAAGCCTGGAGTGCTGTGTACATGTTCCGTGTGGCACCGCGGGACAGAAGCAACGCTACGATTGCTGTGTTCGGAGACCTTGGCAGCGCGAACGCTCGCTCTTTGGCAGTGTTGCAGCGGGAAGCTCAAACGAAGCAAATTGACGCTGTTTTACATACAGGTGAACACCCAGAAATTGTCTCGTTTGAATACGCCTTATATCCAATCGTTTGGAGAGACTGCGAACTTCAACATTACTCCTTAGAGATTCCTGTTGCCTTTCTTCGTGAGTCTAACTGCCAACAGCGCCGCATCTCAGACACATTGCCGCTACGTGGTGATTAATTTCCGGCTTTTAAGCGCCTAAACCACAACGTGATTATGAGGCACGCCGGGGCGGAGTACTCTGTAGTTAAGTTTCTTCCCCAGAGATTCATTAAAGGAGCAGTGACATCAACTTTACGCATGTCGCGTTTTTTGCGTCCACGTGTAGTTTTCGACCCCTAGTACCGATTCATCACTGATAATGCCACGGGAGGATGATTAAATATGTGTAATATTGATTGGTATGACCAGTAACGAGCGCGGTTCAAAACGGGTGCGAAGCCCGCCAGTTTGCAGCGCTGGCAGCGCTGCCGCGTGGTCACCCCCGCAGTCACGCACCGAAAGGGCCCCCAACTGATCGCGTGGCCGCACAAAATGGTGACACGAGTTTCAGCCGTCATTTCGTCTGCTAAGCACGCACGTGTAGTCATGTCTTCCTCACCACCTACCGTCGTCGCCACCGTCATCAGTGTCTACAAGTGATGAAGAAAATACTGAGGTATTGGTAATCGCTGCGATTCGCGACGTCGGGAATCATTCTCGCTTCGACCCTCTGCAAAGAAGTGATTGTGAAATCGACGCCCGTCTGAGCAGCGACGAGTAGGCACCTGGAGACGCACGGTCGGGCAATGCTGGCTAACAAGAACACAGAACGAGAACAAACGTTTTGGACAGGACAGGTGCTCCTATTTTGCCCATAAAAGTAATCCGTCCGTTGACTTAAAACAACAAACGATTTACTCAAGGATTTAAATACGTCCGTACTGCTCAGAACACCATTCGCGTCTGCCGATTCTTCATTACGCCGGGCCAGCGCCGGCAGGGCTCGCACCTTCTTTCACCCCTCCCCCCCCCCCAACACGCACACAACACGCACGCACGCACCGCACACACACAAACACACACACACACACACAACACACACACACACACACACACACACACACACACACACACACACACGCACGCACGCACGCACGCACGCACATGCACGCACACACGCACACACACGCACGCATGCACGCACACAACACACACACACACGAGCGCGCGCATTTGACGCTCTGCGTACAATATAGCTCTGCGAGTCTCGTCCTCAGGCAGGCGTCCGTTGGCCTATGTCACAATCAAGCTCCAAAGAACAGCACATTTTCAGGGTGTGTAAGGTCAGCGCCTGAGGAGGCGTTGGCAAAGCCAACGTCCAATGCATCGCGGAGACGCGGGGAGACACGCAAATTGCATGCGCAGTCCTCCTACCTGGAAGCTTTTATAAACAAACTGTGCAGCTATCCGCGACCATGACATGACTTCTTGCGGTACTTGAAAAGTCACTGGTGGATGACGCGCACAACTGTTTCACGACATGCTGGCACGTAATGCAGTTGAGATCGCCGCTCCCAATTATCACAAGCACACGACAAATCATTCCGAAGCGGCGTGACGACGACGCAGGACTTGAGACAACCAACCCAGGCAATCGAGGTGAAGCCGCTGCCAGGCGTCGCTGCTAGTCGGCACCACGATGACAACACTGAGATCGTTGACGTTATCAGTTACTAGCGCATCGTCACTCAACGCCTGGGGCGTGTCCTGGGGGCCAGCTGAACACGTCATAATACAGTCGATGTCGCATTGTGACGCACCATTGAGCTTTCGTACTATGTTTGTCCTCGAAATATTATAACTTCTGAGGAAATTCATACTTCGCTCAAATGAGGAAATTCATACTTCGCTCAAAAAACTTTCGTACAAAGCTATCGAGTGAAGGCCACATCTCGAGCTTGAAATTTTATGTCACTGCTCTTTTAACGCCATAGAACGACAGAAAAATTTGCGCTCACACGGACTCACTCAAGGAATACATTTTTCTCTGAATGCTCATTGGGACTCAAACTCACCAAAATTTTCCTGAACCACACTCACTTGGACTCAGACTCACCAATATTTTCTTCAACTGGACTCACTCGGACTCAGACTCACTAAAATGTTCCTCAGCCGGACTCACTCGAACTCAAACTCACCAAAATGTTACTCACCCGGACTCACTCAGACTCACAGCCTAACCAGAGTCTGAGTGAGTCTGAGTGAGTCGACTCATGAGTGAGTTTGCCAACCTATGGATTAGCGCTAATATAAATCTAAGTGGACGGGTATTTCATTCCGCCCGCATCATAACGCCGCCGCCGGTGCCGGAAATCAAACCCACGCCATCGTGCTTCGCCTGACAAACAACTACGACGTGTGACAGGTTGACTGTTAAACATATCTGAGTCACTCAACATGAAAGCGCGAAGACACAAGCTCAGTAGCACCACGGAGTTACCGTCAAAGTTTCTCACTGCCTCAGTTTCATTAGCGTTCTTAAGAAAGCTGCGAAGCACTGCTCCCCTATTAAATGGGAGAGATCCTCGTTGGCTCCACTACCCAACTTTGTTCTTTCTACAAAACCCCACTGTTGTCTGACTTCGATTTAGTTACTGAGCAAAAAGAATTTTGATCTAGCCTCTTAGAGGAATCGCGACGAGAATGAAAGCGAGTACAGTCGTGACCAATATGAGAGGCAACGCCGAATTCGTGTTTAATCGACGATTACTCGCAATGTACCGATGTGCATGTGACTTATTGAACTGCTAGAGATTCCCTTCCGCTTGAGAATTTAGTGTAATTAACACTTTCACTCTTGCCGACTACGTTTAGCCGCTATGACCTTTAAGGGTAATTTCAGTGTTTCCTCTCATCGTAGTTCGGCAAACTCAATCATGAGCCGACTCTCTCAGACACACTCAGATTAGAGTACTGTACGGGCCGTGATTCTCGGCCCGGGCCCGGGACTTGTTCAAATTTACCCGCCCGAGCCCGGCCCGGCGACTCAAAGCGAGACCCGGGCCCAGCCCGAACCCGAGAAACAGTTTTGCCTACCCGGCCCGGCCCGGCCCGGCCCGACCCCAGATCGGGCCTGACAGAGGCCCGAGCCAATAATCTAAGTGGTGTTGCCCGAAGATAGAATAGACCGCAAAGGCGTTTCAAGCGGCATATATCTACGCATGTTCGGCGCATGCTCCACTAGCAAGTATACTTTAACCTACGGTACTTTCTTATAAAAAGGGGCTGGCTCACCGTGGAAACATTTGAGTGGACATACTGGGTGTACGATGAACGTTTGTTCGGCAGTGGTATATTGAAATTGAAATCGACATGAAAGCGAAATAATGAATCGGCTTAGATTGATAAATTATACTCTGAGAAATCTAATCTCGCTAGTTTCACCAACAGAGATTCAATAATAAAGGAGAAAATCAAGGTCTATGTTTCATTTTTAAATTTCGCGCCAAAATTTCCACTCGTGACATCACGGATTTCAAAGCGTACTTTTCGTATTTTGGCGAATTTGGCTGGTCGAAATTTCCTTGAAGCTTCGTATGTAAAACGTATGGCCAGAACTCGGGAGACAATGTATTTCATTTTTACCGATTAGTAACTGCGTAGGATCTAGCAGACGCCGTGAAAATCTATAACGCGTTTGATGAGGGAATTTCAAGGTGACGTTACCAGCCGTAATTTCTTTTGCGCGTTTTCGTGCTTCCCATGCGTCTTCTCACGGCAGGCGTGGTGATTTTCGAATTGTGAAAGAGTAATTTTCTAATATGCCAAAAATCGTTGCTCCCTTTAGAGTCCCTCTAACGCGTGCTGTAACGACAAAGTGCACCCTTCTGGATCTGTAGCACATGTGTCTTGATCGTAGTAGCACCTTGCCACATCAAGAAAAATAGAGAAAAAAAAAGTCAAATTTATTACGTTTGTTGTAAATACACTAACCTAGATAAAAATGATAACGAACCGCGCGCACCACGTGCACACACTTAGGAAATACGTATAAGAAGCCGAATGGAAAAAGCAACTATTTGTCATACCATCTTTTTTTTCATATACCACACCACTGCTATTATAAACAGTCTGTAAGTTTTTGTGGCATAGTTTATAGTTTATTTGTTCGCATGTTACTGTACAAAAATCAAATTATAAAGAGATTCCACTATAAGCACACCATGCGCCGTTGCATCACATGTCCTGCCGCGCTAATGTTTTTCGCAGTGCTTGCGTTAGCCGCAGGGGCGCACATCTGCCGTGAGAAATGTGAAGGCGTGGGCCGTCCTAGTTCTTAATTTCCACCTCTAGAGCAAATTTAGGGTGTCTTTTTGGACCCCTGCAGAATGAAAATAGCTGCCCAGCTGATCCCTTCATTTCTCTCGTTCCCGAACGTTGTGCCACTCTTCAGTATAATCTATAAATGCCTCTGAGGGCTTCTCCTTGCACTTTTCAGCAGTGTTTGTTATGCACGGCTTGCACAGGGCTTTCTTTTTTGTATTATAATGGTGCATGCCTTCCTAACTATGTTGTACCGGTAGAAGGTGGCCTACGCTGGTAAGACTGCACTGGTAGGGCTTGCAGTAGGTGGACGAAGTGATTGCTGATCTATTTTCGGGGTTCATTCCAGTTTGGTAATAAAGGTGCGATTAAGCTTCTCGACGCTTACTCATTGAATGCATATATTCGAGGTAAGGGGACATCCCCCGGCATGGAATTCGTGATTCTTATTTCAAGCCAGATATTTCGTCAAGCTAATGTACTCTGCCTTTAAACATGAATATACATGTTCAATGGGCTTACGCTATTCCTGCACATTCCAACGCTGTTGTGGCAGTATCATGTAGCTCTCGTACTACAGAGTGCAGGGGTCTCAAACACGCGGTCCTGCGGACCTCTCACTAGCGGCCTGTGGCCCCCACATGACTATCTTCGTCCCTTTTTTTACTTTTTTTTTTCTTTACAAGTACGTTCTTGAGCTGCGCAGGCATGACAGGCCTGAAACATTTTTTTTTTCGTGAGGCACCAGCTGCAGCCACCATGCGTTGATACAAAACCGTGAAACAAAACTCTGTATTGCAGAAGTGGCGTCCAGAGTTTAGTCTTTGTGACCCATATATGAAATCTTAAAAAGGTCTTTAAAATAGCAACGTTAGCTTACATCTGGTAGAACCTATTCTCTTCTCCCCCCCCCCCCCGCCTCCACTCCTACCTTCGTCACTGACCTGGCCCTTGCGGAAGTAACTTTTTTGTGAATGCGGCCCGTTAGCTGAGGCGAGTTTGAGGCCCCTGATATAGCGGAACAAGACGAACACTCAGATGTTAACAATGTGGGCACACAGAGCAGACTGTGCATGCCCATGTCGCGTTACATGACCTCTGTGAGCCTAGACGGAGCCACGGAAAAAGAATGTCTTTTTAGAGATTTTATGCAACGGGACTCCGCTTCCCCACCATGGGGCTCCGTGATGGCACTTGCGATGATAAGTTATAGCTATAAATTTATTACATTACATTTATCACTGCGATTGCAGAACAATATTTGGATGAATAGATGGATGGTTGGATGAAAGAACTTTATTGCGGTCCAATAGGTCGTGCTAGTTTCCTAGCCCGAAGCGGGCCGCTCCCACGTCGGGACCGAAAGACCTAGCCTTTCGGCCGCTTCGCGGGCCCGTTGGACTGCCCATAATTGTCTCTCTAATGTCGGACTGCGCCGAGCTGCGTCCCACCGCTCTTCAGTGTTTTCCTTGTCGCTGCGTAACGCGGAGCAACGCCAGAGCATATGAGTGAGATCTATTGTTTCGTGGCATGTTTGGCAGGTTGTAGGAGTAGAGAACTCCGGATAAATCTTGGTAGTTAACAGCGGGTTCGGGTAGGTTCTTGTTTGTAAGAGCCTTAGCGTAATGGCCTGTGCTCTATTTCGTTTACTGTGCGGAGGGGGGAAGACCCTGCGTCCTAGGTAAAAGTGCTTTGTTAGCTCGTTGTAAGAGAGGAGGTGATCTCTGCATTCTGAAACCTCAGCATCTTCTTGCCTTGTGGCTGCACGGTTGGCAAGTCTTCGTGCAGCATTGTGGGCAGATTCGTTGAGGTTCGCGGGAGCACCATTGATTTCTCCCATTTGAGCTGGAAACCAAATGATCGTGGGTGGTTTGATTACCTTTCCTTTGAGAATTGCCAGAGCCTGTCTGGAAATAACTCCTTTGGCAAATGCTCGGACGGCTGCCCTAGAATCGCTGTGGATCCTCGATCCATTTGGGTCTAAAAGTGCCAGTGCGTTGGCTACTTGCTCAGCAATTTCTGATTCTGTGGTGTAGGTGGAAGCCGAATTGACGAGTTCACCTTCTCGCCGTTCACAAGTACTTTGGGACATGAAATAAAAACGAATGCAAATAAAGCACGCAGTAGCGAGATGTTAGTTGTATAAGCGCCTGGTGTATTTACTTTCAGCTCGCGCGTTTCAGATAAATCAAGTAGCCCCATATGCAAGAAGCGAAAGAAGATCAGTACTTCTCGCTCAAAACTTCTCCATAGCTTGCCCCACATAAAAAAAAAAGAATGGTTTTATCGAGATAAAATGTGAAACATACATGTACGCGCAACGTAGGAGTAACACACTCGAAGGAACAGACACTAAAGAAAAAAACAATTCTATTATGAGTAAATTACTCTTAAAATTCCATAATCACCACGCTCGCTGCGACAACAGTCTTGGTAAGCGAGAAAACGCGCAAAAAGAAAATGCGGGTGCCGACGCCACCTTGAAAATCGTGCAACAAACACCGTGACGTCATAGATTCTGAAGGCGTCTACTGGGATCTACGTACGGTTCCTAACCGGTAAAAATTAAGTACATTGACCTCTGAGAGGACCATAGACTTAACATGCCAAGTTTTAAGACGTTTCGTTGAACCAATGTCCCCAAAATACGACAAATACAGTTTGAAATGCGTGACGTCACACGGCGGAGATTTCGGCGCGAGATTTAGAAATGGTACTCTGGGGCCCTTGATTTTCTCCTTATGATGGTGAAACTAATTACATTCGAGTTCTCAGAGTACACTTTATCAGTCTTTGACTGATTCGTGGTATCACTTTAGTGTCCCTTTAAGAACTGAACAGAGTCCAAGCCCGGCCCGACCCGAGCCCGCCACCTCAAACCCGGGCCCGGCCCTAAGCCCGGAGCTTCAGACCCAAGCTCGGCCCGGGCCCGCCGTGAAAACTACTTTACCCGGCCCGGGTTTTCGGGTAGGCCCGAGCCCGTGCAATGCTCTAACTCAGATTCAGATCGAGTCGTGAGTGAGTGCGGGTGAGTATTTTTTGGTGAGTCCGAGTGAGTCCGGTTGAGATGAATGTTAGTGAGTCTGGGTCAGACGGAGTCCTGTTGAGGAAAACTTTGGTGAGTCTGAGTCCGAGTGAGCCCGAAGGGCAAGATATATTTCATGAGTGAGTGTGTGTGAGCTCCACATTTTGTGGCCACCTATGCCACTCATATTGCTCACCAATGTATCTGTCCACGTGCACCACGCCAACCACTCGAAAAGGTCGCAGAATGCTGGCGACAGTAGGGCTAAAGAGCATCGCTATTGTTTTTCTACCACAGAGTAGACGCACATGCGCGGCTTCAGCACGGAAGGTTAAGGGGTCTCTAGAGACGCTGAGTATGTTTGACGGATAGAGCGAGGAAGCCAAACGGACGCACCCCGTCTTGCTCCAATCATTCGGCTGCAATGGAAGCTTGAATAAAGTATGTGTGCTGTGCTAATGGCCCTCGTATATGGATAGATTCTGCGGGACATATTTGTTTTCTTATCTCCTATTGCGATGATCTAGTAGGATGCATTATCGATACGTGCTGTCCTACTGCCTAATACATTGTACACCTCCTGCTTCTCTATTATTGATATCAGGATAAGCCGTCCTCTCCGCGAGGGGGTATAAGAAAATAAAGAACCGAAATAAGGAAATGTACATAATGTACGGAGACATCAGTTGTTACTCCGTGAGAGGTAGTCGGCTGAGACGTAACGGGTTAACCCATCTGCTTAGTAGTACTCAACTCTTCCTATGTACTAAAGTTTATTAAAGCTCGCTTGGAGCTACGGTTGGAGCGATGTCCCGGAAAGCCGTCGGAGAGGTACGAAGTATAAACTTGAACTAAACTCGCATTCCTGGCACGTGCAACCAAGGCACCTTACACGAACAAAAGACACTGACGTTAGTCTGACGCTATTGTTTTACTATTTACTATGCAAACAAGACGGAAGCTCAGAGGAAGATGGATACCGGTAAATCAAGCTCCTTTTGCTTCAGGAAGATGAATGCTCGAAGTGATGAGAAATCGTTGAACGGAGAATGTCATGGGGGCGCATAGGCGTGCGCACGGGGAGGTCTCGAGAGGGGGAGGGGGGGCTCTCTTCCTAGTTATGCGGAGGGGGAGGGGCTCCAATTCTGCCCCCCTCCCCCCTCCACATGCATTCACGTTATTTTTAATGCGCAGGACTAACGCGTGACATGCTACGGCCAACTACAGGAAAATTTGTTCCTCCCCCCCCCCTCCCCCCCCCCCATTGCGCAGAATTCTGATGAGCACGCCTACTCCGGAGCCAATGTTTTCGTCTTCTCTTGAGTCGAGTCCTGTTTACGGAACGTTGGCTTCGCCGCTTCGGCCACGTTCACTGTTAAACGATTTCTCAATGCTGTTTACTGTGTGCTGAGGCACGGAACTTGGTAAAAGTCTAATGATGTGTTGCGATCAGCGTAGAGATAAATAGAGGTCTAGGATCACAGCGAGCGACGCTGAAAACGCAAGAGAAGTTACGGATGCTCCGGAAAAATAACAGGCAAAGTGTCGTAAAAACCGTAACTCGGTCAAGGTGGCATTACATCCTGTAAACAAGGTTCCGTGTACCAAATCAAATAGTGATCTTTGAAGAAGTCTTACTCCTAGAATAACCCTCCGATGACGCTTACAGATGTCACAACGTGACCTAATTTTTTCTTCTAAAAGCATCTTCTCATAAAATTTAGCCCGAATGTAAAGCATCAGAAAGAAGTTATGACAACCGTACGAATAAACCGCATCAGTTGCTCAAGAAGGAACGTTCACAGATCTCTCGAACAGTGTATACTCTTCTTTGATGCGTTCCGAGCTACAGTTTATGACTTGTAACCAGACAGCGATAAAGTGAATAGAGCACATGCGGAGAAGTCTTCGCCTCGGGCTACGCGCAGACTTATTAATGACTTTGTGGGTCACAGGAAACGGCCCGCACGCTTATGCAGGGCTCAGGCTGTACGGGCAACACTATGTTCAGAGAAGTACCAGCGTTCCCAACAACATTTACAAGCATCCGGTATGCATAGCGATGGCTCATTAAAATACTAGCGACTGACAGCTCGTTTGGGGCTCGCTCGAAAGCCGTTTCGAAACGTGCGCCATAAAGCATACTGACGTCATTTTTTTGTTTTGTTTTTTTTTCTTTTTATCCATTTAGGTGACTTTGCCTACGACATGCATTCGGTACGTATAACAGTTTATTTTCAGTTTCCAGCTCTATGAATAACAAGTTTCTCCACGAACGATTCTTTCGCGAGCCACGCCGCAATCAGTGTGGTTTCGCGTATGGCCTAATAAAACCTGCTCACTGAGACGTCGTGGTTTTTAGATCAAAAGACTGTAGCGATTCGGCAATGTTTCCTCAGAAGCAGTTTCCGTTAAACTGATACGTTTCTACTGCCTTGTTTTTCTTAGGATCTTAGGATTGTGCGTCATTCATCGCGTTCAGAACGACCACTTGAGCAAACAGGAAGAAATACGTCGTCATGTATGAGATAATGAGGCGCAAAAGTGGACAGAACTATTAATTTTTGGTGGACTTCCATCCTTTAGCCTAGAAAAATGGACTCCCGTGTTGACAGCTGCCTACGCAAATGAATGCGGTGTCGTCATTAATCCTTCGTCCCATTCTTTCGCGTTCGGGAGGAATGCGCCTTTCTTTTTTTGCCGACGAGAGCGTAGAATAGAATCCGGCGGACAAGTTTAGCATTTGGGGTGTCGGCAGCTGTTAAAGGACGATTGCTCAAGCGGGTTCATGAGCCACGTGGTTAATGGTTTCCCCCCTCGTTACCAAGATTGTCTGTTTATTTTCTTTCGTTGGTTATCTTAGGGCCAGTCTTCATGCTTTGCTATTCATCGTTATTTATTGCAAAGTAATGGCGCGCAGTGCTTCAGGGTGAATTATGTAAACGTCCACGCAAACAAAGCCAATAAAATTAATTGCCTTCACTGCATAACGGTTCAGCTGTTGTGTGAATAAAGAACCGTAGCTTCTTACACAGCTCCGTTTGTTTCTTTTCAAACATCGTATTTGATGCACGCGTTTCTCGACTTTACTGAACGAACGAATAAATCGAGAGAGTCTCTTCTTTTTTTTTTTTTTTTGGTTAGACCCAGGCGGTAAGAACAGCACGAACCTAAAAGTACGTGGTGAAGGAACCCACGCCATTACACGAGCGCTATCAACCCCTTATTTCCTACGTTCGCCACGTATAGTAGGTTCTGCTGGGGCCTCCACCTCGACATCGGCGCAATATTCTGAAAGTTCTGAACAAGTTTTTGCGCGAGATGAAACCCGACAAGAGACTGTAAATAGTTTTTGGACATTCAAGGTCTCGTTTCATCACCACATTCCTCCTCATCATCGTCAACACCTCTCTCCTCTCTTTCCCACCCCCTTCCCTTTCCTAACGCTGAGTAGCAGGCCAGAAAATTGATTCAGGCCGACGTCTCAGCGTTTCTGTCACAATAAACCTCTCTATATCTGTATATACATCAAACATCACCAAGAAACGGAAACTGAAAAGGAGAATAGGGGAAATCCGTTCATACAGCTCGACCTTTTGCTGATTGCCAACGATACAAAAACACAAGCTCTTTGCTTGATTTGATAGTGCTTGCTTGATAAAACTTGATAATGTTTTAGTTTCTTGCTGACGGTTCGTGTATATAATTATACGCGGCAAACTCAGGCAATAAGGAGCTTATAGTCAGCGCTCGCGCCGTCGTGTGGCATCTGTCTTCGTCCCGTGCCTTTACGTACGCGCTATTCTTACCGTCATGAATCTTTACCTTGTCCAGCGTGTTTCACCACTGTTAGACCCATCCGTATAATGACAGCATATAAATAAAGCGAGGAAACCTTAAGGGGCAATGTTTGTAATATTTTAACGCAAGCGCAGTAATTATGAAATGAACGGAAAGTGAAAGTGGACGAAAAGGACAACCTGCCGCCCCTGTGGACCTGACCCACGACCTAAGCCGCGAACGTTGTGGCTTGGTTGTCCGCTTAACTAAAGTGGGCATATTAGAATCGTTATGCTGCAGCATTTGCGCGCGGAATACGAGAGGCGTCTAAATAAATTTTGTACGAATAGATTTTTGCCTCAGTAGCGCGAGACAATCGAAAAAGAATAACTGAGAATGACAGAACAAACGCTAAGAGGACACGGCAGCACGCGTTCTGTTACTTTCTTTGGTGCATTCTTTCTTTTAAGTGCGAATGCACTTTATAAGCGACCCTGTGTCCGCCGTCCCATAGCAACGGCGCGAGCAGAGGAGAGGAGCGTCTGTAGCAACGGCGCAGCGACGTCACGCCCCACGTGACTGCGCGCGCTCCGCCCTCCGCTCCGTGGCTGCGCGCGCCCCGCGCATTGCCTGTGGTGATGCAGGCCGGCGGCGAGACGCCGAACGAAAGCGTGCGAAGCGAGCCGAGCACCCCGAAGCCGATCTGGCGCGGGGATGCGCGATGCGCGAGCGAGCACGGGCCCTCGAATTCGATTGGCCGGACGCGCGCTTCAAGCGAGACTTCCTGGACCGCAGCTTCGGATATAGCTGCGCGGTGTGCGATCGACTGTGGTTCGACAACAACCTGAGCCCCATCTCGGGCGTGCGCAACGCCGCCAACAAGTTGAACGCGTTGCGGGTTCTTTGGAACGAGTTCGGAAGACAGATCATCATCATCAGTGAAAGTGCTTTGCACTTAAAAACGGCCAGACCTCCGTGGGTCGGCTGGCGCGTGCTCTCTCGCTGCCGTCTCCTTCGCTCGGCTCTGCAGTTTAGTCGTGCGCGCCGCCTCATAGCATCAGCCCGTGCTTCGCACTTCCTCATACTCCCCTTCGGGGAAATGCGGGTTTTTTTTGCGTATAACTAAGGCAAACGTACATCGCCTGAACTTCTCTGAAATCAGAATCTTCGCGACACACCCTGCAGCGGTGAAAAATAACAGGTTTCATTAGAACATTTTGTGGGTTTACGACACTGCGCTTTTGCAGTTGAAACATGTACCGAATTTTTTCTGTCCGCAGAGGGGGAGTTCTTTTATGCAACGCATTCAATGTATAGTGATTCCTTGCTCTCAGAATCAGTTTTCCTATCTAAATTGGCCGAGCTTTTCTTTTTTTGTTTTAGCTAAGACTGGTGGGAAACCCTGTATTGGTGTAAAGAAGAGCATACAAGCTATCACATAGAAGTCTAGTCAAGATAAAAAATAGGATATAAAAACATCAAATGCTTTTTCTTTTTTTAAAGAAGCGTGTAGTTTGAATCACGCACACCGCCTTTAATAGCTTAATTTCAGCACTAGAAAAACTACAACCTCGTTGTAGGCGCTACACCGATGGACTGACTGACCCCGTTAGCTTAAGTCGACTTTCAATGGATTCAAACGTGAATTGAAATAATTTAATTAGACGAAATAGTTTATTGTCTACTAATGTGTTCCACAGTTTGTTTTCTTTCTTTTTTCTTTGTAGTTCGTCCCTGACTTCTTTCATTTTTTTATTGTGTGTGTTTAATCGTTGTATTCACAGTGTTATTATTATATGTGTTGTTAACCAATCTTTCAAATCAATATTGTTTCTTTTTTTTACTTGGCTAAACAGTGACGCAGTGAATTAAGGAAGCATGCACCCGCAATTCTTTGCCCGTTTCATGAGGTCAACTCACTCTGACTGCGTACATAAAGAAGCCTTAATGAAGGCGTTATTCTTGTCATTCAGTATGTCGTACCATTTCGGCTGAAGCCCCATTGGCTCGCTTCTAGAGCGGGTACACTGAATCTAGAGCGGCTCCGTGTGTGTTAATATATATAGGAGCCACAGGCTGAGATATATGACACCAGTTGATGCCGTCGCAGTGCACCTGTACGCCGTAAATTCTCCTTCTCCATAACTACCTCTGCACTTGTGGCGAGTTCCCATTAGGTGCCGGTGGGAAATCACGGACGAGGCGATCGCCACGTTCGCTGGGCTTTGCCTGAAAATATCCAGTCTAAAGCAACGAAAGCTAATGTCTTTCCTGGCGTTCGGGTGGTTCCGGAAAATTCTTCGATTCGAAATGCGAGCTCATGGCAGCACGCCTAAAACGAGAGGTTGAATGAAGCTTTAATGACTCCATCTTGTATTACGCGGGAGAAGACGGCGTAGCTCCGAAGCAGACAGTAGCGGCTGCTCACTGCAAGGGCGAAATTTCCCTCTTGCCAAAGTCGTAATTCTTGATGACATAACCAAAAATTCGCGGTTTCACCGCACGGGCGAAGCAATGAACGCGATAGCAACAAATTGTATTGTTATACGAAGTGAAGCTGGCAGCTAACTGTTTTGTATCCGATCTCGCGTAACTACAAAACGATGGTGTAAGAGAATACGGCCGCTTCAGGGAGAGATGCTCTCCGCATAGTCACTTTGCGTTGAGAGCGCAGCACGTAGAAAGGTATACGAGCCGCCCGCTGTGATAGCTTTCGAGATAGCGCGCGCGCGCGACCGCGCCCTTAGATTCAAAGTTCAATGTGGCTGCTCGCGCGACAACCCCCCCCCCCCCCGCCCCCCACCTCGTGTCTTTTCATGGTCGTTAAAGGGGCACTAAAGGCAAATATTAAATCGACGTTGATTGTTGAAATAGCGGTTCAGAAACCTCGTAGTGCTACTTTTATGCCAGGGAAGTGCTTATTTTGAAATAAAATCACGTTTTAGCGGTCCGCATCGCGTTAGCTTACTTCAAATCACTCGCCTGAAATCCGACTTTCATACGTCACTGCTGCCGTGCCCAACGTTGCCCACCTTTACTGCGCGGCCGCCGACACTAGTAGCAGCAGAGCGAAAGTAGCGGGACCCACAGCAGCAACAACAGCCATCGAAGCCATCGAAGCTTGCCGCAATGGACGCAATGGATGTGGACGGAGAACTTGACGAGACATTGGCTCGCGACGCTGGGCTCCAATTCAGCGACTTGAGCTCCGATGAACGCGGTATGCTGCTGAGGGCTCGTAGTGCCGGCGTCCTTGCATGCGGCATTTTGTCGAACTCTCTGTCAGAGCGACTTTCACGAGCGCGCAAAACACACGCGGCAGTACGCGATCCCGAAACTACCACTGAGACACGACCGCGTGAGCGAAGCAGGGCGCCGGGCGAAGCGCAGTTCGGCGAAAACGGAACCTTTGAACCACGCGTGCCGTTCCCCATGGCAACGCCACAGAGGTTCTTTTTTTCCATGAATCAAACGGAAACGAAGAAACAGCATTTTAATACGTCTTTTGATGCACGGAAGGTTCTTCTTTTATTGCTCCTAGTTTGATTACTAGTGATTTATTGTAGGCAGACTCTCATAGGTCATCGGGATCGTTTCGAAAATGTCCCACTCGTGGCGCTCATCATGTGATACATTTAACTTCAATTCTCGGTAAGTAGGGCACTGTTGTTGATAATATTGCCGTTGTAGAAGTTGTCATACATTGAGCTTTCACTCCGACATAAGTTGTTATTTGCCTTTAGTGTCCCTTTAAACACGCGCGGGGCGTTTCCTGTCTGCTTCGACGGCAGGCCTCCCGATCGGGGTGATGTTATAGCATGCACCCTCGGAGCGACGGAAATGGGCCCGGCTCGTTTGATCGCTGCTTCGGCCGCGTTCTTCGCCCCCGCTCGCCCGCTTTTACCCGCGGTAGAACATACAATGCGCGGGGGGATCTTATCAATTAGGACGTCATATCGGAAGGACATGACGGCGACGGTGACGGCAACGGCAACGGCAAAAACCCGTCGAGACTGTCCATATAATTGCTATCGCAATAAAATTTATTCAACAGTTGTGCAGAATTACGGCGTCCTGCTTCTCTGAACACGTGCAGTAGCATTAACGGTCGTCATGCAGGAGCACGTAATTGTCTAAAAAATTTAAGACATTGCGACACTTAAAGCCTCCCACTTGTTTGTTCGTTTTTTTTTATTTCTGATCAAATAATTATTTGCGTTGACATTGTATGTCTTTAAAGTTGCGTAGGAATTGCCAATGAGCGGCTCGAAGAAGTAAAACAGCGGGAAGGTAAAAAAAACGCCGCCTCATGAAGATTCCATGCAGCTGTATCTCTGTCTATGGCTCTATATATCTATCTTCATAACATATTTATCTATTCTTAATATTGACATCACCGGTTAAAATGTGTATGCGTGTGCGTGCGCGTGCATGTGTCCGTGCGTGCCTGCGTGCGTGCGGTGGCAGTCATTCGCCAATAGTAGCGTTCACTGAACACGAGAAGCTAGGAACAAACTCTCCTATCTGTCTGCATGCTACGTTGCACTTTGCAGGACAAATACCAGACAAAATATTATAGTGAACGTGTTAATAAGGCAAGCGGCCGACTGAATATCACACATCTACTACACACAATATTTTTTGCTCATACACGTTGCATTGTTTGAGTTGAATCTTTCGCTTTAAGAATAAGATGAAGAAGCTGGAATTCACTTTGAAGAGCGAAGAACTATCTAAACATCGGATTCATCCCCAAAATGACCAGACGTTTTGATTGCTATGTTGCCCGAATGTGCCGATTAGGTTCAATTCTGACCAGTGGCATTATCAGAGACATTATTAATTGCCTTTCGGACATTTCTTTTTACGTTACGATTTCGCTGTTTGATATGTGTGTGGGAGTGTGTTTTTCCATGTGTGCTCGTGCGCTTAATTTACGTGTACTGCTGCTTGTATGCTATTTCTATGTTGTATGCTTGATCTCCACTCAAGGGCTAAGGAGTAGCCGGTGCCTTATTTGTGCGCCTGCATCTCCTTTTACATTAAGTCAATAAAAAAATAAAAAGGGGAGATTAATTTCGGGGGGGGGGGGGGGAGTGAGCAAGCGATGCATCAGCGCGGCATTTATTATTTTTTTTTAAGGCCATGGAGGTTGGCTTAGTTGGTTTATGTGGTTTAGCTCTCGAAAACGCCCCAAGGGGGTCTGGATATACAAGGTGTACTGCTGACGTAATAGAATGACTCTTGACTTTCTGGGAAGCGCCGATTCATAATTCTCGTCTTACGGGAAATGCCGGTCTACAGCCTGACACCTTTGTGAGGCACTGGACGTGCTGATAACTCAAGACTTTGCTCGCACGTAGAAGCAGTTCTTTCGCATCAGTACCATTCCTTGTACCATCGCATCCACGAAAACAGAACCTCGCTAGCATTATTATAAGGGAAGTGCCTGCACGCTTTCTAATTAAAAACGTATCTCGACAGAAAGACGCAAAGGTCGGAGATGAATTCATGCGACAAATTGAACCGATTGCTGCCTACGTTCCTTATATGACCGCCGTCGGCAACCATGAGAGCGCATAGTAAGTACACGATTCATTCTTAACCCGGCAACTGTTTTAGGATGCACTCTAAGTCATTTTACTCTTTTTTGAGAGTTCTGGCTTGCCACATATATTACTCTCTTTAAAGCGATCCGTCATTATCATCCGTCAGATCATTATACTCTCTTCGGAGAGTCGTATCTTTAAAGAGAGTCATACAAGTGGCAAGCCGGAACTCCAAAAAAAGAGTCAAGCGACTCTTTTTTTCTCTTAGAATGTAGATGGCACTACGCGATATCGTATGAGCAGAAGGAGTTCAGTGTTTATACTCAATGGGCTACTTAAATACAACTATCGTGCATTCGGGACTTGTGCCTAAAAACGTATTCGCAACGCTTTATTTTTCCATGAATCCATAGTTACATCACATACATGAAACACGAACATAAAATATGCAATCTTTACACTTTATTCTATTAGGGAGAAACTGACAATAACCAACGTTACTTTTTTGGGCCGTTCACCTGGCAGTTACTGATATATGTAAATTAGGAAACACACGTCAATATTTTTTTGACACAAGCACCTGATAACTGCCACTGCGCACAAACGCGTTACCGTTTTACACTTCTCGTTTCTTTTATCCTTATTTATGACGACCTTTTATTACTTTGCAGCAACTTCTCCAATTACGCAAACCGCTTTTCCATGATGGACAAGTCTGGAACGCTGAACAACTTCTTTTACAGGTAAGAGGAAGCGTGGATATATCTCCATAAATAAACTATGCAGCAGCGGTTTCATTGCATCACGTGAAATATTTATTCGTTGTTTGGCCGTTCTAGCAGACGTGCGTTAGAGTTTACTATACCTTTCTCTGTATACTAACCATCATCAATAAATTGTTACTTTTGATATTCGATACGTTCTCGCGCTCTCGCACCTGGTTTCATACGTGAAGTTGCTTTGACTGAGTATATTTATTGCCACTGACAAAGAATTTCACGTTTTTTGTCAGCCTAGATGCAAATAACAATGCAAGGTTATGGTCATAGAGAGTCGAGTTTCCAAGTTGCATTTGTAAGTAGATGCCTACCTTCACAAAAAGGTAAATTTCGGAAAGGTTAGACTAAAGAGAAAAAACGTCCAGTTCATCATTTTATCATTTTGTTGTGTCGCTACTCGTAAACAAAGACTTAGTCAATGTTTTGTTTTCGCAGCTTCGACATCGGCCCTGCGCACATTATCAGCTATTCAACGGAGTTCTACTTTTATCTCAAATACGGCTGGCAACAGGTTCCCCGGCAGTATCGCTGGTTAGAGAGAGACCTGCAGGTACGTGTTTGGTCATGGTGGGAGAAATTCCAGTTGCTACGAGTACAGTTGTGAGAAGCTCGATTGATTGATTGATTGATTGATTGATTGATTGATTGATTGATTGATTGATTGATTGATTGATTGATTGATTGCTGACTCTTCCATTTGTTTGTTTGTAAGCAGTGTTGCAAGCGAGCGGGATGATTAGACAGACAGACAGACAGATAGATAGATAGATAGATAGATAGATAGATAGATAGATAGATAGATAGATAGATAGATAGATAGATAGATAGATAGATAGATAGATAGATAGATAGATAGATAGATAGATAGATAGATAGATAGATAGATAGATAGATAGATAGATAGATAGATAGATAGATAGATAGATAGATAGATAGATAGATAGATAGATAGATAGATAGATAGATAGATAGATAGATATCGATGACCAAGAAATACAGAATACAGGCAGGAACAGTGAGCGACTTTGCGCTCACTACAAAAAGCGATGCGTTATAGAAGCGACGTGCTGCTTTGTACCATTTTATAGCTCCAGTCTACCACTCTTCTAGGAGGCAAATCTACCAGAAAACAGGGCAAAAAGGCCATGGATCATCACAATGTCCCACAGGCCGATGTACTGCAGCAATATAGGATTGAGAGACTGCAATTCAGAAGAAAGTATTGTAAGTTACAGCAGCACTATATTTTAATTCAGTGACTTCTACCAGAAAATCAGTTACCCGGTTTGCGGCAAACATATCTAACGTCTTCGAATATTCGTACTTGAATCGGCCACATTTACTCAGGTTCTTTGACATGCTGTGTCATCTTGGAATGCGATTATACTGTCAGCTTTCAGCTAAATAAAAAACCCGGCATTTGGACTTTTCGCACGACACCAGCCTGTCGAAAAGGCAATTTGCCGCGAGATCACGCTAGAGGTGGCCGCACCGTCGCCGCGTTAGTGTGGATAGGCGGTTGGCGGCACGTATCCAAATGCACCCAGCGGTGTTTTGCTGTGAGCAATTTGAGCCAATTGTCGGAGAATAAATCGCAGTGACTGCAGCCTAATGGTGATATGTTTGCCCTCTATTGTCACAATAGTGCACGAAGCCAGGCTAATGTTCCTATTACGTGTGAGGGAAGCGCAATCTTCCAATCAACAGGGTGCTGGCCTTCGGAGACAGTCGTGTTTTGCACAGTGCTCGATGTTTTTTCTTGTTTTATTCGTGCGTGCTTAGCTTGTGTTCTACCTATACTACAATATATCTGGTGTTGCGCGACTGGGCCAAATAAGTATTTACTTCTTGCTCGAGCGGCTACCAAAAAAAAGAGCCCGTATTTCTGCATACTGTAGAAACAATAACAAAATCTGCATTCACAGTTCGACATTTAGTACTCCTTTCGTTTAGGACGACGCCAAGTGCCCTATTATATGTGGTGTGCTTGAACGACAAGGTGGCACCCACATTGCACTGATTTCGGTCAATGGACGGCACGATGATTACACCGAGCGCCATACCGACACATGCATGCACTCACTTATTAGTGCGCATACAAGCCTTGGAAGGCGAAATGCTTGTGTATATTGTGTAGGCACATGTATAAGCACTTGATACTCTGCTAATAACTCGCAATAAGCGGCCCATTGAGGACGTGCATGACGTTCGCGCACATGCGAACACGGTGTGGCTAGCAGACGACGCAAGGAGCCATCCACACTACGGGATTTCGTCTGCTCGCCGCTAGGTGCCGACACTGTTCGATCTCTAGGCCAATAGTACTTCCGGTCCTCGCTTTACGTTCTTTGTTTTATTTGTCTGCTTGTTTTTGTGCACCTCCACATCATTCCGCTCCTTTTTCATCTTCCTTTCCCCTTTCCCCTCCCCCATGTATAGCGTCGCAAACGGAATGTTTCACTTCTGGTTGGCTTCGCCACCTTTCCCTCATTTAGTTCTCTCTCTCACACACACAATGAAATTAATAAGCGTGAGCGCCTGCACTTGGCATTTCTGTATCTATAGCTCGTCGCGCACGCCAATATACTCCCAGAGCTACGAACACAGGGCGGTCGCGCGTTTCAATACATCGTGGAAGCAGTAGCTAACAGCAGGCATCGAAGATACACATTTGCATGCTCCTCAGGCTAGCGCATATTAAAACGACCGCAGTCATAAAAATTCGGCAGTCGCGTTCCCAAAAACGCTCTCAATACACGAGCGTCTACGAGACGTCATTTCCACAAAGGAGTAAAACGTGACGCTGTTCACGCGCTGCTCTCAAGATACGTGCGCAACGTGATATGGGAGCATGAAAACCAATATTTCCAGCCGAAAAAACAAGCACAAGGTTTTGCGATGTGTAGCCAGTTTCTTTTTCCCCCATTATCGGGCATAGACTGGCATGCACTTCATGCCATAGAGCTTCCTGGTAAAGTTGTTAGATGCACCTCTGGGACCAGTGTGCACCGGAACTCCACCTGTAGCGGTTTTAGCCACTGTGTGAATTTTAAGTACACGAACGTGCCTGAAGTTCAGTTCGGCCTTGTGCCTTCGTTCGCCGTTGTGACTTGGCAAATTTATCGTTTTCAAGAAAAGATAAAGTTACAAACAGAAGTAGGGCATTGTAGACGCCTTGCCTCGTCTACAGAAAACCGTAGGTGTTTGAAAATTAAGGCAAAGTACTGTACTAAAACACGTTGCAAGAACAATTTAAGACATAATCCCGAAGATTAAGCTAATATGTGCACTAACTATCACTGCCATTGTACTTGAACAAACTCAGCACCGGGCTTTACTACAATAAGTTTGCGGAAAGTGATTCGACTGAACTTTCACTGAGGTTATCTTTATCTTGAGACTACTATTGTAACTCAAATTAGTCAGCGATCGCACCACGCAAAAATGAACAATTTTCTCAAAACAACAACTTGCTTTGTTGTTTAATTTATGTAGACCGCTGTATAATACTTTCGCGATAAAAAAAAAATCAACTTAATCTTCTAACATCCTCATGAGTTGTGGTCAGAGGGTTCATAGTCTACTTTTACAGCTAAATAATGATGTAGCCAAAGCGAGAAACATCTATAACACTTGCGATGACCAGATTATAAATATAACAAATGATTATCTTTGTTTTCTAAGAACAGTTCTATGTCTTTCACTCACTTTTTTTTCTGCTCACCACTATCACTAAATGAAACAAAACAGATGCAGTAAAACGCCACTCCTGTTTTGTGGCCACGCAACAAGAATGGGGCGGTCGTTATAAGCTGTTCTCCTCGCATTGGTTATATAACTGACTAGATACCCTGCATTATTTTTTATTTATGTTTCTTTCTTTCACCGCTGAAAGCTGAGCAGTTTTCTCGAGGATCACGCCTCTCTCGCTGGAAATGTATTCACCCCTCCTAGGCTCGCAAGGGATTTCCTCTGACAAAGATGTATGGGCCGGAGGAGCTCTTCTTCAAGTACGGAGTGGACTTGCATTTTACCGGCCACCAGCACTCGTACGAGCGCCTGTGGCCCGTCTACGACGGAGTGGTGAGCACAAACGCCCTAAGCTTTCAAGGCCAGCTAGAAATATAGGTTGAGCTTTGCGAATGCTTCTCCAAATGAACACAACTTACGATGCGAGTGGTCGATACTGAAGTTGACACAATAGATCGTACAATTCATAGTCCATTTATTAATTCTTCTTAATTCTTAGGCTATATACGCTAATACGAAGCTTATTACGCGCTGTATCCACAGTAAAAGGACGAGTGACTTGCAACGGGTACCACACAATATAAAAGTATGGCACAGGGACTATGTTCAACGCTTGATCTTTTACAGTACACATAACAGCTGAATATTCAACACAATGTACAAGTTACATCAAGCGATAATATTGTCACTAACGCTCAAATTTACAACTTTATTTTTAAAAAAATGCGGTATCGAGCTTCGCGCTCATTTGAATAAATTATTTTACCGTGCGTACACGGTTCGCTTGCTTCCTTGCGTTTACCGCTTATACTTTAAAAAAAACCACCATATAGAAAAGAAACCCCAAGGCACCACGAATCCGCTTTAATACATACTTGTCAAGTACATATTTGTGTTTCAATAACATGTGCCCACGTAAGTGGCCCCGAACTTATTCACTCTTCACTATCGATGATCCACCAAGACGATTCACTTGTGTAGGCCTAGCAACCGTGGTGGGTAAAGAAAGAATAACGTTTTGTTCAAAAATCGCTGTATTTTAGAAGCTAGTACGATACGTACATATTCAACAGATCGGGATTTGTTAAAGAAGTACGCCAGCCATGCGAATTCCTCGTTCTTTACAAAATTTGACCTCAATTTAACGACTCGCACGTTAAGAATGTGATAAGAAGAAAAAAAAAACAATATGGATGTTCAAATGTTACGAATCTTGCGTACTAAGACGCATTAACGCGCTGTATTTTTCATGATAACAGATTTCAATTGGTGGTTTACAGCAGATAAAACAAAATCTGGAGCCTACCTTAATCCTTGACTTAGAAGCGTCGTAGCGTCACTCGCACGTCAGCGTTCGTGTGCACTGATGTATTCCTTAGGTTACCCTTGTGTTTCGCGCGTTGTCGAAGCAGATCCCAGAGGCCACGTAGAAAGAATTACGTGTCATTTAGTTCTGCTCCGCCAGGTGGCGTAACGACCACAGCTGCTCGCGAGAAAAGCGTCCGCTCTTTGAATGAACCCATTCAATAAATTTACACTAATCATCCTGACATTTAACTGGCCCTTAAGCAAAACTTATGCTCCTATATCACATGTGTATCCAACATAACTCTTAACTTTAACCACAATCATCGACTGGGTACTAGTTTTATTTTTGAAACATTTTTCCGAGTATTCGGAAAACCGGAAGTTCGACAACTTCAAACACGTGTTGTGAGAATCATTACTCATTATATGTATTATGACCTCAGGAAGCCTTTGTTTTCCCGATTACTTATTATGACCTTCGACCTGCTTCGGAAATTAAAACTAACCAGACATGTATACACTGTTGTCAATTACAACCATCCTTTTACCGTGTTATTGTTTCGCACCCTTTATCGTTTTAGTAGACAACTAACCTTTGGTAATTGGAATGTTCCACACACTAACAACGTATATGGCGAATGTCTGTTACTGTTCCCTGGTAATCAGATCTGGAATGTCATTCCTTTCGAAATAAAAATGTCTCCAAATTTTCCTAGCATTAGAAAAACACTATTTAGAAGAACTGATGGACCTTGAATGTAAGGGCATGTTTAGTCGAATGACTAATTCTCATTTTTAGTATGTAACATAGGTGCTCTCTGTTATAACGCGTCTTTTTATTCTTTTGTGTGGTTATTTCATGTGGTATATTGTTTGTTTACTGATTCTTTATTCGATATTCGAAATTATAACTTTGTTTAATTGCGCTTTACCGAAGTGACACTATATAATGCTAATTTTTGAAACCCAAACTAACCTGGGGCTATGCGTCCACACAACGTTTCCAAACTTCGTGTAAAAAAAGGAGAAATAAAATTCAATTAAATGCAAGTCAGAGTGCTCTCCGTAAGCAATTTGAAGAGAAATGAGAGGGTCACCCGTTGCTCGCTGCCCTAAAAAATCAGGCACATTGCAACAAGCGACACGCATCTCCATTACAGGTGTACAAAGGAAACGGAACGGATCCATACGTCAACCCGGGGGCACCCATACACGTTGTCACAGGAGCTGCCGTACGTATACCTCTAAATCCAACGCGATGCATGTCTATGCCGGACTTGCACGTCATATTCGCTAATGGGTCCAACGTTGTACACAAGAAATGTTCACTTCATTACACTGAAGTAACATACAGCTATTGCTGTACTCAGTGATGCACCACACTCTAAGAAAAAAATGGTGTCCTTTGACTCATTTGCTACACATGTCACTCTCACATGTATAACTCTCTTGAGAAATTCACGTTGACTCCCGGTAGGAGAGTTGTTTGTCCCACAACTCTCCTAAAGGGAGTCAATGTGACTCTCTAAACAGAGTTATACATCCCACGACTCTCCTAAAGAGAGTCAACGTGCCTCTTTAAAGAGAGTTTTACATGCGCGAGTCACGTGTGTGGCAAAAAAAGAGTCAAAGGACACCTTTTTTTTCTTGGGGTGTATAGTGCATCACTGAATACAGTGAAAATCCCCAACCAGTGCCTTCGTTTCACCCATCGACACCTCAAGCACGTATGAAAGCGGATTGTGCACCTTCGTAAGTGTATATAGCGATATGTTGTAAGAAACAAAATGCGAAATAGTGGACACGCAAATGCGTCTTTTTTTTTAAGAAACCAATTTTTTTTTTCACCATAATGTGCATGATCCACGTTACTGCGTTTTAGGATTTTAGTCTGCGTTTTGTGCATTAAAAGCTAGCTTCGCTTCATATAGTCGCATACAGGTATATTGGCAGGGAGAAATCATAGCGAAATTGATAACTACCAGTCGCGCAGCCCGTGTATGACAAATACAATTTTCTTATGCACTCGAAGTGCAATCTACAAGTTTAGCGGATGACAAGAAAATGTCGAGGAAGACAATCCGTAGCGTGTAATGCACTTTTTCTATCGCCTTGGTTACTCTTTGTTTAAACTATTGACACGAATAGACCGCTAAACATTTTATTAGTAACACAAATAACACTTTGCGCACCTTCGAAGGCCTTCCATGAAGCGCTGACTTACCATAAATGTTTACAAAACTGCGCCCCTCTGAGCGCAAACTCTTGACAACATTTTAAGCGGTAGAGCGAAACTCCTTTTCGCTCATTTTCAACATTATCCCGGCTGTCACCAAAAGAGACACACTATTCACTTCAATCATACGCGGCCGCATGGAAACAACACTTTTCTACTTCCAAGCACAAAAATGTCTTTAAGACCACAGGTGAAACTTGTGCGGATTGTCACACACTGATCTCGAGCAAATTCTTTGCTGAATGTACTTTGTTATTCTCGATTAGATATTTGGACCCGTGTGTTTGGAAATCTTTAAACTTCTGTACGTTCTTTGTGGGCTGCGTCAACTCACCTCTCAGAAATACGTTTTACTCTATGCATATATTGCTCTGCCGCTCCTTTCTGCCGCTTTTGCTTTATGGGGTAAAATGGAGCTTATCAAAAATCTGAGAAGTAGCTTATATCCGATTATCCTTTGCTACTTACGCACATATATGTCCGTTCACATATATGTTGTTGGGTCCGTGCCCAACAGCATGAAAATCACATCAGCCCTCAGCCATTATTAGAGATATGAAAATGCAGAAATATTGGAGGATTGCAAAAAGTGATTACAAGCGAAGCGAGAAACTAGCGCATTCAGGTACGTAACCTTTTTCTGGGTTTCTGATTCCGTAGCTCATGATCTGTTAACTCGCACTACCTTAATTCTTTATTATATTCTAACCTCTAGGCTCTAACTCTTCTTTTCTTTTGGCTCACACACACTGAGAATTTTCTAAAGAAACGTCTCCGAAATGTGCTGCGGATACAAAGTCATGATACTCTTGCAATTTTTAAGCGGCGTACGTGGCAGCAATGGTTTCGAGTAACGCATATATTTTTTTTTAATACATACTTTCGATTACGCTGCACAGAACAGCCAACTCGGCCTATCACCATATTCGTTAATTCTGGTGTCTACTACCCTCGTGAAAACGACAGTCTAGGGACATTTTAACAAATTTGTTGGGCCCGAAAAATGTGTGTACTTTGTATTGTACAACAAGCTATGTAATTACGAAAGAAATTCAAATGCAAAACAAAAAAAGCGAGCTAATCACTATGTATATCTGGTCTGCTGTCTCCCTTTACACATACTTGTGGACTGCGTTGCAAGATAACACACAATGTTCGAAGTTTAAAACATCGTAGAAAACACAAATTGCGTAAAACTTCATTCTGGGGTGCATTCTTTAAAACAATCAGATGTCTGCTTGGTTTTCCAGCACCTAATTTGCCTTACGATTGCCATACTGCGTTATTGATACGAACATGAGCTTCGGTATGAAGTGGGAATACGATTAAAGTTTTCTAACAATGGCCCACGCGCAGGGAAACTGGGAGAATCTCTCGCATTTTGTTACGAACCCGAAACCATGGAGCGCCGCACGAATATCTGACTACGGCTTCACGAAGCTCCATCTCATCAACAGGACTCACATCGAGCTGCAGCAGATATCAACCAGAGAGGTGACGCTGACTTTGTTAATATATAGCTAGGAAATACGTGTTGTTATATTTTCGACTTTTCTCCAGCCTGATTTTAATGCCTTTCATTCTTTTTTTTTTTTCAGAAACCACATGTCGTGGACTCCGTGTGCATCGTAAAAGACAAGCCGAGAAATTTTTAAGTAAATATGGCACATATTAGATGGAAGTTCAAGCTGGCAGTGGCTGAGGATGGAGGTTGCGTTTCACTATGCTTGTAAAGCGTTGTGTAGTTACAAAGTTACAAATCTGTCAAAAAATTCACGACTGGTATTCGCAGTCATAAATATTAACGTGCTATCATCTTTATTGTACTGAGACTGCGTTTCTTTCTTTCTTTCTTTCTTTCTTTCTTTCTTTCTTTCTTTCTTTCTTTCTTTCTTTCTTTCTTTCTTTCTTTCTTTCTTTCTTTCTTTCTTTCTTTCTTTCTTTCTTTCTTTCTTTCTTTCTTTCTTTCTTTCTTTCTTTCGCAACTGAGCCCGAAGCGCCACGAATTCACATAGGCAAAAAAGCAATTTCGCCCAAACACACATTCCTACGCGCTCTAGAAATAAAATTAAGGCGCAAGTCGTGCACGCTATGAGACTGAGCCTTGAAACCTTTTTATTTAGAAATGTTTGTAAAAATGTATTTGATTCGACTGTACTGTTTCAATAAGCAGCGAGTAACTTTCCTGTTTGTTCCCCATTGATCATCTAAATGAAAAGAAAGTTCACTGGAAGTGATGACTAGTAGTTTAACAAGGAATGCCAGTAATGTCAACGTTTCGACAAGTATACTAGTCTGCGGCAGCACAGCAACACGTGGGGCACGCGCGTTTAACTACTTCAGTGGCTAAACACATTCCATTCTTCATCATCATCAATCCTCATCATTATCTTATTTTATTACGCCAACTGCAGGAGGCAGGTCCTACAGTGCATAGAGTTTCCTACAATATTTACTAGAGGAAACGCTGGCGCTGCGATCGTTCAGCCACCATGGGAATGATGGGTATTACATGGATTTGCCTAGTCTTCATGCTTGCGGCTTCGAACGCACTTGTGGCTTTGTCTATTGTTTTTTTTTACTTTTGTTTCGGATAAAAGAATGTATCGTTGTGAACTTCTTGAGCCGATTTGAATCTGTGAGCCTAAAAGGTCAAGCTGGTGAAGTGGAACAGCCAAACGTTTGCTGAACATTGTCTTGCGACAAAGCGGCTGCAGGCCACACGGAGCCAAACGGAGCCGAAAGAATGAAGCTTAGACAAATCCATGTGCTACCCATCATTCCCAGGCTGGCTGAAGTGACATGCGTTTCAGCTCCCGTAGACACTAGCGCCAGATTTCCCTCTATAGTGTATTATTATGAAACTCTATGTTGCAGGGGGCATAACGCATCCTTAGTAGCTAAATGTAAACACGTCGTGAAAACGACTTCGGTGATTCCTCTCGCATTGCTCAAGGGGACTTCACGCGCTTTGACGCTGTTCACTTTGGTCTGGTAAAATGTCCTTCAGTATAAAGGATTTTACCGCCTTCTGAAGGAACAAGGTACTCAAGCTCTCGATACTCGATATTCTTTATTAACGCGATAGCGTTAAAGAGCTCGTATCGCAGAAATCCCGCCGTCGGCGTCGGTATCGGCGCCGTTGGTTGTGAGCGAAAAATCATCATCTTGTCCGTGACCGAAAAATCGAAAAAGCTGCCAATAAAATAAAAATAAAAATGTTGGGTCCGAGTGACAATCGAACCCAGGCCGTCTGCGTGGCAAGCAGGTGTTCTACCACACAGCCACGCCTCTGCTTGGAGCTGCACTGAAAGTAACTTTCATGCTTCCCAAAAATACGCGTCCTGTATACTGGTGTCACAGTACGAGATGTAATATCGCAGTAATATTGCGTGGTACAAGCGTCCATTGCCATCGGGCGTCACACATTATCAGTATCATAACGACTTGGTGGTTTAAAGACAGCCACCCATTACAAAAGGCACACACATTACTGTGCGCATTCCCTTAAGACCACGTAGTGGGCGCATCGCAACTTCGAAAAAGTTTCTCGCGCATAATTGCTCCTGGTTTAAAGCATGCTACCCATTACATAAGACATACCTTAGTGCGCGCATTCTCTTAAACGCTCGTAGTGTTCGAAGTGCGCACTAGCGGCAGGATATCGCTATCGCATTCAACTCTTAAAGGCAAAGCTTAAGTGTCCCCAATTTTTGACGACTAACAAAACTGTGCAAGTGTGATATTACCCGGTGCGTCAAACTGGTCTATGGGAGCTGAGACATCACGATAAAAAATTAAATGGAAAGTTCGCCTTCATTTCCTTTCAATAATAACCAATGTCTTCCTGCCAAATAAATGACGCGCGAGTTCTGACAGAACACCTTCGTGAGAGTCCATACTAATACAGTATTTTTACTTGGTGGTACTTTCAAGTATTAGTTTTCTGTGTTACGATTAATGGCCGCACGGGGATATCCACACATCATCATCATCATCATCATCATCATCATCATCATCATCATCATCATCATCAGCCTGTCTACGCCCACTGCTGGGCAAAGGCCTCTCCCATGTTCCGCCAATCAACCCGGTCGTGTGCTTGCTGCTGCCACGTTATACCTGCAAACTTCTTGATCTCATTTGCCCACTTAACTTTCTGTCTTCCCCTCCGCCGTTTACCTTCTCTTGGAATCCAGTCAGTTACTCTAATTGACCAGCCGTTATCTCGCCTACGCGCTACATGCACTGCCCATGTCCTTTTCTTCCTCATTACGACTAAGATGTCCTTAAAGAGACACTAAAGAGCAAAACGATTTTTCTCGCATTAGTAAAGTAGTCTTCCACGATACCAAAAACACCACGCTTTCTGCGCGAAGACGCTTAATAAGCGAGAAAACACGCAAAAAGAAAATACAGGTGGCGACGCCACCTTGGAATTCCCGCACCATTTGCTGTGACGTCACATATTTTTGACGGCGCCTGCTTGGGCCTACATAGTTCCTAATCGAGTAAATCGAAGTACATTGTCTTCTGAGGGGGCCAGAGACTTGACATAACTGAGTTTGTGGAAATTTCGTCGAGCCAGTGGCGCCAAAATACGTTAAATGCTCTTTGAAGTCTTTTACGTCACGAATTGCAAAGTACGGCGCGAAATTTAAAATTGAAACTTTAAACTTGGTTTTCTCCTCTAATAATAAACCTATGGTGGTGAAATAAACTGCACAAGAGTTCTCCAAGCACACTTTATCAATCTAAACCAATTCATTGTTTCTCTTTAGTGTCCCTTTAACACCCGTATGTTCCCTGACCCACTCTGCTCTCTTCTTTTCCCTTAAGGTTACACCTATCATTTTCATTTCCATTACACTTTGCGTCACCCTCAATTTAAGTTAAACCTTCTTTTTAAGCCTCCATGTTTCTGCTCCGTCGGTAAGTACCGGTAGGATGCAGCTGTTATATACCTTCCTCGTGAGAGATAATGGCAAACTACTATTCATGATTCGATGATGCTTACCGAAGGTGCTCCGCTCAATTCTTATTCTTCTGTTACTTCAGTCTCGTGGTTCGGCTCCGCGGTCACTACCTGTCCTAAGTAGAGGTATTCTTTTACAACTTCCAGCGCCTCGCTACATATCGCAAAGCCCTGTTCGAAACACATCAAGAGTATCTACAGTTGTTACATAAACACTGCAGACGCGCGTGTCACATGACTCCTTCATGAGACAGCGCAGTAGCTTAGTTCTTGCAACAGGACGTAAGAATGAAATTATTTTCTTCCTCGGCTACGTCTTCGTTCACCTATTCAAGGGGGGTTGTGGAAATTTAAAGGCTTAACGAAAACTTGCGCTACAGTCTCTTCTTAATCCCCCCCTCGGCTGAACACCACTGAGCGCTGTTTGACTCCTCTGAGGTCCTAGAATTCACTTCCGCTATACCGTTAATCGTCGCGAGCAAGTTTTCGAGTCAGCCAATTAGCCCTACCTAGAAATACAGCACTTCCTGAAACATACAGTGGAGGAACAGTGCCTCATAAAGAATCAACGACCTGCCTTCTTGCATCACTAAACCATTTCCTCTTTTTCCAACAGCTTCCTCGCTGGAATATCAAAAGCAAAACAGCCGAAAAGTTGGCTCTATCGGGAATGCAATGGAAATTTTAAAGGTGTTCATTTCTTATGCAATGGCAGAACGCACTGAGAAAAGGAATTTCGTCGTCCCGCTCTTTCAAGGTCTGACATAGTCAAACATCAGCGTGCTTCCAATCTCCGCGAGCCGCTTATGTGGAGAAAGTTCGGCTGCCATAATTTAGACGTCTACATATTTTTTATTGGTTGAGGGCAGGCTTGTGCTTCTTTGTTAACGTGCACGCGTCTCTGATGTCATATGGGAGAGGTGTTCGTAGTCAGTATACTAAAGGAGTGTCTGCTCTAGTAGAAAGAAGAAAAGAAAGCGGAGCGAGAAAGTTCCATTGTCAGAGATACCTGTGTCAGTGTAACCGACTTGGATGTAGAGCGAAATGGCTCCTGAATTTTGATTGTATGATTAAGACACGCCATTTCCTTATCGTGTGAAACTTGGGCCCCGCAGGCAAAGTTCATGATCTCTCCGCAGCGGTAGCCTAGTGTAATGATGTGTGTATGAGACAGAGAGGTAGGTGGCTCGCTCCCAGCCGTGGAAGCCGCATTTTGATAGAACTGAAATGCAAAAATATTCGTCTACTTAGATTTAGGTGTGCCTTAAGTAACTCCAAAAGGTCAAAGCTACACCGGAGTCCAGCACTGGGTTGTTTCCCCATAAGGCACTATTCAGTTTGGAGGCCTCTAACCTCGTGCGTTAGTTTAACATGCAAGCTAGCGTCCCGACGATCCTGGTCCAGCCCTGTTATTTTGATTGATTGATTGATTGATTGATTGATTGATTGATTGATTGATTGATTGATTGATTGATTGATTGATTGATTGATTGATTGATTGATTGATTGATTGATTGATTGATTGATTTGAAGACAGCTGCTTACTTCTGGTCTCATCACAACCTCATTTCATCGCAGTGAGCTTGAACGAACGCTTGAACTTTTGACTATCTAACAAAGCTCAGTTCCTCATTGTACCCCGGAGATATTTCCAGCAATTACATTTGACACTGGTAGAGGATGCGACTGTATCTGCAACCGATAGACTTCGAAGCCATATCAAGCGTGTAAACTCCGTACCATCATTAATCGATAAACGATCAACTCACTCGCCTGGCTGAATTGTTAACTGGACAATCTTGAGAAGTTAGCTTTGACGGATACAAGGCACAGAAAAACACTACGGGACATATAAGGTATTTTCAGTGAAAACAAGCAAAATAAAGAAATCTTAAGAGAGAAGATAATAAGATCATTCTTTCTTGATTACGCTAAAAATGTCTTACCTGATTCACCACCGAACACCTCTATGGCAAGTATTATTGAACTACGGAATATTGGTGGCATTTTAGTGAAACACTTAACGTTAAAAATCTGATATTGTACAGTAAACCACAAAAGTATACGGACCACGCGAAGGCGTGGCCAAGAGCCTCTTCGCGACATTTTCTCTACGTCATTGGAGATCGACAGCCGCCCTTAATCGGTGGCCTGGCCACCGATTAAGTTCTACTGGGCACAAATATTTCCTCACTGGGCACAAATATTTTGCACATTTACCGTTTTAACGCGATGCGCTCTTCGGCAGACGTGGCTACGTGCTTGTCTCGAGAGCAGTCTATCAGCATAACTGTTATCAGTCTCAATGTTTCTCGCAAAGTGATATCTGCCCAACGGCACACCATTCGAAGCACGCCGTGATATCTTCGAATCTGCTATCAAAGTAGAAGTGTGACGGTCATGCCGTAGATAAGCGCTTTGAGTAAAAACAACGAACTAACCATGGGCTGCGCGCCAGTAGAAAATTTATATACCAGTGAGTAACAAGAAGATCAGTTTCCGGCCCAGCACTGCGGTCGGCGGTAGGTGGTGCTCTGCTAGGTGACTCAGACAGGCAGTTTGGCTTAGAGTTACTGTATATGCTAACTTGAGCTTGAACTGGTACGGCTGTTCATACTTGTGAACGTTGTCGATCAAAAAGTAAATATTACGCAAATCTGAGGCCCAACATCACTAGGTAAATATTAGATGGTGTGTTACTTTATTACAAAATACATAGACACGTAATTCTAAAGACCCTAGTTTCTTAAGCTGCGCTGAGAATGCGGCTGCGCCGACGAAAGCCCTCTGCCACGGAGGAAGGAAAGAACTTTCCTCCTCCGTACCCTCTGCACAAGCTCACGTTTCCCGATGTATTGCCAGATGGCGTCCATATCTCACGCCGCGTAGACTTACTGCCTATGCTACCTTCAGGTAGCAGAGTTGCGCGTCTGTCTTCCAAACGCCGCTAGCAACCATGTGTTGCGGTGAAGCTGACGCTCGGGCAAATTTTGGTATTTCTCGACGCCGCCGCTTCAGCAAACTGGATTAACACTAGTCATCGACAGTCAAGTTAATCACCCATCTTCGAAACGCCAAGCCTGTCGATCGGCGACATGGTAGGCATGTTTCACCGCATAGCTTTGGTTGCTAGCCAGTCCTACGCGCAAGTCTGCTACCTAACGGTAGCATAAACGGTAACACTTGTTTGGCACGCGCTCGCGTGGTCCGTAAACTTATGTAGTTGACTGTACATATGAAGATACGCGGGCTTCCGTTGTTTAAGTTCAAAAGCCTGAAAACTTTGCACTCAGGTACAATTCCAATTTCGTCATAGTTTAACCACATCCCCCGCCACGGTGGTCTAGTGGTTATGGCGCTCGACTGCTGACCCGAAGGTCGCGGGATCGAATCCCGGCCGCGGCGGCTGCATTTTTGATGGAGGCGAAAATGCTTGAGGCCCGTGTACTTAGATTTAGGTGCACGTTAAAGAACCCCAGGTGGTCGAAATTTCCGGAGCCCTCCACTACGGCGTCTCTCATAATCATATCGTGGTTTTGGGACGTTAAACCCCAGATATTATTATTATTATTATTATTATTATTATTATTATTATTATTATTATTATTATTATTATAGTTTAACGACATCGTAATCAATATCCATCATCGACTTAATGTTTATTTGCCACACATTACTGCAGCAGGAGGTTCCGAGGGCCATCTTCATTATCCGCTCTAAGCAAGTCCCTCGCGACAAAACCAAAGAAGTAAAAACAAAGTGACAACGAAACGAATCAATTATTCGCTAGCTAACTACTTCGCAAAGGTAAAGTAAATATATCACGCTAAATCACCACGCTATGAGCAAGAATACAAAAAACTAGGCATTAATGTCAAAAGCCCCGCACAACAACGTATCTCGACCTTATATCTCGACAGCACGTATCTCGACCTTCGAAGCGTTCCTATATACGTCGCCGATAGCACTAGACGCCTCTGTTTAACTAGGGTAATATCCTCATCTTTAATACCCGTCGCTCTGTTCATCGAGCTTTCAGGTGCAAGAAAATCTCCATTACTTCTAGCGATTCGAGGCCCCTCCGCGATATCGCAGAGCTCGCTGGAGAAGAGCACCTTCTACTATATTCTCCTTTTCTTATCCCCGTTCCAGCAGGGATAAAGAAAGATGCAACCGTGTGCAGCGACATTTTACCTGCTGCCAAGGTCTGCGCAAAAAAAAAAATAAGGTGGGGGCGGGGGGTAGGGTACTTCTCGCAAATGCAGACCGTAGCATCACACCTCAGTTGGGCTGGCAGCAGCGAGCATTTATATGCCGTTCCTCGGTGGTGCTGCCTCCCCCTCTTACATTCAGCGTGCTACGACGTTAGGGCGGGAGGGAGGGGGTGCACAGTTTTATGCGGGCACCCATTCATTCTAGCCGGTGTTAAAGGCTCAGAGACAGCGGTGCCCTCTTCTCGCGGAGAGATAGAGTCTGTCACACGGGACGGGGTAAAGCCTCGCGGGCGAGGCACCGCAGCTGTCCACTTCACACGGACCCGTGCCAGTGCTCTTGACGTCATATGCGCCTCGGTTTCATTTCTCGAAGCTGCCCGCCGCTGTGCCGAACGTGTTAGGCGCTGGGAGCAAGAAGAGACAGCGAGAATTTCGGACAAAAGACGGCTTCGCTGGAAGAAAGCCCTTTACACTACATTGCCCTTCCTTATTTTTACTATTTCGAAAGTCGAGGCCGAGCGTATTCAGCGTCATATGTATATATGTTTGCTCATTCTGGAGTTTTACTATTTTTGTTGCTTCAGCACGACAGTGCACAGTTTTTAAGACAGAGGATTCACAATAATCATATGTATTGCACTTAAACACTTCGTATAATTTGCGCCAGTTGTTCCTCAGGGGTGCGTTAACAGGTAACACCTTTACCAACCAACCACTTCTGAAATGTTTAGACTATCACTGCTACTATTAGTAGTAGCATTGTTCTTCTATTATTATTATTATTAGTAGTAGTAGTAGTAGTAGTAGTAGTAGTAGTAGTAGTGGTGGTGGTGGTAGTAGTAATAGTAGTAGTAGTAGTAGTAGTAGTAGTAGTAGTAGTAGTAGTAGTAGTAGTAGTAGTAGTAGTAGTAGTAGTAGTAGCAGCAGCAGCAGCAGCAGCAGCAAAAGACGATGGACAATATTCGTCATTTATTTACCAGGCTATCGTTTGTTTAGCTCCCACCCAACAACAGCGCCGAAAATTTCCTTCCTTTATCAGCACACTGCACGTGACTCCCAAGGGCTTATCATTTAAACCGATATTTTTACATCTACTGTCATAACGAATATAAATGAATAAGGTTAAAGTGGTGGTTCGGGCAGCCTTAACTTTATATAGGGCATCGAAATGGCATTTGCGCCCATAATTCATCTACGAACTAGATTTTTCGGCGCGCTTTCCTATGAATGGCCTAGCGTTCGGAGATCCCACAACTGTACGTCAGTGACTCGGTGCCTGGCGCGTCGTATAGCCATTCTCTCCTTGAGTAGTTGAATGCGTTCGTTTCCTTCTACGTCTGCCGCATAAGTCAATAGTGTCACGTACGCCTCTGATATCGAAGCTGAGTCTTGAGAAGGAACTTCATCCATTGATGTCAATGTCTGCAAGTTCCCCACGACGAACTCGATAAGGGCGTTACATTTTTATGACACCTTTTCTCGTTATTATTTGTTCCCGTTACTGGCCAAGGTCGGACAGTAATCAATACTAGAAGGATAAGAACACTTCTCCCGCCACTGGAAGAAATAATCTAAACAACCTTAATCCACGCTATGCTAGGGAAGACAGTCTGGTCGGGTTATTTAACGATCCGTGGGCGGTAGATGCGACAGCGGACGCACAAGCTTCGGGGATGGAAATACTGAATGGACACGTGTCGTGGAAAACATTTCTTCCTAGTTTCTTTTTCTTTTTTTTTTATGACTGCTGTTCAAGTCGTTATCTAGTGCGTTAGCATCAACGGGAGAGGCATATGGTATCTCGCCTGACACCACTGATGAAACATTCGTGAGCATGAAGCCGACGTTTCGACATGCGCTCTTGTCTCCTTCAAGGCTGCGACTTCCCTCACAGCACCGACACTTTTGATCATCCTCAACACCTAAAGAGGCACTTAGGGAGCTAAAATTTGCTTAAGTAAATACCTTCGATTATTTATATTTAGCTCGTGAGCAATTTCATTGAAGTTGAAAAAATATAGGAATTCCGCGCTTTAATGCTATAGCACTCTAAAAAAATGACTCTTCTTTTATACCTGAGAGTCACATATGTAGCACTCTGTTTAGAGAGTCACGCCGACTCTCTTTTTGTCACATTGACACTCTTAAAGAGAGTCAATGTGACTCATTAAGGAGAGTCGACGTGCCTCTCTAAAGGGAGTCCTACAAGTGTGAATCTCACATGTATAAAAAAGGAGTCACAGTTCTTAGAGTGTAATATCTAAACAAAATAGGGGCGAAACTAAACGCACTTCGTGCCAAGCCGTGAAACGTAACAATAAGTTTGCCGCACGTTTGGGAGTCGCGTTTGCATTCTGTTGGTGTTTTCATCTACTTGTGGTGGTGACTGTTGCACTAGGCAGATTCGTATGTACCCCATTGCCACATAATCCAGCGCATTTATTCTACTCTACCACGTGGTCTTTTATATGCGGCGGGCTTATGTATGAGGCGCCTCAGACAACCTGCACCGAGAGAGAGAGAGAGAGAATAAACGTCTTATAGCATGAACCAGTCAAGAGTAGAGCGCCTTTTTTCACCCAAGATTGGGAGGCTCTTCAGTCCGAGCCGAGTAAATTAAACAATATTGCTCGCAATATACAACGCCGTCAGCATTGGTATAGCGCCAGTAGTCGACTTTCTTAAACTGCTGCACTTTTCCGGTATTCTTTCTGTGATCAATGGGCCTAATTTAGTTTCCAAACTTAATAGACCGGATCAGAGAACTTCAAAAACAAAATTGTGATTTCTGTTTGAAAAGGTCGCATTCAACAGCTTCCAGCTCACTACGGTCTTACTCATTTTAACGCAATGACATGAAAAAGGTGTCCGATAGATTCCGGGGTCGGCGTCGTCTGTTGTCAGCAGGAAATCGGCGTTGCCCGTGAGCGAGAAATCTCGATGGATGCAGAGAATAGAAATAAGAGGTTCCAGGCAGAATCGAGCCCGGATCTTCTGCGTGGCAGTCATGTTATTTAACACAGAGCGCCGTGGACGGGAATAAAACGTGCATTCTAGAGCCTAACAGCGCCACAGCTTAACCGCTGATCTACCACGGCCAAGTCTTGAAGGATGGGGCACATCGAGAGCGACACAGAGTCAGACGGAAGTTTTCGACGTATGGAACACAGCTCGTCCTGAAGTAAAATGCATATGTATGGCGCGACAACGTGTCGGGGCACTTGCGACAATGTGGGTTCACGTTAGAATTCTGAGAGGCTTCAGGTAAGTGCGTAGGGCGCCATGATGTTGCCCCCGTGATCTCAGAGATGGGTAGTGGGGTCTGCGCTAAGTGTGATGGACGATCGCACCGTGATTGAGAGCGAGTGTCACTTTGAAATGCTTGGTATGACGAATGTCTACTCGTAAAACGAGGCGGGGAGGGCTCTAGGAACCGACGAAATTCACGCTCTCTTTTCGGTAGAGTGTGGTTCGCACTGGCGGTGCTCCATTCAGAAGGTTTTAGGGAAATATACTTTTGGTCATTGAGAAAAGGCGCCTTGTATGTCGTCCGCGCATGCTCCGGAAAGAGCTTCATCGTTGCCTTCAACCTCCCCGATGGTATAGTCCGAGAAGGACCCGGAAGTTGCGGCGTGATGATACGCAGTGTTTCTTGCGCGAGTAAAAGGGTGTCTAGACTGCTTGCTACAGTTTTAACAGCGAAGTTGTTTAAAGGGACACTAAAGGCAAATAACAATTTATGTCAGAGTGAAAGTCCAATGTATGACAACTTCTAAAGCGGCAATATTATCAACAGCAGTGCCCTACTTACCGAGAAATTAAGCTAACTGTATCACATGATGAGCGCCACGAGTGGGACATTTTCGAAGCGATCCCGATGACGTATGGAAGTCGGCCTACAATAAATCACTAGTAATCAAACTAGCAGCAGTAAAAAAAGAACCTTCCGAGCATCAAAAGACGTAATAAAATGCTGTTTGTTCGTTTCCGCTTGATTCATGAAAAAAAAAAAAAAACATCCGTGGCGTTGCCATGGGGAACGGCGCGCGTGGTTCAAAGGTTTCGTTTTCGCCGAACTGCGCCTCGCCCGTCTCAGTGGTAGTTTCGGGATCGCGTACTGCCCGCGTGTGTTTTGCGCGCTCGTGAAAGTCGCTCTGACAGAAAGTTCGACAAAATGCCGCATGAGCTTCGTCGCCCGACACCGCACTGCTTCTTTCCTCGCTGCTTTCGGGCTCGGGCTCGGGAGAGTCGCTGCCGAGGCTGCTATCGTAGTACGCAACGACGCCGGCACTACGAGCCCTCAGCAGCATACCGCGTTCATCGGGGCTCAAGTCGCTTAATTGGAGCCCAGCGTCGCGAGCCAATGTCTCGTTGTCAAGTTCTCCGTCCACATCCATTGCAGCGATTGCGGCAAGCTTCGATGGCTTCGATGGCCGTTGTTGCTACTGTGGGTTCCGCAACTTCCGCTCTGCTGCTACTAGTGTCGGCGGCCGCGCAGTAAAAGCGGGCAACGTTGGGCACGGCAGCAGTGACGTATGAGAGTCGTATTTTCAGGCGGGAGACTTGAAGCGCGCTAACGCGATGCGGACCCCTAAAAACGTGATTTTATTTCAAAATAAGCACTTCCTTGGCACAAAAGCAGCACTACGAGGTTTCTGGACCGCTATTTCAACAATCAACGTCGACTTAATATTTGCCTTTAGTGTCCCTTTAAGCTGTAGGTAACTTGTGCTCCGTCGTGCAAAACTCCTCAATTGGGTATGCGCCACACGAATTGGGCAAGCCCCGCTACCGGGTACAGCAGGTGCGAGTATCAAACGAAAACGAACACGTGAAAAAGAGGGAGAGAAATAAAGTGATAGAAAGAAAGAGGAAGAGAAAAATAGAGAGAAATAAAGGGAATGAAGACATAACAAGATAAGAAGACAGAGAAACATCGACAGAGAGAGAAACAAAGAAAGAAGTATAAAGAAAAAGAAAAAAAGAAAGAAAAAAAGAAAAAATAAATATAGAAAGAAAGAAAGAAAGAAAGAAAGAAAGAAAGAAAGAAAGAAAGAAAGAAAGAAAGAAAAGAAAGAAGAAAGAAAGAAAGAAAGAAAGAAAGAAAGAAAGAAAGAAAGAAAGAAAGAAAGAAAGAAAGAAAGAAAGAAAGGACGGTCGCCCCCCAGCTCCGCTCTTCCTTCAGGCTTGGCACCACAAGTGCGAAGATGCCGTTTAATTTTTTTTTAGTGCGTTACATCCTGCTTACCTCTACGTTTTGTAACCTGTTCTTCCTACGTGCACCGCATGTAACACACGGGAGGACTTAAAGCACGTCTTGCGTGTGACTGTTCGAGATACGACGCAGAACGACAGAATCTGAAGGCAGCACTTAGGCAAGGCGGCTTAAGCTTGGAGTTAGGACACCTTCTCGGCCAGTGGCAAAGCAGCGTTTGTGCGAGGGGAAACAGAAAAGCACTGTTGGCGTTTCTGATGACTATTCGGCTTAACGAAGCCTTATGACTGACTCTTGTATATACATGTACGTTTGTGAATGCACGTATTATTCGTGTGTATATGTGATCATTGTATACACCATAGTCATCACCCAACACCTTGAGTAGCAAGCCAGCCGATAGACCAGGCTAACACTCCGGGAATATCATTAAAACTTGTTACCTATCTACCTCTTCATATCCAAACCAGAGTTGCAATTGCCTTGTCAAAGTCACAAATCTATCAGAGCATTCCAGCAAAAAGAAAGAAAGAAAGAAAGAAAGAAAGAAAGAAAGAAAGAAAGAAAGAAAGAAAGAAAGAAAGAAAGAAAGGAAGGAAGAAAGAAAGAAAGAAAGAAAGAAAGAAAGAAAGAAAGAAAGAAAGAAAGAAAGAAAGAAAGAAAGAAAGAAAGAAAGAAAGAAAGAAAGAAAGAAAGAAAGAAAGAAAGAAAGAAAGAAAGAAAGAAAGTGTAACGTCGTAGAAAGTCTGATAAACATTCCGTGGTTTTGGCCGTGCATTTCGAGGCTTTGTCTAAATTGCTATGGATGCAACCTCCCACATAATTGGGTATTTTTCACCGCATATCACGTCAGCCTAATGGAACATTTCCGTAACAAAAAAAAGAAAAAATAATAAAAATGGCAGTACCATATCAAGGACGCTTCAGAAGTCACTGATAGCTACTAGATGCTCCTGTTTGATTGGGCGTTGTTTTACGCAGCCATATCACTGCGCTCGGACATCAGGCCTTGTGAAATATAAGCAGCTATTTAAAAAAGAAGTTCATAATTCTGTCGTGTGGCACAACCGCGATACCATTGGAGAGTTTTGGAATAGGGTACGCAAAGCTTTGCGTTAGCGTTTGTTGCAACTGCGCATGCATAATACGCTATTCTCTTTGGTATACTCGTTAAGCGACGAAAATCGCGTAACCTACAAACAACACTATCTTTGCGTGCCCTATACTAAAGCTGCCTAATATGAAGCACGATTTATCATGAGTTCAGGAATTTTCGATCGCCCAGAGTTCATTAACGTGCATCTAAATCTAAGTACACGGGCGTTTTTTGTTTTTTTTTGCATTTAGATTTCATCGAACTGTGGCCGCCGTGGATGTGAATTGACGCTGCACCTTCGTGAACCTCATTAGCACAACACCGTAGCCCATAAGCCACTACGTCTGGTTCTAGGCATTTACGACTTCTCGCTTGGTTCGTGTTGTTTAAACAACAAGTTACATTGGGCTTACTTGATCAGGCTGTGAGGTAGTATACTTCTGGATGGCCAAAACCGGCTGACAGGAACTTTCACAAAACCCGGCATAGCGCAAGCAATACAGTCATGAACAACACATCCCAGAGCGCCGCTAAAGACTGTACGACAGATGTAGGGCACAGGGTCTCTGCTTGCAGCGTGGTATCTTGCTCGACATTTGGTGGCGTCCATGAGAGGTTTAGAGCAGAAGGGGCTGAAATCAACAAACAAGAAGCTAAGCGGGCACTTCTGGCACTTTCAACGTGCAGTGACTATGGAAAAGTGAATCTCGACGGCACTACTCCCGCATCCACCAGTTCGAAGCAGCGCCACATATTAATTACACAGACAAGAAAGAACACAGGGACGATCGCCGAATTCTAACTGCTGCTGACTTACAGCTGGCAATCAGCGATCGCCCTTGTGTCTTCTGTTGTCTTTGTAGTTTTAGTGCTCCTAAAAAATAATGGATTCATACCAACTAGCATCCCAAACCCCGTCAACGTCTGTGTAGAGCGGGCGAGAAGCCGGCTTTGCTCTGCGGGACGGCACCTTGCGGTAGTTGCGGGCTCTCACGTGGTGTGCCCTCGGGCATGCGCGGCCTAATAGAGGTGCAGAAATGGGTGCGTTGCTTTAAACCAGAAATGATGTTGGTAAGCGCCTTTGTTTTGCCTGCTGCGCGCAGTACCCGAGGTTATCACTTTCTCACGCGGCCGTGTACCTCGGAATCGTCTCGAAGCGCGTACCATTTGTTCTGCAAGGGTCGGGCGCGTGTTATCAGCCCAAACGCGTCATCCTTTGGCATCGAGATGCCGCAAGCGTCCCGAGGACGTGTGTGAATTCAGTAAACAAGGGCACTTTTTGAACGTCGCTGCTCGTGCACAGCAGGTATGCAATTCTGTCAGGCCGTGCATGCTCCCGGGCAAACCACGTCATACCACGCTACCTTCGCAAGTTATCGCAACCCACGGCCCAGAGCAATGGACGTGGAGGGGGCTGTACACAGACGCTTTTAAGCACTCTCATATTATTTTCGTCCCCAACGGGCGTCGTTAACTGAATGCACGGGGAACACTATGAGGCGTAAATCCTGCAACCGCTGTCTTTTTTCTTCGTTTGGCTCTCAAGGAAAGCCTGCGCTACTTATCGGTTCGAAAGCGAGACCTGTGGTTACTATACGGCATGCACGTGCCGCCCGATTTCTTGACCTTGGACGTTATGTTTAACTCACGCGCATAGCTTTGCGAACAATTTCTGGCTCGATTTCACTTGTATGTACAAGTGAAACATTGTACTAGTACAGTGTTTTGTTCCTTGAAATAGTGGGTGCCCGATAGTGGAATAAAACCTTTCGCGCCAGCTTATCCTGACGGTATACGCATCAGAATGCGTTGGCGGGCTAGTTGGTGAGAATCCATATTGCTTTTTTAGCGCAAAAAAACGACACGACAAGAAAGAAGACGGAACACAAGCGCTGTGTTCCGTCTTCTTTCTTGTCGTGTCGTTTTTTTTTTGCGCTAAAAAGCAATAGGGTATACGCATCATACGTGCGATATTATCGATATTACTATGACAGACACGGTAATCAAAGTCTTTTTCGTATCATATGCTCCAGCAGCCCCGCTCTCTAAAACAACCGAAAACAGACAGGGAACCTTTTACCTGCTCAGCAGGCCAAGCAGTTTCAGTTAGTCAGTTGGTTTAGTTACTTAACCATGTAGTTAAATATTTACTTAGTTAGGTAAATAAAGTGTTAGTTAGTTAATCATGTAGTAAATATTTACTTAATTAGGCAAATAAAGTGTTACTTAATTAGTTATTTAGTTAGTTAGTTAGTTAGTTTAGTTAGTTAGTTAGTTAGTTAGTTAGTTAGTTAGTTAGTTAGTTAGTTAGTTAGTTAGTTAGTTAGTTAGTTAGTTAGTTAGTTAGTTAGTTAGTTAGTTAGTTAGTTAGTTAGTTAGTTAGTTAGTTAGTTAGTTAGTTAGTTAGTTAGTTAGTTAGTTAGTTATGCAGCACCTGGCTACAAACTAGCATATTACCGGCGATTGCTCCGCGTGAAGCACCAAAAGGGAGCTTGCAAACAAATTTTGATAGCTAGCTAGGCATCAAGCTGCGTCATTTCGTGAAAGGAAGCCCGCATAAAACCAGGCCCACCTGTGTCTCAGCTGCTTCGGCGTCGAAACGTGTGCAACGCACCGCTTTCTTTAAACGTACTCATCGAGCAATCTGAGAGGTTTCCTAGAATATTGAAATAATTTACCTTCAACTAAAAAATTTTTAAACAATATGAGACGCTGCTCACTGAGGCAGTCAGTAGCAAATACCCCTTCCTTGTTTGTCCTGAGCGAGCACTGCTGTTTTGCTACGTTTCAATGTTTTGTTTTATTCTGAGAAATGCAATAAAAATGTATCAATTTCATAAGCTTCACAGTGTACTTCCTTGGGACGCAGGTGCGTTGGAAGTACATAATAGTAATCAATAATTTCAGCTTCCTTTAAACTCGTGCAGGTTTAAGGCTGGATAGACGCCCGTAATTGCTTCTGAACTGAAGTTAATAGCTAAGGCTCATATTCGTGTCCCTTAAGCGGTCACAAAGCAAAGAAAAACAAAACGAAACTGATAGGAAATATAAATCATGCAACACATTGCAAAGAGATGGTTGAAACCCGCAGCACGGAGAAAACGTCGCAATATTCCCGTAACTTAATACCTAGCTGAAGCCAAAGTATAATGACTAAGGCAAACCTTAAGCTATCCTGCGCCCATCACTGAGAACATCAAAAAAAAAAAGGAAAAGCTCCTTATCGCATGGTCTCAGACAACAAAATGTGACACGCAGCGTTGAACAAAGTGGGCTTTGCCGCATTTACACTCTTACTGAGGAGAAGCCCGTCCCTCAGAAACAAAAAAGGTTCATAGGCCCGAATAAAGGCGCCTTTGACGGAGCGCGCACGGCCCTTCGTCTGCTGGGATCTTTGTCTGCCGCTACTAGCAGCTACTCATCGCCAAGGTATAATGATCTATCATGGGGAGAAAAAAAAAAAAGAACACCAGGCATGCGCTGAACATGCAGCACAGTCACAGCGAAAGCTGAAAGAGCGGCCTTTCTAGAGCCATTTGGAAACTCTGTTGGGGCAACTAGTACAAGTACACTTGCAAGGTACCCACTACGCTATAGGTCATGGTAATTTTTGTGAAGTATCCCATCCTGGGTCCTGGATATCTAGTCAAATCCCTGTCAAATCCCATCCTGTCCTGGATATTTTTTCTCATTTAATTTTTTTCTTATTTCACGCCATAGCGGTTACGGACACCGGCGGCGGCGGACAACTACGGCGCCGAAAAGGCTGCTGTTGTGATCTCATAGCAGCTTTCGTTGTAAAAAATATCCAGCCAGCTCCACTCCGAGAAAGCCGTCAAAACAGCGAAGTTGATGCCCCTCTTCTTCAGGCTATTGCATTTCTATTGCCTACGTCCGGTGGCTTCTCCCGCGCAAGTACGAGCAGTCTTGGCCATTCCGTAAGAGCGAACCCCCGAAGAACCGACACCCTCGTTTGTACTCCACCGAGCCCCTCACTGTCCTACTTCTCCAAACAGTCGGGTCGGGGCGCGCTTTCCGCCAAGCCTCACCATCGCTCCTCTTGGCGGCGCCTCCCATTGGACACCCTTTCCGCCGAGGCTCACTACCGCCTCTTTTGGCGCGCATCCATTAGTTGCCCCCTGTATGCCGAGCATCACTCTTGCCCCTCTTGGCGCGCCTCTGATTGGTTCGCCCGTTCCTCCAAGCTTCACACTCACCCCTCTCGGCGAGGCGTTGCCTTTTCCCCTTTCTGTTAGGCTTCTCTCGGTACCTCTTCTTGGGTAATCGCGCTCTTAACGTACTAGGACGGACTAGAGACACCACAGACACAGAGCGCAGACTAACAACTGCTGTCTCTCGGTAACGGGCAGCCCTCACCCCTTCGTACCGAGCCTTACTCTAGTCACACCGCAACACCACGTGACCAGCGTTACACCGCCGGCGCCTGAGAAGGGTCAACTAAAAACAGCTTCGCTCTTAAAAATCAATGGCAAGAAAAGTAACCATAGGCACGTCCTGTAGGATGAGCCGGGCGAAGTGAGCGGCGGGGATGCTTCGGCGCACACGGCTTCAGACTGCCGTCGTTACATGTGAGACAGGCGAGCAACATAATCCATGCTGCCATTCGCGTTCATTGCACTTGATTAGCATGTAACGAAACTCACTTTAATTGAACGGGAACATTTATAATAACACCCTATTTTACGGCAGCAGTATTGTGCACATTTTCGTTTCATGCGAGTGAAATGCCGGAAGAATGCATGGTTGGCATGTGTTAAACCTCTTTGAAAAGCAGTGCAGTAGCCGAGCTCTCAAGCGAACGAAACCGACAGCACGCTCACTGAATAATAAGCACTGATATCCCGGATAAACAATGGCCCGTGCACGGCCGTGTTGTTTACACCGCCGGCGGCTAACTACATTTTTTTCTTATCGCTGGCGTCATTTAAGTAAGATGGTCGCCACCGTTTTCCAATTATTACATGCCGTATTGATGATAGTTTGAGTTCCTCGATGATACTATGAATGTTCGCAACTTTTCTTGCTCGCTTCTCACCCCATTCGATTGTTTAATAAAGATACATAAATGGCACATCCTTACGGTTATTTGTAACAAGTCTATTTGTAAAAAAACACGCTTTATAGCCGTAAGTGTACGCTTCTGTGTCTCGTTCATTCATACGTGCCAATGTTTATCAATTTATGAAATGCAATATTTAGTGGAGTTGCTGCTCAGTCTCGTAACAGCGGCTGCATATGGTATTGTATCTGCATTGTGACAAGAGTGTGTGACATTTCTTTATCCCGACTTCATCGCTCTAAAAACGTCGTAGTTACATGCATTCCTTAGGTGCACGGCTCTCGCGGGGTGTCTTACACGAAGCCGTCGTGATGGAGTTGCTGATCTTGTCATCGAATATAAAGTATTTCATCGGTGTGTATTTCTTCGAATACATACAGTTCTTTTGCCGTGAATATCTTATCTATTTGAACAGTGCCGTATTTGATTAGACTTATACAGTTCCTGTACGGAATGTGCGTACCGAAGAACACTCATCAGTTTCTCGACGAACTGCAGCGTTGGGTTTACGAAGGGCTCTGTTCGGTTAACATGAATTACTTCGTTCAGTGTTGACGTGAACCAGTCACTTGCGCCGTTAATTACTTAAACTACCACGATTTCCTTAAGATGCAATCGAATGCTTCTTCTGTAACGTGATCAGCTTCTTCTGTAACGCGTGTTTGTCAGGGCTTGTGCTATTAGCTCCGCCTCCCTCCTCGCTTTCCTGCCACATATTCTTCACCGTTTACTTTAGCTGGCATTCTTGCCATTCGCTGATCTGTTTTTCCTGTTGAACACTCATGCGCCACACAGCGCTAATTGCGACATGTATGGACTCAACTTCCTTCTTCACATATTTTTTTATGCACAAATAGTGGCGCAGCTATTGAGAGTTCAACTACTCTAAGTTGTCCATTTCAATTTTTTCATGTTGCCTGCCTAGTATATTCGAATTCTGAAGTCTGAAACCTTTGTGGCTCAAAGTTACGAGCTGATGCAATCGCTTTCAGCGCCACCACTTCATAACTATACAGCCATGATTGTTTAACAGAACGTTAAATAGGCTACACGACGCGAGACAATACTGCCTCGAGCTCCAGCACATAATACATTGGTGATTTTAGTTAATGTCAGGTTATGTGTTCGGGACTCCTGTAGGAGGCTAACGCGCAGTCAAAATTATTGACGAAGTTCGTGAAAAAGGCAGTCATTCAATGCTGAGCGGTTTGCACGTCCCCTTGACAGCGTGTGTTGGTAGGAAGCGATCGGGCCTCGGGCAGTTTCCCTCTCGCAGTTTTCCTGTGGACTCTTCGAATCATAGAACTCGGCGGTATTGCTTAGGGTTAGCTACCGAAAGCGAGTTTCCTGATGCGGATGAGGCCAATTTTCTCCCGTCGCCCCAGGGATTGTTAAACAATATAGGCTCTGCTTCACCCCGGGTGATAAGGCTTCATCTGCAGGTGACCACACAGAACAGCACTTCTCAAGCTCACGCATGCATCAAACATACACGTGGCGAAATATTTGCATTAAATTCCTTACATCCTGTGTTATCGAATGGCAAAATGAAATGATGAGTTCAGGTATAACTGTAGGCAGATATTTTTGGGCCAGACAACTAGTGTGACGTTTACCTTATAAGCCTGCTGGGAAACCAAATGTAGCATTCAGTGACGTCATTAACAACATGACCATAGAAGGAAGGCTTGAAAACGTGCATGGGAATGTCGCGTAAGAGCTTCCCCTACACTCTAAGAAAAAAGAGAGTCAAAAGAGGGTCATGGAACCGTGACTCTCTTCGGGTGTCCATCTGACCCCTTTTGGAAGGTACAGGCAGAGAAAAAGAGTTCGCATTTGGGAAGGAGTCACTGGACCCTCCTGAAGCGCGTTTCGATTGGCTTCGGTATACGGTAGAGCCGCCGTATACGCCATACATATCTCACGCTCGCCCTTTGGCGCCGTTGTGGCGCCTTGCTCGGCAACGTAGACGGGGTTGGCGTCGGGGTGGCGCGCCGCTCTCCTCTCTCAGTCGTCTCAGTCTCCTGTCTATTGGAATGCGCTGCGTGGTTGCGTAGGTTGCGCGTCTTCGGTGGTGTTGACGCCGGCTCGAGCCATGCACGAAGTGACGCTTGGAGGGCGGAGTATTCATGGAGCTGCGGACACCGACAACGGGCGCCAGTTAACGGTGAGTGCACTGCTTTCGTAGGTACTAATTATACAGCTTTAGCTGGGCGTCTGCAGCAGCTCTGCGGAACCTGCCAGCCATTTCCAACAGTAGCCTGTATCCGCGGGGCTGTTGCGGATGCCCAACTAAAGCTGACAGTTAACGAGTTGCCACCGTTATGCGCGTTGCTGTACAAGCTCCCATAATGTGAGCGATGGAAACAATATCGAGGGTCATTTCTTGCTGATCGCACGTCGTGTCTGCAATACTGAAGGTGCAAGATGTCGTTTTGAGATGCCCTTTAGTCTACTTCATAAAAACATTTCCATCGACCTTGAGTGTGCGGATGCCCAACTAAAGCTGTCAGTTAACGAGTTGCCACCGTTATGCGCGTTGCTGTACAAGCTCCCATAAAGTGAGCGATGGAAACAATATCGAGGGTCATTTCTTGCTGATCGCACGTCGTGTCTGCAATACTGAAGGTGCAAGATGTCGTTTTGAGATGCCCTTTAGTCTACTTCATAATAACATTTCCATCGACCTTGAGTGTGCTGCGTGCTTCCACGCGTGGGAACGTGAAAAAAAAGCCTGTGTACAGAACGCTCAGACGCACTATATGTAATGGTTTTTGTTGGCTTAAAGACGGTAGTTTGAGGTGCAAATATAGTACGGTGGCTTCCAGAACGTACGCGGTAGTCTTTCAAGTTGGGCACGCCTCGCCGGTAAAGAGAAAAACCTCTAGAATTTCGATGGCGCGCGTTGTTGCGGCCGCCGCCGTGCACTTTTTTCCCTCGTTTCTGTTTTCTGTTTTCGTGGTTTGCATACACTGCGATGACGTTGGGCGTTATAACAGAATCGACTGAGTGTACGTGATTGTGGGAGTTATGTGCGCTAATTCTAGCATATGACATGTCTGATCTCGACGTAGACGGCGTACGCACGCGCTGGGTGTCGTTCGGGCCCTGTACTCGCATCTGTTTATCTGAGTATTTAAGGATGGGCTACGTTTGTAAAACATGCGGTCAATAACCGCTCACGGCATGCCCCTGGCTGCCGGAGGATGTGCTTTGCTGTTTTGTTGTTAGCCTTTATTATGTCTGTGTGAACCACTTATTGTGTAGGTTTTGCAAACCTTTACTGCAATTTCATTTTCTCATCATAATATCACGTTCTCCTTTTCACATACCGTTTTTCATGTGCTCACGCTTGACAGGAGCGACAACCTAGCAAGCCACAAGTCTGATGCCTCAAGCCGTCACCACTTTTTGATTTATTCTTAATCACAAGGAATAAATATGGAAACATGATGGCGATTTCTGCTGTTCATTTAGCACCATATGACACTGTGCACATCACAGTCACACATTTTAGTTGGCTATACTCATAGAAGCATGTACATGAGGAATACCCAAACTTCTTAATTGGAAATCACAGACCATCTTTTCGCGCTTTCTATATAACTTTGCTGGAAAATATGTGTTGTTTTGACGAGTTTTATTAAAATAATGCTAAAACTGAACTATTCTTTTTTTACAGTCGCTGGGCAGAACGGCAAGTATTATTGCACTTGCTTAAAATGAATTCTCCACTATTTTCAACAGTAGTCGCGCAAAAGTAGAGCAAGGATCAAATGAGTAGCTTAAAATACTTGTGGAGTCGCTTGATGCTTCGGTGTGGGTCCCTTGACTCCCCTAGGAGCGTTACCGGCAAGAGTCGTCTGACTCCCTATAAGTGGTAACGTGATCCTCCCGATGAGAGTCTTTGCACTCTTCCTAGAGGGTCAGGGGACTCTCCTAGAGCGAGCCGACCCTGACCCACCAAGAGAGTCACCGTGACTATTTAAAGAGAGTCCTATACGTGGCAAGTCAGAACTCTTCGAAAAGAGTCACGCATACTCTTTTTTTTTCTTAGAGTGTACAGCTTTCATTTACCTTTGTTCCGTTTTCAATGACGTCACCGGTTATAACTTCTGTAACAAAGTTTGTTGCGAAGCCCATCGGGCATTCCGCTTAATAAGTGCGAAATGCAGTGTCACCGCATAGCCGAAATTGCAACATGGTTGGGTGCGTTCGTGCATGTTGTGAAATTAGCTGCAAGCTACAACAACAGCTACGATTCTAAACCTAGGCACCGGCCTTCACCGGAACGATTGGCGTGAACGAAATTTTGTTCTACGAAGCATGGTAGACAACATTTAGCTACACTCGTAATCAGGTACTGGTTAAATGCTGGCTATATCCAGGAAACCAGGCGAAATATGTCCGGTTCCCAGGGCTGTATCCAGCACTTTAAGCGGGACTCGATTAAGAGTCTAACAACAGAGCACTCGCCAACATTAACGTATTGTGCAAGAATTTGTGTTTCAGAGAAAAAAAAATTCAATAATTGCGGGTAGCACCTTGGCTGTGGTGGAGGTCAGTTCTTATTACCTCTGCACAAACCTTGTGGGCATTTAGTGCAGCTTGATTGAAAGCCGTGGTGATCTAGTCTTCGTCACATATTCCATCCACGAGATGCGGACTATAATTGTTACCGATATTTGGTCTTAACATCTCGGAGAATCATGCACGCTAAATATAACGAAATCTCCGGTTAATTTATTTAAGAGCAGATGTTTCGGTTATCGGTTAAGAGCAGAAATATCTGGCTTAATTTTTTTAATGCGGAGCATTTCTTAGTCGCATCTGCGCTGTCGGCGGCGCCGTCCACATCACCACTGCGCATGCTCGGCTCGTCTCGTGCCGGCAGCAGGCCTCTCCTCTCCCTCCTCTCGATCGAACGCGGGCGGTGTGTATATAAGCGGCGGAGCGCGCGTTCGGAATTCAGTCAAAGGCGTCTTTACTTGGCTTTCGCTTGACTTGACGCTTTGCTTGACTCGAGTAGATGCGATGGAAGCAACAGTACCTTCAATCAGCGTCCCACCACTCGATGAAGGCAACGTTACCCCACCTTCATCGTCGTCGGCGTCAACAACAGCAAGCAACGCAGAAGACAAGGCTGTGAAGAGACGAGCATACGACGCTGAACGGAAGCGTTTGAAGCGAGCTGCGGACCCGGAACTTCGTGCACGCTGGAGCCGTCCAAGTCGTACTTGGTGTGCGCATCGTGTAGCAATTAAGCATTCCCAAACCATACCCAATTACGCAACATTCACGCGATACCCCCACCACTCTGCGACGCATTTACTCGAGTTCCCCCCGTGGCAACATGCGGGCGACTTTTTTGCATTTCTTCGCAACTGGGACTTCGTGTATCCAAGAGAAACACCCCTCCTGTAGTGATACCCGATGAAACTGCCAAGTTCAACCTCTAGTTTTTTTCTGTATTTGTTTTTTTCCTTCACCACACAGAAAATTAAGCAGATCACAGGCTCTGACACTCAGGCTACTTCAGGTAGGGGCGTGCCCTAACTCCGCGCTATTGCACAAGATTTATCCAGAAATACAGCCAACTAATGCATGTTCATTATGCGCAGATATCGCTAATCCCGAACATGCTCTGGCGGTGCCCCGCGTTACGCGGCGGGGAAGTCATCACGCCGTCAAAATGCAAAGCTGCTATTACCAGCTCCCGAATCGAAGAACAGCTATGGGCAGTCCAACGGGCCCGCGACGCAGCAGAGAGACTTGGTCTTTCTGTTCCGACGTGGGAGCGCCCCGCAACCTGCTAGGGCGCGTGCCCAGGTACCAAAATTCGCGCCCGTTTGTCTTCTCGCCTTTCGTTTTCGTCTATGGTGTGCGCGCCGAAATGTTTCCAATAATGTCCAAAATATAGTTTATTTATCCATGCATCCATCCAACATATATAGCGTTTAAGTCTAACGCTAGATCTTCGACAATTTGCTTCATTACCACTTGTTATACGTTTATTCACGTTTTCGGGTTGATACTCATCACTCGGGGCCTGCCTCTCCTATAAAATAATCAGTTCTGCATGGGACACACGCTTTCGGTCTCTTCGTTTGATATCATAGCTAAATATGTATATCAGTGTCTGTACCAGCCGTTATACACAAGAGTACCGCCGCTTCCTTACTTACCCGGCAAAATCCACGCTCCGAGGGAGGTTGCGGGCACAGAGTGGGCTTTTAATCGATAATGAGTGCGATTTATTTCTCGAAACCAAATTCTAGGCCCTTTAGGAGACTTTGTTAGTCTAATCACGCCAGCGAAGAACATTCGCGGCAGCAAGAGCTGCCACAATGAAGTTCGGAACATCGTGACTTGCGAATACAAAGTAATCGCATTTGCAGTCGTGCCATCATTTGATTCGTTTTCTCGACGAACAGAAACGAAATGCATCTTTTATTGAAACTGTATCGACAAGTTCACTACAGCGGCGACACTCCTGCATAATACGCATCCGAGGATGCGCGCGCAGGGCTACTACGTGACACAAACGACTGTACAGAGACAAAGTCTATAAATAAGCATGCAGCGAAATATACGCCTACGTACACACAGAGAACTCCTGAAAAACACCAGAGGCCCCGTCGCTGCAGGCGCCTTAACGCATCGTCAGAACGGCCACGCAGACCATTCGAAACAGACGCCGGCCCGTTCAAGAACGGACGCGTCTCCAAACAAACGTGCAGTGAAGCGCGATTTCGATTCAGCTCATTGTTCCATGAATAAACATCGCCGCGAGAATTTTGGTCGACTGTCCGCATACGTGTATCGCTTTCTTCTTACTTTTTTTTTCTGCACACAACTAAAACATAGCATGTAATGATGGAATGGCGGGATGAATAGAAGGCAGGACAAAATGAGAATGGAAAAAAAGTGGCGTTCAGGGTTTTCGACTACATATTCAGCGCCGGTTTACCCTATTTTTCCCAATATGAAGCGCAGCAAACACATACGCGATAAAAAAAGAAGAAAAAAAAACAGTCGGTTTGCACATCAGTGATAATGGTTCTCGGTGAAACGTGGTGGTGTTCCGTATGGTTTGTTCGAGAGAGAAATTTCGAAGCAAGGAAGCGTTTCGTGTAATGAATGTTGGTGAATTGCTGGTAAGTTAGACAAACGAGCTGTGTCAAAACTAACTGTACAAACACAGGCAAGCTATGGTGGTCAGTGGGTGTGCGACTTTATTGTTACACGGAATAGAATAGCTAGTAGATGTAACTAACTGAATACGGTGAGACGAAAGCGAATCTGTTTATGAAGATTAGATGCATGTGTATGTGGTTTCACTGCCGATGAAAGTGCAGAAACGTCGAAAACAGTGGCCGCACATTTTTTAATGAAACAAACAAAAATAAAGAGATACGTTATGAGAGAGATTTCGCTAGTGAAGAAATGATTTCGACCGTTAGTTTATTGCTAATTACTACAGGAGCTTCGCGCAAAAAGAAGGAACAAGAAAACAATTGTTTCGTGACATCGCACCGAATAAAAACATTTAAAATTATGTCATAATGACTCGGTGAACTCTAAAACATAGTGTAACTCGGTTCTCTATGAATTCATTGCACATAAGTTTATGCCTGAACAGATAACAGCTGAATGGGCGTTTAGCCTTTTATACTAATTCTATAGAAAATGCAATTATTTTCTGCAGAATTTCAAAACGACAGAAACGTAGCAGTGTCACCATTATTAGATTTAAGCATTTTGGCACGTCAATTCAAAATAAACTGTCATTTATAGAAAAGTATTCGTACACGCATAATTATTTGCTCCGTGCACATGTAGTCAACGTGACAGTGTCAAGGTTAATCCCTTGCATTAACAATACATAAATGCACGCTTATTTCCGCCAACTGCACTTCTCAACAACGTACACTGAACGCGAGTAAAATATTTGCATCGCGCGTCTTCAACAGTAACAAGTTACACACAATAGCACATTTTTTCTTTCTCGGCGAGCCGGTTTAATAGATTTTTAAGCATCCAACAACACGTATTTGTTTCTCTCACAGCAGATACAAAATTTTTAAAGCTCACAAGTCCATAACGCTGACCAGAGAAGTATCGCTGGTCATGCTGAATGGCGCAAATACTGACCCGACACTTGATTGAAATCTTGACTAGCACAAAGCCTTTAGCAAGTGCCCTGTTTTACACAGGTAACAACGATGCCAGCACTTTATGTTATTACAATGTAAACAACTTCGTAGAGAAGAGACTTGCTTCTTTATAGACTTCGAGCACGATGTGTGCTACGGTCGCCTTTTACACTGCTAGACGAACGTGAAGTTCACGTTGGGCAGAAGAACAACATATCGGTACCACGTTTGTGTTCGATACTGATCTCGATTGCTAATACTGTATCATCATGTGCAAGCTGAAAACTCATGTTCTCACATACACGTCACCCATAAAGGCCTCATTGGTTTTAGAAAAAGGACAGCTCACTCTGAATTGACGTTGTTAGTCCACAGTTTTTGGGAAATTTACACTATCACCTCACGTACCCTCCCCAATTAGCATAAAATATGAGCACAAATTTACGTTACGTGCTCATTAAAGAACCCTCATGCGGTCAACATTAATGCAAAAGTAGCCGTCATAACCACATTGTTATTCGGGGAAGTAAGAGTCCAAAATTTAATTTTAGTTAATTCACGTCCCGCTTGTTACACGGTCACCTACATCACTAGTCATCTTTCACGGTGCTGCTGCTGCTGTTGCTGCGAGAAGCACTCGGGACTACCTTGAGCAGCGACGAGACGCGCAGTACTGATTAGGTCAGGCACTCGAAACGTTTGGCCTTCTGCTCAACGCAAGCTGTGACGCGACGCATGATCACAATGCAACACAGAGACGCGTAGAACTGCCTCGCAGGCATACTACAGTCAAAGCTAACGATACAAGTCGGACCGACCGGAAATACGTGCTGTACAGCAATCTGTCTTAGAACCAGAGAAAACAGTATTTTGATGCTCCTCTCTTTTCTTCGAAGCATACACAAGGCTGTAGCTACTACACGAAGAAAAGGCTCGGAAAGTCTAGAAAACAAAGACGAAAGATGAAAGCATCTTTCTACGGCACTGAGTTAACAGGCGTTTGGTCGAGTGTTCCTTGGGAGGCGAAGTAAAGGGAATAGGGGAGGCGGGAGTTTCGCGTGCGAAGCAGTGTTCCGCAGCGGGGATGGGACGGGGCGGCACGGGCGTCTCAGCGTCCGGGCCCGAAGGGATCGTTGGCCAGCTTGAGTCCTAACCGAGCCTTGGCGGCCTTGGCGCCAGACGCTCCTCGCGTCATCCCGAAGTCGAGCATGCCACGGGACCTCTTCGGCATCACGTCGAAGTTGCTGCGGGGAGAAGACACGGCGTTGCACAGATCAAGAAAGAGAGCAAAGTCACGGGAAGGAGGTGCGGAGGCTTAAGTGGCTCGTGAGCTAAAAAATTCTCGAGACAACTCTAACACTTGACATAGGTGCCTGGTAATGACACTTAGGCAAAAACCAGTCAAAAAGACGCCGGACAAAGGGAAGAAGTGACACACACAAGGACTGGACTAGCAACTAGACACAGTTGCTAGTCCAGTCCTTGTGTGTGTCACTTCTTCCCCTTGTCCGGCGTCTTTTTGACTGGTTTCTGCCTCAGCGTCATGTACCAACTGACCCAGACTTCGACCTTAATGACATTTAGTGCATTTATTCTTCGGTCTATGTGGATCATGTGATATGCTTTTCGGTTCTTTGTGAACACGTGTAGCAAGATCAAAGTAACGACATTTTACTCTCCCCCCGGAGTGTATCGCACGTAGATGCTAGTGTTACTCGGAGAACGCCGTTTTGTACGCAATATTAGGTCTCTGCAGGTTCTAAGTTCGACCCCTGTAAGAGCCGAGAAGCAGCCGACGCCTTATTTGTGCGCCAACTTCTCCTTATATCATGTTAATAAAACAACGTGTGAGAATAACGTTGACGTGAATCAAGCGTCAGCATTGGACTTCGCAGTAGCGTGGATACTTGGGCCACTTGTATGTATTCATTGTGGAAACAGAGCAAGAAAAAAAAAAGAACGAAACACTCCCGTTTGTGTCTTTTTTACTGTTCCCGTGTTTCGTACATTTTGATGCGCTGTTCTCACATAGCACTTTACGTACGAAACGGGCAAATCTCACCTGGATCGACTCCTTAGCAAGCTCAGGAGGTAGTCTTCGTCGGGAGTCAGGGATGAATCGTACACCGCGTTTGGACGATCCCTGTCCCTGCAGAGAAAGAAAGAGTTGGATTTATCAGACTGCTCTGTTTCCGTTCGGTTTCCGTTCGTTAAGAGTGTGACGTGTTTTTTTTTTTTTCGGCCTGAGGGTGACTGTCCTCAAAACTGCAATTTCCGACACTGCGATTGGTTCCATGCATACGTCACGTGGGCACTCGAGGGAAGGGGAGATATATATTAAAGGGGTCCTGAACCACCTCTTGTACTTGGTGGAAAAATACATACAGCGGACAGACAGCGGGCATACAGACGCTGCTGTGAACAGCTCAGCCAAATATTGCAGTAGCGCGTGGCAAGGAGAGTTCACAAGCGGAGCGCGAAGTTGCCGCCTTCTCAAGCGCCCTCTATTCATACAGAGGCCTGTACTCACGCTCTTCGGAAGATCGTCATACCGCAGGTGTTTCGTCACACAAGAGATTGATGCTATCGGTCGATAGCTGACATAAACTAGGAGCGGCGTTTGGATCCGATGAACTTTTCGCTAAAAGCGTACCGCCACGTACAGTTCGCCACGCTCTATATATTATATAGTGTGCTAAAGCTACGCAGTATCGACACTAGCGCGCTACGGAATTGCATCGGGAGTGACCGCGTTTCGTGACGCGCTCTCAAAGTCATCGGCGTGCATGACGCATTTTCTTTCCCCTTTGTTATCCCCCTCTCCCTCCTATGTAGCTTCCAGCGTGCTCGTCGGGATGAAAGGAGAGAGAGAGAGCCCGCTTAAAGCGTGCTACAAATCCCTCTAACTCCACTCGTTATTCATCATTATCAAAATCAGCCGGACTACGCCCACTGCAGGGCAAAGGCGTCTCCCATGTTCCTCCAATCAACCCGGTCCTGTGCTTGTTGGTGTCACGTTATACCCGCAAACTTCTTAATCTCATCTGCCCACCTAACCTTCTGTCTCCCCCTTGCACGTCTGCCTTCTCTTGGAATCCAGTCGGTTATCTTAATGACTACCGGCTATCTTGCCTACGCGCTACATGCCCTGCCCGTGTTTATTTCTTCTTGGTTTCGTCTAAGACATCCTTAACACCTGTTTGTTCACTGACCCACTCTGCTGTCTTCTTGTCCCTTAAGGTTACATCTTTCCTCTTCGACTCGTTAGTGATGGATTCCAAAATGTTTTGCGGCGATCGATTCGTCGGGCAATAGACAGCGATACTGTTGTCAATCGATTATTACTTGGAAATGTGGTTTAGGACTCTTTTGAGAATTGCATTACGTTCATCTGATCCCAGCCAAGCTATAACTCTTATGCAACCTGAGTGAACGATTCTCTCAAGAGTATTTTCGCAATACCTGTCGTCATAAGGGTATTTCAGGTCGCCAACAGTCAAGGACATGTAAAGGGATTCCGAAGGTTACCGGCCTTCAGCAAATGCGAGAGGAGCTATCGGGCTCACCCTCACATCGTCGGCGTTGGGTGTCGAGTAAAAACTTAAGAAAGCCATTAATAGATGCTCGATGTACCCTGCATCCTTGCGCAGCCTTAGCGTGCGCCCTGTCGACAAGGCTTCATAGTGATACATAGTCATCACCCCAAATATAGTTTCGCGATTCGTCATCACGCGTTCATAGTATGGGGTCAGCATTCGCAGTTCCTTTCACACTGAGCAAGCGGACCAAGTGGGCCACAGCCTTCAACTCCTTGATGAATTCATCTCTGTACCTCTGTTAATATAGGTAAGGCCACAACGTGAGTCATGCCCATCATTACGCGAAAGTGAATTTTACAAATTTTTGTTTAAAAGCTTTCTTGTGATCGCCATTAATCGCAAAATACGACTGGCAGACGGCAAACAACATTTATGAAACTAATAACTTCTGAATCGGCATCACATCTTCACCTTAAGTTGAAACCAAAGCTGATGCTTGAATCAAATTCTAGCCTGACCCGCAGTATGCACCCCCCCCCCCCCCATCTTTACGGTAACGACGCCACTTCAACTTTACACCACCAGTTACTATGCCTAAGGCCAGGCTTTCATAGCAAGAAACTGGCCAGGTGAAGATCGAGAGGGGCGTAAGCGTTCACTTCTATTAAGATAAAAGTGCCGCACTTTCTTAGACTAACATACCAGGACTCAGTCTCGAAATTGGCGGGGGCCGATGAAGATGCCCTGGCGAGCAGCACCACTCCCACGAGGACGAGGATTCCAACACTCACTGAACGCACCATGGCTGGCACTGTGGGCACCGCTGCAACGAGATGAAGAACAAATGACGCGGGGTTTAGTATTCTACGCTTGCTATATCGTGAGCGGCACGCCTTTTTTTATACTTAGCATAGTGAGGCTACCTCGGGCACTACAGAAATAGATACGGAGTGCAACCCTGAAATGGTCGAAATAAATGGTAAGATCAACAAAACCACGCGCGCTGACATTCAGTTTACCTCATTCGGTATTTTGCTTTAAAGAGAAAACTTTCCTTACACTACGGCTTGCGGCTTTTAACCCATATATGCCCAAACTCATAAAAAATGACCAAACAAATATTTTTCTTCACAAAAAGTGTACTTCTACCCTCAAAAGAAAGCACAAGTTCTTTATTTACTGCCAGGTAAACGCAGCACTGTTTTTCAAGCCCTCCTATAAATATAAAACCCCGGGCATTAGGGGTGTTATGTGCGGGTGTGGAAGGCCTTGAAACATTTTACGTGCACACCGACATTGCAATTTTTTTGTCTCCATGACGCATTTCATACAAAGCACGCGTTTTCCCGGAGAAAGCGGTCGGCACGTGGCAGCATGAAAATCAAGCAATGCCTAGGCTTGCACACGTTGAGAACGAGGCCTGCTTGATGTGCTGTAGGTGGCGCTAGTCATCAGCTAAAGAAATAGCGATGTTAGAGTGCAGCAAAGAAGCATCCTATATGTAGGACACCGGGCATATATGGGTTAAAGGAAAAAGCCCCAGAAGCCTCATCAAGGGCGAAAAGTGACCGTTTGTGTCGGCTTCCAAAGTGATGCAAAAAATCATCGTCCTGTGATGACATCACCATTACGTCACAGGTCACCGAAATTTGTGACGTCAAAATGACGTCACCATGACTCCACTATGACGTCACTTTGTCAAAGGTGGGTCGATACGGAAGGCACTGCAAAACCACGTCGGGTACAGAAATCTTTTTTTTTCTTTCTTAAAGGTGGGTGGTGGCGGGGGTGGGGGCGAAGGAGTAAGTTCAATCGATTGAAAAGAAAAAGATGGTTTTCGCCTTCGAGCCGTGTTGGGCAAATATATTAGGTACCTTGGGACTTCTCTTTATTTAGGTGTGAAAAATGAACGCTAGATGATGTGTTCGGACTTACCGCGTAAAACAAGGTTCTTTTTTTTTCTTAACTAACCAGAGTGCTTGACTGTTGTCTGCAAGTTCGTGACACGCGTGTCGCTGTAGTTGATGAACTAACGAGCAAAGAGTGCTGCTTAGAAACGCCATACGCACTGCCTGCTACGCTACCTGCAGCGAGAACTTAAAAAGTTTCTGTGTGGTCCCGCAAACACCAGGCTTCTAAAGAATGCACCGATCAAAGCAGCGACGACTTATGGCTTTTCCGCGGCACGATAAGTGAAAGTCTTGTCGCTCAAACGTCGCTCACATATCCGGAACTCGTGTCTGTCAAAACTTTCGATACTAATCAGATTATCAATGTACTTTCCTTGCTTCTAGTTCTATTGCCTCATCGCGTATTTTCGGTCTTCTCTTACATCACACCTTTCCAATCGAAAGACTTGCCGGCGAGGCGTTGGAGCTTATTACGATTACGAAACGAAATGCTGCGAGCTTTGCTGTCTTTTTCCACATTCCACCAACATCCCTGCTAAATTGGTCAGCTAATCTCGCGCATGTTCTGTGCTCTGTTCTTTTATGACCGCGCACTCGGAAATCATTCGGCAGGTGACCTTTCTTTTTGCTTCGCCGACATCTGATTGCAGCTCCTGCTTTCTCGAAAACCCCTGGAACCAGAAAGAACCGGCATAAAGCGGTTCCATAAGCCCTTCCTCGAGGCAGCAAGTGCCAGAGACTCAGTCTTGTCTAGGACACCACACCCCTTTCGTATGCTCTAAAGACATTATCCTTCCCGTCTGCAAAGTCGACGAGGCTTAGTGTTCTCGTAAACTCATCGACGGTCGCACGGAAGTGGAGACAAGGCGAGAGCGGCCCAATTAGTGCGCAGATCTCCGACATACCAACCTACCAGCATCGCTCGAAGAGGCCAATCAACGCATCGGAGATGCACACGACGAACGGACATGGGGAAGCCGGACCGTATGAGGTAGTGAAGAGGACGAGGGAGAGAAGAAGTTTAAGGAGGAAGTGGCTTTCATAACGTTCCCACAACCCTGACCAGTAGAGCGTTGCTTGACCAGTAGAGCGTTCCTTGACCAGTAGAGCGTGAGACAGAAATCGCAGTTCTTTTTTCCCTTAGACCGCTTCAACGCCTCTAATATATTTTTTTTTCAGCCAGTATATAATAACCGCTCTCGACCGGAGGGGGGCGTCCAAGTGAAGAACGGCGAGAGGCTGCTTCGTGCGTCACAGCGTGCGTTCACACAACCCAGTGGTTCTTGGCCGGCCGCCGACCGGTCTGTCGCGCGCGGCACGCTGACGACCCTCGCAAGGCGACAAGAAGGAGGCGGCGCACACGCTCTGGCACCTGTCGGCTCGGCGAATATCGACTGGACCATGGACGCTTGGCCCGGACGCCGTCGCTGCCGACACAAGCTACAGCCAAGCAGCGGCCCGCCGCTGATCCTGAGGCACCGTTTCCCCTTAATTTTCCGCTCGGCTTCATCGGGACACACCTATTAAGCCCGCAAACTGTCGCCCGGCTTCAGCCCCTCTCCCCTCCTCCTCTTCTCTCCACTATACCCCCCCACCCTCCTATCTCTTCTCGCTTCACTCGAACGTCCCCAAGATCATCGTGCCTCCGCTCAGCTCTTCGCTGCCTTTTCGCCTATTTCTTTCCTTATCTCAAACTTCTATGAACGCCTTATCTTGCGCTCTTTACTCTTCAAACTTCGGCTAACGATATCTAAAAGGAGCGCGCCTGTATCGGCTGGGCGAGCGAACAAAATATAACCGAAGAAGTAGAATCCTTTTAAGTCGCAGTGCACCTTTTTCTTTTTGTGGAAGTGAAAAACCGCGCCGTTTCGAGAAGCAGTTATCGGACGCTATTAGCTTTCACGTCGCGGGAGCTCAGACAACGATGATCGCGATCGTTCCTGACGTCACGACAACGATTTGATTTTTGCGTTATGTCTTTGGCATAGACACGGTTGTCGCTGCTATTTCCTGACCCGTTCCGCACAACTAGGCTGCCTGGCGGCTCCGCGTAGTGACTTCTTGCGAAGATATTTCGATACTTCTTATATTTACTCTCTCTCACTCCTTAAGTAAGCGTATGAATACTCAATATAAACAACACTTAAAATCGTATCAACTATGATCGCTCTTCTTAATCATAGGATTATTAATGCGAGCGTTCGGAACCTCGCGGTGCAATGAGAATTGACGGCTAAGAAATTAGTTTCTAATCTCAGCGTTCTGAGATATCTGACAGTACAGTAGCGCTCGAACGTCGTTTCGCTTGACATTTTAACGCGATAGCGTTAAAGAGCTCGTATCGCAGAAATTCCGCCGTCGGCGTCGGCCCTGGCACCGTTGGTTGTGAGCGAAAAATCATCATCTTGTCCGTGACCGAAAAATCAAAAAATCTGCAAATAAAATAAATAATAAAAATGTTGGGTCCGAGATGGAATCGAACCCAGGCCGCCTGCGTGGCAAGCAGGTGTTCAACCACACAGCCACGCCTCTGCTTTGAGCTGCACTGAAAGTAACTTTGATGCTTCCCAAAAATACGCGTCCTGTATACAGGTGTCACAGTACTAGATGTAATATGGCAGTAATATTGCGTGGTACAAGCGTACATTGCCATCGGGCGTCACACCACGTCAATATCATAACGACTTGGTGGCTTAAAGACAGCCACCCATTACAAAAGGCACACGCATTACTGCGCGTATTCCCTTAAGACCACGTAGTGGGTGCATCGCAGCTTCGAAAAAGGTTCTCGCGCATAATTGCTCCTGGTTTAAAGCATGCTACCCATTTCATAAGGCACACACCTTATTGCGCGCATTCTGTTAAACACTCGTAGTGTTCGAAGTGCGCACTAGGGGCAGGATATTGCTATCGCGCTCAACTCTTAAAGGCGAAGCTTAAGCGTCCCCCAATTTTTATTCTCATTTCGTGGCTGTGACGCTGACTCTTCTTCTTTATTCGCGGCTTTTGGTTTGTCCTTTCACTCCTTCTAGATATCCTTGAGCGTATATATAGGAGACATGCGTCGACGTCCACGGGAAATGAAGGTGTGAAGCCGTTTCCAATCACCAAGGAGCTTATAAAGTGGCACGTGTTGCTCTTGATTAAAGAGTCATGTAGAAAAAAATTAAATTTGGGCGCACTGAAAGAGGAAGGGGCACAAGTGTGGTCTTTCAGAGGGAAATTTTCAAACTCGAAGTGTTGATCTCGGATATTTCAACACTCCCGGACTCTAGATTTAAAATCACATGTCACTGGAGGCCCCAAGGCAAGGTTCATTCTTTAACTACAATGCATTTCCTTTATTCGGCACGTCAAGGTTGAAAATTATAAATAAATCCTAGGACGCTGAAAGCATGACTTTCTTGTGTATAAAAGTGTGTTTGTGACTGTACATATTATTTGTGTCTGTAAGTGATCATGGTATACTATATCATAGCCATCACCCGACACCTGGAGTAGCAAGCCAGGCGATAAACCAGGCTAACATCTACGAGGATACCAATAAAAATTGCTATTTATCAATATTTATCTGAACACTAGATGAATTCATCGTTCGTGTTTTGGCAACAAGTAGAAAGGTCTAGATGTGTACATAGACGTATTGTGATCTCACTTTTTCATAGAAAAGCTCACATTCGGGCGAGTTCGTACAGGTTAATGGTGAAAATAACGCAACCATCGCAGCTACAACGTGCTTCCTCTCTCTCTGTATCCATGTACATTCTTACGCTAATTGCAATATGAATTCACGCGTGGATATATTGAACAAACAGCATATACTGACTTCGCGTTATGATAACCTCCAAGTAAAGTTCAATCTCGAGTACTGCTAGTGCAAGTGTTCGGACAGTCATTTTACTATAATGGGTTATGTATACTGGGGTCGCAGTGGTGCAGCCAATCCCAGTTTTGGAACTACTGAACGCGTGCGATATTAGCTTTAAGCTTACAACGACGCTTTGCCAAGTCCGCGCGGCAAGATATCTGCGTGTCCTTTCCCTTTTTTGTGTCTTAATGCGCTTATCGTTTCCTATATGTCACATTACCAACTAACTTGCACCCAGATCCTTTACAAAGAGATCTCAGTGACGTGGCCAAGCTTGCATGCAGAGGAGGTATCATAAACTTTTATACCGATGCAGTGATTATAAGACAACATTTATTACAATTCACGATCGTCGTTGCAGTATAGAAAAGTTGCGTTGGCAGTAGGATGGCTGGTAAGGTCGGCTCATACGGGAAGTTTGGCTCTAATGCAGCCAACATTCCCAGATGTGTGCGACTACTAAACAACGAAAACAAACCATCGATTTCTGCCAGGAATGTGCCAGGAATGCCAGGAATGTGATAGGCCACGAAAGTGTTACGATATTGTTGCCGTAATCAAGAAACGACTTGAATGCGTCAAGTACGACCGCATTCGACGTTAGAAGTGGCGCAATAGTCATAATCTTAGATGGCCCTGTATACTTATATCAAACAGCGCACTCGCCGCAAGGCACGCGCTTTTCAGCGTGAGAAACGCTCCTGCCTTAAAAAGTACTTTCTCCTCTTTCTTTTTTTTCTATTTCAGTGTCCCGATTCCGCAACTTTTTCCGCTTTGGAAAAACCGGGCGGCTTTGAGAGAGAAGTATGACCAGCCAAGCGAAAGTCAAGAACGACTCGTGAGACTTGTTGGATAAGAACAAAAAGATAGAAATTGTGAGGCGCGCCCAGGCAGTGCGTTTTAGAGGCAAGTGAGAGCTTCGCTCGCGTAAAAATCGCCGGCTTAAAGTGGGTCTCACGTCTTGTATGAAAAGAAAGGAGTAATCTCCGCCAGTGACGCCGTGGCAGGCCAGTATGTGTGCGTGTGCCGCTCACGATGAAATTGGTTCTCCCTGTCTCAGTGACGAAAGTGCGTCCCACTGGGAGTAGAGCCACGCCACAGCGCCATGGGAGATGAGAAAAACCTCCGCGTAGCGGAAATTGCCATTTGAACCGCTGGTCTTTGCCTGCCTTCGGATGAAGCGATTTCGTTTGACTGCCGGCACTCGACAGCTTACGTTGACATTTACAGCTTTCGATACCGGATCTTCGCTCTATAAATGAGCAACTTGAGGTCGGGAAAGTCAAGCAAAACGTAGCTACTTCAGTGCATGCTCTCTATATATTTACCCCGGAGTTGCACTAAGCATGCCCTAAACATTGGACTTGCGGTTGAGATATGTTAATACGTGTTACTTGGCGATCCCATTTAGATGTTATGTACGCAATAAGTCGCGGCAATAAACTTGTAATCCACTGTAATTGAGGTACCAAAGTGCTTGCGGTCTACGTGGTGTCTTTTTTTTTTCGTCCTAAATTTTTTGTGCGCCTGAATATAAGGGAAGTCTGCATTTGACGCCAACTGATGTCCTGTAGAACAAAACGACCTTGTTTATCGACGTTTTTCTTTTTTACAATCTAAAAATCTATACTTCCATATTGTGAAGGACCAATAAGCTGTTCAGAATTACTGGTCAAGCTTGCGGGACTAATTCACAACACATCACAGATGACGTCATCACAAGTTCAGTTCCACAGCTTCCTCAGCTATAGTTACCACACCGAGGAAATTCGTATCGAAGCCGCGACTCGATCACAAACATTAGAAACATACATAACGGACAACTCCCAAATTGAAATTCTCATATATATATTCGCGATAACGAGTTTCCCTTACCAAGCACGAGCGCAGAACTAAAAGTGTTGGTGAACATTGTGAGCTTGGCTACCTCCTCTCAATCTGAGATATCTCGCAGGAAGCTTGCGTACAATGCAGTTATTGCCTTCCTTTTCTTTCGGTGTTTCTTCATTAATACACCAGTACTAACGCATGGCGTGACTGTATACAAACTAAGGAAGAGTACAAGCAAGCACTGGCTTAACAATTCGATCTATTTGAAAATGAAACCAAGTGCTTTCGCACGGTATTATACAATACAGCCAGTTTAAAGACTGAGCTCGTATGTTCATTTTCATTTTGCCCTGTCTTGCAGCGCTGTCTGCACCAATGTAATAGCACCAACTAGCCCGGCTATCAGCCGCGTCCAATAAGTCTCCAGGTACCTTTTCTCTCCCATTAGACCCCCTGGTTTCACTTCTCACGTCAAAAACCTTGAATTCCCCTCTTACTCGCCATTCCGCTCGCCATTCAGATCAAGCTCGCCGTCTCTTGACTGTGATTGCGAGAAATGCGCCCGTGCTCGCAACCAAACTCTCACGCTTGAGCATGTGGCATGACTGCGTACCATTATTGCCTGTATACATAGAGCGGTCATCGTGTCACAGTGATAAACACAGATAATGCAATATGCCCTCGTAGTGAATGCTTTGGAAGTAAACCGCGCGAAAGCTGGCACGACGCACTGGATTACAGTGTTAAATAATGAATCACATATAGTCCAACTTGAACCAGCATTCATCGCAGTATTCCATAAAGCGCTCGTTTCATCGTCCGCAATCTTCTGAGTGCTACAGAGCCGATACATGTACAGTTGATCATACAACCAGGATGTTGCTCACATACCAGCGTTACTACTCCTCACTGACAAGCTAATTAGTCTCCAACGTTTCTATCTCGTTTTAGCATGACCTTCGAGATAATTGGAAAGGCACAGGTAGGCTGATAATCTCTGAGACCGTGGTATTACAGCAAATCTGGCGAGCTCCCGCTGCCTTGATTCCGAGAGGGCGGTTCCCCTGCTTATATCCCTGCCTCGCTCATTTTTCTTTATTCGTTGTCTGCAAAGTTCCTCTACAAAGAAGGAACACGGGAGGGTAGTCGCCAGAGCGAAATATAGAAAAAAAAAGGAAAATGTGCGTGTGAATATATCGAGACACTTTTGACTGGCACAAACACGGTGTCTGTGCATTATAGCAATATATTTTGGCTTCATACCCTCGATACTGTACAAAGGCACGCAGTTTTATCGCAAAAATAGGCATCATGGCAAAGGCTTTGCTAAGTTGATGAAACTACACTTCCCAACTGTGCAGTATATCTGCATTTCAAATAAGAGGATACATAACTTTGTCGTTTAATATTCAGCGTTTTTTTTTTTCGCCCGTCTGCGCGTGAATGACGGCCAATTTTGCCGAGTAGATAAAGCCGGTCCAAAGACGATGGAAACACGGGGGGGGGGGGGGGGGGGAAGGGGGGGGGGAGGTGAGGCCTTTAACAATCCTGGTAGCTGAAGCGATAAAAATCTTTTCGTCATTAACGTTGCGTCTTACACGTCAACCTTCGAGATGCGAGGTAATCGAGTTTAACATTTTCCTGTTTTCAGTTTAGTTAAGTTCCGTCTAGCCAGTTTTCAAGCTCTGAGGAGTCCTGTAAGACCGACACGATCAAAACGCATCCCATAATTAAGGACGAAACCTTTATCGAGAACGTCGAGACAAAGCTGATTACCTTTTCGGCTTATCTTCCTTTTTTTTATCGTTCAGTCGAACGTGATCGTGCATTTTAAATTTTCTCACTATGGGAAGAACGGTAGTTCCAAGAGTACTCTAATTGATTCCGAAAACGAACGATGAAAACGGCGCCAATCTCATCTCAACAAAAAACTCACAGGGTCCCTTACGTATTCACGTAAGACGGCTCGAAGGCAAAAGCCATCTTCTTTTTCGTGTCAGTCGATGTATTGATCCTGCCTCGCCACCCTCCAAAAGCTCTCTGCCCCTATAACGTGGTTTTGCACTGCCTCCGGGATCAGAAGCACCTTACGTGGTTTTGCACTGCCTCCGTCATACGCCCCCCTTTGACCAAGCTACGAAGTCGCGTGATGACGTCATATGACGTTACAAACTCTGTCGGTCTTTGACGTCATGATGACGTCATGGGGCGACGTCATCACGAGCTGACTTTTTTCGTTACTCGTCCCAGACACCGCGGGACGCCGACGCCGACTAGAGTCACTGGAAAATCAGAGTACCGCAAAGGTAGGCTGCACGCGGGCAACATTGAGCGGCGGCGGCCATTTCCCTTCCAGACCGTCCGGCGCGTTGCTAGCGCGTATTGAGAAGTGACCGATCTTTCACCCTCGGTGCCGTGTTACGCTCGGCGGAACGGCATTATGTGTGTGTGTTTCTGCAAGAGGATATTAGAAGTGATTTCGAGTCATCGACAGGTATGGATCAACTGCGCGGTTAGCGGTGTAACTAATAAAACGTACGGCGAATGTTCCCATGTGCTCGCGAACTCTCTTCATGGCTTCGTCGGTCTCTTTTCGTGTCACGCCCGGGTGTGTTCGCTAGGTTCGGATCTGTAAACATAGTTGCATTAGCGCAGTGACATCATGCGAGATGCCATTTACTTCGACATTTGGTGAATCTTGACTGTTTGCGCTAGCTTTGCAGTCGGTGTTCAGATTCACTTCACTCGAGAACGTTATAGAACATCGAGAACATTCAACATTGCGCCCTTCGACTGATCGCTGACGCATAGCTTGCTTGCGCACAATGCTTGCTGTTCAACTGGTTTATATGTGTAATAGAAGTTGTGTGTGTACGGTAATTGGAAGTTGTGCGCGACGTATTTATGTCTTGATTCGGAACGCCAGCGGCCGAACGCACGGGCGAATCGGCGTGCGGTAGGTAAGGTGCATTTTATCTTGCGATACGTAGAAAATAGGCCATCAAAAATGATTTACGTCACTACTTAATTGTTTCATTTCCTATTTCTTGTCTCCTTAACATTCCCAACGTTGCAATGAATTTGCAAATATTTTTCTGTGTTCCGACGAACAGAGTTTTTTTTTTTTTTGGCGTTGCCAGCGCGTTCTTTTGATCAGAAATAGCACATCCTGGAATTTTTAAAGCGCATACTGTTGCAACACGGTATGTATATAGACCTAGGGCTCGCATAAAATCGACTCCCTCAATGCGTGGGATCTGGGTTTTTTTTTTTTTTTTTGCTGTGACCATTTCTCACCAACTATACAGTATTTTAAGGATACGCTCGGCGCAATGCAGCATTAGCAGCAATTTTTTGCTACAAGTTTAAAAATAAGCTTCATAACATTGCCTTATACCAAGTTTATCAACAGAGTTCCACGCTTCTGTTTTGTGCAATGCCAAATGATCATGCCACAATTGCCTTCAAGGTATAGCAGAAAACAGTTATTATTTTAATAAATCTTCGATTTCGCTCTCGTGCGTGACACGCTCATAACTCGGATAGCATGCGTAATATGTTCAACAGATCGAGATATAAACAGCCGAGCAAATAGAAAGGTATGTAGTTTTCAATATCGCTGACCATAGCGAACCGAAAAGGTGAATATCCTGTCGCATAAGGTCTTTTCCACCAAAGTTAATGTAGTTCACTGCAGGAAGGAGTGTTATTCGAGGGGGGCGAATTTATTCCGGCCAACTATGCAGCCACGTAGAACGGCGCACTTTGACATTAATTTTTCCCATACGGCATGCAAAAATAAACGAGACTCCCAGAGTAGCTCACCACTAACGTTCGATTGCTGGTGAGCTACTCTCTACTGGCATCTGCATGCAGTGGCGTAGCCAGGGTGGCACACCGGGCCCGTACCCTACCCCCCCCCCCATCCCCGAATTTTTTTCCCGTGGCATGCATAGCACGAAATGACACTCGACCGCATCTGCCTGGCAGGCTCCCACTTCAGATAAAGGAGGTGCCCCCCCCCCCCCCGAAAAAAATGTCTGCTTACGCCCCTGTCTGCATGACGCGTTTAAAAACGCGACGAAGTACTTCTGGGGACCGTGGTACTGCTAAATGTCCGGCCACGCTCTGCATTGAACGCGCCTGCGCCCAAAGCGCTTGGAAGGGATATGGCGGCGAGAGGTCACGTGATGCGAGTAAGCGAATCGCGTCGGCGGCGGCGCGCGGAAAACAGATGCGATACTCTGAAAATTTTCTAGTGACTCTAACGCCGACGTTCAATTTTCGCGTTTTATGAGGCATCTAAGGCTTACGCCTTAACAATGCACTTCCAGTCGGATCACTTAGGCGCGCCTGCCAAGTGGTGTTTATTTCTGCTATGCCTTAATCAACACTAGGAGTGCTTTTAGCGAACGCCTTGAGTTTTCTGGGCTGGTTGAGACGAAAAACCATTTAGGGGCTGTCGCTGAAGGCAACGTTTCGACAAGCCGACTTGTCTTTGTCAAGGCAGCAACGGCAAAGATAAGTCTGCTCGTCGAAACGTTGCCTTCAGCGAAAATCCCTGTTCAAGGATTTTTCATCTCTTCAAACTATCATCTTCCATTAAACTTCCGCGTTATTTGTACTGTGCAGGTTGAGTGGGTTGAAAAGGTGAACAATGCCTACGTACACACACACACACATGTGCCCACACAGAGAGAAAGAGGGATAGCTTGCCGTGCTTCTGCGATCGCAGTTACGACAATGCTCTGCATCTTTGTAGATGTGGGTGAATGTAGTACCGACTAGTCACTGTTTCGAAGCTCGTAATGATTCCAACTTCAGTATTCCAATGCCAGTATACCATACTCAGTGTCAATGGGATATTATGTTTCATACGACACAACCTCGTGTGTGACCAAGCGAGATAAATGCTTCCAGGTTGATGGAGCATTGAGTGAGCAACAGTCGCCGTTCTTTTTAGCAGGCGTGAGTACTTGTTCAGTAGGTACACGACCACGTCTTTATTCCATCTTTCGTGCAACTAAACACACGTAATCATTAAAGCATTCGTTCACAGCAAATCGGTTCGTTGAAGCTGCCAAGATAGAGAGAGGCTCACGAGTAGGATATCTCGGAGCGTGACGAACTTCTCGTCATCTGGGAAGCTTTATTTCCGAGATATCAGTACAGTTTTTCTTTGTATCTTTATGGTACTAACGCATGGATGACAATTTTCGCTGTCATCAACAGCCTTGATTCATACATTTATCTCTCCGTTTTGATAAGGTTGCGAAGTTGCTCGCAAGCATAAGTCCCCGTGTACCAGGAGGTGCGTCATGCACTGTATTGCAAGTACTTCATCACTGCAACCAAATGGTTTGCGCAACGAAGCGCAAGCCTGGGTGTCTGTATACTTGTGTGTAAGCGTTCTTTGGGTACTCAAGCCTAGATCATTAGCTCACCTCACCACATACATGAAAGCCGCGTTAGCTCCATGAAACGTCAACTGAGCATGCGTGCTTATTGCAAGAACTGACGTTGCTGCAGATATGCTTGTTAAGTGTTTAGATGCCTTACAACTTGGTATGTACATACGTTTAGTGTACACTATTCGTTTCCAACCATTACGGGTAGGGATGGCACATCAACGTCGGCAACCGCGGTATGGAATCGCCGACAGTCGACGCGAAATGGTGCGTCGGAACGTAAGCGACCGAAGTTATGACAACCTGAGCACGTATAACACGAAGAAAGAATAAATTGACGAAAGAAAAATCAGACGACATAGAGTATGAGAAGACCAGTAACGCGCTCAAAATGTACAGAGAAACAGATAATGGCCCAAGAACCATTATGAGATGACCGTTCAACGCAAGCGAAGACATTCTGATAGATCTGATGGTGTGGGTCTCCCTGTTTCCGCAAAGAAAAAGAAAAGAAAGGATTGCTTAGCAGATAAGATGGAATGCCGCTTCTTGACTTGTCCCCTGTTGGTTTCTGTGTGATCTTTCTTTCAAGGACTTCTTTTGTTGTTTTCAACTTTCTGGCAGTGAGAAATTTGTGAGCTTTTTTCTTCTCGCTTCTATCCTTGCTCAGGGTCATCACGCGACGATGAAGGTCACATCTGAGCGGGTGTGAAGGTCACAGAGAAACATCAGTAGCAAAACTTGAAAAGAAATGTGTAGCTGACAGACAGAGAATATCAAGTGGGCAAAAGACTCTAATAAAAGCTTGGCCTTTTCTGTCATTAAGGTTATACGTCTGGTAGTTCACGTGGAATGCGCGTGGGTATATGGTGACTCGGGGTCCATCATAGCACCCGAAGCTGACGCGCCGAAAGCGTAGGACCAACTCGACATTAATTACGACACCTCGGGTCGGCACCGTAGGCACACGCATCAGACTCTTCTGGAGGCGTACTTCGCCGAGACAGATTCTTCGCGAACTTTTATAGCGCAACGAGCAAGCACAGCCGGCAGCATGCTTTCGCATGACAACCAACACGCTCCTACGTCCTCGTCGCATCATCGCACTTCCCAGGACCACCCGCTAACTCAATCCTCCCCCACCCTTTACTCCACGGAACAGCGCGAACGAAGTGCCGAGTAACCAGATTCCTTCTCGTGCCCGAAGAGCACTGCCGCCTGGAACGTAGGCGCGGTGCATGGTTTACCTGTCGGCCCCAGCTTTTAGGAGGCAACTTCGAGGTAGTGGTGGCGGCTGTAAGGCCTACGGAGAATGAAGGGCCTCGCGCTAATGGTGGGTCTCTCGCCGCAGCGACGCGAGCTGTGATGATGCCCGCCGCCAAGCTTTCTTGGCGCCCTAGACACGTGCGGCGTGCTTTCGGTTGGCCAGGACGCGAGAGTTTTGTTTCAGCGTTGACCTCGTGTTCGGGGCATGGCCAAGCCTGTACTCCCCATTCTCTACTCGGCGCTCCAAGCATGAAATCGATGCGACGCCCTGTCTGGTATGCGAAAAATAATGTTGCCCGCTTTTTTTTGAGATGCTGATCTCAGATACAGCGAGCTTCATCGTGCGGTAATAAAGTCGGTGATGCTTAATGGGCTGAATGGTTGTTAATGATTCGATGGGAGTAATATCGCGTTTGATTGTGCACTTTCTGAGTGTACACATAACGGAGGCTAAGCAGGGATTTCGTCTTGATGCGAGAGCACTATCAGAAAACAAGATACAGAAACCTTAACCCACGGTTTCGTACATGCCACGAGGGCCCTATTGTGCTACTTGAAGACGCTCAGACTTCACGAGCGTTTGTGAACTACCAACGCGAGGTCGCGTTGTGCGTGTTCACATTAACTGTTCGTTTGTTCTTTGTCTTACTCTTGTCCTTTCTCCTATATGTAATCTATTATTCACCCTTCGTTACCCTAAGTGTACTGTATAGCCAACCGAGCCGAAGCTTGGTTAACTTCCCTTACTTTCACCTTCGTTTCTCTCTCTCTCTCTCTAATTAGGTAAAAGCATCTAATTTGCTCAAATTGATTTTTGCATAAGTCGTAGCACTTCACTTCAACCAGCGAGAGACGACGCAGACTGGAGATATGGTTACGTTCCGTCACCTGAGCGACTTTCTTCTCGCACCGTGAAGCCACAGTGACACAATCTAAAAAGCCTCTCCTCCCCATGACCACAGACAAGAAGCTACTTTGTGGAAATTGATGGCCTGCCTGCTACTGCCTAATGGCACCAGTACACATATTTTTATTGTGAGCACTAATATCCGCGCGCGCCTAAGCAAAGTCCTGACACCGTCCGAATCCCAATTTGTACGTCCTTCCGTCGCGAAATCACACCTCAGCGCTTGGAAAAGCTGGACTGCTGTGCTCTCGGTTAAATGTTGCCTGGTAATGTAGCGAAATTGCAACCAAAAGTTCCAAACACGGGCGTTTATAAGTGCGTCATCCGACTACATTGTAGAGCAGGCGAACCTTCAAGGAATCGAACACGTGACTTTGTATCCGCTATTATAATGTCTCAGCGGCCCGCTATATTGCACTGGTAGCTTCATGAAAACCTCGACATGCGTGGGTTTACGGGTTAGAAATATGCAGACATGTTTCCGCAACAGTCAAGAATTCCGCCGTGAACTTGGCGTTCAGCATTCCCTCACCACAACAGTGTTATTAAACTAAAACCCTTCCGCGGTGGTCTAGTGGTTATGGTGCCCGACTGCTAACCCGATGGTCGCGGGATTGAATCCCGGCCGCGGCGGCCGCATTTCGATGGATGTGAAATACTTGAGGCTCGTGTGCTTAGATTTAGGTGCACGTTAAAGAACCCCAGCTGGTCGAAATTTCCGGAGCCCTCCACTACGGCTTCCCTCATGATCATATCGTGGTTTTGGGACGTTAAACGCCAACAATTATTATTAACTAAGAACTCAACCTGTGCGACTAAATGAGTATACAAAAACAGGCACTAAAGGCCAAATGCTGCTTGCCTCTTATTACCCTGACGTTGTTTAGTCTTTTCTTTTTTATGTCTATGTCGACCAGCGTAAAGAATAGCGATGAAGTGCGAATAAGACACATACAACACCACATCATGGGTTGATCCAGCGTATTTTTAACTGACTGCAGCACTCACGGAGATTGTCTACGGCTACCAAGTCGTCCCCGAAGAGGGCTGGCATACCTCTCCTTGGAATTCTCGTGGCTTACTCCTACAAGGAATGATTGATGACTAGGACTCACGTCACAAAACTGCGCTGTGGACTATGCTTCGATGAAGAGTATCGAGGCCATAAGTGTCGATCGATCTATACCACCTGGGGTTCTTGTTATGTACGTTTTATCTAGGTCCGCGGCATCTACTGTAATACTTTGTTTCACCATGCATTAAATATTGAGTGCAACGGGAGTACTGCAGGCTGGAATGCTTATTCGTGGTCGTGAACCATCTCATCTTCTAAAAAAAAAAGAAACATTCTTTACAAATGAGCTTTTTCTGCTTGCGTGCTAATTTCCCGCTAAATGCAACGCTTTCGAAATCACGGGCTTCCGAAACTAAGCTCGTTCCTTTGTAAATATCACCTGTGACGCAAGCGAAAATTTCAGTTGTGTAAACAGCGATTCTCGGAGCAAGGGTGGGGAATTATCATCGTGTTCCTGCATATCTGTGAGCTAATTATGTTTCTCAACGTAAACGCAGCGTCGCTCGCCTTCATTTTAATACGGCGGACGCGCTTGGATGCTTCCGCAATTGCGTTCGTAATGGGCCGATCGCTTCGAAGCTGTTTCGCCAGCCTTCTGAGCGCCGAGCATAGTTAAATTTATGGCACATGCTCAAATGTTAGTGCGACGAAAGGTCCTGCTTCCAACCCAGTGTGTAGCTAGCCATTGTGACGTCAAACGCATTTCCCGCGCAAATATCGCTGACGCGCACCTGCTAACACGAAGTGTAAGCAAAAATGGAGTCATTTCTTACACGAAGAACGCAAAATTTAAAGACAAGCCTTTCTTCTTCGTAAATACGCGAATCAGTAACAAAAAAAAACGCACCACGCGGCAACAAATCTTCGATAAATTGCATTCTGTTGGCCGTCTATATACGGCTTCGAGCCAGCGCCCGTAGCGGCGAAGCAGTTCCTTTCCATATTTTCAACACTTTAATTTATCATATCTGTTCTTAAAGCGCGTAAACGAGACAGAAAAAGATAGAAGAAGGTGAATCAGTGCAAGAAAAAGTGTTCCATCGCCACGGCCAGATTCTCAACATGAAACCAGTCGGCCAACAAACTCACGCCGCAGGACGCAGGCAATATATATATATATATATATATATATATATATATATATATATATATATATATATATATATATATATATATATATATATATATATAAGAAACTTTAGACAACAGAAAATAAATAAAGACGTGTGCTGCACGCGCTCGAGTTAAAATACTGTCAAGGGAGCCGAGAGCGGACTACATCCGCAAACAGGATTTCCAAAGATTGCACCGCCCGTACAAATGTTTGCTTTATATTCATTTCACACTCATCCATTGTTTATTTTTTTGTATCTATAACTTCTTTTCTTTTATCCTTTTTTTTTTTTTGAGAAAGCGAATAGGGAAGGGACATCGCGCGTACTCTAGTTGACCCTTCCCCTTACTTCTTTCTTTCTTTTTTTTTGTAAGGCATAAAAGACAGAACCGTTTACGTATGCAGAGGACCGGCTTTTACTCGAGGACCTTGAGAGAAGTGTACACTTTGGATATGTCACGCAAACGACGGTTCAGCCGGCCGTGGACAGGCTTGTTTCTCGAGTACGCTCTTGCGTCGAGGTTTCCGGCCTAACTACTCGCACTAGCGAGGCGGCGTTGAAGAAAAGCGAAGGCAAAAATAAAGTAATGTTTTCATTCGCCGAGGGACGCGTTATTTCCGCGCCTCGAGGGAACGTCGTCAACCCGAGGCATAACGAGGAAGCGTAAGAGCCATTTATGATTGTCCTCTCCAGGAGAGGTGTTGCGGTGACGTTGAAGGGAGCGCCGTAACGGCCGCTATGCTAACTAGAGACAGAGAGGAAGAAGGGAAGGAGGGAGGGGGGCGGGGTCTAAATATAATGCGGTAGTAGACAGTGTTGAGAGCGAACACGCATGGCGAGTGCTCGAAGCAATCAGCAGCCCGCTAGTGCCGCTGTTGCGCAACTGGCAAACTGCAAAGCGTTGAGCACCGACTGAGAGTCCGGAATGAGTGTGAGACAGTTTTAAAAGGGCGGCCGTTTAGTTCTTCCATTTTCCTGGTCGTTTGTCCGAGTACGTGTTACGCAAAACAGGTGGGGAGGGAGGTACGCAGAGAAGGATGCTCCAACGTTCTTCGAAAAGTGCGGCGATGGGAGTGAACTTTAGGCTGAACTATGTAATCAGGCACTGTACCGGCACGATGCACGGCAGCATCTCTGACTGGCGCAGGACTTTCGCCGGCCCTAATTACTAGGGTAACACCTCTTGTAGAAAGCATCCAAACGATCGGACCAACCAACCAACCAACTGTTCAGATTGCGCCCAGTTTGATTCATATTGTGCCCATATTGTGCCCACTCTACACTTTGAATGAAAGTGCCCGATGAGGGCTCGAAGGCCGCATTGGGCACACTTCCACTACAAGTGACGGCTGTATTGTTACGCTGTTGCGGACGCCGGCACGTCAGCATAAGCACTCACCATCGTTATCCTGAATCGGATATTCCATCTGGCGTTGATCCCTCGTACTTTCGTGAGAATTGTCCCTTTGCGCAACCATCTTAAGGTGTAGTATAAAAGGTTGCATTGACTTTGTACAACAGAACGGCGAAGTTCAATCAAATCACAGGCTGCGGGATACGTACACTTCTAAGCAAACGCGTAAAACAATCGCAAAAGTTACAAACCATCTCGATAGAGCCAGGAATTTGGTACACACTCAGTCTTGTTTTATTTATTTATTTATTTTTGTGCTGTTGCGGTATCTCATGCGCGCTACAGCGCCACGAGCGTTATTCGCCGCCAGAAAAACACCAGTCCATTCGGGCTGCCGGTTTTGCCGAGTCGGTTCTCCCGAAACTATATGTATCTCATTATGATTTCCCCAAAAAAAAAAGAAACAACAGTAAAACTGATGTGAGTTAATAAACAGTTGCGAGTTCACGCTCGTTTGTCTCTCTTCTTTGTGTCCCCGTCAACTTTGTGCGCGACAAATTTAACCATGAAAAGAAACAGCACTAACATGTGCGACGCTAAAGTAACATTCTTGGTTATTTTCTTGCGTGTGAGCGTGTCCCAATACAACATCAATTCGCCGTTACACTGTGGTTTAAGGTTCTTTAGCGACCCAATCGGAAGCTAAGATAGATGAAGTTGATGCGCTCCCATTGAAGAAAGCGATTCAGGGGCGTCGACCCGGCTTTAGTTTCTTGCGGATCATCAAAGACTCATTACTGCGGACTACAGGGATAGGAAGATGCCGCGTTTGGAAATCGTCGTTCTTCGGTTCGCGAAGTCGTTATCTTTCATATCACATTCGACGCATGAATGCAATCGAAAGACTCTCTCTCAACGCGAGAGGGTTGAATGAATGAGCCGCGAGTTGCCTCGTGTTGAAATGAACCGCGACGGAATTCGAGTTTATTCGGCTTCCTCGGAATCGCCATGGCCGACGGTTAACTTGCTTGCGTACACGCTGCACAGAACTAGGCGGGCCAAATGATACGATTCTTGCTCGCTGTTTGGAGCCGGGAAGCTTTCTGAAGCCTTTGCTCTTAAGCGAACGCCAGATCTTCGTTCTCGAAAATATTGGGGCCAAGATGACATTTTTTACGAAACGTTTCGACAGTCAACCGCACAAGTCTAAGAGCCCTCCACAACGAGGGGTAATGAGACATCGATATGTATACAGGACTCACTAACGGCAGGGCTCGACGATTATGTGTCACCAGTACGTCCCGTGTATCTGTGCCTTAGGGGCGAAGTGACATCGCCGCAACTCAGATGAAGCAAGACGCAACGAAATAAATCGAGCAAAACAGCGGCTAGTTACTCTTGTAATAGGACGCGCATGCACCTTCAAGATATGAAAGTAACGCTACGGAGGTAGGTGATTATTTTTATTCGTAGCGAAAACACAAGACAACGCGCAGCATCAACATGTAACATGAAACCTACATCCGAAGCGCGGAAAGAGGTTCTGTCCTTTCTCCCAGTCCACTGTTCGAAACATTACTCATCGTCTGCTACGATCCTGCGCAGACAATACGGATATATGATTCGTCCGTATATTTCCTGCTGCTCTGGGTGTCGGATCGGGTATCTCAGCCGCGAGGCAAATCACACTCGGAGGCCATTATTTATTACAAATGCGGAGGTAGTGATGCCACCCAAAAGACAGCTCTGATATTAGGGCCACGGTGGTCTACATTGACACCTGTATTGGTGTAAACCTTACTTGTGTAAATCCAGCGTACGTACAATGGTTGTAAATCTAATAGGTGTAAACCCAATTTGCCTAGATAGGTGGTCTGTTCTGTTCTAACTTGCTTACTGTGAAAAAGAGGTTTATATCACTTTGGCTGCTCTATTTAGGTTAGTTCTGCAGCGCAAAGAAAGAAAGAAAGAAAGAAAGAAAGAAAGAAAGAAAGAAAGAAAGAAAGAAAGAAAGAAAGAAAGAAAGAAAGAAGAAAGAAAGAAAGAAAGAAAGAAGAAAGAAAGAAAGAAAGAAAGAAAAAGAAAGAAGAAAGAAAGAAAGAAAGAAAGAAGAAAGAAAGAAAGAAGAAGAAGAAAGAAAGAAAGAAGAAAGAAAGAAAGAAAGAAGAAAGAAAGAAAGAAAGAAAGAAAGAAAGAAAGAAAGAAAGAAAGAAAGAAAGAAAGAAAGAAAGAAAGAAAGAAAGAAAGACTACCCAAAGACAAAAATCAACAAGGAAAACATATGGAAAACAATGAAATGAATAAATTAACATGAAAACAAACAGTTCGCTTCCAGGAGAATCACATTGAAATAGAACGTTCCCACGCACAGATTTCAAATGGTGTAAACCTAACGCACCTACATTAGTGCAAACCTAGGGAATGTAAACCCAACGTAGCTACATTGAACTAAACCTAAGCGAGTCGTCCATAGACGAGAGTTCTAGCTGAGCGAGTGCAGCCCCTCTAGTGTTGGCATGCACGCTGTAGTGCGTGAGATTCCAAGGCGGCACTGGCGTCAAGAAATCTCACGCGCACGCAGACAATACACACGTTGAAACCGGCCGACCCTGCTACTGCCGTTTATCCGCACCCATACGTAAGACGTGCTCGCGTCAAACGCCTCGAAACTCCCTAAAGCAATGGGTAGTAGGAACTGCACTGCCTGATAGAGAGAGATAACGGTCAGAAAAGCCCATTCGTTGCGACAATAGCAAGTATGGTAAATTCTAAAACATGTCTTAAGAACCTGACTGTCCCACACACCTCACACCACCGAGTCTACAGCTTAAGCTTGATTACGAAAGAAATGTTCTTTAAGATGAAGGCGAACAGAGTGAGCCTCATTAAACTGCGGCGCTGTACAGCCCGCCATGCAAAGGCGATTAGAAAAAAAAAACGTAAAGAAATAGTTGGGCTAAATGCAGCGCTGGGCAAAGTACCCTCGTCCGTGCTTACCCGCATTACGAACACTGCGGAAGAAACGTTCAAAATAGATAAAGCACCGGCTTCCGCTTTCTGCCACAACTATACCGCCTCAATTCCCTGCGGTTGTTGCCGCCGTCGGTTTCGACTTTGCGCTCGGTGTTCGCACTCCATGCATCTAGCTGTCCTTAATAACAGCCGTGAAAATGACCAAGGAGGTGTTCAAGTGCCGCTGCATCTCGGATTTGCATCCGAGAAGACTCTGCCTTTTGTTATGCTAATCGGGAATTCGCCGCGAGAACACCCTAAACGGGGAGTTAAAAGTATAAATAAACGCGCTCGTTCCCGGCCGCTCTCTAATGGTCGTAGCACGGGCAAACACTTCGAGTGGGCGGCGTAGAGAACAGCGCCCGCAAAGCGATTAAGAGACGAGCGGGAGCATAAAGGATGAGGCCGGAGGCGCGAGTTACGCGGCAATCGCACTGTCATTCAGCGCCTGCGATGTCCATTCGTCTTTTCCTTTGTGATTATATCAATGCGGGATGAAGATAGGATAGTTTGCGACCAGCAGTTTTTGTTCTCGCGACTTTCTTTTCTTTATCACGATGTTTCGATGTGACGAACACTCATTAGAGCCCAAAAAACACAGGGGAAGGCTACATGACGAAAAGAGTAAAACATTTCGTCCATTCGCAGTACACTCTTAATCAGGGTCTGGTTGAATGCTGGCTATATGCAGGAAACCAGACGAAAATGACCGGTTTTCAGGCTGTATCTAGCACTTTAAGCGGTACCTGGTTAAAAGTGTATAGCACTAACCTGCTACACCATCCAACAGTGGTGGAGCTCCTACACTGTGTTGCAACGAGTCTTAATTTGACGATGAAAGAAGAGCGCGAGTGGCGAGATAATAATACTCGTCTAATTTAGGAACGAGTACGACCGCAACCGGTTATAGCACAATTTCTGTAATTACTTCGGGCCAGCGGTCACTCTTGAGATGGACAATGTCCACAGCGCACAACAGGTAAAGGAGATGAGCGTGGCTTGTTTCTTGAGAACCGAGGAAGTGTTCGCGTTATTTACTCGAAAGTGACCGTCCCACGGGTTGTTTACCTCACTGCCATCTATCTGGGCCAGCATAAGCAACTGAAGCAAGAAGTTTCAAACTTTCATATATCGTCGCTTAACGATCTCACTAACCGAGCAGTGCCCGCGGTGGATTCCTTTTAGCTTTAATAAGACGACGCCCAACCGTAAGAGCTCCCACGGGAGCCGGGCGAAAACCGTGTGCGCGGGCGGAAATTGCCGCAACGGTAGTGAAGCTGCGCACGATATCATTACTACACCTGAACCAGCTGGCGGGAAACCCGGAGAACACTCAGACAAAAACGGGCCGGGCTACGCAACGCCAGAAATGAAAGGCGCTGCCATCCGCGAAACTATTTTTCTCGAGCGGGGAACAAGGGACCGTATACGCATTGCGCCAAATGGAACACCTTTCTTTCCCCGTACGCCTTTTGCTAACGCTGTTGACAGCGCCGCCGGTATGTCAGACCCTGCAGGGGAGACGTCCGAGCGCAGTCTATTAGACGCACCCTATAGGTAGGATGTCTCTCCCAAGACGTGCTCGTTGGTCCGTGAAAACTGTTGAGCGCCATTCTTCTCCTATCTCTCCACTCCAAGCCGCGCTCGCGCGCCGTCTGGACATCGTTGTTTTCTATTCTCTGTGCTTTTCTCCCGGATAGGTATAAACCGGTGGCGATCAGCATTGGGCGCTTGGCGAGTTCCCACTGTCGTCCTTTCTTCGCAAGGAAGAACAATTGCATTCTTGCGGACACTCGAGAATTGTGGACACTCGAGCTGGCCACGTCGTGGGTGGCGCTCCTTATAGGAGATGTTATTAACGTTCGCACTACACTGTGTGCCCCTTGCAACTTCAAGTTGCAGCCTTGAAGAAAAGGCCGCTTGTCGAAACGTCGGCTCTAGCAACGCCCCGTGTTCCAAAGATTGTCCATCTCTTCAAACTTCAATCTTCTCCTGAACTCTTGTCTTGTTCTAGAGAGGAACATTACAACTGTCGACTACCACAAACGTAATCACTTTTTTTTTTCTCGAAAAACGGGTGCACGTGCTTCATACGGTATTAGACATTTTCATCTGACGCAAGTTCGAACTTCCGCATTGCATACCGTGAATAGTACCGGGGCCTTAGAAAGCAATTGGAGAGATTCCGTATGTAGATCAAGAGGATTGACTGGCCATTCTTCCGAAACCCTATAGAGCGTATATAGAGCGAACAAAAGGAAGGCGCATTTTCGAAATGTGTCTGAGAAGCCTCAACGCTTACGCAGTACCGAATATACGAAAGGACCTCCGTGGTTCAGAGGCGCTGCCTCCACGTGTGTGATTTAACGTACGTTGTTCTTTAACTTGAAGAAACTGTAACTCGCACATTTTTTTTTTCAATGTTTACGAAATTTGTCGTACAAGTAGCGTCCTCTTTTGTGCATTTTGTATTTCCTAAATCAGGAAAGAGAAAGCGACGTGAAAGGACAAGTACTGTGGGTAGTTAGCATTACTACACAGAAATTTCACTGTGAACGCCTTCAAGAACGACGTGGAACATTCAGACGACCATAAAGTCAGGTGTGGCGACCTGAAATCCCTCACTTCCTCGAGAAGCCGTTTTTATACGCTGAGCAAGTCGCCGAGTTTCCCTCAATTAACTGAATATGTATGCGGCTGTCTTCTCTGTAACACTTTCCGTCTGCCCTAGTCGTTAGCTTTCGCCGAAATCGTTGGCAGGCTTCTGCCCGTGAACGCCAACGCGAGGTGTCGTCGGCTGCGCGCAGCATGTGTACAGTACACAAACGACTAAAGTGATTTAGCGCTTCAGCGCCACTCAAGCTAGTCTCGGATGGTGCGCCATTCACGCTGAGGGTAATCGCAGCCAGGTGACGGTGGTTACCTTTAATTTTAGCAAATAATTCATCAGTACGTAGTTTGCGGACTCTCGTTGTTTTCTTGTTTTTTTTTTTTTGCTGTTGTTATTGTTTGTGTCACGCACCTTGCTTCGAAGTACTGCCGTATACTTCGAACTTTCTTTTTACCAATCTTTCTTTTAAACCTCGCTCTTTTGTGTGACATCAGCCATCCAACAGTGGGCTCGTTTTCATTACTGTCGGCTTTAATTAGTATTGTATGTTACGTGTCTGGCAGTAGTAGTGCAGAGTCTCCCTTCAATTTCTTCTCGTGAAAGTGCCGCTGCAAGAACGTAGAAAGGGTTGAGGTAGGTTCAGAGTTGCGGGATTAGGAGATTGCGAGTCAATTATCGTAACACAGAGCCAATTTGACGAGAAAAGAAGACGAAACTTGAGCGTATCTCTAACACACTTCCAGCCTGGCTCGCTCAACCGCGCCATGTCAAGCCGAAGAATGGCCACCTCAGTCATCGATCGAAATAAATGGAATTAATTTAACATAAAGGAACGATTGGTGCAGAAGGTCGCTTGAAAGTCAGGCTGAAAGCCAATGTATTCGTAATAGCTGGCGTTATCAATAGCCCGAAAGCGTGTAACCCTGCGGCGTGTGAATAAGACGCGTCGCACTAATATCACCGCGATGCTCGAAAGCAATGTTTCCTTAAGCTTCCAATAACACAAGACATTTGAGATACAGCGGCTCTACGATAACTGAAGTAAGCTCATTAAGCGCGATCTCTACGTGCACCAGGCCTTGTACCCCGGAATTCTCAGCTGACACTCTTGTGTTCACGCTTCATCGCATCTATAGAAATACGCTCCTTGAGGCTGTTTTGAAACTTGTCTAAAATAACCAAGATGCAATGCAGTAGTTCTGTAACTGTATGTTAAAAATGGTGCGAGAAGCACTGTTGCCCCAACGATTATCGTGAATCTTTAATATGCTTTAGCGAATGCAGGAGTTTGAATTGACCATGATGATATGAACCCTCATGGTTACGAGGAAAGAAAAAGTTGAGATTCATTACGTCAGCAAAATATACAAACAAGTACGAGTTGCAAGTAGTATTTAGACGGGAAGACAGATAAGAGACGCATAGACGTATGCAGGAAACCAATAACTGTTTACTGCAATACCGAGAGAAAACGAGGGGAATATAAGCTGATAAGATAGGGAGTTATCTGAACACTAGAAAACAGGGGAAGGCCGGTTGGCTGATAGCAGATATTGTAATGAATTGTAATGAATGTATTTACAACACTGACGTAGTAAAAAGATGGTGAGGTCAAAAAATCAGTCTCTTGATCTGTTTTTTTTATGCACAAAACAAAATAAACGAAGTCAGTTGGGCTGTTCCTCGAAACGCTAACGACAGGTGCGATTGCGCCCAGGAAAACGCTGTCCAGACTTCGATAGGGCAACGCTCGCGCTCATTGGAAGGTGCGGTAAATGGGCCAACGTACGATTAGTGAGGCCACGGAAAAATCGGGACCGCTTCCTTACGAATTCGATTACGGCAACGGCAAGATGTCAGGACACATCACGCTAGAGCCAGTCGACAAAAATCAGCTGCCTTAGCGATGCAGCCGCTAATTGGCCTCGTTTTGATAACGGCTCGGCCCGAAAGGGGACGACCCCAATAAGCCCATTTGCGAGCGGTTGACAGAGGCCCTACGGCAATCGGGACATTTTTCCGAACTGGCAGCTTGCTTTGTTTGCAAATGGTGAGAACTCTTCGGATTCAAGCGCACCATTCACAATTATGCCAGCCGAATTCTGAATCATCGAATAAGGCAGCTGCCCAATTACGAGCGGGATTTCAGATCGCGCTATCCGACACGTTTGACGTTATCAGGCGTATACTGAATCCGTCAGAACTTGCGGCCTATTATAGGCACAAGCAAATACCTACATTTGGTATCTGCACACAAGTGGCGACGTATACTAGCAGGACCTTAAACCCAGGATCCGTCCACTTTGACTAGACTTTAAATTCGACGCAGTTGCGCAACTTTGTGTCCCTAGTGAGTGGACGAAAATTCACAAGAGAGGGTGAGTGCTTTTTAAATAAGTAATGAAGAGGTTCGCTTTGCGGCACGCGTAGGACGCGGCTCCAGATTTTTGTTTTGTGTCTTTGCAGCACTGCCCCATAAGCGTACGTTGATTTAGAAGCGATTCACGCACGAAGCAGCGCGAGATCAACGCACTTAACGTGCCTTCTCAAATGGTCGAATGAGAGAAATTCGCGCAATACACGAATGAATGTCACTCGTAACTTATTCAAGCGTCCTGGTCCTGCCATTTTGCAGAAAATAAGAGCGAGTCATTGACACGCCTCGTACTAGTAGTATTCACTTGGTTGCAGGCACGTCTCCGTTGCCCTCGAATGGCAACACTACATCATGAGTTGTCTGAATGTCGTGTTGCAAGCAGGACTGCTCGAGCGATTTCCGAGCCGCTGGGTGATATACACTGTATATCATGGTTGCTAGGAACGTGCGCAACGTTCCCATTTATTTCGCAACAGCCCGAGGATTCGCGTCCCCATTCGTAGCATTGCGAAGCAAGATGTGCGCTTCCTTTTAGCGGCGGTTACAAAACATTCGCCCGCGTCAACTCAAACCGCACATCAAGTGCCTGTTTCTCAGTAGCTCTTCAAGACCTAAAACGCCTGCATCTATTCGCGGTCGCAGCACCGAGCTTCGCGTTTGAACTAAGTGGAAAAGGAAAAAAAAGAGATACAGAAAAGTGATGGAATAAAAGCGAGTTTCGTGCCGACAGCGTAGCGTCGAATGTCGGCGACACTTAAGGCTATAGAGTGAGTCACGTTCATTTTCTTAGAGCACGGAGCCCAACTTGCACTATATCAATCATATTCATAATATTCGGTGCTCGCACATACACGAGCACAAGAAGGTTCCTTCGGTTATGACCTCGAAGAATTTCGGCAGCTAGCTGTACAGCTTCGCGATGCTCCGGAAACAGTTTTGCATTGAATAATAAAAAAAGTACAACGTTTTGCTGCAACTACGCTCCACTATGCAGCTCCACTACTGTGGAACCTGAGGAAGTGCGTAACGCGGGCGCCCAGCGATTCCCATTGCGCTATTGTCATGGACATCAAATATCTATGCAACAAAGCCTGTGACCTCCATCACCGCATTGCTCTGCAGTGGATACCTGCCCACTGTGGATACAAGGCAACGTCCATGCTGATGACGCTGCCAAAGCTGGACATGACGCCTCGAGAGAAATCATCAAGATACCTTTCTCGAGAAAAGATGCCGCGACAATCGTATCGGCACACGCTTGCCGGCTCCAGCGATCCCTCTGGACAGATGCTAGTCACCAGTATGGACCACTTTACAAGATTGACCCATCGTGTAACTTTGATATGCCGCGAGACCAAAACAGGCAAGATGAAACATGCTTGCACCGCATCCGACAGAACGTCGCATACACCAACTACTTCAGGAGCAAGATTAAGCTGTCGGACTCACCAATGTGCGTCCAATGCAACGTCCAAGAAGATTTACATCATGTTCTTTGTGAATGCAAGCGATACGCATCAGAGAGACAGTCTCTGAAGGCAGCCTTGCATCTTCAACGGGGATCGTGCTTAGAGTTGCGACATGTTCTGGGCCCATGGCAAAGCAGCACCTGTGCGCTACGTGCCACGAAAGCGCTGTTGAATTTCTTGCGGGCCACGAGCCTGAACCAAACTTTGTAACTTGTGTGACTGTATGTGTTATGTGGTTATCACTGTATATCATAATCGTCACCCAGCACCTGGAGTAGCATGTCAGGCTAACAGCCAGGCAAACATCTCCAGCTTCATTAAAATGTTTGTCTATCTATCTATCTCTCTATGAACGATCGCTCACAGGAGCTCGCAACATCGGCACCGGAGAAGCATTGTGGGAAAGAGCAATCGCGCGCCTGGCGAGGCCGGCTCCATCTCTCGAGCGGCGCGTTTGTCAGCCGCATGGTTCCGAAGCGTTTTTAGCGATTTTAGGTTAATTATTGCGATTACTTATTGGTTATTTCTGTTAATTATATTATTTTTATACCTTGTTCATTCATTTTAACCTGGTTTGGAGCATTGATAGCCTTGTTTTAGGCTTGTATTGACGACTTGATTGCGAGCGTGATCACACCACACGAGATCTACAGGAACGGACGACAAGCCGAGCCCCTCAAGCGCTATGCACGTAAAATATGAATTCCATTCACATTCACGAGTACTATTACGTGCAGGCGGTGAGCCTACAACTCCTGATCCACCTGTCTGGATTCTTTATGCAGCGCGTCAACTCGTGCAAATCAGTATACAAGCGAAATGCGCAGAATCGCGTGCCGTAATGTTTCAGTCGCCGCGAAATAAGACCAAGGATACGGTAACAACTATGTTCGATTTCTGTAAGTTTGCGTTTGTTCCCGCGCGACGCAAGTGGTGCTACGCGTGATAACAAAGAATAGGAAAAAAACAGCTGAATGAATGATTGAATTATTCGCATGAAGCTCTGCACCTTCTTGGTGAACAGTGATTTGCTACGCCTTCGATAGTTGTCATTTGCGCTGGTTCCCTCGTAAGTCGGGTTCAGCTCTTAGATAAAACTGATTAGGAATAGTATTCGTACTCTGTTGCGTTGTTCCTCAACGAGGAGGACAAGGTGAATTAAGTTCCTTCATTGTTGCCTAACTTTATTGCATACTATGTCCCCGGCTAACACATTAGCACCCCGAGTCGGAACAAAAGGTTCTGGGATACTGGCCGAGTCCGTCCTGAGCACAGAAGGCTTTGAAAGCTTTGTTGCGTTTCCTGCGGACAACTGTTCTTAGAGACAGACTTTAAGCAATGTCGAATTCTCCTCTCTTTTCCTCCCTTTTTCTTGCACTCCTTTCCTTTTTTTGTAATATAACTTATCTATCATCTTTCACCCTCCTTACCCCCTTCCCCCAGCACAGGGTAGCCAGACGGTCTAAGAACTAGCTATAGCCTCCTGGTCTTTCCGCTTATTTCTTCCTTCCTTTCTTCCTTAGCATGATGCCAATTTTAATGGTAAGATAGTCTCACTGAAGCTAAATAAGACAATATTATGCGTTGATCACATACAATTTCTCCACGGAATTCAATAAATAATTTAAAAAAACGCCAGGCCTGCGCGGAAAGCGCAGCACAGTCACAGCGAAAGCTGGAAGAGCGGCATTTCTAGAGCCCGTCATAAAACTCTCCTGTGGCTACTAATACAGGTACATTAGCAACGTACCCACTACGCCACAAAGCGTAATTTTTGGGAAGTTGGGAAGCACCCAGCACGACATTATTCGTTGTTCTGCGGAGAAGCGAGGTACCATATGTAAGCGATTATGTGCAGTTTGTTGATGCGGCGGTTGATGACGATGAATAATCATGGTTGCGCCCTTTGTAATGGGTTGGAAGCTTTAAACGACCCATAGTTACGTAATGCATATTGTGTGACGCCCGGTCGTTATTAACTGTCCCACCACGCTTTAACATACGTTAATCGGAGAAACGTAGAGCGAGAGAGAGAGAGAATTGACTTTATTGAGACCCTGAGGAAATGGATCATGGGAGCCTTATGGGCTCCTTGGCAACCAACAGAAGTGCACTTGCGAGGAACCCACTACGCTATAAATCATTGTAATTTTTGAGAAGTAGGGCAGTAGGCACTGTGCCATTTTTCGTCATTCTACGGACAGCCGTGGTACCTGCTAAACGCATGTAAGGCATTATGCGACTTTGTTGATGCTGTGCCTGATGACGATGAAGAATTATGGCAGAGTCCTTTGTAATGGGTTGGAAGCATTCAACAACCTTCTCGTTGCGCAATTCGCATTGTGTGACGCCTGGTTACAGAATTCGCGTTGTGCGACGCTTGGTGCTTATTCTAATCTTTTACCACGCTATATTGCATATGCTAATGTGGTTCCTTCCCGACATGAAGCCTGTATAGGACCTTTTTGCAAAGCAGTTTCAAGCACCGGCATGGCTCAGAGTTGAATACTGGCTCCCACGCAGAGGGCCCAGGTTCGAACCTCGTTCCATCCTGGAATTTTTCTTAGTTTTTTTCTATTTCGAGCGATACTGGTTACGGACACCGGCGGCGGCGGCGGCGGCAGCGGCGGCGGCGGCGGCGGCGGCGGACAACTACGGCACCAAAAACGGCCGTGAAATGATCTCATAACAGCTTTCGCTGTAAAAAGTTTGTGACACTCATGTTTATTAACGTGTTGAAGTCTGTGACTGTAGTTATTAGCCAAAAAAAAAACTGTACCTCTAATCATAACAGAGAATGGACACACATTCAGAAAAGGGTGTTTTCTAACCGCAAATGCTGGAGTGTTTTAATTTCTGAATATTTTCTGACGCACAGAAGTGCAAAACCACGAACTATGAAGTGCCAACCATTACCATGATGAACCGCATGGAACCATGAAAACCATGAACCACAGAAGTGCAAACCATTACCATGATGCCCTGCTGTGTAACGTCATTGCTTCGATGTTAATTGAGTAGAACTGTAAGTCATATAGCGCAATATTTCCAAGCTCTGCACACATTTTATGTATACGTGCTACAAAACGTCCGTAAGCCTTACGGAGAACTCATAAGCTCACGCAGATAGACGTATATAGCAAACCTGACGCAGTAAACGTCGCTGACGTCAGAGCTTGCTCAAGACCGAGAAATGTCTTTTTGGGTAATGGGGCATAGGTCACTGCTGTCATTCTACGCTTCCGCAATGCAAACACCATGACGCACGTCGAGATTCTGTTGCGAAGCGCCTTCATTATTACCTTTCTCTTTTTTTTTTTTGACATCACCCCTCACTTCTAATAAAGGCACGAGATGGATGACACCCCGCGATGTCTGAAAAGAAAGAAAAAAAAATGCAATTTGCTGACCGGCGCCTACGGACTAAAGAAAGATATTTTGGGTTTCACAAACACCAAACTGATATCCTGCCTTAGTTGGAAACTGACAACATTGGGTGATGACGTTATCAAGCCGAGACAGCGAGCGCAGAGCGTGCCTTGATGAATTTTTATCGCAAAGAAAGAATGCCGGGTCGCTCAGTGAGGTCACGAGTACACAAGCACAACTTCGAAAAGTGCATTCACCCCTTTGCAAACGTTGGTCCTCACAAAGTATCATCCCGGACCGCCGTCACAGCAGTGACAGGAATTAATACCACACGCGGTGTCAAGCAGGGGTGAAGAACCCGATGTCTGGACCAGGCATGAGTAAAAAAAAAAGACAAGAGAAAAAGCTAGAGACCGAACTGCAGCGTCCTCGGTCCCTCACTTGAGCGTCATTCTTGTTGTTAATATATTTAAAGCGAACAACGGAATACGGAAGCGGAACCCCATCTCGATGAGCACAATGAATAACCACGCACCACAACAAACAGCCGCGTCCATAATAAACGCCCAACGCGAGCTGAAGGCAATAACAAGGGGGGCGCTTTACACTAAAGCGCCCTAGAATTAATAACACCGAGACACTGACACAAGCTCGCCCAATTTATTAACAACCCTTTCAAGAGTTATACAAAACAAGCACAACCGGTGTCACAACGTGCGAAGAGTCGGTGCACGAGTTTCAATATGGGGCGTGGCTTCTTCGGAGGAAGACGCCCGGTAATTAAAAAAAAAGCGCGTTTTGAATTGAATTGATAAATGAAATTTTGACGTCACGCTCAAAAGCAGCAACTGCACGCAGATGAGCGAGCGACCGCTTATATACTGAGCTTTCCACGTTTAACGAGAAGAGGAGCAATATAACGTCCCCTGTCGTGATAAAAAAAAAATAAATAAAGCTTCTCCAGGAACGCCACGATGAACTGGCGCCTTCAACGAGTAGAGTGACAAAATACATGTAAAGACATGTTCGGGAGGTCGCGTTGGACGCTTGGATATTTATTATAAGCTTTAGGACTATGTTCCGGTCGCTCGGTCTCATATGGGTCACAGTGGCTCATCGTTTACGTTACCCTGTATAGCGCCATCACTGACTTCCTCGAAAGATACTTAGAAGACAGCAGTTTCAAATGTCTCAATAAAGGTTGAACTATCGTAGCCATTAATTAAATTTCGCGTTAAGCTGTCCTTATTGCGTTTGTGTTGGCAGATAACTACACTTTACAATACATGAAAGCATGTAAGTTTACGTAAGTGGTTGGGTTGATTTAGGTGTAGGGGATGCGTATGGTACGTCACAGAGGATGGGAGGGAGGGGGGGGGGGGACGTTTCCAGCCCTTGTTGCTAGCTCGGCTTAGCACCGTAATTAGCTTGCTTAATTTGACAGTAGCACAAGAAGAACAAGAAGGCTGATTCAATATCTCGTGCTGATCGCAAATGCAACAATGCTCGAACTCCATATAGTTTCAAAGGTTTGGTTTGGTTACTTATACGCAGCGCCACTGAACATTTGAAGCTGTCTTATTTAGAAAAGATGGGTGAGCTCATCTGCGAACGCATTATGCTATATATATTCGCGTGTTTGATTCACGTGTATTATTATATTATTGTCAAGTGCTGTAACGTGTATTATACATAACAAGAGATGAAAGACATAGGATAACCAGCTTAGTCGTTCAGTTGCCTACTCTGCTCGGGAGATGATAGGGAAAAGGCTGGAAAACTGAGAAGACAAGAAGGAAAAATAAATATATGTCTGTCTATTAATTTTTTTAATCCAGTCCTAAAATCTAAAAAAAAGAAGAAACGCCCACGCACCATCACTTTTAGAGCTGTTCGAGATAACGGTGGCTGGGACCAACGTCCAAGAATTCTTTTGTCTTTTTTTTTTTTTTTCCTTTTTTTCACGGGAACAGTTGTCAGTTTCCTCGAATCTTGTGGTGAGGTTTTTTTTTTTCTTTCTGCACTGAAGCGCCCACAAGTGCACGGCACTTCCTGAATCGTCTCTTTGTACTCACATACCTCACATTCTGAACTTCTGGGCATTCTGCGTGAAAGCGATTCGGCTCGCAGTCAACAATTGTGTTTCCAGGCACTCCGATTATGGTTTACGAACTGTAATATGGCACTGCGGTGACAAACAACGGAACGGGTTTCTACGCGAATTGAGTTTCCTGCGAGTTACTATATACGTTACCTACCTGGACACTTATTGAGTGTACAATATTGGACTCGCGTCAGAGAAAGCTGAGTTTGGGAAACGCCGATCGTCGTGGCACGAAGTGCCTCCTACCAGCAAACATTTCAAAACGTAAAGCTGATTTATCGGGGTGCTTGAGTATGTATTTGAGTTTTCATGAAAAGCGTCTCCGAGTGGGTGAGTAATGCTACCAAAAAAAAACGGTGTCATGTGTTAAACTCCAGCTGAACTGAATTCCGCTCAGTCCCATATTCTTGTAACAGTAATCGAGCCCAAGCAGAGTTTTACAACCGGGAGCATTCATTGCGAGATGGCACCTTAGTTTCCGCGGTGCGATCAACCTACAAAAAAAAAAAAAACACTTGCCCGAGAAAAACGAATTACCAGAGTCGCGTGCACATGCGGAATTGCACCGAGCGCCATCAATCATTGCAGGCACAATGTCTTAATTGCGTGTGTTAACGCAATTAAGACATTGTCAGCGTATCTCGACACAGAAAACGCACAAAACAAAGCCGACCCACAACAGCAGCAGGAGTGACTTCTTAATTGTCCCCAGTGTTCAACCACACCTATAGTCTACGCACTCATGATAAAATAAGGTACGTGTGCAGACACGGACATAAGACAAGATATAGAGCCGTTTGTGCTGTCTGTGTGAGAAGACATGAATGCCGTTTGTGTTGTCTTTATCTCTTCGCTTGTGTCCGTGTCTGCACCATAACCTTTCTTTGATCATGCACATAATTTATCTCTGCTATTCCGACTACACTCCACAGCAGTGTTGCGTCGGTTCGTGAAATATTTGTTGACAGTTTCAGCTGTAGTAATGAATAGAGGCTGTATAAACGACAGTTTATGTGCTGCCTTTCTTTTTCCCTCCTACCATTCTCTGTATCTCTCTTTTCTTCACCTTCCTCGTCAGCCAACTGTCTACAATAATTAATGTAAGAACAGCGCAACAGACAAAGACTGGCGATGTGCAGCACTGTGTGCGCGTGTTCTTCGCCAGTCCTTGTCTGTTGCGCTTGTTCTTACATTCAATTAAGCACATGAAAAACA